>NW_024870774.1:317500-1517500 GCF_019054845.1 Dipodomys spectabilis
GCACAGTAGAGTTAGATTATTCCATCTCATTCAGATGGTTAACAGAGGTTAGCAAGTCCTGTATTATATATTTATATCGCTTTCTAAGAAAGTGCATATTAATGTTTACTTTAAGAATGTGTAAATGGTGCTATCAAGAATCTGATAAATTTTATCCCAGTTTTTTGTGTACCACTTCTAATGTATGAGATTTATTTTTTTATTGGAAAAAAATAAACAGTATGAAAGCATTAAATTGGTAGATTTTAGTAATTTAACAATGAATGGAATCCCTATGTTACAGGCCCTATCTTTTTGTGGAAAATTTAATGGTGGTAATAGATTTCAACAAAGGTACTGATAATCACATTCCTTTTTACCCATTCTTACATTTCTGATTCAGATACTGCTTCCACACTGAGTTCTTAAGTAAGTTTTGTTTATTGTAAGTCTTCTCCATGAAGGGAATTCTTGCTTTCCAAGGCAGCAATTGAAAGGAGATGAAAATATAGTTTAATACTCTTTACATCACATAAATGATTTGAGGCCAGTTACTCTGTTAGTAGAAATTCATTACTCATTAAATGCAGGGAAAGCATGGCTATACACAATAATTTTAAGTGCAATGCAGTCTTATAAATTTAATGTCTACACTTTATTTAAATGATATGAACAGCCATATAAAATTGCATATGATTAGAAAACAGGATGAACTCATTTTGCCTCCTGCTTGGTTTCTCATACACATGAATACATAATATTGTTATGCGCTGTTGTTCATAGATGTCTTTTTAAGTAAAGGGTAAGTATCATGTTATTTCAACGAATTATTTTTTGAATTCTGCATGTTATTTTTGTTTCATCAGATCTGTGCCCAAATTAAGTAATATTTTTTTCCAAAAAAAAATGAAAGTATCAGAAAAGTTATCCTGTTAATTTTGAAAAAACAAATTGAAGTGTAGTACATATTACTAGATAGGATGTCATTCCACTGGTCTATATAAACAAAAAAGCAACTGTTCTTGAAAATTGAAGCATTATCTTGTATAATTAATAAAGTACATCAAATCAGATTTGTAAATAAAATATTGTTTAAATCTAAAATATTCAATATTTTGATTAGATTATTTTTTTAAGGAAAAATATTTACCGTGTATGTGCTGAATTTTTTTTTAAATAGTTTTTTATAATTGCAATGGAAGGGCAATTGTCTCATTACAAGTGGTACAGCAGCCAATACCTGGGTTACTATTAGGTATACAAACAAGTGAAAACTGTGGAACAAGTTTTAAGCTCACTTTGGAAAAAAACAGTTCTGTAGAAATGCATATTTGTATTTGTTTCTCTAATAAATCTGCAAATAGCTTTAAACACAAATTAGTTTTAATTATTTAAATTTTGAGTTCTGTTAAGTAATTTAACACCTGTTTTGCCTTACCTTTTGTGAAAACATTGTCTCATGGAAATGAATAGAAGCTATTGTGAAAAATCAAGGTAGGTCTACACTTACTTGAAAAGGTCAGGTATTTAGCATTTAAGTATGTTTATTTCTAAGAAATGAATAATAAATTTGCATTAAAACAATACTCCCTGCCCTTTTGCCAAAATTATATTAGTTTGGCCACTGTTCAAACCAATAAAGAACTGATTTGCAACTGATTTAACTCAGTATCAAGCAGAAGAGCAGCAAATAAGTGAAATCACGTGTTTAAATAGTTGAATTATGTGATACTGATAATCTACTTCATATACAACAAGAATACGAGTTCTTCTGAGCTAGTTTTCAATCTTAAGATGATTTACACATAACTAATAAAATGTTATCTCCAAATACATTCATTTCCCTTGAACTGTGACTTTATAACAAGGATTGCTGGAAATGTTTTAGAATAAGCTTGGCATTTTTGTTATTTTACAGTGTCTATTAAAAATATTAAAATTGCTTGAAGATCAAGTTGTCTTTTTGCTTGAACAGAGATGCTAACTTTTTTTGTGAAGGGCTCAATTAGTATTACAAGTCTGTAGAATTATAAGGAACATTACAGTGAATTTTTCAGGTTTTCCAATATATTTTTCATTGTGGGAAGTATTTGGGGTGTCTCAGAAACGGAACCTCTTTAAAGTTTTTCATTGACTTATCCAATTTTACAGTACTCATTCTAGTCACTGTGTTTTATATGATGGGTAATTATAGCATCTTTCCTCTTAAAGAAATTCTCACATGGGAAACTTAAAAATAATGACTTCTCTAGTTCCACACTAAGATTGTACTGTTGGTTTTAAATGTTATGATAAATCAAGTCTTTGATAAGTAATAAAGTTTTCAATGACTATTATTAGGTATATTTTTAACATGTAACGGCAAGTTACATAAATATGTTTATTCTTTATGTTGCCTTTTTCATGAGATGTTAAGATCATAAGCCATTATGAGATCAATCCATGCAGAAATTATGTAACATAAGCCATTATTTTTATTTGAAGCTTAGTCAAGAGCTGTAATTTTTTTAAAAGATTGGTAGAACAAAAATTAATTTCTACCTTATATTAAGGGACAAATGAAGGAAAAAAAAGTAGCTTTGAAACTAGTATATTAAAGCTTTCCCACAGTATTTTCTAAATATTTTAGGAAAAACTTTGAATTCCATACAGAGTATATTTCATGGAATTGAGTCCTTAGTAAAGCAAATATTTGCTAATAAACTCACAGCGTAGGAGATACAACTCATAAATATCTCTAATATTTTGATCTTGCATTAAGACTCTGCTTTTTGCTCTTATTTTGCTCAAGTTTTTGTTTTTGAGAGGTATGTTCACACACAGGTAGCAGGTAAGCAGAGAATAAAGGCAATTGTCATTTTCAGCATCTATTTACTTCTAGACAACTGTTGGTTAAGTAAAAAGTGATTTCCAGTGGAAAAACCTGCTGTAATTCTCATTGTTTTGCCTCTAAAGAGAAAGCTCTTGAAGTTGAGCTTCCTGTGACCATTGACATCATAACTTTTTAAAAGTATTAGTTCTCTATGCACTACAAGCATTTCACCAAATTAAAGAACTTAAAGTTCATTTTTATCTTCAAACTATAAAAAATGATTTATGTGCTCTAGAAAATAGCTAAACAGAAGTGTTGCCATTATTTTAAGCATGTGCCTCTCCTTTCAAAGCCCTAAATAATTGCCAGTGCAGTTATTTCTGAGCCTAAATTTTATTTTCAATAAACAAGTTTTTTTAATTCTTTGTAATCTGCTCAATATAGGATCTATCTGATTTGTGTGTGTAATAGAATAGCTTGAAAATTATACTCATTATTTCTTTTAATTGGCATCTCAATGTGTTTTTAATGCATTGGCTCAGCTTTTATTTACTTTAATTTTCTTTGTATGTTTAAGGTATTTGAAGTTTTTGTAGACAGGGAATTTTTCTGTCAATTTCTGGAACTACTTTTATATACTGATGAATCCAATTATTTTATTTTTTTATGATTGGTGTGTGTGTGTGTGTGTGTGTGTGTGTGTGTGTTTGAGAGAGGGGGGAGGGAGAGGGAGAGGGAGAGTGTTGTGATCCCTGAACTCAGGACCTGGGCGTGATTTCTGAGCTCTTTTGCTCAAGTGCTCTACCACTTTGAGCCACAACTCCACTTCCAGTTTTTCAGTGGTAACTGGAGGCTAGAGCTCACAGAGCCTTTCCTGCCCAAGCTGGCGTCAAACTGCGATCCTTAGGTCTCAGCCGCCTGAGAGGCAAGGATTACAGGCATGAGCCACCAGCACCCAGCAGATCCAGTGATTTTAAGTTTGTCAAAATATTTCAGAATGGCAAAGCAGTGGAGAATTAACCTCTTAGAGTGACAGGATTACCAATCCAAGAAAACTAAGCCAGCCAGACTTCCTCACCATGAGCCTTTAACATTGCAAAGTTCACTAATGGATATAAAAAATATGAACATTATACCCATGGGCACAAAATTGTTACTAAATAAAAAGTACTGATATATTCTTAAATCTGACTAGTAATCCATAATACTGAATTGAAATCATGTATTCTATGTACATATTACTTCTTAATTGAATCTTTTCTTCACTAGCAATGGTAGTGTCATCATTCGTGTTTATTAAAACAGTTGAGTATAATTAAACTTATTACGGGTCTTTTTATATCACTTCAAATGTTTGAAAACCAAGGTTACACTTATAATGTTGAAGTAATCATTATTTTCCTACTCATATGCATAAGCTTTATTGTTATTAACTTTAAGTACTTTTATTTAACATTGAGTTCCTAAAATTTTTGCAAGATGGTTTCTTAATGTTTTCTCAAGTATTAATAAATTGATATTTCATAAATATTTCTCCAACATGATGAGATTAAAACAACTATATATTAGCTCTTGTCATATGCAGAATGCATTTCTATTCTTTATTTCTCACAGCAGTGTAAGGTACACACAATTATATTCTTACTTTCAGAAAATGAAATAATACATAACTGCAGAGTCAAAAGCCACTAGGAAAAAATTAAAATATCAAAAACTACATTAGAATATCTTTAGAATAGTTAATAGCTTTTATACAAGATGATTGTATTTGGTTAGAAAAAGTTAAAATAATGTGAAGTATTTTAGAATCCTAAGTATCATAAACCAAAATATATGAGTGATGATATTACTTTTAGGATTGTGGACAAACAATTAACTTTACGAATACTTAAGTGCTTTAAGAAAGAAAGCAAACATTCAGGAAATTAGAATGACCTGGTGAAGGTATCTCGAATTCATTAAACTAAATGTATATCTCTTTATCTGTCCAGTACATTAGTGGTGTAGCCTAAAGAAAATCCATTATATTCCATTTTAATGCTCACAAGGTAAAATGTACTGCATGATTTCAAAGATGATTCTAAGTGCTACTTTGCCCTTAAAAGTTAATAAAGAAGAAGAGAATGATAGCACACAGTGTAGTTCCAGCATTTGGGAGGCAGATGGAGATGATCATGAGGTGAAGGCCATTCTGGATTAAATAGTGAAACCCTACCTCAAAAAAAAGCAAAGTGTGACTATTTGTCCTTGTTAATTAAAAAAAATTATAATTTTCCCAAACTATCAAAAAATGTATGTGATCTAGAGAAAACAAATAGTAGAAATTTTAATAATGCCTTCATGGAAAGTTTGATAATATTTTCATGGATAGTTCATTTTCCAAATCTGTACAAGAAAATAAATTGAATGAGGTGCCAGTGCACACACCTATAATCTTTTCTCAGGAGCCTGGAATAAGGAAGACAACAACACAAAGCTAGCCCAAGGGGGGGGGGGGGGGAAATCTAGGAGACTTTTATCTTCAGTTAACTAGCAAAAAAAGGATGAGCAGAAGGCATGGATCAAGCTGTAAAGCACCACCAATGAGCAAGGAGGCAGAGTGAGAGCAAGAGTCCCTGACTTCAAAATGTGTGCGAAATGTATTTAAGTGTGTGTTTTAGGACCAAAACAAAAGTAATCTACATTTTAAATGAATAGAATATGGTTGGAAAAGTAAATTCTTTTGAACAAAACAAATATCCTTGGGAAAATATAAGGTACAAAGTGCTAATAAGCACATTAATTTTGTTGAGGATCTAAATTTTAAAGTCTTCATAAGTGGCTTCTTAATAGTAACTTATGAAGATTAAAGTATAAAATAATTTTTTAAAACCTAGTGAATTCTAGTATTTTACAATGTCATATGTTTTGTAAAAGTTGAGAGATTTCAGTGTGTGTGTGTGTGTTCTGTGTGTGTGTGTGTGTGTGTGTCCACGAGCATGCACATTGCTTGAAATCAAAGCCTCACTTTCTCTTCTTATTTGCTCACAACTAGCACTTTACCACTTCTGCAATGCCTCCACTTTTGGTTAAGTGGAGATAAGCCCAAGCTGGTACTGCACTTCATTTCTCAGATTTCTCAGATTTCAGCCTCCTGAATAGCTAGGATAATTCCTGTGAGCCACCAGTGTCCCATGATATTTTTTGTTGATGGTGGTACTGGGTTTTAAATTCAGGGATTCACACTTGTTAAGCAAGAACTCTATGCTGAGCCCTTTTCTGTGACAGTTATTTTTTTTTTTTACAAGATCTTATTGCCTGAGCATGTGAACGAGGACTACAATCCACCTATTTTACACTGCTCATCTAGCTGGAAGGAGAGCCACATGCTATCATGCCCAGCTTACTCCATTGAAACAGAATCACTTTGATTTTTCTATTTGTGATAGACTAGAACCAAGATACATCCAATCCCAGCCTCATGTAACAGTAGGATGACAGGTGCATGCCACCAAAACAAGTTACAGGTCAAGAAAATGTTCTCTGGAACTTTTCTGCTCAGTTTGACATGCAAACACAATCCTTCCATTCTCAGTATCCCAAGTAGGTACACTTACACCTATGAGCCCCTAGTCCCCAATTGAGAGATCAATTTTTAAATAAGATTTAAAGGAAAAATATTTAAGGTTCCTAATTGTGTTTTGTTTATCACATTGTCTTTCCTCTATACAAGACAGAAAACTAAGGATCTGAATTGTCACCATATCTATCTAATATAAACTATAGAATGCCATTGTCAATGCCCTGAATGATTAAGTGCACCTTTTATATACTACATCTTTAATTATCAAAATAGTTATGTAAAATCAATCTGGCCATATCAGGTTTGATCATCACATCTAACCTATTCATAACTTCTTTCATAGAAAAATAACTATAAAATTTCAGCCCTAAAAATGCTCAATTGTTTTTAAAACAATTATTTTGATAACATTCCTTGCAGTAACTTTAATACCTAAAATATATTAAAGGGAACATACACTTCCTAATTTTGCTTAAAATTATGATCTTTTCTAATTCAGAAGTAACCTTAGCATATTCATGGTTAATCTTTGTTCTTCAGGAATTATAAAAGTATATAACCATTGAAATAATTTTTATAAAATATTCTGTTTCCCTTATACTTCAGTGTGATAGGGAAATTGTAGGAGTGATGTGGCCAGTATCAATAAAATGTTCTAATAAGTCAAACTGTAATTATTTCAACCTCAAATGTTTTAAAATAATTATGACTGTTCTTTCCATGAAGAACAATATAAATCATTTGCTTTTGTTAGATATTATTTCTGATCGCTAATTATACTCTAAAGCAGAGTCTAGGCTATTTTATCTGTCACATGATAACAATTGAAGAGTTATAAATGTATTTTCTATAATCACAAAATAAGTGACAAGATGTTATTTTAATAAATAGAAGAAGAAAATGTGTGAGTTCAGGTCATTATCAGAAATTTTAGCTAAAATACATCAGCCAGAGAATATAAGGCCCTCGGAGTTGGCATGATGTAAAGGAATCATGGGTCTTGTAGTACAATCATGTGGATTAGATTCTCAAGCTCAATCCTACTGTTACTATTTTATTGACTGGATCATACCGTGTAGACTACGGGATGACAATTACCTCAGCACATAAGGCTAGGTGAGTTATATGTTTTAAGTGTACCTAAATCAGTACCTGAATTCAATACCTGAACTGAATCACTTCAGATCAGGAGGAAGAGTTTTTCAGTAAGTAGCAATTACCTCTAAAAAAGATACATTTATACATTATATTTTGAGCTTAATAAAGTTTGTGAATAAAGTCCACAAAATATATGAGCATAAGAGAACCTAAGATAGAAATCTGGAATGTGAATGGGGAAAAAAGATCCCATTGAAAAAAACTAATATAAACAGAAGGTAATAAATATTTTTTTACCTATTTTTTGCATCTTCATATGGTGATCCATAAAATAGTTGCAACAAATCTTTATTAATCTCTAGTAATTTTCATTAAGAAGTTCTTTTAGTCAAAGGTCATCATATCAACTTAAACAATCAAATAGTAGACAAAATGCTCACATAAAAGTATATGATTCCTTCAGTCATGTTTCTTACTGGAGAAAATGCAAATTTTAATTACAGATGTAAGTGAAACAAACAAAGACAACACTTTAAAATACATTTCCTGTGTCCATAAACATGAATGGATAGTAAAAAGTGAACATTAGGAATATTCTAAAGGCGCATAGTAAAAAAAAAAATGCTTTCAGTCAATTAAAAGTTCTGCTGAAATTAATTGAGCACCTGGCAATTAATTAATTTTATTTGAGAGAGTTCAGAGAATCATCAAGTTGATAATTTTGAACACTAACTAGACATCTTTCAATTTAAAAGTTCTATAAGTCTCTCCAATGTACTTCTCAAATAGAAGTACAGAAAAGGAAGCGCTAGATAACTGCCCATCATTTAATATTAATAAACTATCTCAGCACATTTAGTTTTTAATTCTTCATATATAATGTGCCAGTTTCCCTGTAAATTCATTAGTAAACTAGTTTGTAATAAAATATGAAATATTACAGAATTTTATACTTTCAATTTTCTAATGTGCATACTTTGAAAGTAAAAAGCTAGTAAATAATCTATGTCAAAGAACTTTTGAAAACTAATGTTAAGGTATTGAGGTATGTCAACATTTATTGATGGTAGGATTGTAGTTAGCAGGTAATTATTTATATTATTCAAAGATTGTGAATGATCGAAGAGGAATTCATACATTAAGAAAAATAAGAGGGGGAGGCGGGGGAGGATGGGATGGGAAGGGGAAACAAAGGAGGAGGCTACAATGCTTGATAAGAAA
The DNA here is from genome assembly GCF_019054845.1 of Dipodomys spectabilis. Lineage (NCBI taxonomy): Eukaryota > Metazoa > Chordata > Mammalia > Rodentia > Heteromyidae > Dipodomys > Dipodomys spectabilis. The sequence continues at coordinate 326,173 of NW_024870774.1, forward strand.
TGTACTCATTATCTTGCCCATGTAATTGTAACCCCTCTGTACAGTATTTTCACAATTAAAAAAATGAAAAATAAGAAATTGTGGCCATCCTTGCAGTACATTTTGTGAAATAACTTTAGCCATACTACATGCCACAATGTAGATTTACTGCTCCTATGACTGATTTTAAATTTAAATAACTCAGCCAATGCCATCACATTTACCATATGATTATATAATTTTACCTTGATCTTTTCAAAGTCCTTTCACACTACATCAACATTTTTTTCCCCTCATGATCTCTTGAAAGTGGCAGACCCAGTATTGATTTTAATACCGCACTAGGGATTTACTCCATTTTGGTATAAGACAAAAGGGCAAAGCAGATTTGTGTGCTTATTGTTGGAATTTTAACACACCACATTATATTGTTGATGTAGTCTAAGTGGTTTGTTCTAAGTGTTTCTTAATGATATGACCAGAAAATCCCACAGGAAAAATGGATAGTTCGATTCATATTAGGTAGGCCTAATATGAATTTTGAGTCTTCAAAATATAGTTCAATTCATATTAGGTAGGCCTTTGAGTCTTCAAATATCTGCCACAACTCGTTTGTTAGATATGTAAACCTCTAATGATAATATATTTTTAAATCTTTCATTCCTCTACTTAATCTCAACAATCAGTATATTTACTAAAATAGACTGTAAAGCTTAATTTCCATAATTGAGCAAGAACTCATTATCATCTGGCATATGATTTGATATACAAGACATAGAAGCTTTTTCTGATATAATATGTTTCATTTTATTAAGGGCATAATGAACCACATAGTTTCACAGAAATCTGATTACATAATCTGGCATAGTCTGAAGATATGCTTTTGAAAGACATAATGGAAACTCAAGGACACCAAATTGCTTTTTCACTCTGAATAGAGTCCCTCAGTAGAGAAGATGCACTTAAACACTCAGAGTTTCTATAAAGGTGGCTCACACCTGTAATCCTAGCTACTCAGGAGTCTGAGATCTGAGGATGGAGATTCAAAGCCAGCGAGAGGAGGGAAGTCCGTGAGACTCTAATCTCCAATAAATCACCAGAAAACCGGAAGTGGTGCTGTGGCTTAAGTGCTAGTGCGCTAGCCTTGAGCTATAGTGCTCAAGGGCATCGCTGAGGCCCAGAGCTCAAGCCCCAGGACCGACAGCAATAAAAGAAAGAACTTCAGTATAAACAGAGCCTAGCTCTTTGATACCTAAGAAATGGAAAAGGAGCAAATACAAGAAATATGAGGAAATGATAAGAGAAATATCTGAATGTAACATTATTAACTTAATGCTTGAAAAGAGCAGAATTTTAATGATATTTTCATAACCATTAAATTGAAATATTAACAATAGGAATCTCAGAAAATTTTGCTTGCAATTGCTTTACAATTGAATATTGTGATTAATGTTCAAAGTACACTATTTCACAAGATCAGAAAGTTTCTCTGGATAAAGAAAAAGTTTAGGAAGATATACTTAAAAGGGATAATGAAGTAAATGAGTTATTCACAAATAGATCCATAAAGCCTAGTGCATTTCTGCTTATTAATATTTATTTTGTGTGATAAACAGGAGTATTCATCTTAATCCTGTTTAATAGATAATTATACTCATTAAAACAATAAAATAAATATTTGTAGATTTCAAATTTTAAAATCAGATTTTATAATTATTTTATTGATAAGAATTTGAATATACTGACCAACTCTTGTTATCAGTGCCAATGTAGTTATAAAACATATTGTATGTATCCTATCTGTAAGAGCAGTTAGTGAATTAAAGATAAAGGCATATTTTATCCTAATTGAATCTGTTAACTTTCCTGTTATAGGATTATCATATAAACTTTATAGAGCTAAGTGAACATTTTACATACACTGAAATTTTAAATCTTGATTTAAATGAAGAAAGATTTTTAATGATTTTTGATAAAAAACTATTTGTGATTCAGCGCCCTCTTCTATTAAAATGGAAATTCCCATTATAAAGTTTAGAGACATTCTTTGATTTCATCAAGAATATTGTTTTATATAAGACTTAGGAAGTTGATATTTTAATTCCTAGTTCCAACTACAGAATTTTTTTTGTTTGTTTACTATGTGTACTAAAGTTGCATACCAAATGTATTACCACACAAAAGAAGGAAAAAATACCTTTTAGTATATTTCCTAAAAGAGAAAAGCCATAGCATAGTAATACATGTTTAAAAAAAGAAAAGAAAAGAAAATGACACAACTTTATTTTTCCAGTTCATCTTCTTTGGCTTTTGTGTTTGGAAATAAAATAGTTATGCCTTAGGGAAAATTAAATGTACATATAAAATATGAATTATAGAGCTGTCTTGAAAGAAATAGCAGCTCTCTATTGTTTGAGTAGTATGCATGGACATGTACAGAGCAAGAATGACATCATAATACCAAGCTATAGTTGTATTTTGCTGTACAAAGTTCAAGACATGTTCAATTTGATTTTCTGAATTTCAAAATTATAACAATTTAAAATACATATTACATTATCACAATGTTATGTTGTAATCAAATATAAATATCTCAAAATGTAGCTCTAAGTTTGGTTCTCTGAAGTAGTCATTGCTATTCATTTTAGACAAAAGCCTATATAGAAAAAGAACATAAGTTGGTAAATATTGTTCATTGCCTAATGTGCCTTAATTGTACTATTGAATTTAAAACACACAAAAATTACAGATCATAGTGCTCTGTACAGTCTCATATCTTATCAAAGAGATCAAAGAAAGTGTCAAAAAAAATTCTCACAGTTTCATACATATCATCCTCTCCGCAACTCATGAAAGTGATGTGTGGTTATGAGGGGTAATAGATTACTGTGTCCCAAATTTTGAAACAAAGAATATTTCTCCTCTCTTATTTATACATTCCATCTCTAATAATTGGTCTCAGTTCTGTTTTTTTGAATGATTACATTTGGTTTGTAGCGTATTATAATAGATATTAATGAAAGCTAAAGAAAAACTTGGTTTGGGCCACTTTGGTATTTTATAAAATACCAAGCTTTTTATATCAATATTGAAATTAAAACTAAACTAAAAATCATTGTTGATTCTGAACATGATGTCACCAATTTAAAATGTGATCTATACATATATGCATACCCCAGTACTATTATATACTTTATCTTTCATGAACAATTTGCCTTCTATATAATTTCAAATATGAATCTTTGTATTTTACCTAAAATTCTGACAGCCTTTGTTCTGACTACCTAACAATTATGGCAAAAGTCTAAAAGAGTCACTTTAATTAACTACTGTGTGAAGAATTTACCACATAGTTCAACAATGGTGGTAATATATAGACCTGCACCATGTTAAATTCTGACCTGTTCAATGCCTACACAGCAAGATCAACAACTATCAGAAATAGCTCAGCATCTCCAAAAGGTAAGTTAAATGTGTTTGACTTGTTGTTATTATTATTACCATATTTATTATATTTATTTGTTTGGTTAGTTATACTGGGGATTGACTCAAGGCCTTGCACTTTCAAAGCAGGAAGTCGACCACTAGAGTCACACCACTAGCCCCTTTTTGCATTGTATTTTTGTGAGGTAGGAGTGCCCTTTATTCTCCCTGGCTTGTCTGGGATGCTATTCCCCTACTTGTTCTTTACTGTGTTACAATGACAGTCACGCACCCAGCCGCTGTGCTTCACTAAAACTTGTAAACTCCTTGTCACAAAATTTGTTGCCGGAACCTATCTTTGAAGCTCAATCCCCAGATTTCCATCTTCCAAGTCACAGGCCTGAACCCCAGGCCCAACTTGGTCCACATGTCTTACATCATAAAATATAATTCGATTATATACAACTGAGTTTTAAACAATTGATAAATATATATAGTAAAGCTTTAAATGGCTATTTAATCTTATATATTTCACATGGCTTAAAGAAGCAAATTAAGACAAAGTCATACTGGGTAGCAATCACTGTAGATTCTTACATTAAATATCTATTTAACTTTTTTTTTTAAACTAAACACACTTATATTTAAGGACAGTTCAGCTGATTCCAAGAAGTCTGGTTGAGGCCTCTCTCCACTCTCTTTTCACCCCCCAAATTTGTCCTAGATGATTAATTCCATTGTATAATACTGTGAATCACAGTTGGAATTTCTTTTCTGGTTGAACTTAAACTGCTGGCTACTGAACAAATTCATAGCTAAAAGTAGTGTTATACCTCTCTCACGAGAGAGACAATGCCAGATGTTACATATTAATATGTAGCCTAAAAGGTGAATATGTTAAAATTAAAACACCACAAAATACAGAAATCCTTATTCTTACAGGCCTTCCTATCCTTATTACAAAAAAGCAAATATGTGATGGTATCTTTCCTACATATGACTATGTTGAAATGCTTTATGCTTTATAATAATATGTATATACAGTTGTGATACTCATATTCACATATTTCTCAACATCCTGATCAAGAATGAGAATAAACTTGCGAACTGACTGCTCAAATTCTACTTACTTATGACAGTGTCAAACCAGCGCACATCTATAACGGTAAGTTTTCATACCCATGTCTTAAAATAAGAGAGCATGAAAGACTCAATATTAAAAATCTTTTAGACACCCTGATTATGGAATTACAATCCCTTTGTACCTAAAAATAAGGGTTTAAAAAATATTTTTGAAACATTTTAGAAGCAGACTGCAATTCTGATTGTACAAATATGTAAACATCCATACTCAATTTCACAAAACCACCCATACCTGAGTGTCATTCCATAAAATATCTTCATATCACAGTCTGCTGTTAGAATTATCCATCTGAAATTCTCAGACTAAGAAATATGAACTTACATTGAATATCTGTAACACCGGCTTGTGATTTTCTAATAACAATTCCAACTTCAAAATACTAACAAGAAGTATCCCTTAGTGTCTTGAAAAACAATTTGAGAAATGTCAAGAAAATGAAAATTGCATCTTAAGGAATTATATATTGTCCTAAAAGAAAGCACAGGAGAGAAAGTAAATAAAGCTTGTTAGCACATTGCTGTCATTGGTATGCACTCTTGCTAATCAAAGAATTTTTTGTATAATATAGTGGTGGTAAAATACTTGCCTTTCCACAATTCTTTGTCACATCACAAACAGAACATTTGTGTTTATTGAGATAGAATCTCTTTAGTGCCACTGATAAAGCCCATTATTCATTCAAGAGTTTATTCAGCATCTATGTATATGTATATATATGTATATAATATATATATATATATATATTATATATATATATATATATATAAAGCACAGCAGATTCTAGACAGAAAAACACAGAGCCCTACTTGATGGGGCTAACATTCCAGTAAGGAAATTAAAAATAATACTCAAAGAAAATTAGTGTTAAAGAATAGAGAGTGACATGAGATTGAGGAGAAGCACTTGAGAAGTAACTTGAGACAGGGAAGTTAGCAAAGACAGAAGGTAACACTTCCACTTCAAATTTACTCACTCTGCCAGAAGAGTTAGGGAAGCCAAAAGTGGCTTAGTTACTATCTAAAGATGAGGATAGAAAGGCATAGCAGACACTGCCATTTTATTATCATTCTTTAAATCAAGAATTAATGGATGCCTGCAATGTGATAGCATCTAAATAAACCCTAGGTTTATTCAGGTACAAATGAAGCTATTACCTTGACTTTAAAGGAAACATCAAAGAGTACATATTTTATATGATACTTTGTATAATAGATGCTTGCTACAGGACAATTATGACATGCGTATGTAAATCCAAATGAAGTTACTCTAAGAAATTAAGACATGGAGAAATGACAGGAAAAGTATCCTTGTGATTTTAGGGGGTCATGATGATAGGAATAGGTCAGTTAGTAGCCACATGACAAAGACAAAATAGTAATGACTGGAAATCCTACCTCCTGGTCCTCAGCCAAGTCTGCTTTCCAGTAACCCTTACCAATTCATAAATCTAATTGCAGAAAAGTTCATTTTGATATAATGCTTTTCAAAAACGTAGCCAATTTCAATACTCATTACATTATATTCCAGAAATTGCTTAAGACGTCTGAAGAGAAAAATCTGCATTTAGTGTTCTTAGGTGGAGAGATCAGATTTTTTTAAGAAAAGAAACTTCTTGACTATATAAACTTCTACATTAAGATAATTTTACAGGGGCTGGGAATATGGCTTAATGTTAGAATGCTTGCCTAGCATGAATGAAGCCCTGGATTCCATTCTTCTGTACCACATATGCTGGAAATGTTGCTGTGGCTCAAGTGGAAGAGTGCTAGCCTTGAGCAAAAGAAGCTCAGGAACACTGCCAAAGCCCTGAGTTCAAGCCCCAGGACTGGCAAAAAAGAAAAAAGAAAAGATAATTCCACAGTCATCCAAAAGTAGTAGATATTGAGCTTTTCTGCTTCAAATATGCGTGAAGCCTAAGTAAACATTGAAAAGATTAGCTCTATTTCTAAAAACAGAGTGGGAGGTGGTTTTTACCTATTGAAGCAGATAGTCATTATTGGAATTTCTATACTTTAGGATCAAGTGTCTGATTTTGAAATGCCAAGTACAGTAGGTAGAGTACGATCTGTAGCACTACCAGCAATTATACTCCCTGAGGCCAGCAGGGACTTTGAGGTCAAGCTTATTGTAATACCATGTGAAATAGCCAGAAGCTAGCTGTTGAGGGCATATTAAGAGTTGACAGTTTACTAACTCAAAGTATATTTTCCCATTTTTGCTACCACAAACTCTCAAATAACACTCTTGGGTAAGTTAACAGCACATGGAAGGTGTGTGTTACAATAGAAGTGTACTTGGAAAAGAACATTAAAACCTTTTCATCTTTATGCAAATTAATTTATCTTATTGACCCAACTGAAAAAAGAAAATTGAATTAACAGAATGTGAAGAAGCTATTACATCAAAAAAAGGATCAAAAGTAAATAAAGATTCAAGCTCCAGAACAAACATATTGGATCACCTGATGTCTACTGACACTTGAGGAAGTGTAAGGAAGGTATCAGTTCAGAAATGATGGGGAAAGCAATACTAAAACAGCAACAGTATATAATTTTCTTCATAAAGCACCTGTTCACTGCATACATTCCATACATTCTCTACTTCCATTTTTGTTGTTTTGTTTTTTGTTTTTTTGGTAAGGCTTGAGCTTTGGGCCTGGGTGCTGTCCCTGAGCTCTTTATTCTCAAGGCTAACACTTTATCATTTTGAGCCACAGTTCCACTTTCAGTTTTCTCATGTTTAATTTGAGATAAGAGTCTCATAGGACTTTCCTTTAGGGGCTGTCTTTGAACCACAATCCTCAGATTTCAGCCTCTTGAATAGCTAGAATTCTAGGCATGAGCCACCACCGCCCATCACATTCACTACTTTCTCTTCACCAAAGTTTCATTCTGAGTTGGTTCATCTCTTTGGCTTCTCTTCAGTTAAGAATTTTGTTAGTGAAGATATCAAATCCAAAGTGTGTGTGTGTGTGTGTGTGTGTGTGTGTGTGTGTGTGTGTGTGTGGTATCAGAATTTGCCTTAGAATAGTAACTGGCAAAGAGAAAAATGCTACTTGCCACACAGAAGCTTGTCAAATAAACAAGCCACCCATAAGGAACCTTCACCTAGGGCCTCAGTAATAAATCTGGCTTCCATCATGGAGGACGAAAAAGGGCTGTGCTAAATAGTAATAAAATTAGTGTATAATTTGTTGTCCAAATAAGGTCATTATTTTCAAGTCAGAGGATGCACAGTGAATAACACTGGCACAAAACATCTACTACTAACTACTAGCTGCCAAGGCATCATCAGTGAATCATTCTTTTCATGGCGATCCATACAACTGTGCTGGTTACCAAAGTGAAGGCTGGGAGTATGAATAAAACAACTGAAGTCCAGGAAAAGAAATGAGGGACAGGAATGGCCTAGTCTTCAATATTTGTGGCAGGAGCATTTTTGTAGTGATAAAGATTTGCACAAGTAAATTTTGCAAATAAAGATAAGAAGATTTTACTTTTTCAAAAGAATATATTCAATGAGTAAAAAAAAAAGTGTCAGGCTCGTGTTTTCTAAAGTTAGGTTGTTTGGATAGATAAGTATGAAATTAGGGAATCTCCACTATAAAGTTGCAGAGAACATTTATATGAAACACATTTAGTCACAATTCACCCTTGCTCTCATTATAGAGCATTGCAATTGCCTTTGGAAGAATTGATGAGGCCTAAACCCACTTTATCTGAGTTATTAATATAATCAGGATGATGATACCTCCTTATAAAATTTACAAAGTCTAGTATCTAGGCCAAATTCCCTGTACTTGTGGGCCTGATGGTTCTAATTGTTTTTTGATCTAGCTGAGGCTTTAGTCTCTTTTCTAGGCTTAGCCCTAGAAAATCATGTGATGAATTGAGTTGCTTCTGTCCTACTCCTCTTAACTACCTTTATGTACTGATCTTATTAAATTCTCATGACATGTTTTTAAGTGTAACAGTAAGGGAAAAAAATATTTTATCAGTATTAAATGTGGTATAGGAAACTTCCAAAGAGGTTTTTCTTCCAAACTCATTAATAATTCACATCTGAAATCTGGGTAGGAAAAGAAAAGGAAATTTACTTGGGGAAGAAATGGTCAACAATAAAAATGTGGTAATTTTAGCTATTGTTGACAGGTTAAATACTGTGATTGTCTTAGTTTCTATTACAACAGAACAAAGTTAGAAAAGTCATAATTTTTAAAAGTTTTCTGGTTCAGGGAACTAGTTCATTGTCAGAAACATATAACTCCCTAATATTTTATCATGAATAATTTCTCTTAGAATATTGTAAGAACAGAGCAGAACATTTTTTTGGGATTTCATGAGTAGATTAACCATACATGTGAAATGTAATGGCTTTCTAAATTTTAATCCCAGGTAGATTTTTCTAGCATTCTAATCATTTTCAAAGTCTTCTCATAGCAAATTTATTATGAAACGTAAGAAACTGAAGTATCTGTAAGAGCTTGCAAACAGGTTCTCTTCTAAAGGATTATTTATAATGATCACTCACATTGATCAAAAAATCTAATAAGTAAATAATATAGCAACTGTTTCTCCTTAAAGTCAACTGCCAGGCCTATGAAAGTTGAACATAATAAATATTCTATAATATTTCATGAGTAAAACCATGAACAATGTGAAGATATATTTAGTCAAGGAGACAAAATACGTTTGTCATAGGAAAGCCCGTAATCCATTGTGTCTTTTATAATCTTGGATTAAACTGACACAAGTAGAGATAGTCTTGAGATGGCATTTCTTGTTGGTTTATACCAAATATTATAAAAAGTCTACTATTTTCACAATAAATCCTATACTTGAAGCACAAATAAGCTTGAAGTCAAATAGCATTGTGGTTTTCTCTAGAAGTTGGAACTAAGAGAGAGGTTTTTTTATGTTCTAATTATATTAAGATTCTTGACAAATCCCAGGGAAGAATTTCAGGCTCAATATTCTATTATTACTTTAAAAAAAGTATAATTTGTCCCATAAAGGTCATTAAATTGCCATTTTTATTAAAGAACTTTACAGTTAGAAAAATTACATAATGATATAGATCCATAGACTTTTAGAATCAGAAAAGAATATTTTAGAACATGTTGTTAGATTGGCTGTGGAGGAGTAATGACTTTGTAGATAGGAAACTGATAGCATATTGAGGTTATATAATTTGCCCAAAATGACTTGTTTCAGAAGTAGAATGAAAGGGTAGGTTTCCTTTAGAACAGGGGTTTGGTGCATCTCTTTCCACATTATTCATATTTGGGATTCACTTTCTATAATACAACTTGGGTCCTAGAACTGAGAAAAACATGTTATTGTGGGGAAAAGTCACCTAATTTTTATGTATCTTTTTAAGAAGATGAGAGCTGGGCACTGGTGGCTTACACCAATAAACCTAGCTATTCAAGAGGCTGAGATCTGAGGATCAACAATCAAATCCAGCCATGGACACTTATCTCCAATTAACCCCCAAGAAGCCAGAAGTGAAACTGTGGTTCAAATTGTAGAGCACTAGCCATAGGCAGAAAAGCTCAGAGTTGGCACCCAGGCCCTGAGTTCAAACCCCAGGTCCAGTACAAAAAAGACAAAGAGAGAGACAGAGAGAGAGAATATATACAAGCTACCATTTAAAGATGCAATTAAGTAGTGTAGAATTAGATACATATAATACCATACTAAGTAAGGAAAAATCAAAGAAACAAAGAAATGATTAATGCCATGTTGTAGAACTTATGCTCTCTTCATAACACGCTTCCCTTCACACTTTGTTTAGCCACAGTTGGGGGAGGGGGCGGGTTTGTTGTTGTTGTTGTTGTTGTTGTTGTTGTTTGGGTGGTTTTTTTTTTGTAACCGATAATGACAGAACCCAAGAGCCCAGGCAGCAGTTAAAGAACAGACTTCTGCTTCATCGATACAAAAGGTGTCCAAGACAGGCCAATTTTGAAATCAGTGAATAGACTGTTTTGAATGGAGGATTCAAGGTCCTCATGCTGTGAGCAGAAACTACAGGTGCCTAGCAGAAACTATAGGTGCCTAGACCACTGAGGCACAAAAGTGGAGCAACTTTAGGTACTCTTGGGGAATCTCTAGCCTTTAATAGGATGTATTGCTTCATCAAAAGTGATTGATTTCTTGTCAACCTAATGAAGTATAAGCTTTCATTTCCTTATTCATTAGCTTATGTAAACTCCTGCCAAAGACCACTTAGAGGCTTTATTTTACTAATGCATGAACCTAAGAGGTCTCCTGGTGCATCTTGACTTCCCTAGAGAGTTTTCACTTCTTGGTAATGCAGTACAGTTCATTTTCTCTTCAATCATGCTGTCTTGTCCGCAATGCATGGTGCCTCGCGCAGAATCTAGGCTTTGTTATAAACTTTGAGGAGAGATGTGTGTGTATGCCACATGTGTATATATGTGTATCAGACAGACAAATATTTATTTGCTGAAAAATAATGCATTTTTTTTGGGGGGGGGTCCAGTCGTGGGGCCTAAATTCTGGGCCTGGGCGCTATCACTCAGCTCTTTAGCTCAAGGCTGGCACTCTACCACTTGAGTCACAGTGCCAGTCCTAGCTTTTTTCTTTTTGCTTATGTGGTGTTGAGGAATCAAACCCAGGGCCTCATGCATGCAAGGCAAGCGCTCTACCACTGAGCCACCTTCCCAGCCTATGCATTTATTTTAAATCATATATTCAAACCCCTTTATTAGCCACTGAATTCAAACAAAATCAATTTTTTGCATAGAAAAATACATGTTTTTCATTTTAGTTCCCAAGCCCTTAAAATTGTAAGTTTTTTCATATTATGACAGCTCTTTCCCCTTGGCATCTTGATATCCCAAATTTCCTTAGTCAGAATATAAATTATCATTTACCCTTACTAGATTCTCACTCTATTTTTTTTACTTTTCTTTAATTTTTTTCCTTTGGTTTCTGATTTCATTCGATTTCTTCCTTACAAATATAGCACAGGTATGCTCTCATGTAAGGTTTCTTTTCTTCTGTCCTTTTATTGTTGTTTAATGCATATGCTGATGTTCTTGCACTTAACAACTGATTTGTCTGCTTGATTGTCTGTTCAGAAATGAGGAGTGGCCCCTCTCAGTCAGTTGAACATCACCACTTATTGCCATTTGTGCATTGCAGAATTATACATGTCAGATACAAGCTTGAAACCAACATCAGACTGACTTCTCCCTGCCCTTCATTTTCTTTAGTTTTGAAGATTTGAATTTACTATACATTTGAAATGCAGAGTAGGCATTTCTAAGAAATTACTGATACATTTCTAAGACTTGGTATGGTAGCTCATGTATATAATCCTACCTACTCAGGAAGCAGAAAATGGGACAATTACAGTCTGAGGCCAGCTTTGGGAAAAAGTTGCTCGACTCTCATGTCAACAACAAGTTGAATGTGCTGGTATGAATCCCAGGTAGTGGGAGGCCTAAATGGGAAAATCATGGTTTAGGATGACACTGTGCAAAAACATGAGCCTATGAGTAAAAACCAACTAAAGTCAAAATAGACTGGGCATGGCTCAAAGAGTAGAGGACTTGTGTAGCATGCATGAGATCCTTAATTCAAATACCAGTGGAAATAAAGAAGGAAGGGAAAAATGAAATGAGCAGAAGGAAGGAAAGAAGGAAGTAAGAAAGGAAGGGAAGAAAGAAGGAATTTACTTTTTAAATCCTGTTTGTCAAAAAGACATATATCATAAGCACTTCATGAATATGTTAATACCAAAGCAAAAATGCGTGAAGGGACACTTCAACATATGAGACCTCTATAGCATGGTCCAATCAGTGTCATTTACTTACTTCTTATACATTAAAACACCTGGGAACATCAATGCACTGTTGGCAAATATTTGTGATTGCAACCACCCAGGTTACTGAGATCCGATGGTCCAGATTTTAAGATAGCCTGTGCAGAAAAGTCTAAGTGACCCTATTTCCAATCAGTGAATAACAACAAAAAGCTAGACTCCAAGTGTGGTTCAAGTAGCAGAGTACCAACCTTGAATAGGGTTGGAGGGCAGGGGGTAGAGACTCTTAGGATCAATACTCATTGGACATAGGGATCCTGTCATCAGGGAAAGACTTGTGGTTTCCTAGGGCTAAATATAACAGAGTAAGAAACTCAAGATAGAGTGTCTTTGAAGTACTATAAGCTACAAGAAAACATAGGTTAAGAAGTCAGAAGAAAAGTTTGATTTTGATTGAGAAATCCTGATGTGTGGTGTACATCAAACATTATAAAGTGAGGTATTGGAACCAACTAAGTCACCTTTGTGACACTGCCACTTGCTAGTTTACTGCCTGTGTGATTCATGTTCCCAGCTCCACATACAACATCAGTCCTAACAGAGTCAGTGTTGAATTACTAATAAATTAAAGGATGAAGATGGCCGGCAGGCAGGCAAGCAGGCAAGAATGCAGGAAGGAAGGCAGGAATGAAGGCAGGAATGAAGGCAGGAAGGCAAGAAGGCAGGAAGGAAAGAAGGAAGGAAGGAATGAAGGAAGGCAGAAGGGAAGGAAGACAGGTGCATGTAATCCTAGCTATTCAGGAGGTTGAGATCTGAGTATCACAATTCAAAGTTAACCTAGACAGAAAAATATCCATGACACCATTATCTCTAATAGTCTACTAAAACATCCAGAAGTAGAGCTCTGGCTCAAGTGGTAGAGTGCTAGCCTTGAGGAAAAGAAAAGAAAGCTCAGGCACAGCTCCCAGGCCTTGAGCTCATGCCCCAGGACCAGCACCCCAGGAAAGAAAGGAAGAAGGAAGGATGAAATGAAAGCAAGAAAGAGAAAATAAAGCAAGGGAAGAGAAGGGAAAGGAAGTGAAGGAAGGGGAGAAGGAATGAAATAAAGGAAGGGAGAAACGGAGGGAAGGAAGATAGAGGGGAAAAATGATGAAGGAAGGAAGGGAGAAATGGCAGGGAGGAGGAAAGAAAGGGCAGAGGGAGGGAAAGAGGTGTGACAGAGACAGAGAGGAAGAGGGGAAGAGGTAAAACCCACTCAGTGCATGTGTGAAAAGGAATAAAATAATTTTACAGAATCTATCTCAGATGGAGAATCAAGACAACAGCACCAGTTATTTCGTTCTGAGGCCAGGAACATGGATATCCATCAGGAGGTACAAAATGCATTTTGGGAAATAAAGAAGAGCTGTTCATTATCATAAAATAAAAGTTAAGCCCTAGCTATTTGAATGGTTCTAAGAGAGTCTCCCAGTACTAGCAGGAGACGGGTTAGAGATGTAAAATTAGTGCTAGAATCTTACCACTCAGCCACAGAGGCAAGTGCTGACTTTGTCACTATGTGGTGCAGGTGGAAGGCAAGTCACAAAAAGAGAGAAAGTAATTTGCTGTGAAAATAAAGTTTAATGACAGTTTTGTTTTTAATTCCAGTTAGTGATTTTACTTAGTTATATAACCTTTCGGGAAAATGAACTGTACTCTTTACAAAATGCTTGGCTTTCTTCAAGCAGCACAGTAAATATTTATTAAAAATAATAATAGATGTTGACAAGTAAATGTTAAACTCTAATGCCATGCTATATCCCAATAATTGTAGTCATTGATGGGAATTGTAATAAACACAGTCCATCTGCCATATTACATTTAATCTGGTCATAGGGGAAGCAGGGGAAGTGTGTATGGAAAGCACTTCCTTTCCAATCTGCCAGAAGGGGAGCAGGAGGCTAGGATTCCTGCCCCAACCCTGCTACAACCAGCCTTATTACTAATCTCTCTAAAATCAGAGTTTCAGGATCTCTGGGAGAGCTCTTTACTATGAATCTGGATAGGATTTTATGTTCCAGTTACAAAATTTAACTAAAAGTTACCTACATCTTGATAAATAATTACCAAAAATAATATTTTCTTTTAGTTTTTCTCATATATATCTGTCATTTGTTCACCTGTAGTTTAAACTCATCAATCCCATCCCTTGTCCTAGCTTTCTATTTTAAGAGGCAAGTTATTTACCTTATGTTTCTCCTTCTCTGACTCAAATCCTCATTTCTCAAGAAGATTTGTTTTTTAAATCTGAAATATATTGAATTCCTGCTAATAAATTGCATGAGATGTGGAAGGATTTCTGCTCATAGGTGATGGCTTTTAGTAACAGCATGCCTCAGGGATAAAACAAAATTAGAGTTTCTGTGATAGGGACTATGGCTGTTGTGATTCTGCACCACTGGTGTTCACTCTGATAGAGCATTATTGTCTAAGAGTCATCATCAGCATTACCACTGTTCTCAGCAAACATCACTTTATAGTCTGAGATACATACAAAGAAAGCATGGAGATGTGGTAAAAGTCCAGGCATCTTTAGCTGGCAACATGATTCCCTTTTTGGAGATCAAATAGGGAAAGCATCATTTGCATTTGGATTTGCCTATAGCTGCTTGTATGCTACCATGGTACAAATGTGTTGAAAAAAATCTTTTCTTAAGCAAATCAAGACATTGTTACTTGACTTTATTATTTCTTCTGATACTGGGGTTGAACCCAAGGCCTCATACTCAGGCTCAACTTTCTTGCTCACTGGTATTCTGCCAGTACTGAAACTCTACCATTTGAGCCACACATTCAGTCATCTCCACATTATCCCACTCTTTACTAAAAATTTCAGTATAATAGAGGGCATACACTGGATACATCTATGGAACTATCCTAGTGAACCTCAGTGAATTTTAATGGAAAATAGTACTCTTCTATATCTATTTTTTCTTTATCCATTCATTGGTTATTAGGCACTTAACCTGATTTCACAGCTTTTTACTATGGACAGAACTGTAGTAAATATGGGGTGCAGATGCCTCTCTTATAAGCTGATTTACTATCCTTTGGATAAATGCCCAACCATAGTACAGCAGATCTATAAAGTAGATTCACAAAGTAGACCTATTTTTAGTTTTTTTTGTGAACTTCCCAACTGATTTCCATAGTAGTTGCACTAGTTTTTATTCCCACCATAGTCTAGGAGGGTTCTTTCACTAACATTTCTTTTTTGTTTACTTGATGATTGCCACTCTGGCTGGAATGAGATAAAATCTCACTGCGGTTCTTATTTGCATTTCTTTTATGGTTAAAAATGTTGACTATTTCTTCATGTGTCATTTAGTCATTTATATTTTACTTTGAAGTACTGTCTGTTCCATTTGTGCATTTATGAATTGGATTGTTTGTTCTTCTAGGTTGCTTAAACGTTTGTGCTCTTTATATTCTTCATATTAGTTCTTTATCTGTTGCATTGCTGGCAAAGATTTTCTCCTATTCGGCAGTTTTATTTTCCCTTGACTATTGTTTG
The DNA here is from genome assembly GCF_019054845.1 of Dipodomys spectabilis. Classification (NCBI taxonomy): domain Eukaryota; kingdom Metazoa; phylum Chordata; class Mammalia; order Rodentia; family Heteromyidae; genus Dipodomys; species Dipodomys spectabilis. The sequence continues at coordinate 342,063 of NW_024870774.1, forward strand.
CTCTGATGTGCAGATGGGTTTTAATTTCATAAGTCTCATTGTCAGCTATTGCTACTATTTCCTCAGCTATTGGATCTACACTCAGAAAATACTTGCTTATACCTATGTTTCCGGTGTCTACTTTATGTTTTCCTGTAGTAGTTTCAGAGTTTTAGATCTTAAATTAAAGATCTTTCATTCATCATCAGTTGATTTTTGAGTAGGATAAATGATGGGTGCCTGGTTTCACTCTTCTACATGGAGATAACCAATTTTCTTTTATTTTCTTCTTTTTCTTGTTTTGGCCTGAGATCAGGACTTGAACTTGGTACCTGAGGCTTTCACTCATTCATTGGCTAGTGGTTTATCAATTGAGCCATGTCTCTAACCCTGAGATAACCAGTTTTCACAGCAGCATTTGTTGAAAAGTATATCTTTGCTCCAATATATGCTTTTGTAAAAAAAAAATTTGATGTTTGTAGCTATATGGATTTGTTTCTGGATCATCTTTTCCATTTACTAGGCTTTGTAGGTTTTGTTGTGTGTTCTCTTGTCCCTTTTGTTGTTTTTGCTCTGTAACTATGGCGCTGCAGTATAATTCAAAGCCAGGTATTGTGAAACCTTCAGCCTTGCTCTTTCCGTTTAGGATCTCTTCTGATAATTGAGGTTCTCCTTTTTCCATATGAATGTTGAGGCTGACATTTATATTTCCGTGAAGAAGGAGTATTTTAGGATATTGAATCTGTAGTTTTCTTTCAGTATTATATCCATTTTCACAATACTTGTTCTGTGAATCTATGAACCTGGGAGGCATCTCCCGTCTTCTACAGTATCTAACTCTTAAGCTTAACTTAGAAATTCTCTCAAGTATCTGAACAAGATAATATACAGCTGTTCTTTTCCACTAAGAAAGGAGGAAACAGAAATGAAATTGGCCTATATGTGATTTATATGTGGCTTTTTGGTTAGGAAGGCGGGAGAATTCAGGAACAAGAATAAAACTGAAAATAAGGCTACGACTCTATCTCATTCAACCACTCCACTCCATGTTCCAGTCATTTTAGGGTAGTACTATTTCAGGGAATTTCGAACAGTTTTAATTCTGGGCCAGGATTTCACCAAGACTAATGTCAGTAAGCTTTTCCAAAATGATCTTAAAATATCCTTAGGAATTTACATCCCAAGCTGCTGAATTGACTTTGTCTCCCAACAATTATTCAAAGCTTGCACTCAAGCTTATGAAGAACATAGTCAGTGTGTATAAGAACCTGCTATAGGGTGTTGTGAGAGCAAATAATAAAGAGTCTGGCAGATTCAGTGTTGTACAGAGTACAATTTGTCTGGGCTGACAGAGGTGTGATCAGCAAAAATAGGAGATCCTCATGATTGGCATAGGAAGGACATACGTCTTATGACATATTGGCATATGTCATCCAAGCCAGAACGTCCTTAGTTTACTTCATGTTAAAACAATAGCATCACGTAGAACTCTGGTACTAGAGTCCAATTACACAGTATTGCATACCATGCTAGTACTTCTGTCTATTTTTAGGGAAACTATGCCGGGAAAACTGACCAGGGTTACTCAGAGGCAATCATGGTAAATACAAGTCATGACAGCTACAGCCAGGTCAAGCTGAATCCCACACACATGATTTCAGAAATTACATGAAAGCCTATGGTTCTAACTATATCTTAACCCCACCTGACCTATATATGAAATTGTACAGTTATACTTTCATAATGAGATTATTATCTTTACATATATATACATATATATGTATAGATAGATATTCTGCCTTATACAATAGTCTGGGGAAAAGAACTAAAGAGCAGAAAGAATTGAGAAAGAAATACAATGCAGCCTCCATTGCTTTTGTCTATTTGTAAAGGATTAGTGTTTTCAAATACCAAAAGGTACTCAATCTTCAGTTCATACATGTTTGTCTCCCCAACCTTTCTTAAAAATAGTGAACATGTCTTTTCATTGTACCAATTGTAATTGTTTCCATTTCTAAGTCCTATTTCTTCCAAGAAGTATACATGGTATCAGGAACCTAATACTATAGACATGCTGCAAATATATACAACTGAATCAAATTAATGGAATTCAACTCTGATATGTTTAGTCCTAATATCTCAGTAATGAAAATCAGAAATGATCTGAGACTTGTTTTGGAAATTCATTAAGACAAAACTAGTTGGCTTTGATAGAGCTCTAAAATTTTTCTTTGGAACTCTTCTCTCCAATTATTGTTCAAGCTAGTGGGATTTTTCTTCTTTAAATTACTCAACTATTGATTTTGCCTAAGTCATAATCCTATCTTAAAAAGTCTGTCACTTTTTAGTTTAACATGTTTCCTTGGGCATTTTTTTAGGATTTCACCTATAAGAGGCCTGTCAACCTGGTTGTCTGCTGATTTTGCTCACAGATGTTCTGTCATGTTAACAAACTAATTTCACGTGGGACTGGTGTGGCAAATACAAATTGCTTCTAAATACAGACTAACTATTATCATTTCCATGGAAAATTCTTTAGTAAAGAGTATAAAAGAGCATGGCTTTTAAGTATAAATACTGGCATTAAGTTGTCACTTCCTTTAGGATAAATGAGAGCATAATGTTTTCTAGTTTTTCTTTCCTTTTCTTCTTTAATTAGTCTACATTAACAATACCAGATGGTTTCATTGTGATAGTTCCTTAGATGTGAACAATTTACTTTGAAAAAGTTCATCCCTTCTATAATATTCTTTTGGTTTCATCTTTGCTCCTTGCTTTCCAAGGAGTGTTTTATGAAGTTGGTTATGCAAATATATATGTACAAGTCAGTCCGCTTCGCAACACAGTAGCCTTTTCTGTTCTCCTTCCTTTTCTAGGGCATCCCTCTCACAGCTCCACCTTTGACAGGTCTATGTTTCACAATTGAGTGGAAGTGTACATAATTTAGCAATTTGATCTCATTGATCTCAGTCAATGTGTTCTCCTTTAGTTCCATTTATTTTCCCACAAATGACATAATTTCACTTTTCATTATGGATCCGGAATAAACAGCGTATTTTCTTTTTCTAATCATTTGATGTTGGATATCTTGGCTGATTCTACAGCTTAGTTATTATGAACAGAGTTGCAATAAATACGAGTGTACAAGTATCTCTAATATATTGATGTACACTATTACAAAGAGTAGTTGACTGTCTCAAAAGATAATTCTATTTTTAGTTTCTGAGAAACATCCATACTGTTCTCCATAGCATTTGCATTAGTTAACTTTCCCATTGATCAATAGTATATGAGGTTTTATTTCCTGCATTTTCCCAAAATTTGTTGCTGTTTGTTTTCTTAACATATCCCATTCTGACTGAGGTGAGATAGAGTCTTAGCATAGTTTTGATTTATATTTCCTTCATGTCTAAAGATGTGGAACTTTTCTTCTTCATGTAGGAATCATTGTATTTCTTCTGAGAATTACTGAATTATTTGTTCAATTAGTTTGCCCGCTGATTAATTGTATTATTCTTTCTCTGTTTAACTTTTGCAGCTTTGTATATTTTCAAGTTAATTATTAGAATTTGGGAAAATCTTAAACTTCAAAAAAAGAGTGCCATATCTTTGACTTCCCTGATCATATCTGTTCATGTCTTTATTTTTAGCATCTATTTCCATGACTCCCATTTAACATTGATTGGAGATATGTGATCTTTTGTTTTCACACAACAGGACTGAAAATAAACTTCACTCTGGCTGTTAGAGTGAGGTTCTCATTAATTGGGATCATCTAAACTATTAACAATCTACTTGGGGAAATTATAATTAATAATTAAAAGCTCTTTAGATCATCAACCCGGAGGAGCTTTTAAAATAAAGGAAAACAAAATAGAACTCTCTTATAAGACAGAGAAAGTGAGAGACAGAGAGGCAAAGATAGAGACAGAGAAAGACACACGAGTGAGGAACACACACACACACACACATACACACAAAGACACAGAGACACAGAGACACAGAGATACAGAGATACAGAGAGTTTAAAGCTTACTGTGTTATTGAGATAAATAAAATCTATCCCATGAAGAGTATTTTCATAGCTTTTACATACAAATGTTCATCACCAACCCCAAAAGAACATTATTACTCATCCAAATATGCAACTCAAATACCAAAAACTAGTCTTCACATAATAAAAAAAAAAAAAAACACTCCAGTGGACAAATGAATCATCTATGTATGTCTATGATAATTTTCCCGAAAGGGGTTGACAAGCAGATGTTCAAAGGAGCTTTTAAGACTGCAGAGAATCACTTCTCTCTCAGTTCATGCACCAGAGCTTCCAGGCCATAAGCAGGACTGTTCACTCACTTGAATCCCCTCATGTAAGCTATTGCTTATCAAATTTGACAAGTCACTGTGTTTTATTTTTGTTTCTCTTAAATCAGTCAGTCTAGGATAAGGCCTTGCCATCTGCATTTCTAACAAGCTCTTAGGAGTGTTGATGCTCCTGCTCCAAACCATACATAGGGAGCCAAAGTCTAAGTTCCATGTCTCAGAAGCTCCTATTTAATCATGTACCAATCAAAAGTAAAAGTTTGAGTTACCTATCTTTGTATTATGCAACTAGGTATTATTGAAATAAAAGAGACATAATCTTTTCAGGGAAATGTTCGTCATCTAAGTACAAATTTTAGCTAGATAAACAAAAATCATTCAGTTATAGTTGATCGGGATACTACTACTAAGTATAAAATTTTGTGGTATAAATTGTATGTTTCTGGATATTTTTATTATCTTTAAAGGAGTGTCCATTCAACAAAGCAGTTTATGAATGGCTACAGTGTATTCTGATCAAGGTTACCCCTTTAAATATTCTCGCCTACTCCTCCCAACTCACTCCTTCACTCACTGTTCTTAATTTTTTTTTGGGGGGGGGTCTGGTTGTGGGGCCTGAACTCTGGGCCTGGGCGCTGTCCCTCAGCTCTTCAGCTCAAGGCTAGCACTCTGCCACTTGAGCCACAGCGCCACTTCCGGCTTTTTTCTTTTTGCTAATGAGGTGCTGAGGAATCGAATCAGGCATGCAAGGCAAGTGCTCTACCACTGAGCCACCTTCCCAGCCCCCCCCCCCTTTTTTTTTAATTCTTAAGGGTTTAAGTTAGAGGAAAGAAAGGCATAACATCTAGAGAAAGCAATAAGAGAGGCAGGATTTGTGTTTGAGCTTGAGGGAACAAAGGTTTATGGTTATGAAAAGAATACTATAAAGAAAACAAATCATATGCCTAGTTTAAATACTATAAATAAATATGGAACAGTAAATAGTATAGAGTAATGCTGGTTTGATGATACATTAAGGAATAAAGATAGCTAATAGGAACAGTTTAAACTTCTAAGACCAACCATAATTATCTACATTAGTCCTCCTGTTAAAATTTTAAATTGTGTAGTGTCTACTTACTTTTATTTGTTTATTTTTTGCTACTGGTACTGGACTTAAAATCTGGACCTGGAACTTTCCCATAGCTTTTTTCACTAACAGTCTCATGTGTTATTTCTGATTAGCTGGCTTTGAACCAGGATCCTGTGATCTCAGCCGTCTGAGTAGTTAGGATTATAAGAAGGAGCCACCACAGAAGGCAACTTACTTCTAATACTTTCTGTTAGAAAGATTAAAGCAGCCTTTTAAAAATTTTTAATCAGGTAAGAGCCATGGTACATCTGCATGTCTAAGGCATTAACAATGATGCGTGAAGAACGCGATCACACTTATCCCAGTGATTGACTCCATTGTTTGGTTCGATTTTACTCATGCTATTTTCCTGTAAGTTTCACCAACATTTAACAAAAACAAATTAGCAAAAAGCACAACATTAAATTGCACAGAATGTTCTTATCACAGCAATAAAAAATAATTGACTGTGGGCTTATGAAAATTTTAATGAGAATGGGCTATATCAATGGTTTTCTTAAAATCAGTGAGTCTGGTGCAGGAAGTAAGGAAAACTTGGTCCTAGACTGAGATTTTCCACTAGATGGGTTATGTCTCTCAGATGTAAAATAAACAACCTGAATAGATGGTGCATGAAATCTTTTAACAACGCAAAACTCTGTGATACTATCACTTACAGGCACTTTTGCTGTGTTTTAAAGAATTGATGATGAGCTGTTCATATCAAGAAACAGATACCCAGGATTCACTCAATAAAGAAGTCACATTCCTATTTCCAGGTCAAGCCTTCTCAATGGTATAGTCCAGATGAAGGTCTGTGATGGGAAGACTCTCTAGAGTTTCCAGGAATAGCAGGCTCCTTGCTTCCACTTGAAATGTGAAAACACATCAAGGTCATGTCTACACCTCAGCTAAATGGCTGCTGACTCCCCAGGAAGTTAAATCCTGCAAGGGTCTAGGTTACCTTGTTTGTTTCATGGGTTTGTATATTTGCCAGTTGTATTAAACACTAATGTGACCTTCCAGTCTATATGTGTTGAAATATATACTTTGCTCACATATGAATGTTTTACTCAAACATTAACTAATGTTTAATGATGAACCATCATTGGTAAGGATCCATGGAGATGAGAAGTAGTACATATTTTGGTAATCCAAAGAAGGCAATTGACAAAATAAAGATTTGTTACTTTTCACGTGTGCTTATAAAACTTGGAGAAAGCACAGCCCAGTGGGTTCTAGAGCACAATGAAGGAGAAACCTAAAGCGATTAAAATATATCCAAATGTGAAGAAGAAATGATGGACATGAAAACTAAGATCACTTTCTTCACATTTTGCCATCCTCACACTTGTGTATATCTCTATCTGCAAGGTCTATATGCACAGTCATGAAGAATAAGAACAAATAAATCTGTGACTTAGCATATACAGCTGGCAAGAGGCTGGTTCCAAGAATTCTATTGTGCTATTAATTAACCACCAGAGTTAGCATTGTATTTATTTGGATTCAGGAAAAAGGAATGTGTGTAGTAGTGGTGTGTATTCTTATAATCTATTTACTGTCTTATTGCTACTTGAAAGAACACCATGCAAAATGGAACTATAAAAATCAAGGTCCAAAGGGGATGGATCTGTTTTCCTGAGATTTTGCCTTGTATAGTCCAGCACCTGGCCACAAGCCGATTGACGTCAGCTATCTTTGACTTCACTAGGAGCCTGGCCAGTTAAACACACACACATACAGAGAGAGAAAGAGAGGGGAAGAGGGAGGGAAAGAGAAGGAGAGAGAGGGAGGAAGGGAGGGAGAGAGGGAGGGAGGGAGAGAGAGAGAGAGAGAGAGGGAGGGAGGGAGGGAGGGAGGGAGAGAGAAGGAGGGAGAGAGAGAGAAAGAGAAACAGAGAGTGAGAGAGAGCTAGAGAGAGATAAGCTCCAGAATTTACTTAAAATTTGGTCAGGGAAGTACTCTCTGGGAAAGAGCTATTTCTCCTCTTCCTCTGCATCCCACAGAGATGATCTGAGCCTGGAGCCTGCTTTGATGTCAGTAAAAACTTGGCAACCTGATTGGTTTCATGGGGAGCAGAATAAGACAAGCAAGAAGCACAGAGAGGAGCCCCTGCCAACGATGAAAATTTCTAAACCATAACCAAAACACACACAGAGATGTAATACACAGCACTCACATGCATGCTTTGCAAATGAGAACTGAGATCAATATTATGTCAATGGCTTTGCTTCTTGCAATGAACAGATTTCTGTCATGAGATACAGCATAGCGCATGGTTAGAAATGAGTCTATTCTTCTTAACCAGAAATAAAAATGATTTGAAGTTCAGAAAGCTGAAAGAAAAAGAATAAGGATAAAAGATGTTGCAAGTCCTTTAGAAATATATTGCTTGCCTTCATTCCAGTTTACTATTTCTTAAAGTTATAAAATTATATTATGTTAATGTAATGGACAGACTTGTTAAGATGGCCTATAGTTCCTTCTTACTGGGCCAGAGAGGCTGCAGGAAGGCTGACTGATTATATGCTATTCAGCTCAGCTCTTGAACCAGGTGGTTTAGAAGCAATGTATACAACACAGAAGTCTCCATGACTCTACTGTCAACAGAGATGTCCTGTATTACAAAGACATGGATGGCCCAGGTTCAGATTTCAAAATTAACATGTCAAATGCTGCTTGGAGTAAACTCTCAAAGCTCTTACTTAATAGGTAGATGTTGGGAGTATCCCCACTGCATAGCTTCCTTCTAGTTAGTTTCCCCTTTCATGCATTCTACCTCTACCACCAAACAACCACAACCATTCTTTTATGATGCTGTGAAAAAAAAGAATATTTGCAAGTCTACTATGAAAAGGAGGTGGAAGAATTATAGAATATCACAAATGCTAGGCAAAGCAAACTTGAGCCTGGAAAAAAGTTATAATTTCTGGAAAGTAGTTAAAAAATGATGTTTCAGAAGGATTAACAAGGAATATATGTGAATGATAATTCCAAAGGAGGGAAAGATGGAGAAGGAAGATTAGAGATGAAAGTCCTAGGCAGAGGGGTGAGGACATGGAGCCCTACAAGACATAAAAGCAGTGAGACTGGAAACAAGTTTACTATTGAAGGATGTTTATGGGAAGAATTATTGATGACCACAAATGCTGATATAGATGCAGTATTTCTAACTTTCTCATGCTTCCCACATGACACTCATTTAATTGTACATCTCTAGAAAGTGGGTTCCAAGAGACAAATGGCACATGTTTTCTCTCATATGTGGAAGGTAGATCTAAAATACACAGGGTCATGATAAACTATACAGGACTCTAAGCATTCACATATAGTGAGATCAAAGGAAGACACTCTTTAAGAGGAGCAGAAACACACGATGTCTATGTGCCTCTGATCATATAAAATAATGCATATCCAAATGAACTCCAGGAAATGGAAACGAGTTTTTTTTTTCTTTTTTCTTTTCTGCTGTTTTTGTTTTCTTTTCTTTTTGTCTTGTTTGTTTGGGAGTATAAGAGGAAGGCACAGAAATGGAGGAACAAAGGGTGAACAAATGCAGCAATGATACTCATTGGTCACTATGTTGAAATTGAGCTATACAACTTGTGGGTGGAGGGGGAGGGGACCTGGGAGAGAGCTAGGGAAGGCGGACATTTTCCAAAAGGAAATATGCTCTTGGACTGACTTTTGTAACTAACCTCTCTGCTTTTTAACATTTTCAAATACAAAAACTAATGAATAAAAGAAAGAAAGTAGGTTCCACTAGTAGGAAACAGAGACGTGGAGGCTGATGAATTTCCAAAGACAAAGCATCATAGCTAAGATATAAACCAAAGCAGGCTATGTCCACAGTCCCTGCACCTATCCAGTATGCTAAATAGATTATATTGTTTCCATGACAGTCATTCCAATACAACTCCAAATGCTTATGTGGTGGTATGAAGCAAGACATCACTGGTTTTTTCACCAAAAGCAGTGTGGGGAGATTAATACTTTGTCTTTGCAGTCATAAAGCACAAGGCCCTGGCTGATATAATCCTGCCTCAGTGTCCTTGGAGAAGATGAAGCCCAGGTGCTGGCAGGACAGACTCTACCTGCCCTTCCCAAGCTGTGCAGAGGCCAGAATTTAAAAAGCTGGGCTGCTTTGCAGAGGAGCTAGTTTTTTCTAACTTAATTAAAAATACTGACCCTTCACTTCAAATACACTTTCCTGACTACCCTAGGTGGGTGGCAGACAAGAAGTATCCACCCACAGCAAACTGAACATCCTATCTATTTGTCATATGGCACATTTTAAACCGTCAGAAGCAAATCGTATTTGTTTACCCCTAAAGGATGCATTATAATTCTTCCAAACATCTGCATCCTAACCGTTCTGCTGTGGACTCAATCCATTAGCTTCCATTTCATTCCTCTCAAAAATGTAGGAAGCAGAACAAAGCAATACAAAACAAAATCCCTCCCTTCTTGAATAAGGAAGGAGAGATTAAGTCCACTGTTTGCTGAGTATCCGGTTTTGTACAAAACAAAACAGAGCATTGCTAGAGAATCTCTGCAACCCATATTCATTTTATTTTAGGGGTACTTTAACATAGGTGGGCTTAAGGATTTTGTTTTTGTTTTTGTTTGGTCTTATCCTGATTAGGATTTACTTGTCAGCAAAAATACTAATCAATTCTGGCTTTATTAATGTACGCCACTGTCTTAACCTGGCCTAGATTTGCAAGTGCAGAATCTTAAGCATGGTGTTCTCTTGCAAGTTAACAAGAACCACAATCTTTTCCTCGGTACATTCTTGGACCCAGAACCCTCTCTTTGTGTACAAATTCTGAATTTGAAAACAGAGCTGTTAGTCCGCAGCCACCACCTGGCTAACTGACCAATGGGTGTGGTCTAAGAGTGAAGCTGAGTTCTTTATAACAGAAATGAAGTCACTCTTGGTTAATGAAGAGGCACACCAGGAACATGGAAACTGTCCAACTCTCTGACTCATAAAAAAGCTAAGGAACATTAACAAGTCAGATAAGAGCAGTTCAGGCTTATTACAGCTCAAATCTCATTTGTATAGTCTCTGTCCGCAAGGAGTTTTTAACCCAGTTGAATTGGGGCAGAAAGAACTTTTAAGAGTCACCTCACCCTTTCCCCAGAGTAGAAGCAGAAATACCTACGCTATTAGGAAGAGAAATTCTGTTTACCTTAGCAATGAGTCAGGTCATTTACACTTGGGGAGAACTGAAGAGGTCCATAGGTATATAAATATAAATGTAGGTAAGTAGGTCCTTAGATCATTGTACCTTTATCTGTTCCAAGATGAATTTCAGAAGGTTCACAAGGACACAGTGATTCTTTGGTTATCCTCCTGGATTCTAGAGTCTGATTACCTTTGTTCTTATCCCAGTGCTACATTGATTTTAGATGTTGGAATGTGATTTAACCTCTCAGGGCATCAGTTTCCTCATCAGTATAACGAGAGTAATAAAAGTCTTTTTAATTAAGAAATAAAACTGATCCTTTATAGTACTTAGCTGGGACATGGGGCTTTCCTGATTTCAATTTAGATAATCCTTATAGAGTGTTTAGTATACTCTTCTTCCCCACAAGTTTTCTATCTCTCATTGAGATCACTGCTCAGTTGCTCTACTATTAGATGAGATACCAAATGTGCTGAGCTTTTGTTCTCATGTGTATGTAATGGTAAATAATATTACCCATATATTGTAAGAATTAAATGGCAGATTTTGGTCCTTTAGCAAATAACCTTGCAGATAATAAGCAAGCAATAAGAGGAAGTTGCAGATAACTGCATATATACATATATAAAGAAAATTGTATCATTTTAAAGCAAGAATAACAATAAAGAGTAATGTACATGGGATAATTTCAAATAATCTACATAGAAATGCACCACAAAATTGCATCTAAGTTTTCTGTATGGCAACATAAAATAGCAAACTTTACAGACACAATGAGTATTCCTAATTAGTAAATGTCAATAACTGTTGATGGTGGAACTATTCTGTTCACCAAATTTAGGAGCCACTTCTCTCAGGAACATCTATCAAGAGAAGATTGCCTGAAGCAGAAAATTATCTCAACATAGTCCATGTAGCTGACTTTGCTAGGAGACTAATTTCCTATGCATTGTGTAGGACCACATGGAAGTATAATTTAGCAAAACAATTCTGCGGGTCAGGGGATAGTCACCTACGTATGCTACAAGGATCTAGCTTCCTCTAGATAGTATTAGATTAGATAATTTAGAGGAATGGCTCGGCAATATTGTATCAGTCTAGCAAGCTAGAGACCTTGAGTTCAAACACCCAGTACTGAGGACCTTGAGGAATGGGTGATTTCTTCATAATGAACTTCACATTCTACAAAATGTAGATTCTTCTACCAAGTAACTCTCTTAACTGAACTTTCAATAAGGAGAAATAGAATTAAAGAGGTAACTAGGTAGATGACAAAGATGATATTGATGATGATGATGATGATGATAGGTAAATGATAGACAGACAGATATTGAAAAATGACAGAGAAATGAAAGTAAAAGAGATAGAAGTATTTTGCATCTTTTTATGAAGGAGATCATATAATTGAATTTCTTCACTGGAGATAAGGTAATTCCATACTATCCTAGATACAGAGTCACTAGAGGATATTTTATCAGTATTACCTATGTGGTATAATACATATATATATATATATATATATATATAAAATACATATTACATAGGTAATACACACATTAATCTGTTAATCTGTCATTGATTATCAATATCTACTAGTATTGTTAGACACTGACTTATCTTATTAAATGTGGTTCATGTAGAGAAAACTGAGAGGAAATATTTGCCCATTTGCCTTGATGGTAAAATCAAATCTTTCCTCCCACCTAAACAGAGTAGTGAACACTTTTATGGAAGGTACAAGAATTTCAGTGGGAAGCAAAGCTCTAAAGAGTTGAACCAAAGAGCTAGAAATAATTCTTCTTGAACAAATATTATAACAGAACATGTTAAACTCTGGTAAGCTTAATTCAAACTTGCTTAACAGTATTTACCTTGAGGCTGAATGTATTAAATTCTGAGATGCAATTCAAGTCAACAATTTGAATTCTAAAAGAGCATACTTGAAATTGACATTTTCTTTTCATATTATAATTTAAAATTTATTTTTACTGTCTCATATACTTCTAATAACTTCTAGCAGAAAATGTGATGAACCCAGAGTTTTAACCTTGCTTTAAAATACAAAGTATGATCTCAATATGCCTATCAATTTGCTGTGTAATAAGGCAGAATTGAATAGGTTTTTTTTTCAGTTTTAGAAAAATGAGTCTAATTTCCATGAGACAATTTGAGACACTGTGTAATAGGCTTTTACCTGTCAGACAAAATTGAAGAAGAAAGTTTGCTATCTTGGTCTTTCCCTATACAAATTACAAAGAGCAAATACAGTGGACATTTTGTTCACCAACACATAGTGCTTATGTGTATGTAGACCTCTTTTTTTTTCTAATGCAGAGAAGTTGCTAATGGTGATTCTGCTTCAAAACCAAGCAGCAGTTTAGGCAAGAAGCCTCCATTGCTTCATCTCCAGCCTGACAAAAAGATAATTTCCACACTTCATATATTCATATCTACTTCCCATCTTCATATCTACTTCCCCAAGTGGTTAGGATGCACAGGTTCACCCCAGGTTTTACTTGGGCTAGAGATACTATCTCAGAAACCAACTTTGTTTTGCATGTTGAAGACAGACTAAAGTTACTGATGAACATAAGCAAATTTTCATACATATTAGGGAGAAAGTACATAGAAAGCCAATTTATTTTAAATTTTTAATGTTTAGGTGATTATAATGTAAATGATTTGTTAAGCAAACCTTTGTCTTTTATTAAAATCTGAGTACTTCATGAGTATTTGTGAGTAAGATTGGGGTAAGATATGCATATGGAACAGCTAAGAAGTGTTACATTGTTAGACTGGAGCCTGAAGCTGAGTGCTGATAGCTCATGTCTGTAATCCTATCTACTCAGCTGGCTGAGATCTGAGGACCATGGTCCAAAGCCAGCCTGGGCATAAAAGTCTCAGCGAACTCTTATATCTAATTAACCAACAAAAAGCCCATTGTGGAGATGTGGCTCAAGTGATACAACATCACCTTGAGCAAAAAAAGCCAAGTTACAGTGTGAGGTCCTTAGTTGAAGCCCCAGAATGGGTACAAAAAGGAAGAAGGAGCTGGTAGCTCACATTTTAATCCTAGTTATTCAGGAGGCTGAGATCTGAGGATTGAGGTTCAAAGCCAGCCCAGGCAGAAAAGTCTGTGAGACTCTTATCTCCAATAAACCAGCAGAGAACTGGATGTGGCACTGTGGCTCAAGTGGTAGAGTCTTAGCCTTGAGTTGAGGAGCTGAGGGACACAGCCCAGGCCCAGAGTTCAAGTCCCATGACCAACCAAAAAAAAAAAAAAAAAAAGGAAGAAGGAAGGAAAGAAGGAAGGAAGGAAAGTAAGAAGAAAGGGAAGAAGGAAAGAAAGCAAGAAAGGAAGGAAGGTAAGAAGGAAGGAAGGAAGGAAGGAAGGAAGGAAGGAAGGAAGGAAGGAAGGAAGGAAGCAAGGAAGGAAGAAAGGAAGAAAGGAAGAAAGAAGGGAGGGCGAGAGATAGAGGGAAAAAAGGAAAGGAAAGGAAAGGAAAGGAAAGAAATGGGTCCGGGTACAGAGACTCACACACATTCTTTCTAAGCAATATTGTAAGCTATAGTCATTATCCCAAGGTTTTTATCCAAATTCTTTTTTGCTTATTTTTTTCTTTTCTACAATTATGCTTTTAGATAATTATGTAGAAGGCACATGTGATTATTTTTTCTTAATCTCTATAGTTTTTGCATGCCTATATATAGAAATCCATGATTATTTTTCAAGGAAAAGAGGCAACCATACAAAGAGAAAAACAGAAGTGTTTGTAGTCTGAACCTTGGTGAAAATATTAATTTCATCAGGTAAGTAAACTTTATGTAATTGAAGGAAATGACCAAGTATAGCTGAATGCAAAGAAATTGGCCTGGCCAGAGAAGCTGAATCTAGGAATAATGCAGTGATAACCAAAAATTGAATATAATGCTTCCTGTCCCAATTGTTTATTGTGATCTAACAAACCATCTATGTGCTTGGTAACTTAAAGCAACAAGATTGTGTCACTATTTGTGATTGTGAGGACTGGGTGTCCAAGGATCAGACAAGCAACAGTCAACATCTAACAGCCAAAGGTCCAGCTGGAAGGTATACTGACTTACCACATCTTCATTGTTATCCAATTGGCCCATGTTCTTATAAGCTAAACCTAAATTCTTTGCTTCCTGGTATCTCATGCTTTCAAGACAGATAATAAAATAAAAGAAGCCAAATAGATAAGAGCTGGTTTTCAGAATTCATCCTTCAACATTTCTGTCACTTTCAGGTCAATAAAGATCACATATTTGGTCAAGATCCAAAAGAGAGTCTACTCTGGATAATTGAAAGAGAATAAACATTGTAAAGAGTATGATTCATTGAGAGGCACTGATCTGACAATTTACCACATTTCTGATCTGATCATTTAATTTAATTAGTATAATATTCTCTAATAGGATTTTTTGACATCTGGTATTGGAGTCATTAAAAAAATAAAGTCAAAATCTTGATAGATGAGAAACTACAAAAATTCTGACAGAAAGAGAAGAACTTTCTGTTTGTCCCTGATAGAGCAAGGCCCTGGTAGGAGTCCTCCATGAATATCACTTGGCTCTGAGCAAATTGTCAATAACTTTTCTTTGAATGAATGAAAACAGAAGAAATGGTGATAAATCAATTGCAAATACAAAAAGTCAAATCAGGTGTACATTTGAAAATCAGATTTCAAATTCTTCTCCAAGTGTATATATTAGACTCTCAATATCTCTAAGTCACATTTGCTTTCAGTAAATACAGTGATGAATATTGGACTTTTCTCTGAATGTAAAGAAGCAAGTTAGCACAAAATTGTAGGTTTACACTAATTCATTATCCCCTATTAAGTTAGCAAACTCCCCCTGTGCTTTAAAAACACTAGTTTATAGTAGGCTGAGTATTAATTCCTATTTGGACATCTGTCCTACCCTGAGATTAGCTGTCTCCTCATGTTCACACTCCTTTGGATCCTGCTCATTCTCAGGGCTTGGCTTTTCAGGGGTCAAGTCTGTGAAACATCTCTCACCTTCCAGTTTTTATGTTTTGAAATTTGTTTCTATCACTCACAGTTGAAAACTGATGACCCAGGAAACCAAATAGTTCGTTTTCTTCATTCAGTGCAATGCTTCACATTCATTTTAAAAAGAATAAATTTGCTGAAAGATCTGAAATTCTTCCTGTCTAACCTTGAAATCTTCATCTCAGAAATTAATAGAACATAATGAGTTTCCTGAAGATTTAGATTTTTTTTCCCAGAGGATTTCTTTTAATCAGAGTTAGCTATAAGAAAGAACTCCATGTATACTTCTAGAATTTGGAGACATTAAACATCAACACATCACCTTTGATGGGACCATTTCCACTGAGAATAGTCAAAACAGAGGACAGCAAAGCATCTACTTCATCACTCAAAATAGATTGCTCAGTCTTTAAAATGCTGTGCATCTTCTTACCCAAAATTCAGAGACAAGGAGCACAGTCCTATGAAAACTAGTTTCTGAAGCTAGACTGATACAATTCATACTTAGTATCTGTGTGATTTTTAACTGAGTCACTTCCTGTTTACTTCTCTAAAACTCTGTAGCCAAGGGTTTTGTGAAGGTTAAATGAAGTATATGTGCTTGGTACCTTGTTGTCCCAACAAGAGTTTGCTTACAATTAGTATGCAAAGTAAATCTCATAGAAATAAGTAGTTTTATATATAATTATATGCAATCTCAAAACATACTGCAAGTGACAACAAAAAACTGTCCTTATTATACATTGAAAATTAAGAAGCATAAATGGTTAAGCTACCTGGGATAATCTAATTATCTTTTATTCATTCATTGACCCATTCATTCAACCACAACAAAGTGAGGGCTTGGTAAATGCTAAGCACTGGTTGGGCACTGCGCTTGAGATGGAAGGCAAATTTGAAGTGATTGTGTACAAGAAAATTTAGTTAGAATCATTAAAGTGTCTTTCCCTCAAAATCTAGTTAATAAAATAAATACAAATGAGAAATATATTCCCAGATGTCCATCTAAAGAACAGATTTGCTATTATTATTATTGCTGCACAGAACCAGACAGTAAATATTTTTACATTTGTGGGTCATCTGATCTCTGTTGCAGCCATTCTATTCTACAATACTAGTGCATAAGCAGCCATTGACAAAACACATATGACCAAAACAGGCTGGTCACATTTCACTCCTGGACAATGATGTCCCAATCATCAAAGTCTTCATTGATGAAAGCTGCTAGTTACCATCTTTATAAGGGAGCTATCCCTGGATTACAGATGGCAAAAAGTTCACCTTCTGCAATTATTTTTATAACTACTTGTGGCATATACTTTGCACATACTCTTGTCTACAATTATAGTTAATGGCTTCGAATAGATTAAAAAAAAATAAGAAAAATGAGAAACATTAAACATGCCAAGCTTGTCTAGTATATACCAAGCAGGAGAAACCTCACATTCCAATATGTTGCTAATCATGATTAATTCTTTTTGTATTCATTGTAGGAGCATTAATCATGATTAATTAATTCAGTATAAATGTGGATATAACATTTAATTTCTCCTAAATTTCAGGGGAACCTACTTCCTTGAATAATTGAACAGAAATGAGTTGTAAAAGGAAAGATGAGGAAAGTTGGCAGTGTCAGCCATAAAGTACAAGATGAAGCAGTATAATGATACTGCTTGAGTGTTATATTAATAAATGATGCATTTGATGGGATATACATGTATGTTTGTGCCTCCTAGTAATACTTTACAGTGAACAAATATTTCTAGGACTATGAGAAATTCCAGAACTAGGTAAAGATACACAGGAAAATTGTGATTGGTCTTCTACTCCCCACCTCTGATTCACTTTCTGGAATTTTTGACAATGTGACATTTCTCAATGACAGGAGGAAAAAAAATTCTCAGTGGAAACTACTGATGTCTGACATTGTTTTTCTATATAATGCTTTATTTTACAAGATAAAAAAAAAAAAAACCACCCAGTTTGCCATCCTCCCTCTCCCTGTCAATATGCACATATTAATGCCTTGGCATAGTCAGAAGCAATAGAAAAATAGTATTTTTAATTTTTAGTTGGTCTGTATAATCTATCTCCCTTGTTCCAAGTCAATTTTTCAGTGTTTCTTTGGTATTACCACAGATATTATAGGTTGAAAGTAGAAAGACACATGCACACACAGAATTTCATTGCATTACTCCAACCAATCATATTCTTTTTTTCTCTAACATTCAATGCTAATGTTAATTCCTTCCCCCCCCCCCCCCCCCCGCCTCCTATTTTCTGGTATAGATGGTGATATTTTAAAGCCAGTCTTATTTTGAAGTCTGAAAAACAGGACTAATAAATATAAACCAATCTTCCTCTTCTTCCTTCCCCTCCCCCTCCTCTCTCCCTCCTCCTCCTCTTCCTTTTCTTTTTCTTCCTCCTCCTTCCTTCCCTCCTCTTCCTCCCCCTCCTCCCTCTTTTCCATTTGCCTTCCCTTCCATTTAGCTTAGTTAGGAACACCATTTATTTACATGTTAAAGCTGCTGGGCCAACTCAGGTAACTTTTGTGGATATATTACTGGGATCAAGTAGAGATTCCTTGCATTTTTAGGTATGCTGTTCATGTTTCCTCTATGGTATTTTTCTATTGACTAAGTATGCTGTCACGTTGGATTGTGACTAACATACACAAATTTATCTCCACTTTTAGATTATGACCTCCTCTAAGACAGGCTCTATAGCTAATTCATCTGTGTGTCTTCTCTCCTAGTACTGTGTCCAGCCCACATGCTGACACACTTAAAAAAAAAACTATAAAGGAGTACTGAAGGTTTTCTAAAGAACTTTTTAAAGAACAAGAATTTTTTTTTGAGTATTTGTTTTCTTTTTTAGTTCTCAGTTCTGGATTTGGGAAGTTCAAGCAGAATGTAGAGATTCTAAGAAAGAAAGTATTTTTCTCCTTTCTGTGTGAGTTATAAAAGTCAGTCTTTCTCTTTTAGTTGGCATATTGAAGATGTGCCATCCACTACTACTGGGGAGACGTCCTGGGATCCTGAGCCGAGAGGCACAGCTGCTCTAACACAACATGGAGCCTAAGAATAAAGTGTCTTTGGAAAAGAATAAGATTGAATAAACCACAAGAAATTATGCCTTTGGTTATATCATTCACACTACTAGAGCAAAATTCCACTGAAGCCAGCCTCACAAATTATGGCCATGTGAGACAGTAAAATTATGGCCCTTTACTGTGTAAGCCAGCTACAACTGGGCTTGCTACCACTGGAAATTATTGATTGGATACAATTGTCTTAATGCAATTAAACACTCAAGACAATTGTAAAAAATGAGGATTAAAAACATACATATACATATATATATGTATATAAACAACACACAACATACATAAATGTTCTATGCCTTGTATGTGGAATACGCCATGATTCATTAGAGATAGGTTTGCAAAGCTGGAGTGTAAATCTCTAATTTAACAAACCTTTCTAGACTTACAGATTTTTATTCCCATTTACACAGATCTTTCAAATTTGTAACAAGTAGCCATTCCCCCCACCTCTAGTTTGATAGGCTCATATTGTTGCTAGGCTATATCTTGTAAATCAGCTGAAATCACCATACAGATTCTTCTGGAGGAACTGATTATGTCAGCTGATCTCTGCCCCATTAATTTCCAGTTGCTCATTTTACACAGATTATATGAGCTTTCCCTGGGGTAGGAGTTGGGGATTGAGATGATAGGAGGAGAGGTTAATAAAAGCTGTACTATGTTTTCATGATTCTCAGCGCTCCATAGGAATAAAAGAAAATGTCTTGTCATGCCCTGTGGTTCAGAAATATTTGAGTTGTGGACACTCTCTAAAGAATTTTATGTAAAATTGAGGTCCAGTCTCATCTTCTGCTATTTCCAGAGAGAGGTCAACCCATATAGCCACTATATTTGGTGATGGACAAACACCAAGGAATAGAAAGCAATATCTAAAGTGCCAGGGAGGCACATGGTTGATCACACAATCACCTAGAACCAGGACCCGCTAAATACTTACCATCCTGAGGCCATTACTCTGTCCTGGGGACATTACTCTGGGTTTATCTGATGGCTTGTCAGCATATGTTGTAACATTTTCATCACCCAAGCTGACAAATTTTGCAGAATCAGGAAATAACTTGTTTTGAGGTGTGCAGATGTCTCTGTGTGTCTTGTAAACAATCTAGAGGGGGGTTCTATGGAGCTGGGAATGGGGGAATCGAACAACACAGGGCAGCTTTGCAGATCACAGCCCAGGATGATTGCTTGACAGGTCTGTGCCAACTCTACTGGCAAACAAATAACAATGAGCCATTTCCCTCCTCTAAGGACTCTGTATTTTTAAAGGGGGATAATAAATGCAAAGCTGTGCAAAGCCTGGCTGGGGGAAATGTGAAATCCATCTCCTATCATTTGCATAACATAATCAGCAGTGCTCTGCTAATCAGGCTAGAGGAAGCAGTTGGAACATGTGTTCCATGGAGAGGTCCTGGAGTGGTCCCTGAAGTACATTCTGCACCTTCCTGAGCTTTACTCACAGGTGACTGGCACCTTGACACACTTGGTGCCTCAAATTACAGACCAACCTTCACAGCCCTTCCACAAGAAGAGAGGACAATGCCAGAGCAACGTTTCTGTCTATATCCCTTACTCCTGTCTTTTCCAAGAGTCGGCATTTGTCCAATTCATGGCTATGAGCATGGTGACATGACTGAATGCTAGTGTTTCCCACTATTTCTTGCTTTGCACATGAATGATTCATTTTACAGGGCTACAGCTCTGGCTCTTTCTGAAGGTGTCTTGAGACCAGGGTAATTCATATCATTGTAATTCTACAGTACAAGTGCTACTGGGTCCACTTTGTATTAATGTTTCCATGGCAATCAGATACTTGACATTTTATTTAAACTACTAATCTAGAGTGGCTCAGCAGCCTATAAGAGAAAGTTGAACCCTAAGATTTCACTTCAGAAACCAATACTAAACCAAACAGGTAAGGTGCATAATTAACTTTCCCCATTTTAAAATTCTAGTCACAACGGGTGCGAAACACATCATGAAATGTAAGCTCACTGCAATTGCTCCCTTTGGGGTCCCCTTCTGTGACTCACATTCAAAAGAGATTTCAAGGGCTGGGGCTTGTGAAGGTCTTCCCACTCCCCGCTTGCCTGCGCTCTGAACACCAGCCATGCCACACACGCGGCAGCTCTAGAGTCAATTCAAACTGCCTATGATTAAAAGATGGAAATGTTCCCTACAGACACTGGGCAATTTATTTGTGAAAAAGATTTAATGAAGAATTTCAAAGCAGACAGTGCCCTACCAAAAAAAGCTCATTTGTGAATCTCTATGTTCTCTCTGCTGCCCTGAGCGCCTCCAAGGGGAGAAGGCCGAACCAGAGCCCTGGAACTCTTGCCAAGTGGATCACATGTGAATTTTTCAAGATATAAATAATCTTAGCAAGCTAAAGGCAGTAGAACAGGCTGCTTTTAGATGAATGGCCTATAGTCAGGTTCTGGAAAGGTTTTTGGCCCCATCAAATTGGGAGATAGGTTGTTTGTCCTCTGTTTCCACTTGGTCCCAATCACGCCAAATTCCAAGCTCTTGGTGGCATCTTCTGACCATGGCTACCTCAAGACAAAGCAGCCCACACTCTCGCGTAAAGGTCTTTCTTTCCCCATCCTCCTCTATCCCCTCCACCCTCAGGATCATAACATGACATTTTTTCATCTTTCTGGTGCTTTAGCATTTGGATCTCAGCTGAGACAAGCCTCCACATGTAGGACAGGTAATAAAATGTAATAAAAATTAGTTTCTTGGGACAGTTAAGCTTCAGAGCGAGGGGCTCCGAATTCAATTTTCCCCTTACTATGTGCCTGACCTTGAGAGACTTATTTATACTTTGTAGGACTCATGAATATATTGGGCAAAAAAAAAAAATAGTTTCTCACTGATGGGGCTTTGTTTTTCTATGTGCAATGAGTAAGATTATAAATGCAAAACTCCTACATATATTTTAAAATACTGGTCACTATTTTTAACAGAGGAAAACAAATGACACAGCATCATAATTCAAATAACACTCTCCTAAGAAGTGACAGGACTTGCTGGGGTGCAAGAGAAGAATGGTTTATGCTTCCTTTTAGGAGATCAGACAATTCCATCAGATAGCAATATCCCTCATTCAATGTAATCTCAGTCAAAATCCCTGAAGAATTTCAGTTGATATTGAAGAGTTGATACCAAAACTGATACAGAATTGCAAACAACCTAAGATAAGCAAAACAATCTTGAAAGAGGGAAGGGAAAAATGGATTTAGTGTTAGGAAAATGGAGGAGAATGAAATAGGAGTAGACCTGACTTGATTCTCAACAGGCTAGGACTGCTTATTTCCATTGAGGGGAGCAGACCTTTTCATGGGTTTGGAGGTTGTGTGAGGGACTGGATTTGGGGCCAGGTTTATATGGATCTTAACAAGGAAGCAGAAAATAAAACATGGGTTATGGTCTCTTGGAGGCCAATGGTGGTGTCCTTAGCCAGGCCCCAAGTAGAATGCTCTGCCTGGGGTGAAGGGACCTTCAGCTAAGCCAAGGTCAGAATAACTTGCCTGCAGAAATGCATGTAAGCTCACACCTGGTGATGTGCTTGACCTGGGAGAATAAGGTAGGAGTCAATCCTTCATATTCCATCTTTAGACATAGAAAAAGATTGGGCCAAGAGGGGAGAGGCAAGTCCTTTATTTAAGGTCTTTGGATACATAAAAAGATTGGGCTGAGAGGGGAACAACATGGAGGCAGATTCCCATCATCTAGATCTTAGATTGTCTGATTTTAAGACTTATCAATGGATCAGATTTGAGAGACTGAACTCAACCCACAGTAGGAGAGCCATTTCATTTTTGAGGAGGATAACCAAGTAAGGCATTTGGTAAGTTGCTTTGGAATAAATGCTGGAGCAAAGAGTGAGATATTCATATGGGAAAATGAAAAAAAAATTATGAATCTCTGAATTACATCATGCATAAAAATTAGTTCAAGAGGCAGCCTATCTAAAGGTAATACTTTTAGTAAAAAGTATCAACGTTTCATCATAGGTTAGGGATAGACAAACTTTCCTGAGATCACAAAAAGCAATAACCATGAGAAGAACATAATTTTATGTTAATAAATTAAAAGTCTCGTTTATTTAAAAACTCAAATAAGAAAATGAAAAGTAAATCACAGGGAGAAAGATCTTTGCCAAACATATCTATAGAAGACTACATATTTCAAATCTTAGTTATATAAAGAAATCATACAACTCAACAACTCAATGGGAAATGAACAAAATGTTGACTCAGTGCTTTGCAAAGAGGTATTAAAGTGGGGAGACTGGATCTGGCCAGCGTTGTCTTGGCCACATGGTAGATGGTAGGTTCTGGCATCTTGTCTCCATAGAGGGGGAAGGTGAAGCCCTTACCTCCCTAGTGATGGGCATGCCTAAATTTCTGGAGGCAGGGGTGGGGACTTGCATGATAGGTTACTAAACCTGTCAGTCCAGTGCCTGGGACTCCAGTTTCCTGTGACCTGCCCCATGACCTGACCATATTTAGGCTCAGACCAGCTCAGGTGCCATTACACCATGCCATCTCTTCTCCAGTTGCCATGGTGTCCCACTATAGCTCTCCACTGGAGTTGAATTTGCTCGTTGGTATTTTAATTTTTTCTTTCCTCTCCAGCTTTTATGGCTCAGATTTCTAACAGTGTTAAGTGTATTTTCTGGCTGCTGGTCTTTGAGACAGGAGTCCATCATGCAGTCACTGGCCTTTTAATAAAGACTCCCAATGTGACCTCTCAAAATGTGGGTTCTCGTTTTTCTCACCGCACTACATTTATGAATGTCTGGTAAGCACATGAAGAAGTACTCTGAATTTCGTTATTAGATAAATTCAAATTAAAACTTACTAACTACCCACAAGGAAAATTCAAGCAAGAAGTCAAATAGTGTAATTCTTTAGAAAGATAGAAGTTCAACAAAATACCAGGAAATGGGTACTTGAAAAGATAGGGTGGGGTCAAAGGGAAAAAGGGTAGAAAAATGAAGAGGAGAATGTGGGAAGAATATAGTCATTAATTCAATGTATATCCTACAAAATTAAAAGTGAAGAAAGGGATGGGAGGGATGAATGAGAATGTTGAAAAGAGTGACACAGATCAAGATGCATTGTGTATAAACCGCTTTGTTAAATGGAATCTCCTTTGCACAACTACTTAAAGGTAATACAAGAATAGTAAAATCAGAAAAAAAAAGACTAATAACACCAAATTTTAGCAAGATTACAACAGAACTCATATATTACTGTCAGAAAAATAAAAGTGTGTATGCACTTTGGAAGAACCATTGAATACTAACCACATGCCCTACAAACCAAATTTATCTAAAATCCATATCTCCACTAAAGAAAGGAAAATATGTCCACACAAAAGCTTCTTATATGGATATTCATGGAAGATATATTCATAATAGCCTAAGAGGAGGAACACATTAGGTATCCATTAAGAGAGGACTAGCTTTAAAAAAGAAAAAAAATGTAGTGTACTTATACAATGGGCTATTTAGACTATTTAGAAATTTTAAAAAAGGAAAAATGATTTTAAAAAAAGATAAATGCCTAGCACTGGTGGCTACTGTAATCCTAGATACTCAGGAGGCTGAAATCTGAGGATCATGGTTCAAAGCCAGCCCAGAAAGAAAAGTCTATACAACTCATATGGCCAACTAACCACCAGAAAACTAAAAGTGGAGCTGTGGATCAAAGTGATAGAGGGTAGCCTTGAATGAAAGAACTCAGGGACAACACCAGGCCCTGAGTTCAAGTACCATGACTGACAAAAATTAAATGATAAATACCACATATATGTAACAATGTCAATGATTCCGATAAACATTATATTTAATTATATCTACATAAGCATTAGTGAAAGAAGACAGCTACCCGGTGACATAAGTGTGTGATTCCATTCATATGAAATTCTAGCACAGTTAAAACTAAGATAGAAAATGTATGTACTTTGTATTGGAGATCTAATACTCAGGGAAGTGGATTCTGTTCTTATCTAGATAACAATTTGCTTCACTTAGACATATTCATTTGTTAAGCAACAATGAAAATTCTCTTCATTTATTCGCTTTATTATGTGTAAACATTATACTAAAAGTCAAAACTTTAACCAAATATGGAGCTCTAGTTAATAATACACATGCCGAAGTGTATAGGGAGAAGCATAGTACACCCAAAGTCATATGGATTAAATTGCAAAGACGGAGAGATAGGTAAGACCAGTATGTAATAAAGAAAGCATAATGAAATATTAATGGCTCAATTTAGAGGAGGCTCATTACAAAATTTTTTCCCCAGTATGTTTGAATTTTTACAAATTTAAATGTATGTACTGGGGAGAGTTGGTCATTGCTTCTATTTACTCACAATTACTTAAAGAATTCTCAAAGGAAAATTTTATTTTGTAAGATTTGATCTTTAGATTGATTCCATTAGATTTAACAATTCAGTTAACAAATAATTTGGGGAGTCTGCTAGGAAATGGAGGTGGAGTATTTATGAGATAGTCATGCTCTGCCCCTCTGGAATTTACAGTACCTTACTGGTATCCACTAGAGGAAATAGACCAATTACAAATGATGACACATGCCATTAAAGGCTCACTCAAATCCTGAGACAGAAAGCGCAGAAGGACCAACGATTTCATGTGAGGTGATCACAATAAACTAGTCACATAGGATAAGATTATTGGTAGAGCTGAGTGAAGAACAATCTAATTGGAAGACGCAGGTGTGCCTGATACTGAACCTAAGCAAATAGCCAGAGAATGAAATATGAAATGATTCTCAGTAGAGGGCCAGATAGGAACAGGATGACATGAAACCATATAGGTCCCAGCAACTTTTAAATCAGAAGGTGATTGGATCAGCCCTGTGTTTTAAAATTAACGTCCCTGCTATGGAGAGAATGAACTGAGTGGCCACCATAAGAGACCAGAAAGAAATGATATTGGCCAGGGCCAAGGTGGATGACAAGGAGTATGTTGATCAGTGGGTGGCCTGTTAGATGTGAGGCTAAACATGCCTACTGTTTTGACTCTAGATCTTCAAGGATAGCTTATAGGCATGGATCTAGTTTCTTGACTAAATGTCCTCTGGTGCCTGGAAGTCAGATGAGAAGTGAATTTTCTCTCCTCTTGGAAGGCATCTTTGCCTTCATCTGCTAAGCCAGTAGTTGTAGTGGTTTTAGTTCTTCTTATATATTGTCTATTAAAATCTTTTGAAAATGAGTTTACAAACAATGAGAGTTTTAGCTAGGTGCCAGTGACTTACATCTGTAATACTCCTTACTCAAGAAGACCTGGGGATTGTGGTTAGAAGCCAGCCTGGGCAGACAAATCTGAGAGACTCTTATCTCCAATTTAACCAGCAAAAAGCCAGCAGTGAAACTAGCTCCAATGGTAGAGCATCAGCCTTGAGTGAAGGGACAACACCCAGGCTATGAGTTCAAGCCTCAGTATGCATGTACACACACACACACACACACACACACACACACACACACACATTCACACTCACAAGTGAGAGGTCTGTTTGTGGGCAAAATTAAGCAGATCAGTAAGATTCAAAATATTACATTAAACATAAAATTGGATCTGCCAATTAAAAATATTTAAATGTCTTTGTTAATGATCACTACTATTGGTAGAACTAGGAGAGCTTTGTTTTGTTTGTTTTGCATTTTTTAAACTAATTCTCCAGATTGCCTGTCAGTCGGTATTAATCAAAATCACCAGATAACTATTCCACTTTGCTCCCATAGAAGCAATCATAGCATTTCATCTTTAAAAAAATTATAAAATGAAAACATCATAGCAATCTGGCTTGCGCATCTGTCACCACACTGTTTGCCAGAACTAATTTGGCTCTTTTGGTTAAGTTCGTTGGCCAGGCCACATCTTGATCCTACCCACACTTCACCTTCCACGCTTGGAAGGCTTCTATTCCTAGGACAACCATCTCTGATAGAAGCTTGCATAGCTGATTCTCCCTTGGAGACTTCCCAAGATTAGTCCTAAAACTCATTTTGTTGGGTTTCAAACCAAAGTCTGACTAGTGTTTATATGCAAAGTATTGAATTGCAGTGTGTTTACCTTTCTACTGTAAGAGTTAGATTGAAGTAAAAACTTCCCTCTTAATTGGATATGTCAAGAAAAGAAGACAGTAAACTAAGCTACATGTGCAAACTTATTTTCATTAAGTAATTATGACTGAAGGTCTTAAGGAAGTTAGAACAGCTTCTCTTCAAAGAAGCAAATGATCACTTTTAATATGACATGCAAATAGGAACCAGTTCATGGACTTACATGTAATGGTATTCTGCCTCATATTTCCTCCTGGAAATATGAGTACTTCATGCCTCAAGGCATGAGTATTTCCCCAAGGAGGAAAGAAGCTGGCCGTGGAGTCCTGTTTCTCCTCCTCAGAGGATGCTGTTAATGCTCCCTGGGAAAGACCTGTGCTACAGGGCTGTTCTGTTCCTCTAATAAAATGGAGTGGCTTTGCTCTGAATCCTTTGTGTTGACCTGGCACCTCTTACAAGCAGAGCATCCGTGAGCTGGGTGGCTTATCGGGGGACTGTGGAGAAGTGGAACACAGAAGAACAGGACAAAAGTCTTTGCTTTCCTTTTTCCTTGTGGATCAGGCGAAGCAGCAAAGGTCACCCCTCCTCCATTGTGCTTATCTTCAAGGAAACTGCAGAATTGAGAAAGAACAGGGACCTGCAAGCGAGACTTCTGGGACTCTCATTTTTAACCTGCGTTGAAAACACAGGGGCTTGGAGACCTTTTTTGGTAACCCTTTAAACTGAAGTCAAAGGGTTCAAAAAGAAAAGGAAAGTCTATGAAATATATACTAAAGGCAGAAACCACTGTGAGAGAGGGAAGTAATATGTGATTTGGGATAGATGCCTTTGACGTGTTCATTGATCTCAGTGACTTGCAGAGTGCTGATAGCACTCTGGCCTCAGGGTGAGGCGCCTCGCCAGCTTCCAGATCAAAGGAGCGCCTAGGTGCTGAATCTCTGGCGTACTCCCAAGCAGAAGTGCCTGGAGCCACATTTGCTAATTACAGGTTGTGTTCTGCTGTTTCCAAACAGGGTGAAAGTGACAGAAGTTTAACTGTGAATAATTACACACTTGAATAAGTATGTGATTAGCACTATTTGTTGTGGTTGGGACTGGAGTGATGGGACAAGAATGGAGTGATTGCATTATTTACAGCTTAATTGTAGACAAGTAATTACTTATGTAAGCTGATGGTGTGGGGTCAGAAAGGACCTGAGGAAGAATACAGATGATCTGAAATTCAACTTATCAAGGCAGTCAGCTGCCCTCCCTCCCCCGGAGCAAGATAAAGAGAATCAACTGTGCATTTCTTGAATGAAATGCTTTGGAATGTTAAATGTCTTGCTCTGTCTAAGCAAAGGATCAGCAAAGAGATTCTAAAAGAAAGAAAAAAAAATCCTGCTTGGAAAGTAATAAATCACAAATGCCACCTAGTGGTTCTTGATATCCAGTGGCTGCCTTATCTTTTGCAAGTTAGCCACAGCCCAGAGTTGGTAAGGATTTTTTGCAGTGGAGGAGGGGAAGTTTCCCAGTCTTGCTTGAGGCTTGGGTCCAGTGGTTCAGGAATCGAAGTTTATCCCTCATCCTCACCTACTTTTTATTTCTGCCAACCTCTTGATTTTAGTGAGCTCTACCAGAGCACCGTAGACCCATGTTTTCCTCCACCTCTTTGTTCTTGTAACTTAGAGAGGTACAGTGGAAATGTGAGTGGAAGAATTACTTTTTGCTTTTTTACTTTATGCTTCTAAGCCAATCAAATCAGTGAAGAAATCTTGCTCAGGGTGTAGGCACCTGGTTTCCTTTCCTTGGCTTCCATTGCCATTCACCAGGTGGTTGGAAGGCACTTTCTAATTACATACTCTTGGTTCAAATGTTCTGTCTAGTTTGCATCTGAAGGGATCCTGTTGCTACAAATCCTCCCTGAGAGGGTGCCAGTTTGACCAATGCATTCGGAGGGGGAAGACTGGAGAAAATGAAAAGGATTTCTAAGCCTTCAAAAAAGTAAAACAAAACAAAAAAAACAGATTTCACATAGCCCCTTTCCTCTGGCTTGTTTTATAATTTTGTTAAGTGATAAGTAAACAGCCAGTGTTCCTCTAACAGCTCCATGCCTATAAGCTATCCTTGAAGATCTAGAGTCAAAACAGTAGGCATGTTTAGCCTCACATCTAACAGGCCACCCACTGATCAACATACTCCTTGTCATCCACCTTGGCCCTGGCCAATATCATTTCTTTCTGGTCTCTTATGGTGACCACTCAGTTCATTCTCTCCATAGCAGGGACGTTAATTTTAAAACACAGGGCTGATCCAATCACCTTCTGATTTAAAAGTTGCTGGGACCTATATGGTTTCATGTCATCCTGTTCCTATATCCTGTTCCTATCTGGCCCTCTACTGAGAATCATTTCATATTTCATTCTCTAGCTAGAATTCCCTGTAACCGGGCCCAGAAAGTATGGCTAGAAACCCAGCTGTACAAGCTGACATGTAAGGAGACTTTGAATGTGGCGCTGTTCCAACATGCCTTTTCCCAACCAACTGGAATCATCATCTTCTTCTTGGTCTTCTTTTTTTTTTTTTATTAATACCAGGACAAAAGTAACAGTAACCCTTCTGACCACTGTCCTAAAGATGTTATTTGTCGAATGTAGCCACTCTCCAGGTGCAAGTGCTGTGATTAGACATACATTTCATCAGTTCTGATTGTGGCCCTCTTATCTCTACACTTCAATTCTCAGGATAATATTTACATCCTTTCTTTATGGAGCATTCTTCTACAAAGGACCATCCCATGCCTCTTAGGACAACCTTATTCTCATTGTTCCCACACTTGTGGAAGCTATGGTACTTCAAAATATGTCCAGTTTGGGTAAGCGCATTCTATACATAGAGACAGCATTTATTGCCATGACAAGAAATCTCTTTCCTTCCCCAAGTTAGATATATCCTTCTTAGATAGTGTGTTAATCCCATCATTTTCATTGTTTGCATTTTGTTTCAGAGGCATTGACATCCAGGCCCTTACTGACCCCAGAGATTTTTGCCCCATCTAGACCTACTAAATTTCTAGAGACAGGAAACAACTCACCCAGCTAGCAAGTATACCTGTCAGAAACCAACTGCTTCATCCACAGGTACAGTATCACCAGCTTCTTGATCAAGCCCACCTTATTATATATCTTTTCTCTTATCCCCGAAGAGATGACAAGAAAACTGGAAAGGACCCCTATATCTTAGAGCCCTCTAAAATTAGTCAGAGTACCTATTGTGAGCCAAAGTTGAATTTATTCAGACAATTCGCCCATAATCCAGTATACCTTGTTTGGCTCATGGATCTTACCCATGTGTTTTCTTCACTTCCTGTATCTCCTGACTTACCAGTATGATGCTGTGTGGCATAATGTATCCCTTTCTCATTGGAAATGTGAGAAAATCTTTTCCTTTCAATGTCAGTAGTGTCATTATCTGTTGATCTTTCTGAACCCAAACAGTAAATGTATACTCTAAAACTGATCATGCCTATCTGTCTTAGCTATGTTCCCCTGGGATGCTTACTGCAGAACATTATCACTTTTGCCTTCTGTAGTACTCTCCTTCCCATTTCCCACTGAACAACAGTCCAGATACATTACCATGGGAAAGGCTCATATCATGGGAAAAGTAGATGTGTGAGGCTGTGTTCTTCCTGCCGCTCTCAATCTGTCACAGACCTCAGCCCTATCCACCATTATACTCTAGATAGATAGCCCTCCCATTCTGACCACTGGGGATACTTTTTCTCTTTCTTGAGGTGGTTGGTACCTTATCTCCTTCCTAAGTCCTTCTTAATTTGAACAGAATATTTTGGAATTGCACTTTATCTCCTTCATATCACTTTTGGTGGGGAATGGGAGGTTATATTTGTTTTGAAATACCTATGTTAGGCTGGATATATTTGAAGAACTGAGATTGGCTTTCAGACAAACAGAAAAGATGTGAAACAGAAAGTTTATGTATGAAATTAAAACTCCTACCACCAGGGATAAAACTCCTACCACCAGGGAGGTGGGGGCAACAGTATCACAAATTTGAGGTCAGTCTGGAATATAAAGAAGGTTCAAAGTTATTTTGTCTCAGAAAATCAAGAACTGGTGATAGCAGAGTATTAGAGCACTTGCCTAACATAGAGAAAGCCTTACATTAAATACACCATTGGTTTATTTATTAATTGATTGATTGCTTATTTACCACTTTATAATTAATTAGCTAACAAATTAATTAATACAAACAAGAAGTCCACTGGAAAGTCAGTACAGAATTAAGGGCCAAATGAAAATTTGTGCCACATTAGAACTAATCAAATCTTTATGTTCCCAATGCATACTAAGCAGCTGGTTGAAATTCTTTAAGAAACATCAGTTGGGGAGTAATCCCTTCCTTTCTACAATATGTACTTTGGGATCATTTTTTTAATGATCATTTTTTTAATGCATTCTTTTCCATGAGATAAAAGTTTCTGTCTCTGTTTCTGTCCCTCTCTGTCTCTGTCTCTTTCTTTTTCTCTGTCTCTGTCTCTCTATCTCTATCTATTTGCTTTCAAGATAATATCTTTTGATTTTGAGCCTTTATAATCTATCAGATGTTTATTCTTTTGTCTCTGCTGCTGCACCTCCTTGGAAACTCTACACATAGTCAAATCCCAGAAATGACCAGCTCACAGAAAGCCTATATTCAGCTAAGTTACATAGTTGCCTCCATGTATCTGTTTGGATAGAGAGTCTCTCATCATCCCAACACCCTAGTGACATTTTAGATCTTTCTACCCATTCTAGGAAGGAATTAGTTCCATTCACACAAGGGCTTATTGAGGTCATTCTTTCGAAATAAGTGAGTTTATAGCACTTGTGTTCTCTGTGACCTCTGATCTCTTACAAATACCACCTTTGTCTTACACATTGATGAAGGTAAGAAAAACTGTTACATTGCCACATACTTTCCTATAGATTTATAGTCTCCAAATCAACAGAGAAGTTGTGCATGAAGAGGTGTGTTGCAAGTTGCTGGATGTCATCATAGTTCTAGCTACTGTCCATCAAACTCACTGATCGAAGTAAAGACTGTTTTCTCTTTGTTTTCTCAGGGATATCAATGGTAGGAAATGAAACCTCCAAACCTAAAGGAACCAAAGCCTACTATATCTTTAAAATTAGCATTCGGTATTTTGATGGGAAGAGACTTGGGGATGTCTTTCCCTAGTTACTAAGTGTAAGATGTTTTTTCCCTCCTCACTTGAGCAGGCAGCCATTAAACATCCCAATCAGAAGAGAATGCTAAATCGCTGGTGACTGCAATGGCATAAGCTACATTTAATCATTTACTTTGAATCTCTTTAAGATGATAATACCCTTGTCTATAGGAGAATCAATATGTTGCATTAAAGCAGGATTTGATGTCACATAATACAATATTTAAAAGCACAATGGAAGAGATTCTCAGAACAATTCAGCCCTGAGTAGAAACAGATAATGAGTGTGTGATTTCTACCTTCCTGTTCTTAAATAAGTGATGTCTTTTTTTATGAACGAAACATTTTTGAGAATGCTCTGTTCTATCCAAAGTTGTAAACTATACGAAGTCCTTCAACTGGTTTGTTTTTAGATTAAGCTTTAAAAAGTGATAGGATAACTTAGTGTGGTGGTGCATGCCTGTGACCCCAGCTACTCAAAAGGTAGAAGCCTTGCTTGGAAAAGTGTCCATGAGATCCACATCTCAACAAACATATAACCCCAGCTACATAGGAAGCCTGGATAGGAAGGATATGTCTAAGGTAAGCCAGGGGGGAAAAACATATGAATCTACCTGGGAAAAAAAAGTAATGTAGCCAGGTGCCAGTGGCTGTAGGCCAAGCTACTCAGGAAGCTGTGATCTGAGAATCAAAGTGCATCTGAGGTTTAAGTGATAGAGCATTAACCTGGAGCCAAAAGAATCTCAGAGACAGCACTCTGCTCCTGAGTTCAAGCCCTAGAGTGAGTGGGGGTGGGGCAAGGGGACTTTTACAAATTAAAATAAAAAACAACTAATGTTAAAATGGGCACGAATTAAGTGGTAAAGTACATGCCTAGCAAACACAAGACATAGCTCATGTACTAGAGCTCTAGTGCTACTTTTAAAAAAGAAGAAGAAAAGGATAAGTAAGAAAAGAGGCATATCATATACCTGGATGGTAGAATAGTGTCATCATAATCCTTCAGTGAAGTTCAACACATAATGAGATGTCATGCCAAGTAAAAAATCCCAGGATAGTTGTTCATGGGAATTATTGTCTTTCTTCCTTACTCATTTTGTAGTTCCAGTAAAGCAGCAGGGTCTCTGGCTTAGCACCAGGCTAACAAGAGCAGCAGCAGTTTAGGACAGGATGACAAGAAAGGCGAGTGGAATGGAGACCCAGCACTTCCTTCTCTTGAGAGCATTTAGGGGGCGAGTCCAATGGCCAAACAAATTGAGGAAGCAGCTGTGTACACTTCAGGAATTGGTGAGACATCTGCCCCCAAGCTCACTCTGAGTATTTAGGTGATATTGCCAAAGATTGAGGTTTAGTAAAAAGAAGGCTTTACTAGGATTTGGATTTGGCCACTATTTGCTGACTTTGGGGCTTCAGATGTTTTAAAAATTATATGCAATATCATTTTCTATCCCACAAGAACTGCCGGGGGGTTAGTGAATCAATGACTCACATGTGCTTTGAGCATATTGGCAAGTTTCTCATTTCCCAAAGTGTTGTTCTATGTGAAAAATTTCCTGACTCCTGTCAGTTAAACAGCAGTTACACTGAATGCCAATCTCTTTGAGCTGGGACAGGAGAGAACTAGGATTTCCTTTGTTCAACCACCCTATGATCTAAGGGAGTCTGGCACAAAATGATCTTGTGGATGAATGAACATCTGTTATTATTTACAGTGATGCCACAGAATAGAGCCACACTCATTTTCTACCTCCTGGGATTTTGGTGAGGTTTATCATAATTATTCCAGTTATGCATTATATAGAAGAGAAGAGTTCTGGAAGTATAAAATATACCTGGTGTTGCCTGATGACTAACAAGTCATTTCAATTTACCATTTACTTAAAATTTGTGGTTTTTATCACTAAATTTAGGCTGAATATGTAAGGAAGAAAAAGTATTTCTAAATTATCTGGGAATTATTTTTGTGTGTACATTTTTTTTTGTAAGAATGCTATACTGAGGGGTTACAGTGGCATGAGCAAGGTACTAAGTGCATTTCCTAGTGAGTACTGTTGCCTCCTCCTTTGTTTTCCCCCTACTATCCCTTCCCTCCCACCTCTACAACTAAACCCCCACCACACACACCGAAGTTTTAAAGTTCATTTTCAATATAGTGTTGTGTATATCTCATTGTTACAATGGGTCAACATGTATCCTTATTTAAGCATTTTGTTTTTTCCCTTCCTCTCCATATAAGATGATGTTAAGCGAAATGAACCCCAAGATAGGGACACAAATATCTTTTTTCTTTCTTGCTATTGTTTTTAATGTATTTATAATGTACCATGTACTTTCTTTTTGTTTCTTTGCATGTTCCTCTCCCATGGTATAACCCCTGCTTTCTCTGTATTTGATGTTGGTGCCTGCATCTTGTATATATACTTTGCTGGGAAATTTTTTTTAAAGCTTTTATTATTCCATTAATGTGTAGACAAGAATCCTATATACTGCATTGTTGTAGTTCATATCAGTTAGGAAATTGTAATGTTCTAGAAATTTCACTCCTCTTTCCTTTTGTCTCTCTCATGCAGGACGATCTTCAAGTATAAGGTTTTCATTGAATTCCAGATCAGAATAATACCACAATGGTCCACAACTGTCCATCTAATAGTGGATTCTATTTTCAAATTAATATTTCTTCTTTCTGGCTCTGGAGTCTTTGAGTTATACTTGAATCTTCCCTTCCTCTTTAATGTCTACTGAGTTATCACATTTGGCTATTCTATCTTTTGACTATCTTGTATGTCCAATTTTTTCCCTCTACTAACATGTTCACTTTGGTCTGGGTTCTGTTAGAAACTCCTGACACTTGTCCTGACTAAGTCTTTCTTCCTTTTAGTCCTTCAGCTTGATACCAGATGACCTTCCTGATATTAATATCTTACCATGTCTACACCCTTCTATAGTCTTCATTGTTCTATTATATAATGATTCCTTTCACCTCTACCTTTCATCTCTTGCAACTTATGAATATGTACCTTGTGCTGACTTCATACCAAATGCCAGTGTTTAAATAGCAGAGTCATGTTCTTCCATGCCTCTGTCCTTGGGTGAATTGCTCCTATTTCTAATTTTTTTTAATTTATAAGTATAACCATTTCTCATTTTTAACATTTCAGTTCAGGTTATTTATTAGATAATCTGAAAGTCTACTCATAATCCTTTATCAGGACTAGATAAAGAAATCCCTCATGTTTTCCTGTATATCTGGAAGCCAGTTTTAGCTTATAAACTTAAAAACAAAGGCATCAGGTAGATGCAAGTGTATACAAATGTCTGAATTGAAATATAGTAGATTCAAGAGAGAACTCAAAAACTGTAAATCCTTAGAAAGGAAAGTCAAAGTTCAACAAAATATATACCAAAATATATACTCAAGTGGGTAATTGAAAGGGGTCAGATGGGGTCAATGGGAAAGGCATGGACAAACGAAGAGAAGACAAAGGGAATGCAGTCAAGAATTCAATGTATATCCTATAAAATTAAGAAGAGTGAGGGAATGAGTAGTTAGAGGAAAAATGGGTGAGAATGTTGAAAGGGGTGACACTGATAAAGATGCACTGTATTCATCAACTTCTTTGTTAAATGGCAAGTCCTTTGTACAACTACTTAAAGATAATGGAAAAATAAAATATGCCCCCTCCCATAAAAGATAATCTACTGTTCACAAAGGACTCACAGTAACTATCACTCAGTATTTCCTATTCAGTGCTGGCTCACCTGTGGACTCTTGGAATTGAGGTTTTTAGTTTTATTTTTTATTCTGTTTTTTTTTTTTTTTAAATTCTGTTGGTCCTGAAGTCTAGCCTAATATTAGCACAAAGCCCGAGTTACAAACTAGAATAAACTTGATATTGAAGAGGACAGCTTCCTGTCCCATTCATAGAAAGCATAGCTCACCTGTCCGTTCCCAGAGCAGTCACGAAGCCTCTAAAGTTAGGAAGCACAGGGATAGATCTGATTTCATGTTCTGCCACATGAGATGGATAAATCCTCTGAAAGGTTCTTCTGGAACTTGGACAAAGCAGATCTGGTAATCCAAGCTAAGAAGCATATTGGAATTGTCCCAAAAATAGAAAAGAGGAAAATGGTTGGAGATCCAAATAAAATATAGCTGAGAGGAATGCTCCCTGGGAATTTAGGGGTTGTTTGTCATTGAAGCATGATATAGAATATCCTAATACAGGTAGGTTTTAGGCAAAAGAATAAAATTTAAATGATCTGAGGGGAAAAATAAACCTTCGTATACCATTTTTGTGGATGTAAATTGAAAAATTATTATGGAAATCAGAATGGAGGTTACTGAAGAACTAAACTGGAACAATTATATGATCATACTGTAACATTCCTGAGCATATGGAACCAAAGTCAGCATACAATAAAGGTATTTGTATACCTTTGTTTATTGTAGCAATATTCACAATAGTCAAGTAATGGACTCAGCCTAAGTGCCCAACTACTGACTGAATGATAGGAAAATTATATATCCCATATATGTATTATATACACATAAACACAAATATAAGTTTATATATATATGTATATGTTTTTGTATATATGCATGTATATATACATACACATATACACACAAATGGAGTACTACTCAGCCCTAAATAACAAAATCTTGTTTGTAAAACAATACATAGAAATAGAGATCATCATGTTAAGCAAAATGAGACTGACTTAGAAAGACACTTTCTCTCATATGTGAAATCCATTAAAAAAAACAGACAGTAATAGAAAGGGAACTATTAGGGAAAAGAGAAAGGATCAGGTGATGGAAAGATCAAATAAGTAAAGGTAAAAAGGATATAAGTATAAAATCAAAGTGTGTTATGAATATATACTTATGAGTCACAGTACTTCTATGTCACAATAAACCCATTATTTTGTACAATTAATATAACCTAGTAAATAAATACACAAATAAATAAATGGATAATAATCATTTGACCCAGAAAATTGATATCTTTCTCCAAGAATAGTTTGGCCTCAATTTCTCCTACAAAATAATATTGAAAGATAATTCTCCACCTTACATCTTGGGACCACATATGCTGGCTTGTTTTTTCTTTCCCATTATTTAAGTGGATATATAAGAGACTTAATTGGAAAATAGAAATAGTGTTTTCACTTGGAACTAATGGGAAGGCTGCTTTTGGCTCTAGGAGATAAAAATAGTGCATCCCTTTGGACCAGCAGACAGTCATACTAGTGCTATATCTATATCAGAGATATTGGCCCCTAAACTC
This sequence comes from Dipodomys spectabilis, assembly GCF_019054845.1. Classification (NCBI taxonomy): domain Eukaryota; kingdom Metazoa; phylum Chordata; class Mammalia; order Rodentia; family Heteromyidae; genus Dipodomys; species Dipodomys spectabilis. The sequence goes on from NW_024870774.1 coordinate 379,415, forward strand.
ACAGTTCCTCTCTTACAGTGAAAATCATTGACAGTATACATGGTAACAGATGCTGATCAGATTTCCATGTTGAACATTGGGACTTAAAACTGTTGATACTCTGGCTATTGCTATAGCTATGAGTAATACAGACCTGTGTTTCTGAATCAAGGTTTTCAAGTATACTGTCAACACTTAGGAAATTATGGCATAGATTGTGAGTCAGGTGACATAGCAGAACTTTCACAGTTATGAAAAATGCAAGGAAAAATAAGTTGTATTTAGGTCTAGAACTTGACTTTTTAGCAGTTAAATGTATGATGTCCCTCCCAATAAGCAAATAGATTGTGAATGAAGCAAAGATATATCCAAGGCTAGGAGCTACTGAAGGCTCCATTTCAGTTATACTTTTTTTTTTTTTAGGTCTGGTCATGGGGCCTGAACTCTGGGCCTGGGCACTGTCCCTCAGCTCTTCAGCTCAAGGCTAGCGCTCTACCATTTGAGCCACAGTGCCACTTCCGGCTTTTTTCTTTTTTCTTATGTGGTGCTGAGGAATCGAACCCAGGGCCTCATGCATGCAAGGCAAGCACTCTACCACTGAGCCACCTTCCCAGCCCCAAGGCTCCATTTCAATACAAAGGATTTGTTCTCCCTGAATGGGTTCAAAGCTCAGGTGTAAGAATACCTTTCACAGGCAAGCAGACAAGGCAGGAAAGACTTCTGCAGGACCAATATAGCTTCTGAGTCTGCATGGAGTACTGTAGGTTCTAGAAGATGATGCAATTTTCTGTGTAGTTAGCTTACAGGAATGATCAGGAGAGCAGAGGGCATACAAAGAAAGCACGCACAATCACTCTAGAAAAGAACTGGACATCTACATATTGTAAGATCTAGCAATTTAGCTTCCAGCCATGTAATAGACACTCTTGGTTGGTTATATCAGGAGAAAACAAAAATATTAACAACACTTTGGATTATAATAAGATATTGAAAACAATTGGAACATAAATTGACAGAAAAATGTCAATAAACCTCATTATCGTGCTCCACTAGATTATTTAGCAGTGAAAATAAATCAGCATAAATGATTCTTAGCCTATTGAGAAAAGTCACTGAAGAATATACACAGCAATTTTCATAAAGAACAAAACAAACAGAACTATATCTACATTGTTTAGGACAGTATTATTTTTTAATGCTTTTATTTTGCTGGTACAGGGCTTGAATTTAGGCCATCATACACTCATTTTCAGCTGGTGTTCTCACTTGAGACACACCTTCAGCCTTAGGGTAGTAGGTTTTCCTTTTCTTCTTCTTTCTTTTCTTTGTGTGTGTGGGGGAGGGGGGCGGGGGATTGGGGAGCATGCTAAGGCTTGAATTCAAGTCCTGGGCACTATCTCTGGTTTTTTGTTTTTTGGTTTTTTTGCTCAAGGCTATAGTGTTCTTCCACTTGAACCACGATTCACTTCTAGCTTTCTGCTAGTTAATTAAAGAGTCTCAAGAGTTTCTCTTTAAGTCTTTAACCCACTTATTTATCAGGCAATTGTTTCTTTGAGGATTTGTTGTTGGGGGATTTAATTTTTTGAGTGCTAAGTATAGTTTAGATATGAGACCCTTGTCCGTTGTATGGCTAGTGAAGATCTCCCAATATGTAGGCTTTCTATTGATCTTGCTAGCTATGTCCTTTGCCATGCAGAAACTCTGCAATTTCATGCAATCCCATTTGTCGAAGCTTGCTTTGATTGTTGCTGGGTCTCTATTAAGAAAATTTTGGCCTGTGCCAAGGAGACCTAGAGTTTCTCCTATTCCTTCCTGTAATGTTTTCAGGGTGTCTGCTTTTACTTTGAGGTCTTTTCTGGTGCAGGGTGATATATAAGGATCTAGCTTTAGTTTTCTACAGGTGTTTAACCCATTTTGCCAGCACCATTTACTGAAGAGGCTGTCTTTCTTCCATTCTATTTTTTAGCTTCCTTATTAAAGATTAGATGACTATAGATCTGTGGCCTCATTTCTGGGTCTTCAGTTCTATTCAATTGGTCCTCAGATTTGCTCTTGTGCCAGTACTAAGCTGTTTTGATTACCATGGCTTTGTAGTAGAGTTTGACATTTGGTATTGCTATTCCTTCAGCACTGTTCTTTCTGTTAAGGATCGTTTTTGCTATTCAGGGTCTTTTATTGTTCCATATGAATTTTTGGGTTACTCCTTCTATTTCATTGAAGAATAAGGTTGGAATATTGATAGGTATTGCATTGAATTTGCAGATAGCCTTTGGAAGTATTCCCATTTTCATGATGTTAATCCTCCCAATCCAGAAGCATGGGAGGTTTTACCACTTCCTAAATTCTGCTTTAAGAGGAAATGAGAATGGCCAATAGACATATGAAGAAATGCTCAACTTCTCTAGCCATAAAAGAAATGCAAATCAAACACTGAGATTGTACCTCACCCCAGTTAGAATGGCTATAATCAAGAACTCTAATAATAACAGATGCTGGAGGGGATGTGGACAAAAGGGAACCTTACTGCATTGTTGGTGGGAGTGTAAACTTGTTCAACCACTATGGAAAGCAGTATGGAGTTTCCTCAAAAGACTCCACATAGAGCTCCCCTATGACCCAGCAATCCTACTTTTGGGCATTTACCCAAATGATCACAAACAAGACCATACTAAAGCTACCAGCACAACTATGTTTATTGCAGCATTATTTACCATAGCTAAGATATGGAACCAACCCAGATGCTCCTCAGTAGATGCATGGATCAAGAAAATGTGATATTTTTATATATATATATATATATATATATGTATATATATATATAATATATATATATAATCAAGAAAATGAGATATATATATATATGATCAAGAAAATGACATATCTATATATATCAAGATAATGTGATGTATATATTGTATCAAGAAAATGTGATGTATATATCACATTTTCTTGATCCATTCATATGGATATATGAATTATATATATAAATAAATAAATATATATATAAATATGTTTATAATGGAATTCTATGCCTCATCGCCCCATTTGTTAGGAAATGGAAAGACTTGGAAAAAATTATATTAAGTGAAGTAAGCCAGGCCCAGAGAAACATAGGTCCCATGGTTTCCCTTATTTGCAATAACTAGTATATGTCTCGGACAAGCAGAAAAGGTCAAAAGCTATGTACATATAACCATATAAGATGATGTTAAGTGAAATGAACCCCAAGACAGGGACACAAGTGATTTTTCTTTCTTGCTATTGTTTTTAATGTATTTATAATGTACTATGTGATTTTTTTTTTTGTTTCTTTTGTATGTTCTTTCCCCATGGTGTAACCCCCATTTTCACTGCATTTGATTCTGGTGCCCTGCATCTTGTATATATGTTTTTCTAATTTGGGGAAAGGAAGAGAAATAACAAAATGCTGAAACAAGGAAACAGGTTGACCCATTGTAACAATGAGATATACAAGACACTATGTTGAAAATGAACTTTATAATTTCAAGAAGGGGCGGGAGAGGAGGGCAGAATTGGGAAGCTTGGGAGGGAAGGGATGGTAGGAGGAAAACAAAGAAGAAGGTAACAATGCTCCATAGGATATGTACTCTCATTACCTTATTCATGCAACTGTAACCCCTCTGTATAGTTTTTTTACAATAAAAAAACATTAAAAAAAAAAAAAAGAAAAGAAAAAAGAGTCTCATGAACTATTCTGCTCAGGCTGGCTTTAGAACTGTGATTCCCAGATCTCAGATTCCTGAACAGCTAAGATTCCAGAGATGATCCACCAGAGCCATTTAATAAAAATATGTGTTACATGGTGGTCCATGGACTACAGTAAGAAATAATTTCACACACACATTTTTTTGCAATAATACTTAGCCTTATTATATATATTGTACCCAGTATTTTTTATTCCATTTGACTTTATTAAAACAAAATTATGTAATAATCTATTATTTGATTTCATATCACAATCTGTAGCATAAGAACTATTGACAAATACATATGTGGTAAGGCAATGGAGCAATTAATCCAGAATACATAATAGAAAATAATGTCAAAAAAAACCCAAAAACCTGGACCACTGGGAAAGTCCACCATAGTGATAATGTTCTAGTTTTTAATTACCCTATTAAGCTCATGACTATTTGTTTCATTATTTTGTTTAATTATATATTTATACTGCATGCATTACATGCCAGTACCAGTCATAAGAAAATATGTTTACAGGGCAAGGAAGGTGGCTCAGTGGTGGGAGTGCTTGCCTTGCATGTATGAGGTTCAATTCTGCAGCACCACATAAGCAGAAAAATCCAGAAGTGGCGCTGTGACTCAAGTGGTAGAGCAGTAGCCTTGAGCTGAAGAGCTCAGAGACAGTGTCCAGTCCCAGAGTTCAGGCCCCTCGACTGACAAAGAAAAAAAAAAAAAAATACTTTTACAGAGAAGAAAAGATGTTATTTTATTTATTTATTTATTTATTATGGGGCCTGAATTCTGGGCCTGCTCAAGGCCAGCACTCTACCACTTGAGCCACAGCACCACTTCCAGCTTTTTCTGCTTATGTGGTGCTGAGGAATTGAACCTCAGGCATGCAAGGCAAGCACTCTACCACTGAGCCCCCTTCCCAACCCCAGGATCAATGATCTTTATCCTTTGGATGTCATGTGACACCACCTAATTCATTCCTGGAAACCAGCACAGAGCTGTAAGTTATGCAAATTTTGAAACCTGTTTCAGAGATGTCAGGAGCTTGTTTAGACCTCAGAACTTCTAATGGGGAAAACAGCCCCTCTCTGCAGGGGTTGGAATCCCAATGATCAAGTGAAATCAAGAAGGGATTTTCCAATTTGCATTGCAGAGACCAGACCAAAGGAACTCAAAGGAGTTCTTTTGGTAAGGAAATCTCAAAACAAACCACAGCAGCCTGATATAAATGTAATATTCCTCTATTATTAGCAGTGTCCTAACAAGTAAAATAAATTTGCATTTTAACCACAGTGTGCCAGGTGCCAGTGGCTCACTCCTGTAATCTTACCTAGCTACTTAGGGGACTGAGATCTGAGGATCACAGTTCAAAGCCAGCCCACGCAGGAAAGCCTGTGAGACTCTTCTCTCCAATTAACCACCAGAAAACCAGAGCTATGGCTCAAGTGGTAGAGCACTAGCCTTGAGCTGCAGAGCTGAGGGACAGTGCCCAGGCCTAGAGTTCAAGCCCCCATAACTGACAAAAACAAAACAAAACAAAAAAAACCCAAAATAATAACAACAAAAACCACAGTGTGCCCATTAACATAAACAAAGAAAAGAGGAGAAATTGATCTTAGTTTTAATCTACAAAGAAAATTGCCCCTTATAAGTTGAGATCATAATGTGGATTCAAATGTTTTTCAAAATAGCTGTTGTGAGTATCCATGCAGATCTCAATGATATCTTCTCCAGGGGTAGATAACCTTTAAGTTTTACTCTCTCAATATAGTGAAAACATAACATTTTTGTGTGCTTGTGAGTTGTGGAGTTAATGGAGAAGGTGATAATATCCATATTAATTAAATAGGTTTTCATATTTAATGCTAGCTCAGAATGTGTGGTTTTACCTTGTACTTCTCCATTCTTTAATGTATAAATCCTGGCTGATAGTAAGTATAGAAAATCAAAGTAAACATACCTACTGAAACAGTACTTTTCATTCCTAATGCATTTTTGCATAGATTTATTTTAAAAATGAGGTGCTATTCCTTGTGTACAGTAATCCAAAATGGATAATGCTTGTATTTATTGATCAATAAATGGGGTTTAAAAAATTATGATATTGGTTGAAGTAAGCCCATTACTGTCTGGTCTCACTATTTTATTGTGTATCCAGATTACTAAAGATTCACAGGGCTTATATCCATAGTTGTCATAACAATAAAATGAATAGCAATAATTAAGTGAATATAGCATAAGATATGATCACTTTAGTATTCATTTTTTTAATACCTGAGAACCTCTCTTAGACATAAGAATAGAATTTGCATTGATCCAAATTTTTAGAAATATTCAGGGGGAATGGTATCTAAATGTTATCATTGAGGTAATATTTTCAGGTACTTACTGGTATTACTCTCTTCTTATTCTATTTCTAGCTCTGTCTTGTCAATCCAGTAAAGTCAACTTCCTGGTTCCCTATAGACACAGGGACCATGTTCCAAGTCTGCACAATATATTTAAAATGATATGTCACTGATAGTATAAGACCTCTAGAACTGTTCTGTTGTATGACACAGTACTTAGTACTGTTGGGGATGGGAGCTATTCTCTTATGTGAGTGTCTAAATGACAATGACATGTATTGACCTATGATACATGTAAAGCTTGAGCACACAATCAAATTTTGTGGTTGATCATGGGATTGCTTGCTAGCTAACAGCATGTTTACCAGATACAAGTGACATTGAAAGTTATAGTTGAAATAGCAAAGTTCTCTGTGGTATAATTGTAGTAGATATAATCTGACTGATGTTTGTCCTTTTTCTTGTCATACCTGTTTTCAGTCTTTTAGCCTTTTTGCCATGACAATACAGGTACCCATTGTTGAGAGATCTTTCTATTTTCATGGAAGCAACACTTTTGTTTTCACAGAATCCTGAAAACAAGGAAAGAAGGCATAGTGAAAACCTTAATGGAAAACTAGAAAGGATGACATTTCTGGGACAGTTATTCTTACCTCCTGACATTGCTGCAAAAAGGAGATTTTGGTGAGATTTAGACATTGGTATTGGCAATCCACTCCAGTATTTACCTGATAAAATTGGAGACAGATCTTGATTTGTAGTTCATTCTTTACAATGAGCTAATTCATATACTATTTGTTTTTGCATGCAATCTTTGCTTGAAAACAAAATTCCTTAGAGATGCAACAAAACAAATGCCAAGAGAAATAGGTACTAGGGGAAAATTTAGGGAAGCAGATTGACTTCAAGTTAGAATGTAGGATGCTATCCAGCTTACTTTCCTGATTTCACAGATGAGGAAATTGAAGCTCTCAAAGGTTAACTGACTTGCCTGAATCCATACAGTTATCTGATGGGACAGCTTGATTAAATTCATTGCTATTTCTTCTATATCATATAATTTCAAGGTTTTCCTAAAGATAAAGTTTCTATTTTTTAATGTTGTGCCTAGACCAAAGCTACCCAAATATAAATTTAATTATACATGACACAGAAAGTTTCAAGAAAGAGTTTGTCTTTGTACACAATACATAACATAAATTCTACTCATTTAAGGTAAAGTGGAAAGAGAGAAAACAACCATATTTTTCACTTTCTGAGTTATTAATATTTAAGAATTTATACATTGGATATATCCTGATTTAGAGACTAGATTTCATTGGCCAAGGATAATGATGTAGCTGAGAATAAACAAGATGCTTTAGGTATGAAGACATAAGATTTTTACACACACACACACACACAACAACAACAACAACAACACACATACGCACACATACATATACACACACACATATACACACATGACCTGTGAAATCTCTTCTTTTTCTCCAACAAGGGTTTGTGAATACTCAAATCCTTAGTTGGCATTTATATTCTCCTAATCCTTGTTTCTTACATATTTACTAAATTTACATATTACAACATGATTATCAATCTCATTCAAAATTTCATTTTCTTAGAATTAGCTTAATTCTCTTTTTTAATTAAAAAATCTTTTAGTGTATTTATTATGATTTAGCTTAATTTAGGGAATATCATCAGATTTACAGTGATGAAGTATCCTATTGAATACATATAATTTTATTTAGTTTGCTTGTTATTTTTTGCTTTTTTATTTTTAATGTAAAGATATTGTGCAGAGAGGTTACAGTTACATGAGTACATTTCCTAGAGCATTGTTAACTCCTTTGCTTTTCCTCTACCATACCTTTCCTCCCCACTTCCTCCCCCGCACAAAGTTATAAAGTTCGTTTTCAACATAGTGTCTTGTGCTGGGCTCTGGTGGCTCACACCTGTAATCCTAGCTACTCAGGAGGCTGAGATCTGAGGATCACGGTTTAAAGCCAGCCTGGGCTTGAAAGTCCGTGAGATTCTTATCTCCAGTAAAGCACTAGAAAGCCGGAAGTGGCGCTATGGCTCAAGCGGTACAATGCTCTCCTTGAGTCGAAGAGCCCAGAGTTCAAGACCCATGAATGACAAACAAACAAACAAAACTAACATAGTTTCTTGTACATCTCATTGTTAAAATGGGTCAACTTATATCTGTGTTTCAGCATTTCATTATTTCCTTTCCTTCTCCAAATCAGAAAAATGTATATACAAGATGAAGGCACCAGAGCCAACAACAGTGATAACACGGGATATACCATAAGGGGAAACATACTGTTGTCACTGTATTTGATTCTGGTGCCCCCAGCTTTTATGTCCACAGTCCTTTAAAAGTCTTTTCTAGGGCTGGGAAGGTGGCTCAGTGGTACAGTGCTTGCCTTGCATGAATGAGGCCCTGGGTTTGATTCCTCAGCACCACATAAGCAGAAAAAGCAGGAAGTGGCACTGAGAGACAGTGCTCAGACCCAGAATTCAGGCCCCATGACCAACCAAAAAAAAAAAAACGTCTTTTCTAGAGCCTACCTTTTCCCAAAGGAAAGGATTTTCCCAAAGTCAGGATTTTCTGACTCAAATCTATCTTCTTCCAATCTATTTTTAATAAAAATTTATATTTAATAAGAGTATCAATGCCTGGAACTACCATCATTACATTTTAAAAGCTCTTCAGGTAATATAGACTGAAGACTAAGAACACCAATCCTGGAGAATTTGCCAACCAAATCATTCATGGAGCTACTCATTCATAACACAAGTTATAGGAATATTTTCATATATGTAAATTTCTGGATTTTCAAACTAGGATGAATATGTGTTATACATAATTTAAATCCTCATGAAACTTGGTTCTTATATGAGTGAAACTAAAACTCTGAAAGAGAAAGTCTAGGCAGAAATATAGAATGAACCACTGATTACAACTTTTAGTTGTTTATATTTTTTAAATTTCCACTTAAGAGGAAGATTTCTTTCTGATGTAATGAATCTCTCTCATAATGGAATTTATTTGAAGCAAAGAATAATTTAGCTGTTTTTGGTGAAGCAACTCAACTAATTTTGGTTTATCCATTTTGTGAAGTCTATTGTAACTCAACTGTATTAAGAGTTGCCTCTGTCCAACACTGGTGGCTCATGCCTGTAATCCTAGTTACTCAGGAAACTGAGATTTGAGGATCACAGTTCAAAGCCAGCCTGGGCAGGAAAGTCTGTGACGCTCTTATCTCCAATTACCCAACAAAAAACTGGAAATAGATCTGTGTCTCAAAGTGCTAGAGCACTAACCTTGAGCAAAAGAGCTTAGGTACAACACCCAGGACCTGAGCTCAAACTCCATGGCCAACCCGCACCCCCATCAAAAAAAAAAAAAAAAAATAAAAAATGAAAAAGAAAGAAAGAAAAAAAAAAGATAAAAGACTTGCTTGTTTGTGAGGTAGATGGGGATAGGATTTTTCCATTGGTGGTTTTAGTGCAATAACACTTCCTTAAGTTAGAAGGGGCTTTCCGGAAATCAATAAAATGCTGAGAGTTTAAGGACAATTTACAGATCAATTATATTTACCTGTTAATCTACCATGAGCAGGAAAACAGTGTAGAGTGTCTAATCAGAGTACAACCACAGAAGACCATCTGGGTCCCCATTAGGCTAAGGTTTCCAGTACTATGAATGTCTGCAACAACCACAACCTCCAGCTGTGGAACAATGGATGCAAAGAGCCATTCCTTCAGTATGATTTTCCCAGCTTCACACTGCAAGGTGCACACTGACCACAATTCATTATATCAGAAGTGGTTTCACAGTTCCAGTATCTGAATAGGCAATATGGAGGTCCTAAGAAAGCTTTGGGTTGGGAATTCTCTTGGGAACAGATCCATTACTTCCTATACAAACAAACAAAAGCAAAATCTAACTAAACCATTTATTAAAGCTATTTATTTACATATTACATAATTTATTAAAATCTTTTGTTGTTATTATAAAGGTGATCTATAGAATGATTACAGTTACATATGTTAGGTAAAGAATATATTTCTTTGTGGACTATATAGAACAGAAAGAAAAGAAAATTAAAACAGGTAAAAAGAAAAAAATAAACTCCTCTTTCCATTTCCTGGAGTTCATTTCAATAACTATTACATTTTATGATCAGATGCACATAGAGGCATTGCGCCTTTCTGTTCCTCTCTTAAGAATATCCTCCTTTTCCAGTGTTCTGCATCTTGTATATACTTTTTTTCTAATTTAAGGAGGGGAAGGGATATAAGAAAATGCTGAAATAAGGATACAGGATGACCCATTGTAACAATGAGATGTACAAGACACTATATTGAAAATGAATTTTATAACTTTGTGGTGGGGGAAGGAGAAGTTGGAAAAGTAGGGAGGGAAAGGATGGTAGGGGAAAAACAAAGGAGGGGATAACAATGCTCTATAGGAAATGGACTCATTACCTTACTCATGTAACTGTAACCTCTCTGTGCAATATCTTTACAATAAAAAATGTATATATATATTTAAAAAAATCTTCCTTTGAGGCAACAATGCTTGATAAGAAATGTACTCATTATCTTGCCCATGTAATTGTAACTCCTCTGGACGGTATTCTCACAATAAAAAAAAGAAAGAAAGAAAAAAAAAGAATATCCTCCTTTGGCTTCACTGTGTGTGAATAGTCATATAAACTATATTTATATGCATATGTATATGAGTTATACTTAACATATAAATTGTATGCATAAGTTTACTCTATATAATTATTTAAATAATTATTTCATTTTATTATGAATATGCTGAACCATGCCTAATTATATTCTTTTAGGGAAGTCTGAATATAAGAAATACTAAGGATCATCAAATTGACATAGAAAGATCTAGAGAAACGGAAGCAAGTAGAAGTGATCCGTGAGAAAGGATGGCCTCTAGACCACTGTTCCACTTCAAATAATGATTCAGTTCTTTATATAAACTCTAGGATTCTAAAGGCAAACCATTTCTAGAACTATACTTCTTCTCAGTACTCCTATGGGATTAACTCCTATTGTCTTTGATAGTCTGAGTTTTTACTTTACAGAACCAGGTAAACTCAACTTTCCTCTCTTGGGAATAAGTAGAAACTTCCCTTGTTCTCATGAACAAAGCATCAACTATAGCCACAGTGCATGTTCATAGGGGCTGTTTTCCAATAATAGCTGTCTGGTACTGGGGAATGTTTATCTAGGAGGACAGAATACTAGGCATAGATAGGTTACAAATACTACTTTTCAGCCACTATAGGCTTTGAAAGTGAGTCAGAGGATTTTTGACATTATTATTGGCTCCTTCTAAAATGTCATACTTGTTCACAAACACTGCTGACTTGGGTTCCAGGTAGCATTTCAAATACGTGACTAACACAGACTATTTGACCCCCTCGAACACCTATGCAATGGTTGACATTACTGTCCTCACATTTCACATGATAGCATACAAGATCTAATCTTTTTTTTCTGTAGTGTTATGGTGACCTAAAATCTCAGCCCACCCTGGCCTTCCTCATATTAAGGAAGAATTATTATTGCCACTAATTGGATAATAGTTATAGTCATATAACTAGCAAATACATAGATTTCAAATCAGGAATTTGAGCACTAAAATATTGAACAGGGCACTGGTGGTTCACGTCTGTAAAATCCTAGCTACTGAGGAGGTTGAGATATGAAGACCACAGTTGGAAGCTATCCAGGCAGAAATGTCCAGGAAATTCTCATCTTCAATTAACCAGCAAAACCCAAGTGTAGGGGTTCAACTGACAAATTGCCAGCTTTCAGAAAAAAAAAAGAGCCTAGTGAGAGAGCAAGGCCCTGAGTCGAAGCCCTAGTACAGCAACATGTACATGTAATGCATAAACACTCAAAATATTGAACAGAGTTAATAGTCTTTCACAACATCCCCTACTTGGCCTCTGTGATTAACTAGTATTTATGTTGTACAAAGGCCCTGTTTCCACTTAGCTTGTCTTCATGGTTAAATGTGTTTAATCTGTAGCAGCTCTTACCAAAATCCTAGTGATAAGAGTTAGCAGAAAAAGCAGCCCATATGTGAGTACATTGTGGACAGCAAGATAAGCTGATTTACCAAAACTATCTTGAGGAATCGGGGTGGAGTGGTGGTGGTAAGGGGCTCCAAAAGAATGGAGAAATAAGAACTGAGCACTATATCTTTGGCATCACAACCTTATTTGATACAGAAAGGTGAGCCACCAGTCAGAAAGCTAGCTTCAAAAACTCTAATTGCCATTATTTAACCTAAGACTAAACTCTGTAATGAGGAAGATGACCAAGATGGTTCATATGGGCTGATGTGCTATCTTTCACATGGCATGTCTATGTAATGTGTTTTCTTTCTCTGTTATATTTCTCTCCTAACAAATTTTTCTGTCATCTCCATTTATGTTTATGTCCTGCTTGAATTATTCTCCTACCGGATGAGGACTGAAGTTGTTTAGGTGCCATTAAATGTGGTGGTAAAAATGTGGTGTGGTGGCCAGAAAGTTAGAGGTTGAATTGATCTTTTGCTGACTGAAACTCATCAAATGGCTATATTAGTTTATTGACTCTGATCTACCTAGTTTGCAATAACACATACTTCCCCTTCCCTATCTACTGATTAAGATCCAGCTAACTTCTCTAGCCTGGGTAATCAGGTAAATGCAAGGCAGCATATGGACAGAAAAGTGGAATGTGATGGAACCTAGAACAGTCGGCATACCTCCACAGGCTGTGTTGTCTGTATGCAGAATGTCTTTTTTGTAACCCCAGATAAGGTAAAAGTGTAGGCAGGAAAAGATGAAAACACAGAAATTCAACCATGGTCAGGCATTTATTCTTATCTTTCATTTTTTTTTGGTATAGAATGACAAAGGATCCCAGTAGGTAAAATCAGTGTTTCCTAAGAAACCTGGACTCACACACAGCTTATACACATGCATTATTTTCTTTTCCCAGAGCCACTAATGTTGTGAGGATATCCTACATTTCCATTCCCTCCCAAACCCAGGAGGGAAATTGGGAACTTGAATAGACCTTTGAGATCAGTAGTGTGTCCCTCCTGCCTTGTCCTCACTTTTTCCTAATAAGGTGAGTGAGGTCCCAGGAGGTTAACTGACTTGCACAAGGTCAGATGAGCTCAATTGTCTTCTAAACTCCACATGGAACTTTTTCATTTCCAGCTTTAAATTATTTATTCAGGTTTTTTTTTTTTTTTTTGCCATTTTCACTTCATTGAAATGAACTCTCTCTTCTTGCTATTATAACCTGGAAGCTATTTATCCAACCTGATTTAATTGGATTTCCATGCAATTGTGTTACATCTTGCAGTTACTATTACACTTTATCTTCTCTGGGTTTTTATGCCTTGATGCCAACTGTTAACATCATTTGTGTCTGCTTTATTATTAAATTACCCCAGGTGTTTCTTTGGTCAGGTTTACTTATATTATAACCACAGTTAATAATAGTAACCTAGGCAAAATATTTCAAATCCTAATTTAGAGTCCATTAAGGGAAGTTGAAAACTAAGGGCTATTACTGGACATATTTTGCTGTTTGCCACATTAGGACTAGAATAAATTAGCTTCTTTGGTTTCTGTTTGCACATTCTTCACCCTGCCTTCCTCTGATGAGGCCTATCAGCAAAGAAATTCTCTCCTGGAACCATCCATCTACTGAAATTAGCCTTAGGAAATCATTGCAGACATCAAACATTGAGCAAATGAACCTCACTTTAAAAAAAAATATGTACACAAATTAGATAAAAGCCCAGGGAAGGAAGGTGATGGATGGGTCACGATTATAATCCTCCTGTAATCAGGAGGCAGATCTGAAAATCACAGTTCAAAACTAGAGCAGCAGAAAAGTCCAAGAGACTCTCATTTCTAATTAGTCACACAAAAGCTGGAAGTAGTGTTGTGGCTCAAGCAGTGGAGCAGCGACCTTGAGTGAATAAGCCAAGCAAAACCACAAAGTCCTGGGTACAAGCCTCAGTACCAGTAGACATACACAGAAAAGCTCAGGGGAAGCCAAAAACATTCCCCTAGCTCAAAAATGCTGGAGAAGTTCTCAAAAATATTCTGTTTTTCTTAGTGGGTATGTCCTTAAATTAGACACTAAGGCAATATTTCAGAGCTTAGGAGTGCAGATTCTGAGATATAACAAAAATGCCTTCAAAAGTACAAAGTAAAAGGTTGGTAACAGAAAAGCTGATAAAAATTTAGTCAAGTAAGTGTTTCTATACATTATATATGTATTATATGAAGAATATATATGTAGCTCAGGAGAATTATAGTGCTTGCCAGTTTTGGGGGAGATATTTTGATGCCTACTCAGGCTAAGGCTTTATTTAGATGGACTCCAATCCAATTGGCTGTCAGCTGAATTATATGCACCATGGACTTCAAAGGCTCTGTGCTCAATGGAAACGTCCAGGATTGAGAGCTGTGTGAAATAAGCGATTGTGCCGCAATGCTGGCTGCCAAGCTGGGGTGATCACTTTTCAGTCAGTGGAAAAAACGTGGTGTGCAAATGGACATCACACTGTGATAAAGGGAAGTCCAAAAATATAGTTCCAACACAGCGAGCATACTGAGGCAATCTCTCACTTCCCTTGGACAGCTCTACCCTGCAGGTGGTAGTTTTCACTGGTAGATGCAGTAGTGTAAACATGTACACCTTGAACATTCTGCTCCTACATGGGTAGGTCCCAGGTAAAGTCCCAGCAAAACTTGGAGTTTGGCTGAGAGTAAAATTTGTTCCAGATATTTGCTTTAGCAGTTTTCCATGACTCATGAGTAGTACAAGGTTATTCAAGGCAACCTTGGATACCCTCAACTGCCTTTGGGGACAGTGAATACCTGAAATGTTGACAGGGACTTGTCAGATGACAGACAAGAGCTGAACAACCATGGCGTGTGTGTGTGTGCGCGCGCGCGCGCGTGCGTGTGCTGGTGCTAGGGCTAGAACTCAGGACTTGGGTGCTATCCCTTAGCTTTTTCACTCAAGATTGAATTACTCTACCACTTAAGCCACAGCTCCACATCGGGCTTTTTGGTGGTTAATTGCAGAAAAGAGTCTGATGGACTTTCCTGTCCAAACTAGTTTCAAACCATGATCCTCAGATCTCAACCTCTAATGGAGCTAGGTTTAGAGGCAACAAGCTGCCAGCAAAATGCTTCACAGGGCTTCTTTAAACTACTCTGTTCTCAAGCTTTCATCTCTGTTACAATTTAATTACCCAAAGACTCTGAAGACTGTCAGAAGCTGTGCCCTATTTCTGAGCCTGATTTCTAAGGTCTAGAGTCAGCTGATGTTGCTGAGTTGGTATTTATCCTGTGGGCTGCGGGCCAAACTTGGAGCATATTGATCTATAGGATCTTCCTCAGTTCACTCTAGATGTTTCCAATATCTTTCAAATGAAACTTTACTTTAAAAAACAGAGCTGTTGGTTTATCTGCCCATCTTCTCATGCATCAATTAATGCTATAGCACAGGATAAGAAGTAATAAGCTATAGATATTTTTGTCAAACCTGAAGTTTCAGACTTCCCCACTTTAGGCAAGGGTTGGAGGGAGATGAAATTTGATGATTGTTGGAAGGGTTTGTATAGAGCTTTCTTTAGGGGCAGCACTGCAGTTGTTGTAGGGCTAAACATTAGACTCAGCAAAGAAAACTTATGTTGCTTCTTTCCCCAGATATTGTCCTCTAACCTGACCTTTAACATATGCACATAGTCTTTGATTTCATATCAATATTTTCTTGATGATATTTAGAATAAGTCTTGCAGAATAATGCTGCAATAAGCACAGTTGTGCTGGTAGCTTTAGAATGGCCTTGTTTGTGATCGTTTGGGTAAATGCCCAAGAGTGGGATTGCTGGGTCATAGGAGAGCTCTATGTGGAGTCTTTTGAGGAACCTCCATACTGCTTTCCAAAGTGGTTGAACAAGTTTACACTCCCACCAACGATGCAGTAAGGTTCCCTTTTGGCCACATCCCCTCCAGCATCTGTCATTATTAGATTTCTTGATTATAGCCATTCTAACTGGGGTGAGGTGGAATCTCAAGGTTGTTTTGATTTGCATTTCTTTTATGGCTAGAGAAGTTGAGCATTTCTTCATGTGTCTATTGGCCATTCTTATTTCCTCTTCAGAGAAATCTCTCTTTAAGTTTTTAGCCCACTTATTATTGGGGTGGTTGTTCCTTTGAGGATTTGTAATTGGATTTAATTATTTGGGTTCTAAGTATATTTTAGATATGAGGCCCTTGTCCATTGTATAGCTAAGATATGGAACCAACCCAGATACCCCTCAGTAGATGAATGGATCAAGAAAATGTGATACACACACACAGACAGACACAGACACACACACACACACACACACACACACACACACACACATATGCAATGGAATTCTATGCCTCCATCAGAAAGAATGACATTGGCCCATTTGTTAGGAAATGGAAAGACTTGAAAAAATTATATTAAGTCAAGTAAACGAGGCCCAAAGAAACATAGGTCCCATGATTTCCCTTATTTGCAATAGGCAGTATAATTCTGAGACAAACAGAAAAGATTAAAAGCTATGTACATATGACCATATAAGATGATGTTAAGTGAAATGAACCCCAAGATAGGGACCCAGAAGTTTTATCTTTCTTGCTATTGTTTTTAGTGTACTTATAATGTACTATGTGATTTGTTTTTGTTTCTTTTGTATGTTCTTTACCTGTTTTCAGTATAACCCTGGGTATAACCCCTGTTTTCACTGTATTTGATTCCAGTGCCCTGCATCTTATATGTACATTTTTCTAATTTGGGGAGGGGAAAGGAAATAACAAAATGCTGAAATAAAGATACAGCTTAACCCACTGTAACAATGAGATGTACAAGACACTATGTTGAAAATTAACTTTACAAGTTTGGGGGTGGGGCAGGGAAGAGTTGGGGAGCTGGGGAGGAAAGGGATGGTAGGGGTAACCAAAGAAGGGTGTAACAATGCTAGATAGGAAAAGTGCTCATTACCATACTCATGAAACTGTAACCCCACTGTACAGTATCTTTACAATAACATATATATAATATATATATATTAAAAAACAAAACTCTTGTAGAGAAAGATCTTCACCACCAAGTGAGTGTGGCTTTTCATAGAATTTGAACGTTTTAATTTTGCAACAATCTAATACAAGGGTGAGTTCTTAGATTGAAATTAAGACTGATGAATGAACAATTAGCATTTGGGATAGACAGTGCGACCTGATGTTATAATATAGATGTATAGGAGGAAAGAGATTAATGTACCATAAAAGATGCTCACCTCCACCTGATAATTCTAGAAGTTGAATTTGTGGTCATAAGAAGTCGTTTCTTCTTGTGTTAGTTTAGCAGAAATAGATCAGTTAACCCACTGTAGAACAGCCTATGCTGATTTTGATGTTCTGACATGGGTCCCAAGACCATGCAATGAGAAAAATGCTCTTCAAGTCATACTGGTATGATTCAGGAATGCATATGCTCTTTTACTAACATGAGTTTAAGTTATAGACACAATTACAACTTATCAATAAGAATGACTATTGAAGCACTGTTTAGAGTCATAATTAGGGGTAAACTTTATATTGATATAATTACACCATTTTAAAAGAAAATTGATAACTTTCACTTGATGGCTAACTCCCTTCTTCTTCCTGGCCTCCCTTCCTTCTCTTTACTCTTCCTCCTTCCCTCTCTTTCTCTTTATATCAGATTATAAATCTCAGAAAAGATATACACAAAAGTTATACTATATAGTGTCAATGACATTTTACTTTAACTTTGTTTTATTTTTAAATTTTGTGCACATCTTTGGTACTGTTTTCTTTTATTCTTCAATTTGCTATATATATCACATACTAAAACAACACTTTAAACAAAACAACATATTTTGGTATCTGATGTCCTTACCAAAGAATTTTAAGATATTTCATTGTAGTCTTTATTTTTTTTACTCTTTGGTGTTTCTATTCCTAGTGTATGAAGTTAGTACTTTTTGCCACTCTTGCTTGAGAGTTAAGCAGAGCAATGTATATCAATGCCCACTTGTATGCTTTGCTAAACCATACAAGGTTGCTACACTTGTTATCCACCACCATGTCATGGTTTGCTAGTTTTGGTGGAGAAAGTCTCCACTTGCAGGTTTACTTCCCACCTTTTACCAACACTCTCAGTGCTTTCAATAGTTCCAGCTGTCTTCCCTACAAGGTGAAGTCTGTCCTTCAACAGTCATATACACCTGTGCTGGCTCCAATATGGATGCAACATTGTCTGGCTTGGCTTCCTTCAATCCACAACAAAACCAAGTTAGAGGCAGATGAAAGCTGCCGGACACATGGGTGAATTCTGTGTCTAGCAACAAAGCAATGAGGAACCAATGTTTGAGGACACATACTTACTTCCAAGTACTGAGTGGTTGTCTCCCTTCATCTGCACTATATGTGGGCTTCAGAATTGAATGAGTTCCTCCAATTTTGCAACAGTCTAATACAGGGGTGAGTTCTTAGATAGAAATTAGAACTAATGAATGAACAATTAGCATTTGGGATAGACAGTGTGGCCTAATGTTCCTTGAGTTCCTCCAAAAGGAGGAACTCCCATTCCCAGTGCTATCTCAAACAGCTCCTAGCACTTCCATGAGTACAGGGAAATGGTCTCCAGATAGCCAGTTTTTTCTCATGGAGCATAGATAATCCATAATATATAGGAGTCATGTTTAAAGACATAGCAAGTAACTTTCAGAGGTGTGGATGATAACTGTAGGGTCTAAATTCTCCACACCATTACCCCTCAAACCAACTATAATGTTCTCCCAAATAAATGACATAAATTTTGGAAAAAAGATGGAAAATTTGATATATTTATTCCTGCCATTATATGCTATTTTTGCTCCCCAATTATGACTAAAGAATTTTCCTTGTCAATTCTAGTGTGGAATAAGATACAAGTTGTACAAAAAAACCCACCAAAACTACAATCCATGGGTGAGGTCCTCTGTCTTTATGGTCTTGAAGAATGAGTCCATGGACACTAAGGGAGAAGTAAAATGGCAAAAATTCACTGAAGAAAAAGATAAATGTAGTTCCTGCTAGATGGGAGGGGTCTCAAAGGAGTGCACTGCTTGGCATACATCCTGCAGGTTTCTACAAGGTCCCTAGGAGAAGAAATGTGCATTTCTCAAAGTCATTGGACAGCTCTGTGGGCCATGTCAGTTCTCACACCCAGTCCTCTCTTGCTTGGTTGGCCAATCCAGAACATATTTCTGGAGATCCAATCCATTAACTGCTTGTGTTCACGTCTTCTAAGGACAAAGGGCCATGAGAAAATGCCCAGGGGCCTGCTTGCAAGACTGCTCAAGGCTATGGTAATGGGTTGTTTAGGAGCCTGGGTATGGTACTGCCCAAGGCCATGGTGAGGAATGTAGATGATCTATGAGAACTTAGCTAGGCTCTTTTCCTATTCTCACAAGTTTATAAACATGATTTTTTTCCCTCCAAAGATCTCTGAAATGTATTTCATCTACCAAGTGCTAATGAAGCTTTTTATCAAACTTATTAATGAAACATTGCTGTTGATATGGAAGCTTCCTAATCTTGCAGACTGGTTTAGGATGATAAGAATTCCAAATGGTGCACACTGCATTAAGTTTGATCAAGCAACCCCTTCCTTGAGTGGAGATTAATCCAGACCATGATAGGACTCTCTAAACCTGCCATCTTCAGAATCTGTGAGTTAGAATTACTGGTAGTAAAGCCAGATATTTAAACCTCAACAAGAATCAATTCAGAAGACGTCAGCTTTCGCTTGTGAATGGAGGCAGTGTTGCTGTGACTGAGTATGTGGTGAGCGCTGTAGAATCCTGTTAGAAGGGTGTTAAGTAGTTTTCACAGTTTCTCAGGGAGTGTCGCTGCTTGGAGGCTCTAGGACGCAACTGACTTGAGTAATTGATGTCTTCTTAGGACTCACGATAAAGCTTTTCCAATTCTTAAATTGCCTTATAGAGAATATGTGTTAAAGTTCCAGAGCACCCAACACCAGAAAAATCTGTATTTGTTACTGAATACATTAAATATTTTATTTGAAAAAATTGTATTTATGAAATATTCATCCAGTTAACAACCAAAGACACATAAAAAGAAGTAGCAGATAGGTGCTGTTGAATCATGCCTTGAATCCTAGCTATTCAGAAGGTGAGATCTGGAGTATAATGGTTCAAATCCAGCCTGGGCAGAAAATTCTACAAGACTTCATTTTCATTTCACCTGCAAAAAGCTGTAGTAGACATGTAGCTCACATAGTAGAGTACCTGTCATGAGTAAACAAGCCAAACAAGCATATGCAGCCTTAAGTTCTAGCCCTAGTATCTTCTTCTTCTCCATGTTCTTTACCTGCTTTTCAATTTTTGACATAACAAACTCCTGCAAATAGCCAGTATATTTACATATAAAATAAATATGCATTTGTCTTTTATTTTCCCTCATTTGAAGACAGTAAGGAACACATTTTACATACTGTTCTGAATCTAGATTTGTGTGTGTATATGTATGTCTATGCCTATGCTTGTACTGGGGCTTGAACTCAGCGGAGGGCTCTACCACATGAATCACAGCTTTACTTCTGATCAAACGTGATGCAAATCTAACTCAAAGTGAAACAAAGACAGAGTGGTGAAGGTTACATCTTAATTTGATCCGGTTCAGCAAAATCCCTGCCACAGAAATGCCATCTCAGTCTTGGGTCTTCCTTAATGTCTCGGACAGATTGTTATTGTCTGGGAGCATGTGAACACGCATACTTTCCTAGGAAATAAATTCTGAATACAGCAGCTTCAACCTCCATCCTTTGCATCCCCAGACACTGAAGGTTTGCTAGGCACTTTTATGTGAGAAAATCTATGTTTCCACACACCCCCACCCCAGAATCTTTACAGTTATGTCTTTCCCAGAACCAAGCCCTTTGATCCTTTCTAGCTAGAAAAAAAGATAGGAAGTTGGAAAGCTGAATATGTTGCTCAAGTTGAGCATAAGATATCACAAAACGCATCAAGCTATCTCTAGTAAAGAACAAACATGCAATTCATGTCAGTGACTGCCAACACTTAATATAAGTTTGTTGGATGATCTGAGCACCAGTGGTTCTCAACTGTAATTCCAGCTACTCAGGAGGTAGAGATCTGGAGGCTCATGGTTCAAAGCCAACCCCAGCAGAAAAGTCTGTAAGACACCATTTCTAATTAACCTGCAAAATGATAGAACTCCAGTTCTACTTCCTTGCTTATGCAAAGAAGCAGTGACCATAAACTTCTGAATTCAAGTCCTGCTACCTTTATTAGATAAATATCACATGCTTGAGGGAGTTGTCATGGAGTAAGATGGCTTCTCATTGCTAGCCAACTCAGTTTGTGTGTTTCTACCCCGTCAAAGAAAGAGGATGAAGAACAAAAGAAAACAACCAAAAAATGTGGAAATACAAACACTCCCTCCTTATCCACCAAATCCAACAGTAATAACTAAACTTATCTAAAACCTTAGCTATCCCCCAAAAACAACACCATTTCCACTCACTCTAACTCAGTTTCTACATTTCTAGGTTCCCACTGCACAGGATTTCATTACAGTTTACACAATTGGAGTTTTCTTGTTTGAATTGCATTTAGGCCATAGTGTACCTATTTATCCAAGCTTATATGATATCTATGCTTATTATATATACAAATATATATACATATATTTGTATATATATGTATTTATACATAGACATCATATATGCTTTTAGATATTTATGTAAGTAGTTTTACTAAGGGGTCTCAATTCCAGAAATCAGGTTAGGAGTACAATGCATCTTAGTCAGTTTTACCCCTTCCCTCGTTCTGTCACTTCTTTCCACATTACATACAAACACACACAATACACACACACACACACACACACACACACACACACACACACACACCCCTGAATCTATAATATCTATCTATCTATCTATCTATCTATCTGTCTTTCTGTCTGTCTGTCTGTCTGTCTGTCTGTCTGTCTGTCTGTCTGTCTGTCTGTCTGTCTGTCTATCTATCTATCTATCTATCTGCTAGTACTGTGGTTTGAACCAACTTGCTCTGCTTGCTTGCTTTCTCCTCACTGGGGCTTGGTTCCATTACCACTTGAGATAAATCTCCAGCCTGGCATTTTGCTTGTTGACTAGAGAGCCTTGAAGACTTTTCTGCTTGGGCTGACTCAAAACTGTGATTCTCCAGTTCTCAGCCTCCTAAGTAGCTATGATTATGGGCATAAGCACCAGAACCTGGCTGAAATTATTATTAATAAACAGAGTAAGAAAATTGGTCCTAAATTCTCCAGAACAGCTTGCAGTGCCTTGCAACATCCTGCCCCTCTGTGTCTTACCTGATGGCTGTTCCTGATGCCATTCACTCTCCCATTCTTCAGAGTTTCCCACGTGATATCCTCAGTGTTAGAATTGGGCTGAATGTGTGGAGCACATTTTTATATTTCAGGTCTCACTAATCAAATGTCACCTTCATGAGAAACCTTTGCTGAGGGCCATGCCACTTAAATCGATGCTCATCTGGCACAACTGACATGTATCTCCCTAGTTTCTTTATTTAAATGTTGTTCTGTTCTCTAGGACATTTTTGTTTAGTTTCTTAAAAATATCTTACTACTTTTCTTTTTCTGTCTCTTGCTCAGTTATGTATCTAAGTAGGGAGCTGAGCATTTTACATAAACTGTGAAATTCTTTTGGAAAAAAAGTAGAGACAGCAATCTTATTTGGGGGAAAGATGTGATTTAGAGAGCTTCTAACTTTCCTGAGTTTCTACCTCGCCAATAGTAAAGCCTTATTAAATATATGCAATAGAACATGGCTCAAGGAACCCAAATTTCAAGGTAATACTCCATAGATTGGGTTCCCAGCTCTACTTAGTAAGATACTTCCTTGAGTAAGATACTACCTTGAGTAAGATACTTCTCGAAGGCTGTCTCCTTATTCTGAACATGCAAAAAGTAACAATAGCATTATTGGGCAGTTGTACTTAAGTGTCAACTCATAGCCAAGAGCTCAGCTTATAGTGACACAAGGGAATGACATGGAGCACTCTGTCTCTGAAGGGCAGTTGTCTTCAAGATGATGGCCTCTCTCAGATTGCTTGCTCAGTGTTTCATGTTGATAGTGATGGCAAAGGCAGAAGTAAATGTTAAATCCATAAGGACATATAGGAAGGAAGTGGCCATCATGTATAAATTTTGTTAACTGATAGACCTTGTTGCACTGACAACTAAATTTGTACCTATCGTAAACCACAGGTAGTCAGATGTCATTGCCCATCTTGTAACCCTCTCTATATGCAGAATGCACAACATACAAATGCTCGGTCAATTTCAGATGATTTCCACTTTGTCTGCTCTGTTCAAGCTTGGATCACTTTCAAGATGACAGCATGCATTTGTTTCTTTGTTTGTGCTCTTTCTGGGGCTTGAACACCAGGTCTTGTACTCTTGCTTGATTTTTTTTTTTTTTTTTTTTTTACTCAAGGTTAGACTCTACCACTTGAGCCATACTTCCACTTTGGGTTTATTGCTGTTTAATAGGAGATAAAAATCTATCGGATTGGAACCACGAGTCTCAGGCTCCTAAATTACTAGAATTATAGGAACCTAGATTATCTGTGTATTTTAAAATGTTTCGGAAAAGGAGTAATATCAGAGACTCATGGTAACATATCAATTAGTCCCAGAAAGATGCCTCTGAGTTCTTTACCACCATGTAGATTTTGTAGATCAATCTAACTGGCTTCAGATTGCAAAGTGATTCTTTACCATGGAATTCAGGTTTAAAAATAGAAGCTATTTTTAAACTGTTCGGTGTTAGCGTTGCTGAGAAAACAACAATGCAATATTTGCAACTGGTCTGTAGTGTGGTAGCAATTCTGAGATGCGCCTGGGGGTTGGTGACATTGATTTCAATGAATTGTTTTATTCCTGTCAGAATCAATCCATCAGACAGCCACCTCGTTCTCAACTGTGACTTCATCTTGTTTCCATCTTCTCACTTCTCTCCAGCCCTACAGTCAGTCAGGAAGGGACAGGTTTCCTTGGAGACAGGGTGTTTAGAGAATGTATGCAACCAACGAGTTCTGATTCAGTTATTAGAAATCCTGTATGCTTCTCTGTGGCTCATTTAAAAATCCTTAAAAAGATGGCAATAGATTTAAAAATATAGAATTGTTTCTTTTTAGACATTAG
Organism: Dipodomys spectabilis; assembly: GCF_019054845.1. Classification (NCBI taxonomy): domain Eukaryota; kingdom Metazoa; phylum Chordata; class Mammalia; order Rodentia; family Heteromyidae; genus Dipodomys; species Dipodomys spectabilis. Next base: position 403,817 of record NW_024870774.1, read on the forward strand.
GACAATATAGTCAAATAAGCCCATGACTTATTTTTCCATCTTTAAAATAAGAAAATAAACAATTGTTGTGTTTCTCTGAATACATATTTTCTTGCAACAAAGGGAAATGGATGAAGGAAGCTCTTTAGGTTTGTCAGAACAAAGAACTTGAGAATATTAGTTTTTACAAAGACAAAGTCTATATGAATGTAGACTGGTTTGTTATACTACTTGAGGAATACCATGCCTAATATTTTTTCTCTTTTTTATATAAAATTAATTATTTTTTTCTAATTTTTAGCTTTTAAAAATCAGTTTAGTATTTCTGTACAGGGTTTTCATTGGTAAGGGTGTGTGTGTGTGTGTGTGTGTGTGTGTGTGTGTGTGTGTGTGTGTGTGCTCACACAAAATGTGGGTATGCATGCAAGTACTGGAAACAGAGCTTGAACTTAAGACCTCTCTCTTTCATATTGCTTGATTGCTCATGGTTGGCACTTGCCACCTGAGCCAAGCCTACAGTACTGCAGAAAGACAGAGTCTTTTAGATTTCTCCCATTGTCTAGTTTCTACCTAAAATTCTCTAGATCTTATCTTCTAAAGTAGCTAGAATTATAGCTATGAATCACTGGTATGGAGGGGGGTCATTGATATGTATTAAATATGCAAATGCATATACTTTTTAGGTGTGATACTTGCTTTCCTAATTTTTTTTTTGGTATGTAATGATCCTGGGGCTTGAATTCAAGACCTGGGTGCTGTTGCTGAGCTTCATTGCTCAAGGTTAGCACTCTACCACAGCTCTATTTCTGCCATTTTTGGACTTTCCTGCCTGGGATGGCTTCAAACTGGGATCCTGAGATATCAGTCTTCTCAGTAGCTAGGATAAAGGGGCTGAGCTACCAGTGCCCAGCCCTCTTTATGCTCTCTTGAAGGGTGATTTTTTTTTTTCCTCCTACCATATACACCAGCAACTGACCACTGGTCATCTTCCAGTTTTAGAGACTTTTCAGAGTCAAATGCTTATAGAACCATAAACATCAGATGCTGGCTGCTTTCCAGGCATTTCCTGGCATGATAAAAGGAAGGTCCAGCTTCCTACTACAGACAGTGTTGTTTATACAGCTTAGGGAATGCCTGAGTTAACTCTGCTTCAGCAAGGGGATTGACCCTGCAGGCTGTAAACTATTAACCACAGTGTTCCTTGAACCACAAGGAATAAGCACAGATCTCATTAGGGAGGTCTTTGCTTTAATTCTTGTCATTGAGTCTGTAATTGACCCTACTGAGTGTTCCATTCAGTTCTATAAAGTAAGGTCATTAACAACTCAGGGTGAAGGGCTTGTGCCACACTCTCCTAAATAAGTGCCTTGAACTTAAATACAGAGGCAGGGGGACTTACTCACCTCCCTATTTCATGGATGCTAGGTGGAAACTGAATCCTTACTATTTTCTCTCTAGTCTGCATCTTCATGCCAAAGGCATCTCATCTTTTCTCAAATTACTTTTGCTGAAATGAAAAAAAAAATACAGCTGAATCAGAGGAGATCAGTTCTTGCTAGTAACTTAAAGTAGTGTACGCTCTGCTCAGTCCTATACCTGGTACTTAAAGGAATATAAAGGGGTCTTACTGTTATATGGGAACTCAGAGGTCTCCTGAGTGATTCCAAAAAGATTTAGTAGCATGTCAGGAGACCACGGTCTGGCTATCAGAGCAGAGGAAAGGCCACAGGGACCAGGAACATGTCAGGGGACCTCCCCTTTGGAGTTTCCCTTCCTCTGTAATTCCAATCTCTGAGGCTGTCTGCTGGTGGCTTCAAGGAACTTGGCACTGGGATCTTGCTGATGCCTCTAAATGTTATATGGGAATTTGGTTGTGAGATACAGAGAAGCCACATCTTGAGAGGTTGAATTGAGGACTTGCATCCTCAAATGCAGTCAATACTGTTAGGAAACTGAGCCAGGAGGATAGTGAAGAAAGAACAGAAAACAATCTCAACAAACCAGATCAACTCTTATGGAGAAAGAGGGAGGCTGTGGTGACCTGAGGAGAGTCAGAAGACAGGAGGCATGGGGCAAGGGTGATGGGTGAAGAGGCTTAAGTAGGGCTATGGTTATGGGGAAGGGTTACAAGGAGTTCAGAGTTCAAAGAGTCTCAAGAGTTTGTGGTACAGGTCTTTGAACCTATTGTTTAAGTCCCACATGATCTGCTTCTAGGAATTCAGGTGCCTCTCACCTAGGAGTGGGCATGGGGAAGGGAACTTCACCTCTAGAGTTTTCAGAAAGTCCTCATCATCCAGTAAGATGCCAAGATGATGGTGAGGACAAGATTGTGTAACTTAGACCCAGAATCCATATTCCATTACCACCCATGGCACATTTGGTGAGTGCTTAGTGAGCCCTGTACAGTGCATTTTATAGATTTTCCTCCCTTTATTTTTTTTTAAATTTTATTGTAAAGATGCCTTACAAGGGATTACAGTTACATGAGTAAGGTAATGAGTACATTTCTTGTCAAACACTCCTATTATTCTTTACAGAGTACTTCTAGTTAAATTATAATCTATCCAACTGGGAGCTGGTGACTCACACCTGTAATCCTAGCTACTTCAGATCTTTGAAAAACTTCATCTCCAAAATAGCCAGCAAAAAGCAAGGCTGGAGGTATGTCTCAAGTAGAGCTCCAGATGAGCAAGCAAGCACAGAAGCAAGCAAGCAAGCAAACTGACCAAGCAAGTCAAGAAAGCATGAGGCTCTGTGTTGAAACTCCAGTACTGCCAAAAATATTTTTTAAATCTGTTTTAAAGGTGCTATAACAATTCCATTGTCCACCTTAATCTAGAATTTGCATGCCTATATGTGCACATAGCCAAGTGCCTTCTGTTGTAAGCTAATCTTCCTGTCACAATTAACATATAGTCTCAGCTTATTTCTCATCTCTTTCTTCCTCTTCCCCCTTTTACTTTTCTTTAAATATATTTTGTTTGGGGTAGTTTATGAATACAACCTGATTTTTTTCTAATCTTTCCATATTTTTCCAGATTTCAATTAGGTTTCAAGAATAAAATAAAACTATCATATATTATTAAATGCACCTCTTTCATTCCTTATTTTCCCCAAAGTGAACACCATACTTAAGTTGGTATTATTGTTTCCTTAACTCATTCCCTTTCTTTCTTCTTTTTTCTTTTTGTCCTAATACTGGGACTTTACTCAGGACCTCTCCTTCTCTCCTCTCACTTGGCTTTCTTGCTCATGGATGGTATTCTATTACTTGAGCCACACCTCTACCCTGGAATGTTGCTGGTTAATCAGAGATAAGAGTGTTGTGACTGGGTGCAGGTGGCTGATGACCTCTGATCCTAACTACTCAGGAGGCTGAAGTCTAAGGATCACAGTTCAAAACCAGCCAGGGCAGGAAAGTCCAGAGACTCTTATCTCCAACTAATTACTAGAAAAAGAAAAAGGGAAGTAGAGCTATGGCTCAAAGTGATAGAGTGCTAGCCTTGAGTGAAAAAGCTCAGGAACAGCACCCAGTCCTTGAGTTTAAGCCCCACCACCCCCCCTCAAAAAAACAAACAAACAAAAAAAACCCAAACCACACACACACACACACACACACACACACACACACACACACAACATCACACAAACAAACAAAGAGAGTGTTGTGGACTTTCTGCCTAGGCTGGCTTTGGACTACAATGTAATCTTCAGGTTCATATATATGTGAAATATTTAATGGCTTTCTACAAGGTTTAAAAATTTTACATATTGATATTTTACAATATGAACCTTCTAGGCTTACTTAAAAATTCTTATTATTATTTAGAGATTGTTTTCCATGTGAATTATAAAATTATTTAAGTAATAAATATAAGTTATATAAGTATATAGCAATTTATTTCCCCTTTATCCCATTGTACACAACGAACTTTATTTTTCATTATTCTTTTTTTGTGTGTGTGAAAATACCATACAGAGGAGTTACAATAGCATGGGCAAGATAATGAGTACATTTCTTATCAAGCATTGTTGCCTTCTCTTTGTATCCCCTTCCCATCCCTTCCCATACTCCCTCCACCTCCCCCCCCCCCCCCCCCCCCGGTCTTCCCCCCCCCCACACCAAAGTTGTAAAGTTGGTTTTTCCACATAATTACTTATACATTTTATTGTTGCAATGGGTCTACCTGTATCGCTAGTGAAACGATTTGTTTTTTCCATTCCCCTCCACAAATTATACCAACATCAAATACAGTGAAAGCAGGGGTTATACTGTGGGAGAGGGACATACAAAGCAACATAGAAATCATCTTATAAATATGTTAGAAACAATTGGATGAAAGAAAAAAAAAACATTTGAATACTTATCTTGGGGTTCATTTCCCCTAACATCAAATTCCACTAAGGTACACAACCTGAAAGTAGATTTGCTGATTAGAGTGAATGTAGATTTTTAGTTTTATCAGACTCTTCTGGAGGACTGAGGTTCAAGACCAACCCAAAGCAGAAAAGTCCGTCTTCAAAATAACTGGAAAAGAGCAGGGCTGGAAGTGTGGCTCCTTAGAGCCATAGAATGGCCCTTTAGCAAGTATAATGCCTGAATTCAAACTCCAGTAACCTCTAGAGAGAGAGAGAGGGAGAGGAAGAGAGAGAGAGAGCAAACCAGAGAAAGATACAAAAAAAGAAATATAAGGAAACAAAAATGGAAAAAGAAGAAAAAAACAAAGAGAAAAATAGAGGGAGGAAGAAAGCAAATTTCTTTCAACTTTATTTTTCTCTTTTTTCTTTCTTATTCTCTCTCTTTCTCCCTCCCTTCCTTCCTCCTTTTTCCTTCCTTCCTTCCTTCCTTCCTTCCTTCTTTCCTTCCTTCCTTCCTTCCTTCCTTCCTTCCTTCCTTCCTTCCTTCCTTCCTTCCTTCCTTCCTTCCTTCCTTCCTTCTTCCATCTTTCTGTCCTGTGTCTTGAACTCAGAGCCTGGGTTCTGTTCCTGAATGTTTTGCTCAGGGCTAGTAGTCTAGTACTTGAGCTACAGCTCCACTTCCACCTTTTTAAAAGTTCATTGGAGATAAGAGTCTCATGGACTTCCCTGCCCAGGCTGGCTTCTAACTGTGATCCTCAGATCTCAGTCTCCTGGGTAGCTAGGATTACAAGGTAATCCAGAAAGCACTTGTCTGAAAACAAATTTCTTGAATCATCAAATGAACACAGTAGGTTAGTTAACACAGGTAGGGCTCAATGTGGTCCTGATTCATTGTTTATTATAACAGAAACATATTGTGCAAATGTAAGAAAGGAGATGATTCCTTACCCCCACCACTACTCCAATTAGTTCATAGCAGTAATAATTGGAAGGAAAAACACAACCTAAAACAGAGGAGACTGATATTTTCATTTGGACTTAGTCGTTGAAGTAAAAAAACTTAACTACTTAATGTAGATTGGGAATTAGAAATCATAAGAATAGTGAGTGCCCTGGATTTTTTGTACATTTCACTGATATTTTTGATGATTAAACTAGAAATGGTTAAGTCTGTTCATTTGTTTTTTTCTTTCTTTCTTTTTCTCCACTACTGAGGTTTTTTTAAGCTTTGTGCTTTCAGATGGTTCTATGCTGAGCCATGCCTCCAGCTCTGCTTACATGGTGGTTATGTTTAAGATGGTCTTACTTCTTGCCCAGATATACACTCAAACCTCTATCCACCTATTTCAGGTGGTTTCTGGAATGACAAGTGGATGTCACAATGCCCAGCTTCCCTATGTTAAGGGGCTTTGTTGAACTTTTCTGCCCAAATTGACCTCCAAATCATAGTCTGCATGTGGCCCAGGCTGAAAAGTGGGTATAACTGTGCCCAGCTATTGTTTGAGACGAGGTCTTGAGAAACTTTCTGCCCAAGCAAGCTGGCCTCAAACCAGGATCTTCTCAAGGACCATGATTCTCCCAATCTCCCCCCCTCACAGGTAGTTAGGATTGTGACCATTAGCCACCAGAGACCAGCTATCTTCTTCTGACTGTTATGTATATGCTGGAAAGGTTTGCATAGAAGTAATGACAACATACATTATTTTCCTATTTATTATAAAGTTACCTGTCTGAATGACCAGATGTTTTCTGTGTTCACAGTAATGATTTGTGTATCTATATTGTTTGTTTTCTAAATTTCTGCCTTTTCTTGTCCTTCTTAGTTATCACCCACTTATAAGGAGTTTTTCTCCACTTATAGCTAGTTCTAAGCAACCAAGACCAGAAATATATCACAGACTACAAACTGCACTTGATGAATAAGTAATTTAATTCTCCTGAGCCTGCAGTAAAAGTCCCTGATCCCAGCCTTCCTTTTAAGAAACAAGCCATGAGGAACTTATCCTTGCCTGAGCTCTCTTGTTCTGGGCCCCCAAACCCATCACTTTTGCCAAGTCTTCCTTCATAGGAAGTGAACTAAAGATATATACTTCAAACCAGAAGGATTTCCTGCAACCCAAATGCTGCAAACCATACTACATCTGGATATAGATTTCTCCAGTCATTAGACTGGAATATCTAGAGAACTAAGAAGAACTGGGCAAAATTCTTGAATAGCTTTAGGTAATTTGAACATGCCACTTCTTCCCTCAGTGAATGTCATTAACCTTATGAGATTATTCTGTAGTTCTACCTAATTAGTCAGAATCCTTGAGTATGGAAACCCTGCCAAAAGGAATCCTAGTTCTCTGGGCTTCTTTAGTCACTGTGATTGGGAATGCAGGTGATTTCTACCAACCCCTTACCTTACTTATTCCTGAGATAGACTGTCCTTTCTTGGAGCTTTAAAAATTTCAAATGTGTATAACCGAACATGTATAGATACTGGGAACAGCTAGAGAAAGCACTTTAAAGTTCTTATAAAAAAACACATTGAAAAATTATTTAGTCATTATGAATGCCACACTGAAGTTTTCATTAAATAACAATGAAATATTTTGAATTTGTTAACATTTTAATATCCTGAATCTCCTTATTTTTGTGTTATCATACCTAAGAAATCATTGTTTCACTTCTTTACTTCTTTTCAGTATTCTTTATTCTTTACTTCTTTCAGTATTCTTCTTTTCAGTATTCTTATTGATTTTGTTTTGTTTTTGTTATTGGGATTTAATTCAGGATATTCTGCTTAGGGATAGATGTTCTATTGCCACTTTTTGCCTTGATTGTTTGTAGGGTCCTGCTTTATGTCAAGACCTGACTGGACTGCTGCAATCCATCTTGCTTCTTGTGTCATTGAAATGATAAGCATGCTTGGTTATGCTCCCTTTTCCCTCCCCAGAGTTGGGCTAACATGGCAGCCAACTATTGGTTGAGATCTTGTAAACTTTTTAGTATTATTATTATTATTTGTTGGTCATGGGGCTTGAACTCTGGGCCTGGGTGTGGTTCCTGTGCTCTTCAGCTCTATCACTCTATCATTTGAGCCATGGCACCACTTCTTGTGAACTTTTATGTCAAGACTGGCGTCAAACTGTGATCACACCATCTCCAAACACGTCCTGTTTAAAATATTTTCTTTTAGCTTTTGCATTTTCAGAACACTTCTAACAAATCTGTGATTCAGTGGTTAGAGGGCTTGCCTAGCATGCATGAAGCCCTGGGTTCAATTCCTCAGTACCACATAAAGAGAAAAAGCTGATATTAGTGCTATGGTTCAAGTAGTAGAGTGATAGCCTTGAACTTGAGCAAAAGAAGCTCAAGGATAGTATCCAGGCCATGAGTTCAAACCCCAGGATCGGCAAAAAAAAAAAAAAAAAGAAAGAAAGAAACCAGAAATGGAGCTGTGGCTCAAAGGAGGGCTTCTTCAAAGGATCTCAGGATCAGTACCCTGATCAGGCCCTGAGTTCAAGCTCCACAACACTCTCTCTGTCTCTCTGTCTCTGTCTCTGTCTGTCTGTCTGTCTGCCTCTTTCTCTTTCTTTCTCTCTCTCTCTATATATGTATATACACACACACACACACACACATATATATAAAACCTTAGGGCATAAGACAGGGGCTAATGTCTCTCCCACATGTATTCCTACCTACTCAAGAGTATGAGCTCTGTAGATCACAGTTCAAAGCTAGCTAAGGCCAAAAAACAAAAAACAATAATAATTGCGAGACTCTTATCTCCAATTAACAAGCAAAATCCAGGACTGGAGGTTTAGCTACGGTAGTAAACATCAGCTGTAAGTGAAAATGTTGATTGGGAATGCAGTGCCCTGTGGTCAAACCTGATACCATCATAAATAAATAAATAATACAGAAGCCAACAAATTTATGTGTAGGGTTTAATACATATGGGCACTGTTGAATATGTACTATACATGCAAATACATATGATGCCTGTTACGTTACTGTTATGTTCTCTCTTCAAGGGTGAGCACTTTTCTACTACTCATGCACTCATGCACACCCAACTGACCAGTGGTCATTTTCCAGTTCTAGAAACTGAGAGTAACATAGATAACATAGTAAGCCATCCACAGGCATGAGCCACTGGTGCCCGGCTTCAATGCTTATTTTTAATTTATAGACTGAAGTCTAATTGAAATTTATTGTATACTTATTGAGTGATTGTTATAACCCAAACCTTATGCACTAAGCATAATTTCTTAATTGCCTAGAAAACACTGCTTTCCCCTAATAGATTTTATTTTTCATCTAGTTGCAAGGGAAAAATTCAAAATGCAGGATAGGATAACTTATCCAGAAGCTATGTCAATGGTCAATGGGCTACCATATCTTTTGCATCTCAACAAATGAGTACTGAATAAATAAATAATTAAAAAGAAAGTGAAGGATATTATCTTTCATTTACCTTGGAAGATATTGCTGAAGAAGTAGAATTTTAAACTAAATACTTAAATAACATTTGCTTTGAACAGACAGATGTGCAGAAGAGACATTTCCAGCATGAGCGAAGATGGGGCTTCACTTCGAGGAGTTTCCAGCAGATTACTTAGGCTGAATATGAAACACCTGTTTTCATGGGTTTCTCATGAGTGAAACACCTTAAAATAAATGAAGGGCATGTTCTCTGAGAAGCATTTCAATTGCATCTTGAAAATTACACTTAGGAAGAAATATATTCGATAAAAATTTTTTGACCTAATAGTTGAGCTTTCTTTTAGAATTTGCTCAGAGGGAAATCATATCAAAGATTAGCTATAACATCTAGCCAGTAATCGTGGATAATGTAGTTTATGTTAGTAAATTAAGATTACAATTAATTTTAAGCAACCATGTGTGATCACTCAAGACTAAAGATGATTCATTATCTGATTTCAACACTTCCTGCTAACAAAATTTACCCTGCTTGTTCAGTTCTCATATTGACCTTTCATGTTTGTTTATAAGAAATCTGCCTATGACTCTGGTGCTGGGGATCTGCCATGTTCTGGCCCTCTTATTGAACCTGCCCTTGGCCAAAGATGTCTTCTCTTGTGGCATCAATTTAATTGATCTTCCCATTCCTCATATTGCTTTGCTGAGACGTTAGTGTACATTTCAAGGATAGCCAATTCCTCTTTCCAAAGTTGCCGCTACTCAAGGAACTAGAACTAGCTCTATTTTGGTTTAGATGGGCAGCTGGTCCTGAGGCACAGCCAGAACAAAAACAGTACTATTGTACTTAACATCTGTGAAAGTTTCTCACAAACTAACACTTGGTATTTTCTCTCTTTTTAGTTCCTGCAAGCAACTCCCCAATAACTTTCTCAAAAAAAAAAAAAAAAAGTAATGCTTCCAGCCAACAGACAGGCAGATAAACCAACATGGACAACACGAGACTAACCACATTTGCTCACAGGCAGCATGAGACTAACCATATTGGTTCCATAGCCCTGTGGAAGCACAGTGCTTTATCTGTATTCTTCCTTCCCTTTCCTCAAGAGCCTTCTACTTTCTTCCTCATATTCATACCTGAAAATTCAAAATATTATGTAGCTGTTTTTGGCTTGACTTTCTTAGTTACCACCATAGAGTTAATCTAGTTTACAAAATTTGCAATTAAAAAAAAACATTCAGTTTGGAATAGTTCACAAGCTCAAAAAAAGGAATTAAATACATCTATTTTATTGAAAAATTAATACATATATCTAAATTAAAATAAACTTTTAATATGTGTGGATTTTTTTCCAATTTTGACCTTCAAAGTTCTCTCAAAATTTAGAATTTACATTTCTACTAATATATATTAATGCATTTACTTAAAGCAGATTTTTTCCTATGTAATATATATAAATATATGTGTATATTGTTTTATGTATTTGATTTCATGTATGTACTGGGGCTTTTGGTACATCAGCTTGAACTCAAGGCCACTTGATCTCCCTTTTTCACTCAATGATGTCATTCTATCACTTGAGCCACACCTCCATTTCTGGCATTTTGCTGATTAATTGGAGATAAGTGTCTCTTATATTTGTCTGGGCTGGCTCTGAACCCAATCTTCAGATCTCCGTCTCCTGAGTAGCTAGAATTACGGGTGAGAGCCACCAGCACTTGGCTGCATTAGGCTTTTAAATATTAATCTTCATAAGAATCCTGGAGTTCATTGTGGAGGTGATGGTGAATTAAGGTACACAGAGCCTGAAGGAATTAATGCATCTTCTAGTATGGCTCTAATGATGGTTTCAATGTGGTAATCTTTATTTCTCAGAATCTATTCATCCAAAAAGTTATAGAAATACTTCTGAAAACTATCTGTAACTATTTTAAAAGAGAAAGAAAAAGAGCAAAATTAAAAGAAATGATCCAAGTTCATTGCTGTCTCCCACAGAATCTACATTAAGAAAAATGTCTTAGTATTGAAACATCCTTTGCAATATTGAAAAAGTGATACGTATTATTTGGTTAAATTGCACATATCAGGAAGAAAGATAGCTAATAAGGACGCTACTCGCTGCTCATTCTTCTTGTAACAATAGACTCAAATGAATAATTGCATGATAGCAGGAGATAGGGCTTCAGTTTATCATAGAAATGCTCTTAATTAGACTTGCTACGTCAGTGTATGTCTCATCTGAATTACCCATGTATTATTGATAAACTTTGTGGGACTATTTTATATCTCATTGATTCATCGTGGTCTGATCAAGGCTCACTTGTATCTTGCAATTTGCCACGTATGGCTGGTTGGTTGGTTCACTGAAGTTCATCAGCTTCCAGTTCTAATTCCGGATGTCACTGAGGTATGAATATATTAGGTTATTCTACAGCCCAGAGGTTGATCCTTTATGAGCTCTCAGTATTTGATAATTATAATGAAGATCACAAAACTGCAAGATCTAATTAAGTTTGGAACTTTCCAAAATTGACTTTCTGTAGAAAATTTCATGCTGAATGAATGTGACAATCCAGAAAATTAAAGAAATCGCCTCTTGCATGACTATATTTCATTTCTCTCTTCATATACCAAGGCAGAGAATCCTGAGGCTGAAAACAGGGCTGAACAACTTCTCAAATTAAGAACAATTTCGTACATGACCAAGATTTTAAATATCTATCTCATCCAAAAATAAAATTTGTTCATAATAATATAGGTATAAGAAGTTTAATTTCCAAATGTTTTACCATGTTCTCTTGCTTTTTTCTTAGATCCTCTAACATAGCTGTGATGGTATCTCACGTAGCTGTGTGCATCTGTGTAGTGAACTAGGATGTTGTGTGTTCAATTAATAGTAAATTAGATTTTTGAGCCACTGTTCTTCCTTTGAAAGGAGGAGGTACCTCACAAAATTCTTGTGTGGATTAGAAATGAGCAACTCAGTCTGACTTATTCTACTACATGTTTGTTTATTATATCAAGATCTCTATATTTGTCAAGATCTCTTGATCTACTGGGACTCAGTTTTGTCCTAAAATCCAGTCCTAGGCTGGATATCTGCTGCTAAGCAATTGTGCTAAATCCACTCTGGATCCAGGGAATGAGGTAACATGAGTATCATGGCAACAATATTTGCTCTTAACAACCAATTTAGCTGCATTTTCCTTCATGAATACAAACATAGCCAAGAAGGCTTATCATCACCATAGCCTATAAAATTTGTCTAGAAAACGGCAGACTTGTTCTGTTTGTCCTTTTATTCCATAAGAGAGTAAAGCATCTCAGAGAGTTTATGTTTTTAATAGCCTCATATTAAATGTGTGTATTGGCAGGTCTTACCTGAATTGACTTCTAGTTTGTATTCTGACCTCTCAGTTTCATCTCCCTTCTTTTCACCTAATTTTATCCCAGATCTGCTCTGACAATACCATAGTCCATACTCCGTTAAGTATGCTAATGTGAAAAGTATCTTTTTCTAATAAAGTATCTTTTCTAATAAACTCTGGGATAGATACTATTGGAGATACATTAGTGGAAAACTCATGAATCCAAGTCTTCGTCTTTATGGCTCATCTGTTCTAATCAACTACTTAATGTCCATACTGTACTTGCTGTTTAATAGTCATCTTTCACAACTCCTTGACATACAGTGACATTCAATACTTACGGGTGGATAGTATAAATCCTGAATATTGCACCTAAGGAATTTAAGGAAAGCAATTACACACTTTAGTAAGTGAACTCAAGTATTTCTCATAATGTAAATCTGTTGAGGTCATATGTTTTTCATGGTTCCTCTAACCATTAGGCAACCTCTTCCAAATACATGTAGAAGTGGTCCTGTCTTCTTGCTTCTCTGTTTATGTCAAATATATTTTAATGAATGTGTTGAAAGGTTAAATCTCATATAAAATCCTGAGTAGAAAGCCGATAATGCAAAGATCCTGGGTTCGAGCCCCAGTACTGGCATGAAAAAAAAGTTCATGCTATATTTTCAGATGTCATAGGATGTCAGATACCCAACACTTAAATTATTTGCCTTAAACAATTGATTAGAATAAAAATAATATGAAAATGTAATGTCTTTCATATTTTTAAAGACTTTGATAATCTGACAAAATCAGATAATTTTGACCAAAAGGCCAAAAGCCTACCAAACCATAGACTTGATCAACATTTTGTGATTCAGGGCTTTGAGGAAATTTTTTTTTTTCTTGAAAGACTCTCAAGAATCAAATGTATAAATCTGGAAGAATTAGAACTGTTCTCAAGTAAATTTGTATAAATTAATTGACAATATGTTTTATAACAAAAATTGAATGAGGTTAGAAAATAATTTATAAATGAGAAAACAGAAAAAAAAGGCAAGACTGCTCACTTCTCTATTTTCTTCTCCCTACCCTCACTTTTGTCTCTCTTCTCATCAGAAGAATGAGGGTCCTAGAATGGGAAGCTTTGTTCTGTTCATTGCTGAATATCTAGTGAGTTGTTTGTTTGTTCGTTTGCCAATTTAGACACAGAAATGTTCTATAAAGATTCAGTGAATGAATGGTTACCTGGACAGCAGATGAATGGAAGAAATATTCAGTTTCAAAATAGTGCTGGTTTTCTCAGAATGGTTCTGAATACTCAAGAAAGGTCCCTGTTCATGACCAACACTGTTATAACATCGGCTTTGATTTGATTACTTCATGACTATCGTCAAGGCCAAAAAACTCTATAACAGTAGAGATAGTGTTGTTTTCCTTTTTCTTAAACCACAAGTTGAATAAATAATGCATGAATTGACAGGTTAAAATTAACAATGAACTGGGTGATTAGCAGGAAGTACTTCAGTATTTTTATTAGAATCAAGTTGAAGCTACAGAATCATGGAAGTAGAAGAACATTTACCTGAGATTCTATGTTCAGATTCAGTTAATTCTTTCCCCTCCCCTCCAGAAAAAAGATCAGGCAATTTTGTCTACAGAACAAGAACAAGTCTTTACTCTAGGAAAATGTAAGCAGAAAAGTCACACATTTTTAAATATTTTTATTGTGAAAATACTGTACAGAGGGGTTACAATTACATAAGCAAGGTAATGAGTACATTTCTTATCAAGCACTACTGCTTCCTCCTTTGTTCCCCCCAGAAAATCACATTTTTAAACCTATATTTCAATCCCTTTGTGTCCATCTGTGAACAACTGGTTCCCAGTAAATGCTTCTTGGTTGCTTTATTCAGGCTTAACCTCTCAAAGCACAGTTTTTAACTCATACAATGTTTTAATTAAAAAACTATGGAAATTTAGCTCCCATGATACACTATTGATCACTAAAATATATCCCTTATGCCTAAACAAAATGTAACTTCATAAACATTCCCTCTTTCCCCAACTTTGCCAGCCACCATTCTACTCTCCAGTCTCTAAGTGTTACTTTTTAGATTCCACAAACAAATTGGATCATACAGAATCTAACTTTTTGTATGTGTCTTATCTTAGAATAATGGTTTCTTGGTTCCTTACATTTTACAAATGATGATAGAATTTCATTTGTTTTTAAGGGTTGCATGGGATTCTAGAGTGTATGTGTAAGTGTATATATATATATATATATATATATACACACACACACACACATATATATGTATATAGGTATATATACATATATCTATCTATATGTATATAGATAGATATATGAAAGGTTAGAGTATTTGAGGCAGTGACCATTTGTTGCTGGTTTCAGAGCACAGCAACACGTGGTGCTAAATCATCTGGTTGTGTGCCCTTATAAGACCTGCAAATCCTTAGCTCGGGGCTCTCTTCCTGGGCTCCGCTGTGTCAGAGTGTAGGATGAGGCCTGAGCTGCAGCCCGTTTAAATAAACAGCTGTAGAGTCTGACTCTCAGTGGTCTTCTTGGTGGGGGTCCTGCGACCTTGGCATAACATATTAGTGGGGGCTCATCCGGGATCTCCCCCAAGGACCCCTGAGATCTCAGACTCCAAAGGTAAAACAGCAATGTCTTTGTTAATTTGTCTTGTCCTGTCGTTTGTCTGTTTTACTTTTGTTTTCCCTTGTGAGGAAGGCCGCTCAGATTTGTAAAGGGTTGTCGAAGAACCCTGGAGGAACTGGGAGATTCCTAGATCCTCTTGTGGGGCGGGGGTAACCCTGCCGTGTGGAGGGGGGAGGGTCCTTGGAACCCCGCTGTGTGGAGGGGGGGTTCTTGGAACCCTGCCACATGGGGCGGGGTCCTTGGAACCCTTCCGTGTGAAGCTTTTTTTTCCTGTCAGGCCTTCCTGTGTTTCTTTTGTACTGTTTATTGTTTTTTTTTTTTTTTTGACTATATGACTGACAAGACTGGAAATCATGGGCACCACTCCATCTAGCCCCCTAGACTTACAAAAAGAAACTAAGAAAGAAGAAATTGTACCCCTTGGTTTTTCAGGGAGATAACTTGGAAGAAGAAATGTTTTCTCCCCCACAATTCTCTTCCCAGGTTCCTTTTGCAGAACCTGAGAATGATCAAGAGGAGGAGGGAGCTATAGAAGCCTCAGCACCTGTCCTTAAAGTTTCTGAGGGGCCAGTCACTGGACGACACCGTGGTATCAACCCCCCTTCTAATGCAGCTGTTTTTCCCTTATGCGCAGTAGGTCCTATGGATGCAGATGGTCAATGCAACTCCAATATTGGCCATTTTCTACCAATGATCTATACAATTGGTGCACCCAAAATGCCCCTTTTCTGAGAAACCCCAGGATTTAATTTGTTTGCTTGAAACTATTCTCTTTACTCATCAGCCCACTTAGGATGATTGTAGTCAGCTTTTACAGGTCCTTTTTACCACGGAAGAGAGAGACTGTATCTGAGAGGTGGCCCAGAAACATATCCCTGGCCCATCACGGATCCTGCCCTGATCGCTGCCCATTTTCCTGACATCCGACCAACATGGGACTACAATATGGTTGAAGGTAGGGAGCGACTCCTTGTCTACCACCAGGCTGTGTTGGCAGGTCTCAAGGCGGCGGCTCGCTGACCTACTAATATGGCCAAGGTTTATGATGTAAGACAGGGAGGAAGTGAAAGTCCGGCAGCATATCTTAAGTGGCTCATGGAAGCTTTTAGTCAATATGCCCCATATGATCTTGAGACCCAGGAGTCAGCTCAGATGATTATGTTTGCCTATATAAATCAAGCTGCACCAGACATAAAGCGAAAGTTGCAGGCTCTAGATAGATTTGGTGAAAAGTCTATTAGGGATCTAGTAGCTGTGGTGGAAAAGGTTTACAATAAGAGAGACAGAGGAGCAAAGACAGGAAAGGAAGGACAGAGAATGTGAAATTGAGCGTGAAAAGAGAGACTGAGCCAAGGAAAAGAGGCCAGACTTGTTGGACTCGCCACTATCGCATGCCGAGCATACCTGGTTCACAGACGGCAGCAGTTTCATTCAAGATGGAAAAAGGTACGTGGGGGCAGCAGTCACCATGGACACTGAGATAGTGTGGGCAGAAGCACTCCCCCAGGGAACGTCTGCACAAATAGCAGAACTAGTGGCACTAACAAAAGCCCTACAAATGGGAAAACATGTACTCGGACAGTAGGTATGCTTTTGCCACTGTGCATGTCCATGGAGCCATTTACCAAGAGAGGGGGCTGCTGACAGCTGAGGGAATGTTAAGCCTCATCCAGGCCATATGGGAACCAGCAAATATTGCCATTATGCACTGCCCTGGCCATCAAAAGGGAACTGATTCAATAACCAAAGGAAATAACTTGGCCAATCAGTCAGCTAAGGAGGCAGCCCTCCAGCCCAGACCGGAAGTACTGACTCTAGTAGACCCAGGGCCACGAGCTTTGCCTCTTGAGCCTCAGTACTCCCAAGAAGATGTGTAGTGGATAAAGAAAATTCCCATAGCCTATAAATCCCCGGACAGATAAGGAAACAAAGACTGGTGGAAAACTGGTGAAGGGAAACTTATCTTGCCACAAAGATTGGGCAAGGGGATTCTTAAGAGAATTCATCGGGTCTCTCACATGGGAACCCGAAGAATGCAGGACTTGCTCCGACACTCAGAACTAAAAATTAGGCAAGGAAATCAACTCATTGAGGACATTGTTAAAAATTGTAAAGCCTGTCAGCTCACCAATGCCCCAAATCAACTGGTTACAAAAGGAGCTCGCCTCCATGGAGATAGGCCAGGTGTGTATTGGGAAGTAGACTTCACAGAAATTAAAACTGGAAAATTTAGATATAAATATTTGCTAGTTTTTGTAGACACCTTTTCAGGATGGGTTGAAACCTACCCAACAAAGCATGAGACTGTGAACGTCGTGGCTAAGAAGATCCTGGAAGAAATCCTACCCAGGTATGGCTTTCCACCCACCATCGGGTTGGACAATGGACCGGCCTTTGTCTCAAAAGCAAGTCAGGGAATACCTGCGGCACTGGGGGCGGATTGGAAATTGCACTGTGCTTATAGACCCCAGAGTTCAGGACAGGTAGAAAGAATGAATCAGACTCTAAAAGAGACCTTAACTAAATTGGCCTTGGAGACTGGCGCAGACTGGGTATCACTCCTTCCTTTTGCCTTGTTTAGAATAAGAAATTCGCCCTATCAGCTTGGCTTTAATTGCTTGCTGATTTGGATGATACTGAATTTCTGTGTAAGCTTGACTATTTACAGCTGGTGTATAAGAGTATGTGGCCCCAGCTTAGAGCATTATATGATTCTGCTTCTATTCCTATCCCCCATTTGTTTAAACCAGGGGACTGGGTGTTTGTTCGAAGGCACAACTTGAGATCTCTGGAACCACGGTGGAAGGGACCTTGCATAGTGCTACTGGCTACACCTACTGCCCTTAAGGTGGATGGCATTGCTGCTTGGATCCACTGCTCCCATGCCAGACTGGCTGACCCCTTTGCCCCAGATAACCGTGGGGAAACATGGGAAGTCTCCAAGCATCCTACCCAACCCCTCCGCATATGCCTCAAGAAAAGAAAAATGGACTGATTGTTATTGGTATACCTGTTCAAGATCAAGAAACGTTGGAATTTAGTTTGGGGCCAGAGCCACAAGATTGTGGCTCAGGACCATAAGTCGGGGGCGGGGGGGGAAGGGCGGGGGATTGAAAGGTTAGAGTATTTGAGGCAGTGACCATTTGTTGCTTGTTTCAGAGCAGAGCAACACTTGGTGCTAAATCACCTGGTTGTGTGCCCTTATAAGACCTGCAAATCCTTAGCTCGGGGCTCTCCTCCTGGGCTCTGCTGTGTCGGAGTGTAGGATGAGGCCCGAGTTGCAGCCCATTTACATAAAACAGCTGTAGAGTCTGACTCTCTGTGGTCTTCTTGGTGGGGGTCCTGCGACCTTGGCATAACATATTTATACTTTATCCATTGATGAACACTTAGATTGCTTCCATACTTTGGTTATGTGTATAGTTAATAATAATCATTTGTTAAGTAACATATTGTATATTCATAATCGTTGAATGAGTAGATTTCAAATGTTTTCAAAAAAGATGGCAAGTATTGAGGGGATAGCAATATTAATTAGATTGATAAATGATATATTTATTTTTTTCTGCAATACATAGGTATCAAAATATCATCTTATATTGAGTAAATATTTGCAATTATTATTTGTCAATTCATAGCAAAAAGAAAGATGGAGTAAAAATTAACATTTAATTTTTGCTATGCCTATGTCATTGACACCCATCTGTGCTCATCCTTTGAAATGATGAACAAATTATTAAGTCTTCAAAATTATTTCATCTCTTTTTAATATTCTCTCATGGCTCCATCCATTCATTGTACCATTTGGTCAAAGCAATAACTGTTAGGAAAAAGTCCATCATATGTAGGTGAATGTACCTACAAAGCAAATATAAATGTCTCCAATACATAGCATATCAGCACATAGAAGAATGTTACAGAAATAATGTTGCTAAGAGACAGCAGTATGCATGTGCTTTGCAGATCATATAAATCACAACTTAAATACTTTTTTTTCTTTAATTTATTAGTTGGGTTGCCTTGAGTTGGGGGTTAAGCTTTTGTTTTGTTTTTGGGAGAGAACCAAAATCCCTCTATCACAATGATTACTTGCTCTTAGAAGGTGTCCCAAAAATGATGGCAATTGTTGCTATTCTAGTGACAAGGAAAGCATAGAGAATGACCTAATTTTGCTTTCAAAGTCTTTACATAGGTGGTATTTAAACTGGAGTTTTACAACAGATGTCCTTGGGTATTTACTGAGAGATATATTAATGAGACAGTTAAAGAGAAATTTGAAGGTCCAATAAGTAAAGGTGGGGTCTGAGTAACAGAAAACCAGGAATAGAATTGTGGAGGGGCAGAGATTGAAGTTGGGTAGATAAAGAGGGTCCATAGACTCATTATTCATGTTCTATCTACAAGATGTTGGAGAGGCACTGAGAAATTTTAAAGCCAGTTTAATGTACTGAGTGCACAGATGCACTGTGTTTATGTATGAAAATATTGCAAAATGCCTTTCATGTTACAAATGTATGTATACTTGAAAAAAAAACAAACAAAAACTAGGCCTCATCAAACAAGTATATACTACTAAGAGAAAAGAATGCAAGCATTCCCTTTTTAGTGTGGAAGGTTTGTTGAAACCAGTTAAACAACATAATCTTGAAAATGCTTTGATTGTATTACACTGGAATAGCACATGACTCTCTACACATCTCCCAAAACTTATTTGCTTGTTTATGAATTACAAACATGCAGTAATTTATGCCACATATATCATAAAACATATTCAAAAATAGCATTTAAAAAATATTCTATAAAGTTGAAAAGCCTGTAATTCTCTGTTGTGCTATTACCTTCTGATTAATACACTTTCAAGGAATAATTTGTATTTTGGAAGATGAGTATAACTCCTGATTTCAAAGAGTCTTTACAATTTTGAGACTTTCTAAATTCTTGTCAGATATAATCACAGTTTTATTTTCTTAGACTTCATAATTCATCTGACAAAGAACTTGTTCTAGAAATAGATGTTTTGTTTTTACATTTACTTGAGTTTTGCTTGTGTTTGCACCTTGAGGATTATCCTTAATTTATGTTTTTTTGTTTTGTTCTTGCTCTTTATGGTAATTATTTTAAGCCTGAATCATCTGGTGAATGCTGATCCCATTTAAATGAGATGGTAAAATGTGGTAATCGACTTGCTAAGTACTGTGGCGTTTGGAATAAATTAGAAGGAAATAAAGACATAGAATGTCAATTCCTCCACATTTGGGAACCCTCACTCTTTCTGATAATCTGCCAAGTGATTTGAATTTATGATGTATAAGATAAAGTAGGGTGCAAGATAATTCTGTTTGCAACAGAGAAGTTCAGTTAGTTTTTCTAACTTTAAGACAAAAAAATGTATAAATAGAATGAGCTACATTCTCTTCTCATACCCTAACAATTCATCATTAGAACCTCTGAGGTTTGCACATATCCTTTTGAGAGTTTGACCCTACAGGAGAAGAGAAACAAGCTATTGGAGATGAAATATGAAAGTAGATGTGGTGCTGAGTCAATTTCCTTTAATGATTTATGTTAAATTTAGATTTTTCTTTTCATATAAAATTTCTACCATTATGGCTTACTTTGGCTCCTTCCTTATGTCTAAACTACTGAAAGCATATTTATAATTTCAAGTTCTTTTAATTTTCTTATTTGTGTTTATTTACATTTCCTGCGTTCTTTACATATCCAGTATATATGGATATATACATTAGGAGGAATAAACAGTGAAGATATATATATATATATATATATATATATGTATATCTATATATAACTTTTATATATAATTTTTGAGACATCATTTTAAATAAAAATATAAACAAATATAATAGTCTATTTGAAAAATGTTTTGTTTTTTCAGTTATGAGAATCTAGTGGATTATAAGTTATATATTGAAAATACTTAGCAATTTGTGTTGAAGAGCATGTCAGAATCTAAATCAGCTTTAAAATTTTAAAAATCTACTGATATTTTTATTTATTATTTCTTAAATATATACAGATTTACTATATGATACATAATGTTCAATATACATAAATGATATTACTGTTATATTTACAGTTTATAAATGTGAAACCCTGGGTTATAGAATTGTGCTTCATTGATTATTCTCATTTATTGAGTTTTGAAATTGTGAAGTTTTTAGTACCTTATAGGCAAGTTTTGCTTCTTTCAATGATTTCTTAACAACCTGACTAATTTTTTCCTTTTTGGTTCCTTACCACTTTAAACTGATTCATATACATATTAATATATTCTTTAGTATATAGTTTTGTATATAATTATAAATGTCTTCTACTATGTAACTAGTGTTTTTACCTTAATGAATTTTACAACTTTGGAGAGGAGTGAAGGAAGGGTTGGAGGGAAGGGATAATGGGAGAAAACAGGGAAGAGCTAACAATGCTCAACAAGGAATGTACTCATTGCCTTACTCATGTAACTGTAACCCCTGTGTACAGCATTTACAATAAAATAAAATTTAAAAAACAATACAAAATTTTAATTTGAAAGTAATATTTTTCAATTTTTTATTAAGTTGTTTTGCTTTAAAAAAAACAACAACAAAAAATCCATTTCTTCTAACTGATTGCTGTTGGTTCACACCTGTAAGTCTAGCTACTCAGAAGACTGATCTGAAGATCAAGGTTCAAAACCTTGATCTTCAAAAAAATTGCTAAGATTTTTCTCTCCTATTAGGAAGCAGAAAGCCAAAATCAGGGTTGTTGCTCAAGCAACAGAGTTCTAGTTTTGAGCAAAAAAGCAAAGTGGGAGCCCAAGTTCCTGTTTATAAGCCTCAGTACAAATACCAGTACTAGAAAACACATAAAACATGAAAACAAAACAAAACAAAAAGCCCTCTTTTCTGTTGCTAAATTCTTGAATAAAAATCTTTAATTTTTCTCAAAAGCTGTGTACATATGACCATATAAGATGATGTTAAGTGAAATGAACTCCATGATACAGACACAAGAGGTTTTATCTTTCTTGCTGTTGTTTTTAATGTACTTATAACGTACTATGTGGGTTTTTTTGTTTCTTTTATATGTTCTTCCCCCATGGTATAACCCCAATTTTCATTGTATTTGATTCTGGTGCCCTGCATCTTTTCTAATTTGAGGGGGAAAGGGAAATAACAAAAAGCTGAAATAAGGATACAACCCATTGTAGCAATGAGATGTAGAAGACACTATGTTGAAAATAAACTTTACTACTTTGGGTGGGGGAGTTGGGGAAGGAAGGGATGGTAGGGTAAAAACAAAGGAGGGGGTAAAATGCTCCATAGGAAATGTACTCATTACCTTACTCATGTAACTGTAACCCCTCTGTACAGTATCTTCACAATAGAAAATATATATTAATAAATAAAATAAAGAATGAAAAAAATAATGTCTGCTTTCTCTGTGGTGGAGATGATATTCCCAGTTAAAAGACTAAGAGTTTTACAGTTATAAAATAAATGATGAGAAAAGCCAGTCTGCCAAGGTTGCATACTATGTGATTATAAACTTTGGCGATTCTGGACAAAGAAAAACTATGAAGACAGAAAAATCATCAATTGTTGCCAGGGAATTAAGGGAGGCAGGAGAGATTTGGGTGGATTTTTGTGACAGTAAAACTTCACTGCGTAATATTTATTGGTAGATCCATGCCATTATATTTGTCAAAACTAACAGAATGTGCAAACCAAAGAATGAATAGTTATGTAAACTACAGACTTTAGCTAATAATAGTGTATAAATATTGGCTCATCAATAATAGCAAATGTACCACACTAATGCAAGATGTTAACATGGGTAAATGGGAACAAAAACTCAGAGAGCATATGGGAAGCTCTTTCCTCTCTTCTCATTTATATTTTTTAATCTGAAATTGTTCAAAAAATGATACAGTATAATAATTCTAAAACATACATTCTCTAGTAATGAATATTTCTTTTTTAGGTATGGAAGTGATCAGATTCCTTAAGGAAGTATTAGAGGATTATTTTTCCAGTTCATGAATAACCTAGTAAGTAGGCTGCCCAGGCCAGTATTAATTTATGTCTCTTGTCCTGGAGTAATTATTAATAGCATCTTCTATTGCTCTCCAAAAGCGTACCATTTAGACAATAAATTATATGATGATTCTGCTGGTAACCTACAGGCTTGACTTTCAAATATGAATTACATGACTTTCAAATATGAGACACACTTTCTGAGCTAAACAGGTTGGAAAACAGTATAATAGGTGTCCCAGGTTTTTCTTGTTTGACTTGAGAAGAGGCTTGTTTTTTCAAAATGATAATTACTTTAGGCTTTGGCTCAGAAATGACAGTTATATTTAATAACTGCTAAAACACATCAGTAGGGCTATCATTAAAGGTGTATATCAATAAAAGTATATGTTAGAAAGCAATAGTCTTGTTTGCTATGAAAAGGAATTGAAATAATTTTCTTGACACAAAACATAGGCTGGGTGCCTGTGGCTCATGCCTGTAATCCTAGCTTCTCAGGGGGCTGAGATCTGAGGATCGAGGTTTAAAGTCAGCCAGGGCAGAAAAGTCCGTGAGACTCTTATCTCCAATAAATCACTCACAAAACCAGAAATGGCTCTGTGGCTTAACTGGTAGAGCACTCGCCTTGAGCTGAAGAACTCAGGCCTAGAGTTCAAGCTCCACAACCGACAAAAAAAAAAAAAGAAAACAAAAAGAAAAAGAGTATATTCTTGGTTCTTGTGCTCTGCTCCTTGCCTTGCTCCCAAAGATACCAAGTAAGAGTAATTGTAATTCAGGCTATAGCAGTAACTTGGTTGTGTCATCTGATTACTCTTTTTGAACTTCAGTTTCCCAAATGGCAGCGTGAGAACCTCGAGTTAGACAGTCTGCTTATTTTCAGCAGTAAAACAAAACAGTTACCTATTCTGAAGTTTTACATATGCCATTAGAAATTGAGAGTATTAAGAGATAAGGTGGAAAAATAAATGATACAATAAGGTAGAAAGGTTCTGAGACGTTGTTAGAATTCACATTTCTTAGAAATAATTTTATTGTTATTATTACGGTGTTGTACAGAGGGAACTTGCATTTCTTTGAGAATCTTGCTGAAATCAAGTGAACTTTCCTACTGAGAACAGCTAAAAAATAGATGAACTACATCAAACAACTGTTTGAAGGAATTTGAGAAAGGCATCTAGCACTTGAAAAGCTGTGATTACACAGAAAATGAAACCAACATCCCATGCTTTGCTTATCCCTTCTGGAAGTTAGGTGATCTTAGTGTCAGGTAGAAGGTAGAGAATCCAGGAAGGGTTTTATGGAGAGCAAAGGAGGCATCACAGCTCTGGAAACTGGAAAAGAAAATTTTAAGGTTTAGGGCTATCACAAGTCCAATTACTGGAAGTAACTTGTCTCTCGTGTTTATTTCACAGATGCCATTCTAAAGCTGCACGAGTTGAGATAGGGTTGTTGGTAGTCTCATGATTCCAAGGAGGAAAAACAAATGAGAAAACAGAAACAAGTAACAGGTGTAGGATATATAAGAGAGAAAAGACCTATCAAATCCTCTAGATTTTCCTTTATTTATTTATTTTTATTTTTTATTTTTTAATTTATTTTTATTTTTTTGGGTCTAGTCGTGGGGCCTGAACTCTGGGCCTGGGCACTGTCCCTCAGCTCTTCAGCTCAAGGCTAGCGCTCTACCACTTGAGCCACAGCACTACTTTGGGCTTTTTTCTTTTTGCTTATGTGGTGCTAAGGAATCAAACCCAGGGCCTCAGGCATGTAAGGCAAGTGCTCTACTACTGAGCCACCTTCCCAGCCCCACTCCAGATTTTCTTTGGCCAGTATCCTGTATTACAGGACTGTGGTAGTAGATATAACTGGGATAGAATAAGAATTACCAAACTAGCTTCATTTCAGCCCAGCTTCAATAAGACATTTTGTTACCTAGCTTAGTGGAGAAGATGGCAAACTATTATTTGGATATAAATGGATCAAAGACCTTGAAGTCAAAGCAGATACCTTAAAAAACATTACAGGAAGGAATAGGAGAAACTCTAGGGCTCCTTGGCACAAGCCAAATTTTCTCAATAGAGACCCAGAAACACAACAAATCAAAAAAAGGTTGGATGAATGGGATTACATGAAGCTGCAGAGCTTCTGCATGGCAAAGGACATAGCTAGCAAGATCAATAGAAATCCCACAGATTGAGCGAAGATCTACACTAGCCATACAATGGAAAAGGGTCTTATAAAATAGACTTTAAAGAGAAACTTCACTGAAGAGGAAATAAGAATGGGCAATAGACACATGAAGAAATGCTCAATTTCTCTAGCCATAAAAGAAATGGAAATCAAGACAACATTGAGATTCCACCTCATCCCAGTTAGAATGGCTATAATCAAGAACTCTAACAACAGATTCTGGAGGGGATGTGGCCAAAAGGGAACTCTACTGCATTGTTGGTAGGGGTGTAAAATTCCTCAGCCACTTTGGAAAGTAGTATGGAGACTCCTCCAAAGACTCCACATAGAGCTCCCCTATGACCCAGCAATCCCACTTTTGGGCATTTACCCAAATGATCACAAACAAAACCACACTAAAACTACCAGCACGACTATGTTTATTGCAACATTATTTACCATAGCTAAGACATGGAACCAACCCAATTGACCCTTAGTAGATAAATAGATCAAGAAAATGTGTGTGTGTGTGTGTGTGTGTGTGTGTGTGTGTGTGTGTGTGTGTGTGTGTATAATGGAATTCTATGCCTCCATCAGAAAGAATGACATTGACCCATTTGTTAGGAAAAGGAAAACTTGGAAAAAATTATATTAAGTAAAGTAAGCCAGGCCAAAAGAAACATAGCTCCCATGGTTTCCCTTATTTGCACTAGCTAGTATAAGTCTAGGACAAGCAGAAAAGGTCAAAAGCTGTGTACATATAACCATATAAGATATTAAGTGAAATGAACCCCACAATAGGGACACATACGGTTTTTTTCTTTCTTGCTATTATTTTTAATGTATTTATAATTTACTATGTGATTTTTTAAAAATTTCTTTGATATGTTCCTCCCCCACAGTATAACTCCTATTTTCACTGTATTTGATTCTGGTGGCCTACATCTTGTATATACATTTTTTCCTAATTTAGGGAGGGGAAGGGAAAAAACAAAATGCTTAAATAGGGATACAGGTTGACCCATTGTAAGATTGAGATGTACAAGACACTATGTTGAAAATCAATTTTACAACTTTGGCAAGAGAGGGGGAGAGGGGAGAAGCAATAGTTGGGGAGGTGGGGAAGAAAGGGATGGTAGGGGAAAAACAAAGGAGGAGGCAACAAGCCTTGATAAAAATAATGTACTCATTACCTTATTCATGTAATAGTAACCCCTCTGTACAGTATTTTTACAATAAAAACATATAAAAACCTATTATTTGGATACACTAAATATTTTATATATCATGTATACATCCATTAAAAAGATATATGCGCACACACACACAGACACACAGACACACACACACACACAAAACTCAGGTCCAGACTTCACAAAAAGAAAGAGTAGGAAGCAATATGAAGATGCAAACCACCAGTATTTAAAGCTTTTAGATTTTAAACACTGATGGAAAACGCTAAACAATTAAGGAAAGGTAGGGAAAGCTGCAAGGATGATTTATCTAATCTTTCCACATAACAGTTACATTCATTTAGAAAACATTTTTTGTAATATCACCAGTTGTAGTTCTCATTCACTAAAACTATAAAGAGAAATACTTTTCTTGTCAACTAAAAAGTACAGAGATGAGTGGGTTAGCTTTCCATTGCTGTGACAAAATAGCAAAGGAAACTGGATTCAAAGAAGGAACGTCTCATTTGTGCCTCATGGTTCACGCTTGTAGATGTTTCAGCCCCTGGTCAACCAGCTCCACTGTGTTTGGGCCTGTGGTGAGACAAAATATCCTTGCAGATAATGTGTGGTAGAGTAAGGTTATTCACCTCCCAGCAACTAGGAAGCAAAAAGAGAAAGGCATCCTCTTGTAGGATTCAGCCCCTATGACCTGATTGCCTTCCACCATGTTCCATCTCTTAAAGATTCCACTATGTTCCATAGGCTGTGGACCAAGACTTCAACACATGAGCCTCTGGGGGAGATTTAAAATGAGAATCATGACATTTGTTAAGCTTTTGCATGAATTTCTTTCTGGTGTTCATTACAGATCCAACTCTACTTTGTTGAGTCATTTGTGAGCCTTCATGAAGGTCACTAATGGCCACAGTGATTCTGGACTTCACATGTGCACAATTTTCTCAGAAGAATGAGAGAAAGCTGCCATCCAGCAGCTTCCTCAGAACTATGAGAAACAGTTTGGATCCTAAACCTCCCTATTTCTCAAAACTGAAAAAAAAATTGAGTTAGATGTTTGTTAAGAAAACCAATCACTTTGATCAATATTTCTGACAAGTGAAATAGGAATGTTCTCCTTGGTTAAAATAAAATCATCCCACTCGGAGCAGAAACCTACATAATCTGACAACAGCATATAAAACACAGTGAAAGAACAAGAGAACTAAAAAGAAAAAAAAACCAGCAATGATCATTGGTAAAGTGACCATTATAGAAGAAACTGGAGTACAAAACAATAACAACAAACAGAAAAAAAAGTTTCAATGGAAGTGCTTGAAGCTATCATAATTTATACTGAATATTAAATACAAAGGAAAAAAAGATGAAAAACCTTGGTAATTTGGAAGTATAAAGTAAATGCAGATATTTCCAATTTAGTTTTAAAGTACCTGAGGAAAATTGCTACCATCACAGTATTAATTTGCACATTATAAATCATTTGTTCTTACAGCAGTCAAATCAGTAACATGGAGGAAATTCATAGAAATATTTTTAAAAAGGATAAAAAATGAAAGAAATAAGATATTATGGATCAAAGCTAAAGAAATAACATGAAAAGGTACTATAACAGTGATAGAGGCTATAAATTAGAGATGAAGCCCATCCTAGGAGCTAAGGGTGCAGCTCAATGGTTGAGAATTTGCCTTGCATGAGCAATGCCCTGGATTTAATCTCCAGTACCACAAGAAGAGAAAAATTTATAAACAAGCACCAATGACCTACAAGACATAATGTATTCCAAGATATATTAGAAAATTCTTGTGAAATGAAAAAAAATAACTGATCCTGTTCAACAAAACATCTTACTCCAGCACAAGAAAAAATGTTGATAAAAAAATACTTTTTTAACATAGTGTCTTGTACATCTCATTGTTACAATGGGTCAACCTGCATTCCTATTTAAGCATTTTGTTTTTTCCCTTCCCCTCCTCAATTAGAAAAGTATATATACAAGATGCAGTGCCCTGGAATCAAATACAGTGAAAACTTATGGGAGGAAGGGAGGGAAGAGTTGAGGAGGGGGGGAGAGAAGGAATGGTAGGGGAAAAACAAAGGAGGAGGTAACAATGCTCCATAGGAAATGTACTCATTGCCTTACTTACATAACTGTAACCCCTCCGTCCACTATTTTTACAATAAAAATGTATTAAAAATACTTTTTTAGATGATCAAAATTTCCACAAAAATATGCACAAACACACATATCACACAGAAAAAAATAGTACTAAAATAAAAGAAAAATGCATTAAATATATATTAATAGATTAAAATTTTATTTGTTCAAAATCTCAAATTTGTATTCACATGTATGCATGTTTATGTAGATATGCAGATGTGCATGTATGAAATGTATATGTTGTACATGTGTAAGTGTACATGCATATGCAGTGTATATGTGTGTGTGCATATGTTCCTGTATTAGTGAAGAGATAGAGCATAAGTACATGTTGTTGGTGAAAATGTAGAACAATATGAAGGTTGGAGAATGGTTTATATGCCTCGTGAACAGCTCTAGCTACCCTACTTTATTATTATTATTATTATTATTAACTCTACAGAAAATAGGACATGTATTAGTCCACATACAATCATTTTTGTACTGAAGTAAGGAGGCCAGGTCTGGCTGGCGCCATATTGGCCACATGGTGGATGGTAGGGTCTTGTCTTGTCTTCCTGCTGGGGGAACGAACTGCCCTCTTCCCCATCACCTGCCTCCAAGGTAATGGGCATGCCCAGACTCCTGGAGGCAGGGGCAGGCACTTGGCTGATAGGTTACTGAATCTGTCAGTCTAGTGCCTGAGACTGGGAATTTCCTGAGGATCTGCCCCCTGTGCTGACCTATTTAGGCCTGAACAGCCTAATTGTTGGACTCATTGCCATATCTGTCTGTGTGCCTCCGTGATTGTGTCCTGTGTCCTGTCTTCTGGCTCGTCTCCAATCATCATGGAATCCCATTTCAGCTCTCCATTGGAGCTGAATTGGCTTGTTGGTATTGTTCTTGTTATTTCTTTCCTCTTCAGCATGTTTCCTAGCTGTGTTATGTGTATTTGCATGTTGCAGGCCTTTGTAACAACTGGCAGCCTGCAACCTGTTAACTATATAATAAAGACTCCAGTATTCTATATTTTAAGATGTGGCTTCTGGAATGATTTACAACATTACAAAGCAAATTGGAGTAAGACTGAATATTATAACTATTTATGAGCATAAACAATGACTTTACTTTGGGGGAGATGTGGACAGAGTCTTGCTGTGTAGCCCAGGCTAGCCTTAATCTTTGATCCTTTTGCCTCAGACTTCTGATTTTTAAAGTGAGTATCACCACTTTATGTTGGATGAATTGTTCTGGTGTGGATGCTAGAATGCTAGAATGATGGAAATCCACTTTGTTATGAATACATTTCTTATCAAGCACTGTTGCCGCCTCCTTTGTTTTTCCCCTACCATCCCTTCCCTCCCGCCTCCACAACTACAGTGGCTTGGCCCACTGACTACCTTCCCTCAGGGGATTTTCCCTTCTCCAACCCAGACTCCAGTCCAGAGTCTTAACCTGCATCTGAAAGCCCACTTCCCTACCCCATCCCCATAGATAGCCCTTAGCTACTTACAAAACAGGCAGGAGACTTGTTCGAATTCCTGGACCTGCCAGATCTTCACCATAACCTCAGTAGACTCTGAACTCCCAGCTACCTGCAACCCTTCCTCCACCCCTTGAGTCCTCCAGCTCCTTGTGACCCTGGCCCCTAACCATTATCCTACTTAAGCCCCTCCACCCCTCCTGCCATTAGTCAGCTCCTCCTGTCTCCTGACTATCCTCAGTTCACCATGGCATCCCTCTTCCACTCTCCATTAAAGGGCATCCCTCTTCAACTCTCCATTAAAGTTGATCTGGTCTGTTGAGATTGTTTTCTGCTTTCTTCATTCTAATACCCTTGTGACTCAGTTTTCTAACAAGAAATGCATGTACAGGGATAAATTTTATCTATTGCAAGAATTAGGTAAGTTTCACAAATATGTCATGGGGAGAAGGGTAGATTCCTGACAGTATACACTGAATATGATTTTATTTGTATGAGCTGTAAAGTGTGAAATGATGTCTGACAAATTATTATTTTGAATGTTTACAAAAAATTAGAGAAACTATAAAGTAGAAACAACAAGGAACAAATCATGAAACACACACACGCACACACACACACACACATATATACATATATATACATATATATATATATATATGAAATGTTAGTTAAGTACCACAAGTGGATATAATTTAACAGAAATTTATTATACCATACATTTGTAGGAGAGAAGTTCAGATAGATCCAGTTGGTCAACTGGTTCATATATTCCAGTATTTACTAAGATGAACTCATTACTCAACATGCTCTCATCTGGAACCCTGGAGAAATCCAATTTCCAAGTTAATTTAAGGATTATAGGGTGAAGGTCATTGTGTCCCTTCTGGCAGCAGGAAGAGAGCCTGATGGCTCCTTTGTTTACCTGTATTTCTTGGCAACCTTCTCCCATCTTCAGATCTCCAAGAGTATCAACATTCCTAAGGCTCCAGTCTCTTTCACTTTTACTTTTACTACATGCCTTCCTCCACAAGTCTTATGATTCCAGCCGGAGAAAATCCTGTTTTTAAAGGAATTGCAGCAACAATTGGCTCTAGAGAGCTAATCTAGGAAAATCTCTCCCTTTTAAGGTGTGTATATTTCATCACATCGGAAAAGTACCTATGTCTTATAACAATGAAGTAAGGAGACTAGGTCTAAAATCGAGACTAGGTCTTTAGTTGCCTTGTTCTCAAAGCCATTCTGGTGCCTTGCTGGGTGGAGGGAGCTTTCCATTTCAGCTGTGAAAAGCCTAGAGATGAGAGAGGCCATTCATTGAATTGCAGATGACATGCTGTTTAGCCCCAGTAAAGCTTTGCTATAAATAACATTCACCACTGACTGCTTCCCCTAAATGGTCTGATGTGCTTGCCTCTGATTATCTCCTTAAATGGTTTGATTCTCTCACCTCTGAATAGCCCTAACATGGAAAGTTTAAGCTGACCCATGAGCTACTTCCTTAGATGGAAAGTTCTGCCTGTACTATTTTCCCATATAAAGTCTGTTTTTGTTAAGTCTTGGTCTCCACCCAAACATGGGATTTTTGTTCTTTAAAAAGCTTTATTCAGGGGCTGGGAAGGTGGCTCAGTAGAGTGCTTGCTTTGCATGCATGAGGCCCTGGGTTCGATTCCTCAGCACCATATAAGCAGAAAAAGCAGGAAGTGCACTGTGGCTCAAGTGGTAGAGGACTAGCCTCGACCTGAAAAGCTGAGGGACAGTACCCAGGCCCAGAGGTCAGGCACCATGACCAAAAAAAAAAAAAAAAAAGCTTTATTCAAGGGCAGGGAATATGGTTTAGTGGTAGAGTGCTTGCCTCGCGTACATGAACCCCTGGAATCGATTCCTCAGTACACATAATCAGAAAAGGCCAGAAGTGGGTTTGTGGTAGAGTGCTAGCCTTGAGCAACAAGAAGCTCAGGGACAGTGCCCAGGGCCTGAGTTCAAGGCCCAGGACTGGCAAAGAAAAAAAAAAAAAACAGCTTTATTCAGGCTCTGCTCTGGGCTTTGAGACAAGAGTCCACCTGCAGACACTGGCTCTCCAATAAAGAGTCTCAATATGATCTCTTAAAATGGGGCTTCTCTGATTTCTTAAGACTGAGTTCCAGTACAACACACAATACAGTTACAAAAATTGTGCAGATAAAGGTGTAGGATTTTTTTTTATGGGGGAAGAGGGGGCAAAAAATGATATTGCCTAACAGAAGAAAAAATTACCTAAGTAATCACTAAGGTAGAGAAGCAGAAATAAGTTATAAAGTACATTTCTATGCAAATAAAATGTGAGAAAGTACTGAAGTGGATTATTTTCTCAGAAGATACAATATTACCTGTTAATATCAAACAAGAATTCGTATCTAATTCCTAGATAAGAAGAGGCAGGAAAATAAATCAACAGATTAGAAGGAATTAAAAAAAAAAAAACAACAGATTCCTTACAAGAACATTAGTCCAAATGGTTTCACAGTTTATTTATGCTGGAACCTTTAAGATATAAGTATTTTCAGTGCTATCTACATGATTCCAGAAAATCAAGGAGAGTATATCAGCTCTGGTTAAAAATACACAGCCCCTCATCTCACCATTTGTGTTCTCTACGTTTCAAGGGTCTGGAAGCAGCAGTTTTGTTAGCAGCTGGTTATCTCTCCTAATTGGAGGCTCTCAGGATTAGGAATGGTCAGGTGAGAAGAAGCCACACTGCTTCCTACAGTGGTGGCTGGGCAAAAGTTATCAAGCTAAGGCCCCTGAAGGACAATGATAGGAGGATACAGAAATGGCGGTGGTCACATCAAAAGCATGGAGATCTCCCCGCCAAGGGCTCCAGTGGCTTTTTCTCCATAACTTTTCTCTTTTGCTCATCTAGCCTTTGTAAATATTTTGCAACTTGATTTCCTATTTCAAAACTATCTGCTTGAAATACTCTGAGTGGTTTTGATTCTTCTTGTTGAAGCCTGACGGATACAGAAGGTAAGCTTTTGAGTGATCTTTATAAAACCCATTCACATTGATCACATAATCTGACGAAGGCAGCATAAAAAGAAAACTACCAGTCAGTTTTATTCATGAATGTCAATGCAAAACTTCCAGTAAAATAAAATATAAAATATTTAAATAAAAATAGAATTTAATGAATAATTTTTGAAGTAATAAATCATGAGCAACTGAGGCTCATCCCAAAATCATTTATCATACTAATATATCAAAGGAAGACAGAGAACGAAATAACAGGTATAAATTTTCCAAAGAGGGAGATGAATTTACTTTTTATGCTAATGTCCTTATATAGTGCCAAAGAATCAGCTGAGAAGCTATTACAAACAACATGAATATTTAATAATATGACTGGCTGCAAAATTAATTTATAAAATAATTAGCTTTTATTTTGAAAGCAATAACTGCTGTGAAAGAAATACCTCAGTGAAAAGTAAGGAGTAGAGAAATACTAAAACTAAGCTTGTGGAAATGTGTTGAACTACAGGAAGTAGAGTTTGGCTTCCACTATGTAGAGATGTGAAAATGTGTACCTGTGCATTTGATGGCTCAGCACTGAAAACCTATTTGTTTAATCTACAAAGCCATGCTTCCCCATCAAGATACCAATCTTTACAATTTTATTCTTCATTTTATTTATTTTTAGAATATAAACTATATGAGTCTGAGGGGATACTGAAAGAAAATAGAAAAAATGTGGGTGGACTAGCTGTGTCTATGTTTACAATGAACCATGGCTGTTAGAGTAATCAGAACACCATGGCCCTGGTACAGGAGAGGGTGGTAACACTGAAAGAGCAGGAATTCCAAAGACTCTACCACCTATGTGAATTGGATATATGATGCAGTTGACATTTCCAACTTTGGAAGCAAGCATTTCATCATCAATTAGTGATAGTATAGGTTTAATTAATGTCTCTTATTATATCAAAACAAACTCCAGACTAGTAAAACATTATACAAATTAAAATTATGAAGACTATACCTGCATTTAAGTGAACTACTTTTTATTCTTTGAATAAATAAGATTTATCCAAGAGTAATGTAAAATTCAGAAAAGACAAAGTAAGGGGCTGGGAAGGTGGCTCAGTGGTAGAGTGCTTGCCTTGCATGCATGAGGCCCTGGGTTCGATTCTTCAGCACCACATAAGCAGAAAAAGCCAGAAGTGGCTCTGTGGCTCAAGTGGTAGAGTGCTAGCCTTGAGCTGAAGAGCTGAGAGACAGTACCCAGGCCCAGAGTTCAGGCCCCACAACTGACCATTAAAAAAAAAGAAAAGGCAAAGTAAAATGCTGATATAAAATAATATATTAGAATTTTCTACTAGGGAAGATAAGTAGATAGATGGATGTAGAAAGACAAAGTGCACATATTACACTGGGCAACATTCGTTTGGAAAACATTTCAGCCAAGAGAACTAGACATCTAATATAGAGAAAAACACATTGAAATAAATGCATTGAAGAATAGCACAACATTCCAACAGGAAAACAGGTAAAGGCACAAACAGAATTAAAAAAAATCTAATAACCTTAGACATTCCCTAACATTCTTCAAAATTAATGAAACACAATTTAAAGTGATGAAATATACTTTCTCACCAATCTCATTTGGAAAAATTAAACCAATCTATAATCTCAGTGTTGGTTAAAAAAAGAAGATAGTAACTGATGTTTGTAATCATGTGTGGCAAAACAATATAATATGTTGAAAAATAATTGACTCCTTTTATACAAATTTAAATATATTCCACAAAGAAATTTCAGAATTTTCCCTGTAGACTTTATTTACATATTTACAACAAATATTTATTTATTTAGCACATACTATGTGACATTCTGCACTAACTATCAAGGACACAGCTATACTTACGGTAGAATCTTTTCAAAGAAAGTTCAAAAATGTAAAGTGTACTTTTGCTCATAATGATTGAACAACAACAAAATATAAGTGATAGAAGAGTATGTTTGTGTTGATAAGCCATTCAGCATGGTGACATGAAAGCATTATAGAAGTAGGTAATAGAAACTCTGCATGATGAAATACAAATGCACACCCAAAGCTGGGTGTTTCAGTTTGAAGCTAGCCTGGGCAGACTTCATCTTCAACTTAATAGCTCAAATAGTGGGCTTTGGAGGCATGGCTCAAATAGTGGAACATCAGCTATGAACAAGAAATTCAAATATAAAAAAGCACACACAAACACAATCATATAGCTGTAAAATAAAACCTCCGGTAGAATGCACAAATTACCTCTGGGAAATGGCATGAAGCAGGGAGGATGAGAAACATTTCATATTTACACTATAGAATTCCTAATGGTTTAATTTTTTCCTATAATTATATATTAAGTTTTTAATAATTAAAATATGATTATAGATCCTTTAAAAAGAATTCTCTCAAAAGACTTGCTGCATTTATGTCTGTGGTAAGATCTGTGGGTGAACTCCAAATTTCCATCTTCCCCCATGGGGAATGGATTCCTGCCTAATTAAGCAACTCAGCCAGCAGGGAAGGAACAAGCAACACTATTTGGAATGCCTGAACTCCTTAGTGATGTGGCAACCCATCTTAGATAGAATTGATTTTCTTCTTGAACTTCAAGACTAAGTTGCATTTTCACTAATCCTTTCCTCACCTTAGTGGAACCTTATTGTGAAAGTTATTGATGCTGTTGTTTGGTATTTGAAGGTACCAGAGGTAGACCGCTTATTTATTCTGTAATCCAAAAATGACCATAATGTGGGTATTTGAATAATCACCATTTTTATTCAGTGTCTGGGCTACACCATAAGAATCTATGTCCTTGACTTCTTCTTGGTAAATTAACTTTTTCTGGCACCAGTGATGATCCCTTGGCAGCAGTACTGTGACACTCATAATAAAACTTCTTTCTTACACAAAAGAGGCTTCCAGTTCTAGAAAGATTTCACCGCTCCATTTATATACTCTGATATTCTAGAATGTAGTTGTATCTACAAATGTGATGGATTATATTTTACACACGATGACTGTTTTCAGTGAGATGAGGAACCTTCCCCAGATGAATTGATACCTGGGCTCCATGCTGGGTCTTATGCATTAATCATGAAGTACCATGCTTATGCAAATTTGTAGAAGCCCAATTAGGCAGAAAGCATGGAGCCCTGGGAATAATATTATGGGCTATTGGGCCTTTGAAATACACTCCTTGGCCAAATTTTCAAAAGCAAAGCAGATTTGAGATGCCTTTTTACTCTTGAAAACAGGTGTACAATTGTCTTCTTAGTGCTTATTTCATGCCTTCAACCTCAACATAAAGCTTTCTCCCAGTTGGCTTGATTTTTCCCTCGTTGCTGAACAGGAGGAATGAAATTCTGAATCACTGACAAGAAAATAAAATGTTCATTCAAAATCGAGACGTGCTGAGAATATTGAGTATATATCAATATTTGAGGGGTTGCCACCTATTTTGTGTGTTTCATATATTCAGTTTTCCTCTGGCTAACTCTGCCATCTCTTATATGTTGTGTGATTAATCAAAATATTCTGCTTTCTATTTTGCAAACCTTTTGAACACAATGCAAATACTATATGAGGAAACCCAGAATTCTGGAAGACAAGCTCTCTTTTTTATTTAGATTGCTTCCCCTTTTCAAGCTGAATTTTGCTAACTTGAAACTTCTGGTGACTTACCCTCTAGCTTATAGTTTCATAAGACACTTGGTGAATCTGCAACAGTATTTGGAGAAGACATAGATCTGAGTGGGAATGAGTATGGATAATAAAAAAGACTAGCTTACTATCTTCCCACTGAAATGACATGAGGGCATTTTCAATGTGGTTATGTCCACACTAATAGTGGTTAAGATTAGGCAGATAAATTCATAAATCAAATGTTATCACGTAAGGTAAGTTCATAGATTAGGGAAAAGCATAACAACTTTTTTAATCACTGTAATAACACCTTTATCTCTTAATTACCTACTTTAATATAGGTGTCAAACACATATTTGAGTATTTCAGTTGACTGGAAATTAAATTTTTGCTTTTAGTAATTAATTTTTTCAGATAGCTCATTGTGCTCTTTACTCAGGTTATCTAGGTCTTCAATATTTCTACCTATGCCTCCTCTTAACTGGAATTATAGTTATGAAGCACCATGTTCAGATTGTTGGTTGGGATCTGGATTCTGGAATGGGCAGGCCTCAAACCAGAATCTTCCCAATCTTTGCTTCCTGAGTGGCTGGGATTACAAGTGGGCACCACTGTGCCTGATTCTAGCTAAGGTTCTTAAAAACTCCATTGCAATCATCAAAAAATCTAGGAAATATCTGATTGCTAAGTTGTTTATGATATAACCCTTGTTTCTGTGTAACACTCGCTGGTTTCCAGGAATGGAATGAAAGACTTGTGAGAATGGAGAGACAGGAGAGGGAAGACTGTTGGGAGTTGAGGTGAAGTGAGGAAGAAAGATGAGAGGCCTCAAAGTGGGGGGGGAGAGACTCTAATGGATGTCAATTAAAGCTCCTATCTGGAAAAACTCTCTATTGGAAAAGACTTTTTGACTTTAAAAAATATTGCTAACCCACAGCTAGTTTAGTATGCCTCCAAATATGACAGCAAAATTTTATGCATGTTGAAAACATGTATAAAAATCCAGAGTTTCCATATATAACTTATTAGGGTGTTCAATAACAGACAGCCCATTAGCACAAACAACAGCATGGCCTTGGGAGGTCAGCCTAATTGATCTTTTGGACAAAGTTTCTTAATCCTAATCACAAAATGATCCTTCCCTCTATGTGCCTCTTACCCTCCTTTATGCCGAGGCTGTGACTGTAATAATTTCAACTTTTTGTTTTAGAATGATCACTACACCTCATTCTATGAAGTCTACAGGAAGTAAAGTTAGCAGTATGATTCTTCTTTCACTCTAAATGTACAGGTTAAGGGCTGGGAAGGTGGCTCAGTGGTAGAGCGCTTGCCTTGCATGCCTGAGGCCCTGGGTTCGATTCCTCAGCACCACATAAGCAAAAAGCCAGAAGTGGCGCTGTGGCTCAAGTGATAGAATGCTAGCCTTGAGCTGAAGAGCTGAGGGTCAGCACCCAGGCCCAGAGTTCAGGCCCCATGACTGGACCCAAAAATAAATAAATAAATGTACAGGTTAAGAAAACAGGCCCAACAAATGGACATGCATTATATTTCCTAATACTTTAAGTTGTTATGGGAAAATAATTCTATTTGCTTAGTAAAAATAGAAACTTTTGTACTATTGAGATCTCTTCTCTACTTCAAAAAATAATTCCATGCCCTTTGTAGTGTAATTTTCATAGGTGATCACTTGCTTCCATAATATATGTATATATATATATATATAAAACTACATATAATATAAATTATACAAATATGTGTATGCACATGAGGTAACAGACAAGATGTCCATCCAGAATTAAAGACACTATGCTGAACAGGGAAGGCTCAGACAGGATATCCTTTTCAGTAAAGTTGATCATTCATCAAGGAAATTCAAAGAAGGAAATAGAACAAATTGTGGTTTCTTGATATACTATTTTATTTATTTATTTATTTGGTTCTGGTTCTGGTACTTGAACTCAGGGTTTGGGCGCTGTCCCTGGGCTTTTGTGCTTGAATAGTGCTCTGCCACATTAAGTCACAGCCTTATTTCCCACTTTTTGGTAGTTTATTGGAGATAAGAGTCTCATAGACTTTTCCATCCAGGCTGGTTTTGAACCATGATCCCTGGGTCTCAGACTCCTGAGTAGCTAAGATTACAAGCTTGAGCCATTGATGCCTGGCCCCACAGATTCTTTTTTTTTTTTTTTTTATTTTATTTTTTATTTAAATTTTATTTTATTTTATTTGAGAACATACTGTACAGAGGGGTTACAATTACATGGGCAGGAAAATGCATACATTTCTTACCAAGCATTGCAGCCTCCTCCTTTGTTTACCCTTCACCTCCCTTCCCAGCCTCCCCCCTCCCCCCCACCCAATCATACCCCCCTTCCCCCCCCCCCCACCGACATTGTAAAGCTGGTTTTGACATGACATTTTGTACTTCTCATTGTTGCAACAGGTCCACCTGAATCCTTAAACGACTTGTTTGTCCCCGTCTCCTCCACATGTTATACTGACATCAAATATAGTGAAAGCGGGGGTTACACTGTGGGGGAGGGCCATACTAAGCAACAAAGAAATAATATTATAAATGCGTTAGAAACACATGCATGAAAGAAACAAAAACATTAAAATACATATTTAAGGGTTCGTTTTCCTAACATCACATTCTCTGACTTTTTCCACTTGACTCATACCTACACTAGATATTGCAAATAAGGGAAACCATGGGACCTATGTTTCTCTGGGCCTGGCTTACTTCACTTAATATAATTTTTTCCAAGCCTTTCCATTTCCTAACAAATGGGGCAATGTCATTCTTTCTGATGGAGGCATAGAATTCCATTGTGTATATATACCACATCTTCTTGATCCATTCATCTACTGAGGGGCATCTGGGTTGGTTCCATATCTTAGCTATGGTAAATAATGCTGCAATAAACATAGTTGTGCTGGTATCTTTAGTGTGGCCTTGTTTGTGATCATTTGGGTAAATGCCCAAAAGTGGGATTGCTGGGTCATTGGGGAGCTCTATGTGGAGTCTTTTGAGGAACCTCCATACTGCTTTCCAAAGTGGTTGAACAAGTTTACATTCCCACCAACAATGAAGTAAGGTTCCTTTCTGTCCACATCCCCTCCAGCATCTGTTGTTGTTAGAGTTCTTGATTTTTGCTGTTCTAACTGGAGTGAGGTGATATCTCAATGTTGTTTTGATTTGCATTTCTTTTATGGCTAGGGATGTTGAACATTTCTTCATGTGTCTATTGGCCATCCTTCTTTCTTCTTCAGAGAAGCTTCTCTTTAAGTCTTTCGCCCACTTACTTATTGGGCAGTTGTTTCTTTGAGGATTTGTTGTTGGGTGGTTTAATTTTTTGAGTTCCAAGTATATTTTAGATATGAGACCCTTGTCCGTTGTATGGCTAGTAAAGATCTTCTCCCAATCCGTGGGCTTTCTATTGATCTTGCTAGCTATGTCATTTGCCCTGCAGAAGCTCTGCAACCTTATGCAATCCCATTTGTCCAACCTTTCTTTGATTTGTTGTGTTTCCGGGTCTCTATTCAGAAAATTTCGGCCTGAGCCAAGGAGACCCAGGGTTTCTCCTATTCCATCCTGTAATGTTTTCAGAGTGTCTGCTTTGAGTTCAAGGTCTTTGATCCATTTGGAGTTGATTCTGGTACAGGGTGATATATAAGGATCTAGCTTTAGTTTTCTACATGTAGTTAACCAGTTTTGCCAGCACCATTTACTGGAGAGGCTGTCTGTCTTCCATTCTATTGTTTTAGCTCCCTTATCGAAGATTAGATGGCTCTAGGTCTGTAGGTTCATTTCTGGGTTTTCAATTCTATTCCATTGGTCCTGAGGTCTGTTCTTATGCCAATACCAAGCTGTTTTGATTACTATGGCTTTATAGTAGAGTTTGAAATTTGGTACTGATATTCCTCCAGCAGTGTTCTTTCCGTTGAGGAGCGTTTCTGCTATTCGGGGTCTTTTATTGTTCCATATGAATTTTTGGATTGCCTCTTCTATTTCCTTGAAGAATGAGGGTGGAATTTTGATAGGTATTGCGTTGAATTTGTAGATAGCCTTGGGAAGTATTGCCATTTTCACAATGTTAATCTTTCCAATCCAGGAGCATGGGAGGTTTTGCCATTTTTTAAGTTCTGTGTTGATTTCCTTTTTCAAGATTTTAAAGTTTTCATCATAGAGGTCCTTCACTTCTTTAGTTAATTCCTAGGTATTTTATTTTTTGTGGGGCTATTACAAATGGAGTTGCTTTCCTAATTTCAGCCACACTTTTCTCATTGTTGGCATACAGAAAAGCCATTGATTTTTGGGGGTTAATTTTATAACCTGCTACTTTGCCAAAGTT
This sequence comes from Dipodomys spectabilis, assembly GCF_019054845.1. Classification (NCBI taxonomy): domain Eukaryota; kingdom Metazoa; phylum Chordata; class Mammalia; order Rodentia; family Heteromyidae; genus Dipodomys; species Dipodomys spectabilis. The sequence continues at coordinate 444,651 of NW_024870774.1, forward strand.
TTGAATCAGCTTGAGTAATTTGGGAGTGGAGTCTATGGGATTCTTTAAATACAAGATCATGTCATCTGCAAAGAGGGAGAGTTTTATTTATTCTTTCCCTATTTGGATCCCCTTTATGTCTGCATCTTGTCTTATTGCTGTAGCTAGGCATTCTAATACTAGATTGAAGAGAAGTGGAGAGAGTGGACATCCTTGTCTTGTTCCTGAGTTAAGAGGAAATGGCTTTAGTTTTTCAGCATTGAGTATAATGCTGGCTGTAGGTTTGTCATATACAGCCTTTATTGTATTGAGGAATGTTCCATGGATTCCTAATTTTTCCAAAACCTTCATCAGGAAGGGGTGTTGGATCTTGTCGAATGCTTTTTCTGCGTCTGTTGAGATAACCACGTGGTTCTTATTCTTGCTCCTGTTGATGTGATGAATAATATTAATGATTTACGTATATTGAACCAGCTTTGCATCCCTGAAATGAATCCTGTTTGATCGTGGTGTATGATTTTTTGGATGAATTGTTGAAGTCGGTTGGCCAAAATTTTGTTGAGAAGTTTTGCATCAATGTTCATCAAAGAAATGGGTCTATAGTTCTCTTTCTTTGATGAGTCCCTGCCTGGTTTTGGGATGAGCGTTATGATGGCTTCATAGAATGTGTTCGGTAGTGAGCTTTCTCTTTCAATTTCATTGAAGAGTTGGAAGAGAATTGGTGTGAGCTCTGCTTTGAAGGCCTTGTAAAATTCCGCTGTAAAACCATCTGGTCCTGGACTTTTCTTAGCTGGGAGGTCTCTTATTGCTGTTTCTATTTCAATGCTTGATATGGGTCTGTTAAGATAGTTTACCTCATCTTGGTTTAGTTTTGGCATGTCAATATTTGCTAGGAAGAGGTCCATTTCTGTCAAGTTCTCAAACTTATTAGCATACAGTTTTGAGAAGTATTCCCTTATAATGTTCTGAATCTTGGTTGTTTCCGTGGTGATGTTTCCATTCTCAACTCTGAGTTTATTAATTTGGGTGTGTTCTCTTCTTTTTCTGATAAGATTTGCTAAGGGTCTGTCAATTTTGTTAAGTTTTTCGAAGAACCAACTCTTTGTTTTGTTGATTCTTTCTATAGTTTTTTTGGATTCTAATTCATTTAATTCTGATTTAATTTTGATTATTTCTTTCCGTCTACTGGATTGGGGTTTATCTTGCTGCTCTTTTTCAAGGAGGTTTAGATGCGTCATTAAATTGCTAGTTTCATATCTCTCCAATTTGTTGATGTAGGAGCTCAGAGCTATAAACTTGCCTCTGAGTACTGCCTTTGCTGTGTCCCAGAGGAGCTGGTGTTTTGTGTGTTCATTTTTGTTGAATAGCATGAACATTTGAATTTCCTTTCTAATCTCTTCCATGACCCACTCATGATTCAGCAGTGTGTTGTTCAGCCTCCATGTGATACCGGACTTTCTTTGGTGGCTTTTGGTGTTGAGTTCTAATTTTATTCCCTTGTGGTCAGAGAGAATGCAAGGTATAACTTCATTGTTTCTGAATTTAGACAAGTTTGCTTTGTGGCCTAAAATGTGGTCTATTTTAGAAAACGTTCCATGTGCTGCTGAGAAAAACGTGTATTCTGATGCTGCTGGGTGAAATGTTCGGTAAATGTCTGTTAAGTCTAGTTGATCTATGCAGCTGTTTAGATCTGTGGTTTCTCTGTTGAGTTTTAGCCGAGTTGATCTATCTAGTGGGGAGAGTGGTGTGTTAAAATCCCCAACAATTAATGTCTTTGGATCTATATGGGATTTGAGGGAAAGTAGTGTTTCTTTGATAAATTTGGGTGCTCCATTGTTTGGTGAATAGATATTTAGAATTGTAATATCCTCCTGAAGGAGAGATCCTTTAATTAGTATGTAGTGACCTTCTTTATCTCTTTTCACGAATTTTAATTTGAAGTCTATTTTATCTGATATTAGGATTGCAACTCCCGCCTGTTTATGCGGGCCGTTTGCTTGGTAGATTTTGTTCCAGCCTTTAACATTGAAAATGTGTTTGTTTTTACGGGCAAGATGTGACTCCTGCAGGCAGCAGATAGAAGGGTCTTGTTTTTTAATCCAACTAGACAGTCTATGTCGCTTAATTGGAGAGTTCAGTCCGTTAACATTAAGAGATAGGACTGAGAGGTATTTGGGAGTTCCTGCCATGTTATCTACCTTCTTGGGGGCTGCGAAAACTGGGTTCTTCCTATGGTTCTTGGATTCTCAGTTTGGGTGCAGTTTCTTGGCCTTTATTGTGGTCTTGTTGGTTTTCTATGTGTAGGACATCTTTAAGAATCTTTTGTAGGGCTGGTTTGGTGGAGATGTATTGTTTCAATTTTTCTTTGCTATGGAAGGTTTTTATTTGGCCTTCAGTTATGAAGGAGAGTTTAGCTGGGTACAGTATTCTTGGTTGATAGTTGTTTGTTTTTAGGGCATGGTATACATCATTCCAGGCTCTTCTTGCTTTGATTGTCTCTGCTGAGAAATCTGAGGTGATTCTAATTGGCTTCCCTTTATAAGTGATTACCCTTTTCTCTCTGACAGCTTTAAGGATCTTTTCCTTGTTCTGAGTTGATCCTGGGTGGATTATAATGTGGCAGTGGGATGTCCTATTCTGGTCTGGTCTATTTGGGGTTCTAAAGGCTTCTTGTATCTGGACAGGCCTATCTTTTTGCATGTTTGGGAAGTTCTCTGCTAGGATCCTGTTAAACAAATTTCCTAGACCATTGACTTCTGTTTCTAGGTGCTCCTCTACACCCATTATCCTTAGATTAGGCCTTCTGATGGTGTCTTCCAGGTGTTGGATAGATCTATCATATTTCTTGGACTTGTCTTGGATGGTTGTATGTTCTTTCTCTATAATATCTAGGCTGTCTTCATTCCCTGAGATTCGATCTTCTGCATGGTCTAACCTGCTGTCAAGACTCTCTACTTTGTTTTTTATCTCTTTTCCTTCTAGTTGGTCAGCTTTGATGGCTTCTAGTTCTTTGTTGAGGCTCTGTTTTAGGTCTTGTATGAATTTCTTTACTTCCTTAATTTGGTGTTCAGTGTTTGTCCTCAAATCACTTAGTTGATTGGTTATGGTTTCTTTGGGCTCCCATTCCTTCTGTTGGGTTCCATTCAGCATTCCCTTTGTGGTCTCCCTGACTTCCTTCAGCTCTTTGTTAATGGATTCCATGAATGCCTTTAGTGATCTTTGTGTGTTCTCTACCTGGTCTCTCAATTCCTGTATTACTCTTTGATTAGCTTCCTCCCGTTCGTGGGATTCCTGCAGATCTCTTTGAGTGGTCTCAGCCTGCTCACGCCATTCCTCCCTTTCTCTTTGAGTATTCTCAAGTTGTTCACGCAAATCCTGTATCAGTTTTTGAGTAGCTTCCTCACGCTTATGATATTCCTGTATAAACTTCTGGGATGCCTCCTCTCTCTCCCTGTCACGCTCATACAGAGTCCTTTGTACATTGTCAAACTTTTCATTTATCATGTTTGCCAGCAGTGTTTGTAGAGCTGTTTGGGAACTCTCCTCTGGATTATTCATTATCTGTTCTAACCCTTGCTTATCAAGATTGGGAATTGAGATACCCGAATTTGCCATTTTTCTTGTGTTTTTCCGGCTTACTCTGCCCATTTGAGATGAAGATAGCACCAGTTTTGTGCTAGAACACTATCTTAAGGCAACCATCAACCAAAGTTTGCATTTGTACAGTCAATAGTTTACAGATACAATCTAGTTCAACAGATACATCTATTTGACATCAAACAACTATATGTTAAAGGGCTTCGAACCGCAGAGAAGAATTTGGAAAACCAGAAATTATTAGGGTTAGGGAGAGATGTGGGTAAAAAATAGGAATAGATTGGTGTGGGGAGGCACAGGGAGAGTTAACTATGTCCTAATTACAATGCAGGAAATAGGTTGGGTAGGATGCAAGTAGAGAGAGAGAGAAAAAGAAGAAAGGGAAAGGGGAATGAAAAGAGACCAGAAAAAAAAATAGAAACGTAAAAATTAATGTTATTTTAGAGATTAAAAGACCATCTATTTATAGAGGAATATGAATATGTTGAGAGAAAGGGAGGGACATAGAGGAGATGTGAAAAACTTTAAAAAAATGCTTAAAATATTATATAGGTATAAAGAGGTAGTACTGCTATTAATGAATTTAAGTCTCAGAGGTTTTGAATTGAGTAATAAGTTTGTGGATTAAGTTTGTACTCAATGGGGGGTAGGGTCTACTGGTTAACTACGGGTTTATCTGAGGATGTGCAGGACAAGAGTTAAGTCACATAAAGAAGAACAAAGAGGAAAAGATGGAAAGGATAGGAGAGTGAGAAGAAAAGATCAGAAGTTCAGTAGAGCTAGACAAAAAACAAAAAGATAATTAAGAATGAAAGAAAAAGAGAAAGAAGACAAGAAAAGAAAGGAAAACACACATTCACGTATTCCTAAAATAAAAATTATAAGAGGAGAAAAGAAAAAAAAAAGTTAATGGAAAACAATTATTTTTTCAGAAGAGGCAAAAATTAAAGATTAATAAAAGTTTTAGAAAAGCAAAAAAAATTTTTTTATATATATAAGGTAAAAAAAAAACGGAAAAAAAAAACAAAACAAAAAAAAAAGAAAAGAAGAAGAAGAAAAAATAAAAAAAGTTCTTTGATTTTTTTGGGGGGGGGGGGGAGGGGTGGGAAGAGTCCTGTATCTCCCTTTTGTCTGTAACCAGAGTCTGGTTGGAGTCTCTGGTCAGCTTGAGGTCCTGTGGCTTGATTGGTTTCTTAAGTCAGTTTGTTGGAACAGGCAGAAAAATGCTCTGCTTTACCCAAGATTTTGAGATCCCCCTCCCAGGTTAGTTTACTGGGAGGGTGATCTGCTTTGAGAATCACAAAAGAGGGGGATGCAGTGATGAGGCTAGGTTCTGGGTAGAGTTGAGGCCTTTCAACAAACAGTAGCTTTTCCCTGGGGCTATTTTTTGAAAAAAACTCACAGCACCCAGCCTGGAGCCATTCTCAGGGTTTCTGTTTTTCAATTGATTGTGGTGGCTGCTAGAGGGAGGGGCAGCCTCTGGCTCTGGTTACCCGGTGAGGAGAGCCACTCCAATCGCTGGCGCCTGAGCTGGGTGACTTTTCCCTGGATGGAACTGAGTCTGTGAGGTCACTTCGCCGTTAAGTTCTTGTGACCTGCTAAATGACTGGTTTTATTCCAAGGCCTGAGCTGGAGCTAGCCGCTCCTCCGAGCTTTGTTGGTATCCAAGATGGAGATCACCGGTGCTGGGGGGGGAGGGGTGGCCTTCCCTCCTCTGCTCCCTGGTAAGGAGTGAGGAAGTGGGGCTTCTACTCACGCCGTCTTGGATCCTGGGTCGTCTCTGGTCTGCAAAGTGCAGGATGAAATTGTCTGCTCCTTGTCGGTTCTTGCTGGTGTTGAGTAGAATCCTCTCGCCCGCTGCGTCTGGCTCCTTTGTCCAGGACTCTCTGTGTGAGCGCTCAAGTATGGCCACGGCTGTGGTCGCCGCTGCGACCCTGCCGCCGCAGCGGCAGCTGCTCAGATGTGTCTGCTTGGCTTCCTCTGTCTTGACTAACTCTCTGTCCTGTGATGGCACACTTGGTGTGATTCTCTGGCTTGGGACTGTTCACTGGAACTCTGAAACTGTTTTATATGCAAGAGCTTGTTCAGAATCCAGCTTCTCCTCCGCCATCTTCCCGGAACCTCTCCTCCACAGATTCTTAAGATGCAATTTATCTCCATTGTGAGATACACTTCCCAGGTATGCCAGATACGCAATACTGGGCTCCATTTTGAGATGTTTTCAAAGCTTAATGTAACTGAGGAGACTTAATACAACTTTCTTGTGAGGGATAGGATGTTTGAGACCTGATTAGGGTGAGATGAGACCATTAGAGCAGGGACCACATAATGGAACATTGGTGGCTTTACGAAAGGAAATGAAACTACAGAAGAAACAAAGCCAAGCTCCATGCTTCTTATTGAGTGAAGTCCTATGCCACTTCCAAACTCTATAGGTCCTTGAACTTCCAGAACCAGGAGCCAAAATAGGCCAACCCCTGCCCACTCTTCCCACCCCTCCCAACACCCCACCCCCATCTTAAAACTTGTAGTTTTGCATTATTAGAAGAAAAAAAAAAGGGATTTAGCATACATTATCTTCTATTACTCATCATGTGTTTATGCTCATTAAATCCTCCAATTATGTTGATAACCAACCTCAAGTAACAAATCTCAGCATGAAGTGTTTCCAGATACTTTACAGCAGATTCTCTCCATTCTGAACTTAATCTTCACCTTTTCCAATTAGGCACACATTCCTCACTCTATTTAGCTACCACATTCTAGTTATAAAAATATAAATACTAATGTGACTGCGCAGCTGATCTTAAAATGTGATCTGGGGATCCTCTTGGGAGATTATTGATACCCCTTCAGGAGTTTCTCATTGGTCAAACTAAGTTGTTTAAATATTACTTGTCACTTCTACTGTTGTCCTCTAAAAGCATCCAATGGAGTTTTGAAGAAGCCATTTCATATGTAATACAATCAAATGTGAATCAAGCACATACCAAACTAGTTGTCTTCTATTAATCGAACAGTAAAGAAATTTGCAAAACTATTAAACAATTCCCATTTCGTACTGTTTTTATTAATAACTTCAATTACCTCAATAAAATGCTTTGGTTGCTAAATGAGTGCATTGCTCTTTTAAAGTAATTCTAAGTAAATAATGAAATAAATGTCCCTAAAAATGTCTTAGCAATTTCTAATATTTAAAAATATTGACAATCCATAACTAGCAGAGATAAAGTTCTTTACACATTTTATAGATTCTGACATCCATACATGGCAGACTGAGTGGTTGGCAGAGGAAGGAGGGCAATGCTGGTGTCATCTGTAGCACCAGTGTCTCAAGGTGCTCCCCTGAGGTTTTGCAGATTAAATTCAAGCAGACTTTGCATTACAACAAAACAATATACTAAGATTAGAATTCACAAGGAAGATAATTAGGTGATGAAATTCAAATTGTGAAAAGGTTTTGATGAGGTTCTTTTAAGTACACAGCACTTTAAGAATATTTAATGTATGACTAGTTTTTAAAAAGCTGTAAGTACATTTTCAACTTCTAAGGACCCATGCAGGGCAGGTTGGTGAACACCTTGGCCTTAATCCTAGATGGATTTAATGTAACACTTTTTAGATATCAGAAAAATAATAGTAATTTAATTGGGCTTTAATGACAGGGAAGGTGAGAAGTCTATTTTGGGCCTGAGAACATTTTAAAGGCAGAATGGGAAACAAAGGAAGTTAAAATGTGGCTGGATCTAGAAGAAAGAGATTAATAGCATTTTCAGAAGCAATTGATTTTAGTGTGAGTTTTTGTAAGGTAAAATAAGAAGAGCAAAGAATGATCTTAGGAGAAAGTAGATTATTCGGTTATATTTGCAACACAGTGGTTGCATTGAAACATTATTAAAGAAAATTAGAGTAGGGAAACTCGATTAAAATTGGTTTGAGGCAAATCAAGGGCTGAGCAACAGAAGTGCAGGGTTGAGGTTAGGAAGCTGCCAAAGAAGCTGTTCAACATGGAATTAACAGTTGCTTTCTGTGTCTAGCAAGCAAAGATTAAACTTGAACAAGAGCAAACTATGCTACTTGTTCTAGGAGGATGGTAAAAGACATAATTAAGAAGCTAAAGAGGCTGCCTCTAGTTTGTAGTGAGAGCATCTTCTGGCTTTGAGTATTTGGTGTTAGAGTAGCCATGTTCAGTGCTACCCCTCACAGGACTTGGTCATGTTGTCATATTGGTAGACATGAGCTGTCTATCCTAAGAGAAAGAGGCATATAGTCTTTCAATAATCCCCTTTAAGAAAAAAAATAAAAGGAAATGTGCTTATGTTTCACTTATTTATCGTGTGAAGTTTCTATCCTATACATATGCAAATCAATCCTGTTCTTTTTGTTTTTTTTTGGGTTTGTGTGTGTGTGTGTGTGTGTGTGTGTGTTTGTGTGTGTGTGTGTGTGTGTGTGTGTGTGCTGGTGCTGGGGCTTGAACTCAGGGCTTAGACTCTGTTCCTGAGCTTTTTTGTCCAAGGCTAGTATTCTACCACTTAAGCCACAGTTCCAATCATGTTCATTACAGTTGTATGTTACCTCCTGAATTCAACAAGGGTTCCTTGTGGCATTTTATTTTCAACTACTTGGATCAATTTGCCTTTGTCCCTCAAGTTTACTATTAGTAGATGACTTTTATATTTTCTCAAGGATAATACGTACAGAACTAAATTTTCATCACAGGTGTAGTCACATTTTCTACTTAAATTGTCCATTATATTTATTCTATTCAATATATGTCATACCTACGTATGGCTCTGAGCTACTGTAAGATCAAAGCTACCAAATAGCACACATTTTTATATGCTTGTATAATATGGTGGAAGATTAAAGAACTCTGTTCCTCCTTCCCACACATTAGATAACTTCTAAGAATTCTTTAGAAGTAATCTTGTAATATTTAATATCTGGTCTGTGTATTCTTTTCAGATAACTGAGGAACCCTAATTATTTTAAACACATTAATGCATACATATCTACTTGAGAAACAAGTTACTGAATGCTACTTGAGAAATGAAAAAAATATATTAGGAAATACATATATAAATGCAGAATTTAAACAGAAGTTTGATTTGATCAATCACATAGCAATTCCTAAGGAAGCAGGATGCAAATATCAACAATTACTTTAAAATGCTGTAGAACAAGGGAAAATGGAAATAAAAATATTAACAAAAAGAGAAAAACAAGGAGGGTAACAATGATCAACAAGAAATGTACTCATTACCTTATGCATGTAACTGTAATCCTCTGTATATCACCTTGACAATAAAATTTAAAAAAATAGGACCCAGATCTTGCTAGACTCAGAAAATTACTTGAAGAAATCAGGAGGCATCATTTCTGGTAAGGAATGTGAACAGCAGGCTATGTACGTATTATTAGTGATCAAATCTCCCTTACCAGGTTTTCCCTAACAATAAACTATGAAATCCCACATAATAGAAACTAAAAAAAGAATCATATTATTCTATTTAGAGAAAAAGTAGTCTTTGTAGAGCTTAAGGTACTAACAATTATATCTCCACTTTTCATTCTACCCTCACTAAAGTATCTGTCCTGAATTCAATATCTGTCCCATATGTATAGAGGTAAAGTCTCTAACCCAGATTGGAACTTCTGATCTTCCTGCCTCAGTTTCCAAGTGCTAAGGTACTCAGACTCTTAGTTAGGTTCTAAGATCACTATGGCAAAGATCTTAGTATAATCGTCCTGATTTATTCACTCACTTATATATGAAAATGTTATTACTAACATAATCATACACTTTTTAAATTGAGTGGTCTAAAGACCATAGCACTATTTTCTCTGCAAATTTGCTTAAGGAGCAAGAAGACAATATGTTGTAACAAATGGATTATTGAGTTATTGATTTTTGTTGTTTAACTTCAAAAGGCATAAGACACTATATTTTCTTTGAAAACCATGTTGTCCTTGAAAATACATAATTTATATCTGGCTGGATGGACTTTCCAAATGAGATGGCCTATATTCATACATTCTCCCAATAGTAACTTTAGGACATATGCTCCAAGCACTGCACTCTGCCCTTCTCCCTAAGAAACTCCCAGTCTATGAGAGGGCAAGTAGACTTAACTAAACAAGCATTAAAACTAAGAACATGGTAGCTAGTTGCCGGTGGCTGAACCCTATAGTTGTAACTACTTAAGAGGTTGAGATCTGAGTTCAAAGCCAGCTTGGGAAAATAAGGAGAAGCACACATGCCTGTTACCTTCAAGGAGCAGCAGAGAGGTCAGAATGACTAGACATAGTGAGCAGAGATGAGTACCTGGTATGCTATAGGAAGGGATAACTTAATGGGGAAAACTTCACAAACCATTGAAAGGATTTCTACTAGACCCACAGATGATACAGAACTCTGTTGGAACATTTGACTGGGGAAGAGGAAGTTTGGATTTATTTGTTACCAGGATTACCTGGTATAGGGCTGAAATACAAGGAGTCAAGTAAGGAAGCCATGGTATATACTGGTGAGAGATGATGTTGACATGGTTGAGGGTGGTAGTGGTTGGAAAGTTGATTGATACAACCTGGAGTTGAATGTAGCTGAATCTCCTATGGAATTCGTCTGGCCTTACAGAGAAGTAAGTCAAAGCCTGATTTCAAGTTTTTATATGAGCAAATGGTATAGTTTCTATGAACATAATCTCTTTTTACTGCACACTTAGAGATGGAGGAAGGAATAATGGCCTATTGCCTTCAAAGATTTTTCCTTACAATTAAGTATCTGCTAAATTGATGAAGATCACTGAGACTTTGTCTCTCTAGATGGAATTTATGGGGAACCCTGACAAAAAAGTAAGTGAATGAAACCAGCTCATTCTTCATTGCAGTGTGATTGATTTGCTTTGCTCATGCTTTCTTCTATTGCTAATTAACTGAGTTATTAAATATTTTCTTGCTGTAACTATACAATTTTTAATATGACCAAATATTCTTTGTGAGGAACTGCTCACTTGATGGACAGTTGTAAGACTTGACAAAATGTAAAATACAAAGAACCCAGTGGGAAAACATCGCAATTACTTTCTTAGGTACTAGCCAACTGAAGGTTGACACTGATGGTAGATGATGTGTAGTACACTTTACAATTGGCTTTCATTTCTAATTATTGTTGCTTTACATATTTGTCTTTGGCGTAATTAACGACAGCTTCAAGGTGAACTTTAGTCAAGTAATGAGATACTCATAAGTCTCTCCCCAAACACTGGACAGTCACTTAAAGCCTAGCCTTCCCCACGATTGATGACAGATCAATCATTGAGTCAAGCATGTGATTGGGCTTAGATTCCTGAACTCGGTTGTCTGGAAGGAGAGGAAAAAGCTTACTGTTTGGCTCAAAATGTTCCATGTTATAGCTTTGGACCTACAAACTTTATAATTAATATGTGTTAGAAAGTTCTATTCTCTGCAGCTATTTAGAATTGTCTATTAGGAAGGAAAGAAAGAGGGAGATAAGAAACAAAGCTTAAAGGAATGAGGAAAGAATCCTACTCTACATGTGGAGGGATTTTTGCAATGTGGATTCTCTTTAGGGAGTTTGGCTTTAGGTTTTAAAATAGTCACATTCCCACAGTATTGCCCTACTTTTCTTACGATAAATTTGAATCTCTCCTCACTAAAATGTGGGTCAGAGAAGGTGAAGTTATAAAATGTGTGTGTGCTTGGCAAGGACATTGCAGGCTTAGAAGTGAAAAACAAGAAAAGTTATTGTGATGAGAGAAGCAGTGACAAGATGGAGGGCAAGAAGGAAGAGAGAAATAATTGCTTCTTTTTTTCTGTATTTATACAGTTCTGCAAATACTAAACAGATTGTCACCAACATGCAGACACAGGAAAGAGAAAGCTTCCTCATCTTCAAATACAATGTGTAATCACATGTTCTGTTAAGGGTATATAACACGAAGCAACACAAGGCAAAAGTACAAAGTCAAGGAAACCACTTTCAAATCTTTCTAGTGTTCATTTGTCCTTATCTTCTTGTTTGAGTGTAATCATAATGCAACTATGACCCTCTATTCAAGCCTGCTGAAAATTACCAGGGAAATATGCTGAAACCTCTCTGACTTCCCCCAAAAGGTAGTTTTGAATAGCTTAATAACAAGATTATTTCCTGAGAAGTATCTCGGTAGGCAATTTCATTATTGTATAGACATGATCAACTGTGCTTATAGAAAATTAGATGGCATAGACCATTCACTCCTTTGTCATGATGCAATTAACAGATGGAAGCAACACAAAATTAATTAGGAGCTGATGGCTCCTAGCTACTCAGAAGGATGAGATCTGAGGATCATGGTTAGAAGCCAGACGAGGCAGAAAATTCAACAAGACTCTTATCCCCCATTAATAAGCAAATAGGTAGAGTGCCAGATTTGAGATAAAATGTCCAATGTGTGAGGCCCTGAATTCAAACCCATAGTACTAGCACACAAAGAAAAAAGAAAGAAATGGAGGAAGGAAGGGATGGGGGGAGGAAGGAAGAAAAGAATAAAGAAAGAGAACCAGTGCCAGTGGCTCATGCCTGTAAGCTTAGCTACTCAGGCGGCTGAAATCTGAGGATCATGGTTCAAAGCCAGCCTGGGCAGGAAAGTCCATGAGACTCTTTTCCCAATTAACCACCAGAAAACCAGAAGTGGTGCTGTGGCTCAAATGGTAGAACACTCACCTTGAGCTGAAGAGTTGAGGGACAGTGCCAAGGCCCAGAGTTCAAAACTCATGACAGAGAGAGAGAGAGAGAGAGAGAGAGAGAGAGAGATTGCAATATGCATGCTGTTGGGGTTGCATGGCATAATACTTGGAATAATGTACTGTATTACAGTAAACTTTTCATATATTCAGGCACACAAGATACCCTAAAGTAATGATAAAAATGAGAGAAATACATACAACAGCTACATAATGTCACATTGACATTATCCAGTGTTATGGGCTGTAAATGATTATATGTGCTATTCTTTTATACTATTGAAGGACAGTTTTGTTAATTCAGGATCCCCACATTGCACATTGTTATATGACTATAAAATTATGATGACTCTAACATCACTAGACAGTGTGACTTTTTCAGCTTCCTATAGTCTAATAGGTTCATTATTGTTTATGCTGTCTCATTAACTAAAATATATGTAGTACATGACTGTCCACTTCAGTGTCCCATCTTTCTGCACCCCAGAATCTGACTACAATTAATTAAATCTTACTAAAAAATCTCTACATCATATAATTGTTATCTTTTAAGTGGATAATTATCTAGATAATTGATAATAACTTTTAGTAATAGATTAGCTCTTATCTCACTCTAGATAGCATTTTAATTCCAAGAAAATGCCTTTGTGTCTTATGAAAAGAAATAGCGACAGAAGGGAACCTTACTGCATTGTTGGTGGGAGTGTAAACTTGTTCAACCACTTTGGAAAGCAGTATGGAGGTTCCTCAAAAGACTCCACATAGAGCTCCCCTATGACCCAGCAATCCCATTTTTGGGCATTTACCCGAATGATCACAAACAAGACCATACAATAGCTACCAGCACAACTATGTTTATTGCAGCATTACTTATCATAGCTAATATATGGAACCAACCCAGATGCCCCTCAGTAGATGAATGGATCAAGAAAATGTGGCATATATATACAATGGAATTGTATGCTTCCATCAGAAAGAATGACATTGCCCCTTTTGTTAGGAAATGGAAAGACTTGGAAAGAATTATTTTAAGTGAAGTAAGCAGGCCCAAAGAAACATAGGTCCCATGGTTTCCCTTATTTGCAGTAACTAGTATATGTCTGAGACATACAGAAACGGTCAGATAAGCTGATGTTAGGCGAAATTAACCCCAAAATAAGGACTCAAATGTTTTTTCTTTCTTGGGCTTGTTTCTAACATATTTATAAGATGATTTCTTTGTTGCTTTGTATGTCCCTCCCCCACGGTATAACCCCTGCTTTCACTGTATTTGACGTTGGTATAACTTGTGGAGCATAAGGGAAAAAACAAATTGTTTAGCTAGGGATACAGGTGGACCCATTGCAATAATAAGATGTACAAGATGTTATGTCGAAAAACAAAGTTACAACTTTGGCATTGGGGCGGGGTGCGGGGTGGGGTTGGGGGGAGGGGAGATGGAGGGAGGTGGAGATGGGAAAGGATGGGAAGGGGAAACAAAGGAGGAGGCAACAATGCTTGATAAGAAATGCACTCATGACCTTGCTCATGTAATTGTAACCCCTCTGTATGGTATAGTCACACACAAATAATATATAAACATAAAAAAAAGAATAAGCCCAACTTAGTCAAGAATTATTGTCTAATGGTTGAGGTTCTTATACATAACATGACCACAGGAAAAATCAAGAAAGAATAAAGGCAGTAAATAACAGCTGCCATTTTGAGTCTTTAGCTTACATTTATTTCCTCCCTGAGCGTAGGAAATGTTTCTCTTTGTTTCTCCTTCCTTAAACCTATCATACTAAAATAAATCCTTGCTAACTCTTTCACCTGTGACATTCTCCTTTTTTGTGAGATACCCTGAATTCTTTTCACACATGTATTCTCAAAGACCTGGGAAGCTGAGGAAAACCCTTGGGCGGCTAAGTCACGTGTAACCCACAAGTGCTACACAGCAATATCCTGCCTCCAACAAACAAGGGGAAAAAAAGCACTATGCACCTAAATATTTTTCAACTATAAATACCTTGTGAGACTACTGAGGGAAATACACGATCTTTTCTAATGGGCTTAAATTGGACAACACAAAAGACTACCACTGCCAAAAAAGCCTTCTTGACACCACTAAGAACTTTAAAGATAAAGATAACATAGGAAGAATGACTGTCCAGAAAGAATAAAAGATTTGGGCCTTGTGGAAAATAGGGAGAGATGGGGGAGAATGATGAGCAAGGTGACATTGATCAAGATGGATTGCACTAATAAACTCACATGTTAAATTAAAAGAAAAGAAATAGCATGGCTGTTTTAGGCAATGAATGAGAACAGAAAGATGAATTTTGATATGATAGTCCCTTGAGTGTCCTTTCAACTTGACCTTTAAAATGACCATCTACTCAGTTCCAAGATACCAGCCAGATAAACAGGAAAGCTGATTATTTTATAGCGTGTATACTCCATATTTTCCATAGTCCTAAGATTTTCCTCATCTATATACTTCAGACATTCACCATCAGAAAAGTAAACCAATTAGGAAATCCCATCCATGTAAAAACTGAAAATAATCTGAATAATCTGGGTGGAATATTTTGGAAAATACATATGAAATGAGAGATTCTACTCCATAGAATTTAATCAAGCATCTAATTGTAGTGGTAGAGTTGTTTAGGATCCAATGAAGGCATTTTATCTCCTTTTGGATTTGCAATAACTATTTTGATAGTCTGCCTTGTTAATCAACCTAACAGCACTGATTTCTTTTATGTATTCTTCTAGAAACGGTTTGGAGTGTGTACTATCTCTGTTGCATCCTAGATAGTCCCAGCAATGCTTTTTGCTACAAACATGAGACAGAAAAAATGGTGGTTCTTCATTATGAGCAACCTTAAGGCATATCAAGAATTTACTGAAATCTCTTCTTAATTGCAGAGATTAAATTCTCTTGCTGTTCTTTTGCAAATATTTCAAATTATTTGTCTAACAGTAATTAGACCTGACATATTAATTGGTTTAGGGAGCCATGCCCGATGTTCACTCATTTGTGACTAATTTCTAATACATTAGTATATTTCAGGAAAAAAATAGATGTACTTAGAGGAAAACTGGGTCTAAAGTCTAAGCAGCTGAATAGTTCTGTTATCAGAGTCCACAGGTGTGAGAATTAGTTTGAAATTTGCCAAAGTGGCCTCTTCTAGGCCAACCTGATCACACAGCCTCAAAGATAATTTCACTTCACCTTTCCTAGTGCTTGTTTTCATGTTAAATAGATTTAATAATACCATTTATATCCTCATAAGGAAAAAGGTATGATTAAGAAGATAATAAAGAGTGGGAAATGGGTTGCTGGAAAGTTTTCAAGGTCTGTTTTCATATCCTTCAGTGGTGTGAGATTTCTAATCCAGATCCATTTTGTCAATAACTGTTGAGCCCTTGCTATACGTCCACTGATGCTGATCTTTTTCTACCTATCTGACTTGATGACCACATTGTTGATCGCAATGTTAAATTTCAGTCAGAATACATTTTCTTGGGTAGATACCACTGTTTTGTCTTTTTCAGAGATCATGCAAAACAATACCATGCTGGTGAAACTTCACAGACCAAGACTTGGGATAGAATGTCTGGTGGATAGGCTTTTTCCTTAGTCTCCCTTTTCTTAACATTGGATTGTGGTAAGTGGTAGGTAGAGTGCGGCTAGACACACATCAAAAGACAGGGTCTCATAAAGCAGTTGACAGTGGCTCATGTCTGTAATCCTAGCTGCTTTGGAGGCTGAGAGCTGAGGATGGTGGTTCAAAGCCTGCCTGGGCAGGAAAGTCCATGAGACTCTAATCTCCAATTAACCACCAAAATTAACCACCAGAAAACTGAAATTGATGCTATGGCTCAAGTGGTAAAGCTCTCTCACCTTGAGCTAAAGAGCTTAGGGATAGAGCCCAGGCCCAAGGTTCAAGCCTCACAACTGACAAAAGAAAACACACAAAAATAAAAACAAAAGACATACCGTCTCATAAAGAAAATTATTTAGTGTTACATATTTATTTGTTACTATTAGTGATAAAAACAAGAAGTATTTGGTAGATTTGTAAACCTTTTTAACTAGTTGCATGTTTATTTACTTATTTATTTATTTTTATTTTTTATTTTCGTCAGTCATAGGGCTTGAACTCTGGGCATGGACACTATCCCTCAGCTCTTCAGCTCAAGCCGAGCACTCTACCACTTTGAACCATAGCACCACTTCCGGTTTTCTGGTGGTGAACTGGAGATCTCACAGACTTTTCTGCCTGAGCTGGCTTTGAATCATGATCCTCAGATCTCAGCCTTTTGAGTAGCTAGGATTATAGGTGCGAGCTACCTGCACCTGGCATTATTTATTTTTGGTGGCAGACCTGGGGCTTGAACTCAGAGCCTGTACACTCTCCCTGAACTTTTGTGCTCATGACTATTATTCTACCACTTGAACCACACCTCCTCTTCTGGCTTTTTAGTGGTTAATTGGAAATAAGAGTCTCATAGACTTTCCTCCTGGGCTAGCCTTGAACCTTAATCCTCAAATCTCAGCCTCCTGAGTAGCTAGGATTGCAGGTGTGAGCTACTGGCCACCAGCTATTTTTTTAATTCTTGGTTATTGGCACTGAATTGAAAATGTCATGCATGCTGACCACCTTCCCTACCACGGAGTTACCCTGATGGCCTCTATTTTTAAAAACAGTTTAACATTGAGCTACACATAGGCTAGAAGTAAGGTAAAATAATAGATCATAGCACGGAAGAACAGATTTACAAACTTATGCCATGTAAATATGGTATTTTAATGGTATAAAAACATCTCTTTATTAGTCTATCTATACCTATGACTATATTAATATGCATGTGTATCCATGTATATATATCCATATATAAGTACATATCTACATATATATACATGTTTGTAAACATATATGTAGATATCTACACATATACACATATAGATATATCTAAAATGATATATTATGACTTTTATCTATGCAAAGTCAAAGGCCAAATAGCATTATTAATAATTTTTCCCATAGTTTAGGTAGGAATGGGAAAGAGTACTGTCTCTAGATTTATGAATTACAGATGGAAGCATTGAGACAAAGACCATAATCACAGAAAAATGAGTTATAGAATGCATAGAATATAAGACTTTTTGTAGTTTGGGTGGGTTGGGTAAATGAATTTTAAACTCATTTTTAGGGTGAAAGTAAGAAATGTTTAAAAATACCTCTTTAGTTGAATTAAATTTTTCTTGGTCAGAGTCCAGTTCTTACTGCTTGAATCTACATCTGGAGGCTTGGTAGTATTTTTTGTTGTTGTTGTTATCATTGTTGTTTATTTGTTGTTTTGGGCTGAACAAGGGGCTGGAACTCAGACCTGGGGCTGTCTCTGAGCTATTTTTTTTTGTGGTGCTCTATTAGAGATAAAAGCATCACAGGATTCTGTTAGAGCTGGTTTTGAACCTCTTGAACTTCTAGGATTATGGGCATGAGCCATTAGTGCCTGATCCAGGGTATTAAGTCAGTAAGTGCACAGAATTTTCTTTTGTACCTGTAAAGATAGATCTAGCTTCCATCTCTTCAAACAGGATCATTTCCTATATCTCTCTCTTCACAACTACTCACCCCAACTCTACTCCTCTTCATTATTATGTACCTTACTGAAATTTTTTTTTTTTTTTTTTTTTTTTGGGTCCGGTCCTGAGGCCTGAACTCTGGGCCTGGGCGCTGTCCCTCAGCTCTTCAGCTCAAGGCTAGCGCTCTACCACTTGAGCCACAGCGCCACTTCCGGCTTTTTTCTTTTTGCTTATGTGGTGCTGAGGAATTGAACCAAGGGCCTCATGCATGCAAGGCAAGCGCTCTACCACTGAGCCACCTTCCCAGCCCCTTACTGAAATTTTAAGTGTAATCCTGACCAAAGTGTTGTTTTCTGAAAGACTGATTACTATGATATTTTTTAATACCACACAGAAAGTAGCTACCATGATACTGGGATTTTTTTCCTGGTCACTTAATCATTGAAAGAATTGCCAGACTTGGAAATTTTAATAGGCATTTGGTTTTATTGTGTACTTTTGCCAATTCAACTTATTCAAAAACAGGATTTTTATATAATAGAGTTCATCTCTTCCCTGATACTAAACAGGGAATTTTATGTGGAAGGCTAAGCAACACAATAGCTTCTATGTTTCTAACTTTGTCCATCTCATTCAACTTCAGCAACCTTTCGTTCCTTATATAGTAGACAGGGACCTGAAGCAGATAAGCTTTTTTATAGCCTTTTTCTCACATAATTGTCACGATTAGTTCCTAGTTAGGAAGGTAGACTTCTCTAACCAGTGAAAGAAGAGATGCTGGGGGGAATGAAGGAAAGAAGATACATCAATACAGGGAAAAAATTGTGTAACAAGCAAAGTTGCAGTAAATAATGAAGCTAGCACCATCCTTGTACCAAATATGTGGTTGCCATTGTATTTTATTTCAACTCAAGACAACTTTGTAATATGAAATTATATATTTTTAAGGGAAAAGATAAGAAATGGAAGAATTGCCCCTGTCTAAAGAGTGTGGTACATGAGCAGCACGAACCTATGGCACTGGATAGGGGTTGGGTGGATGATGAAGCCTTCTGATAGGTGGAGTGATATGACAGGATATTGATGAGTCTGCAGGAAGATAGTTAAAAAAATCCAAGTCAGATGAAGGAACTGTCATTCTCCCTCAGATTCTCTAGCAGAGGTAAGGAAGCTTGGTATCTAGTAAACAGGTACAGACTGGATCATCTAGCTAGAAGCCAGAAGATGCTATCCATGCTCTCTCCAGGACCTACATGACACCAGACTTTTTTTCCATCTTTGTCTCATCCCACGAAGACTCACTGGGCAAACCAAGCTTGACTAGTCTCTTGGGAAATGTAGCATGAGATGAAGAAAGTGATTTGGAAAATGGAGATTGTTTTCCAAGAAAGGCTGTGCATGCACGTTCTGCCTATTGACAGAAACGTGTCTTCACTCTTTCCATTCTGTTTGTTTCTCTATCTTGCGTGTTTGGATTACTTGTAGAACTTCACAAACATATGCTTTCTCCAACAGTGATCAAAATGATGTCACAAGTTCCCCCAGGCAATTCTAATGTGTATCCAGGATAGAGAAACATTGGGTTTAGTCCATAGGGAAAGATCCTGTTAGCCACATCTGCAGTTGTCTTCTAAATTTGGGACTGTTTCAATACCATTAGCACCACTGAATGGCTGCCAACTTTGTTCTGAGCATTTAAAGGAGGTTGACTTTCAAAGGGGTAAATGCTTTTCAATTCCTTAACATCTATTTAAAGTTTTCCTTGCTGTGCTAATGATTTGGTATCAGATATAAAGCACTGTAGTTCTACTAGGTTCTTGCCAATGTCTATTAATTCCTGCCTTTCACTCAGTGAGGCAATTTCAATTTAGGTAAATGAAGAAAACGTAGGGAAGTATCTGTCTCTGACCCATGGTTCTTCCAATCAGCACAAAAACATCCTCTTGTGTACAAGAGATAAGGAGGGCAGATGGTTTAGAGGTGCTAATTGTATATGTTAGGTGGTTAGGATTTATTTTTATATATGGTTAACCACTTTTGTGGAGATGAACTTAGTGTTGAATCAGGGAACAATTGGGATCATGACTCAAGTTATTTGATCTAGGCTTCAAGGTTGTCTCCTACACAAAGAAAATTTCCCTCCAATCCATAGTTGTCTTGATTGATTATTTGAAGGTGATGTTGTTTTACTATAGCTGATGCCTTATAAAAACAAATGTGAACTTTGAACTTTCTCTTACTTTGTTGAGTTTGCAATGCAAACAACTATTGGTGGAACTAGGCAACTTTGATTTTGTTTAACTTTGGCATAGTCATAAGTTCTCTCTGGTAACCCCCTTATGCATTCAAAAGCCTTGCCTGAAAGGCTGAACCAACAAATCTTTAACAGTTACAAGAGTAATGTGTATTGAGATGCAGTGACTGAATAAAAATTGGGTTCAAGATGATTTTCAATAGAGCTGATTCAAACAAAACCAGAGAAGTGTCATAAAAATCTAATTTCACACACAGGGACACATTCTGAGACCGACGTTGCAATATTAATGGACACTCTCCTCTTCCACTTCTTGTCAAAATTCCTAGCCATAGAAACTGAAATGAGCGATTGTTATTGTATTTGAAGGAACAGATAAGAATTTTAAAAACAGCATTTTACAAAAGACAAGAGCTTCTCATAGCACAAATAGTAAACCTTGTCTTCTGTCATTAGACTTCAGAAATATAAATTACTAAATGCCTAGAAAATCTAGTAAAATATGTATGGAAGAAAAAATTTAGAAACAATCTTAATATTCAAGAAAACTCTCAGGATGGCATATATTTTATATTAAAAAACTCTATAAACTTTTCCATATATAGAGGATTTATTATATTTCTCCAAAGTAGTTTGAAAGGCACTGAATTATGCTCTTTTTCAGCTTTCAAAAAATAAAAACACAAACATTATAAGTAATAAAAGCAGAAAAGTTGACTCTGAAATTCATTTTTATATAGATTTATAGGAAAATTGCTTTGATGTCTTTTTCATTCCCTTGACAATTTTTTTAAGAAGGAAAGGGAATGTCTATTAAGTTTAACATAAAAAAATCCTCACTCTTCAAACCCCATTTATCTTTGATGAGCCCTGGGCAGAGTGCCATAATAACACTATGCACATTATAAGAATTCTATAATCACTTGGAGTCTGTTCCCTTTCTTCTATAATCAGCTGAATATTGTTACTGGCCCTTCCTCTAACCAAGTTAGCAAAGCTGGCCGACACTATATGCAGTGAAGGTAGATATACACAAAAGGAAACTGATAAGTGATTTCAGTCTCTCTTGATAAGAAAATCTTCATTTTACTTTAAGCACACAAATTTGGGAAGTGTTCTTCCATATGTTAGGAGCTAATATCTTAATTAAGTGAGACTTCTCAGGGGTCCAGGTAGCCCTGCTGGCATTAAACAGATTCTGCCAATGCCTCTGGCAATGGATGGGGAAAAATACCCCTGCCTTTTCTGAAAACAGTGTGTGTGAATGCCTCAGAATGCACAGATGCAAGTCCTGGATGAAACTTGGATTGGATTGTTTCCTCTAGGCATTGAGAAAGCTCAAGCAGGGAGGGCCAAGTTATTATGTTAGAGCATATTTATGCTTCAAGTCAAGTAGAAAACTCAATCCAAATGGAGCTGGCACAGACAAACTTTATTATATTGTTTATGTCTCTGTTTATCCAATGGAATGAGAAGATTTTTCATGGGAAATTTTGTCTATTAAAGAGCTATTCAAAATACTTTTGGTTCTGATTTGTCATAAGTCTTTAAAAATGTATAGAAGTAATCCATTGTTTTTCTAAGAGGCAAAGGGAAGACTTGCTTAGTGAAAGAAGTCTTGATTGTGTCTAAAGCCTGGGTTTCTCTTTTGCTAATGTGTTCCCTGGAAATTAAGATGATGTACAATTTGTTGTTACCTCTGTTTATGATCTTAAGGTTTTTAAAGGAAAATGCAGTGAACCCTTGGGTAAACTGTAGATGTTGGGTGAATATGATTTGTCTATTTATAACCATCAATTATAAGAAATGCATTGGCCTAGTGGGAGATTCCATGAAAGGGGAGAGGCTGTGCTGTATAAAAGCCCTGTATCTAAAGGAAATCTCTACCTTTGGTTCAGTTTTCTGTGAACATGAAGAAACTCTAAAAATAAATCCAGATCATAATCCTAGCCACTCAGGAGGCTGAGATCTGAGGAACACCTTTAGAAGCCAACCTGAGCAGATAAGTCTGCAGGTTCTTATCTCCAATTAACAACCAAAAGGCTGGAAATGAAGTTGTGTCTCAAGTAGAGAACTCTAATCTTGAGCAAAAATAGTAAGGGACAGTGTCAAGGCCTTGAGTTCAAGCCCCCAGTACTAGCGTGTGCGCACATACACACACACACATACACACATAATACTTGAATAGAGGAGTGCTGCTGTGAATGAAATGAATAAGTCCTCTTGGCAAAAGTAGCCCATCTCTCAGGATAAGCTTTTTCCTTGGTTCAGGTTCTGGTGAATCTTAGACTAATTTTCCAATCGGTTTCTCTGTTTTATTTCAACACATACAGCTGTCCAAAGCTGCTTTTTAAAAACAATTCTGATATTATACACAAATGAGTATTCCAGTTCAGTCAGAATGGTATAAGGCTTACAGTCTTAAGGACCATCTTCCTTTACTGAAAGCATCCTGGTAGATTGGATTTACATGGAACTAAGGCAGTAGAATTTCAGTTTTTGAATTTTATCTTATTCATTGCTTGGGCCTTAGAACATTATCTGTGAAGATAATGGTTTCCTAATCAGTTTTAGCTGCATATATTACAAAGTTACTTGCAATTTTGCTTTGGAAAAATAATTCTGCATAGTTAATTTTTGTTCTTAATTTACATATGCTAAGTAGAGGTGCCCTATATTTCAGTCACCTGACCAATGGCACAGTAGGTTGTACTTAAGGGCTATCCTGATACTGTATTGGTGTTTCCCATTAACATTGTTTGGTTCCTAATTTACAAGTTACAACTCACAGAACCACCTATAACCTTCACTTCCCCAAACACTGCTAAGGTCACCAATGGAGATTACTGTAGTCACTCATGCATATCTATACTAAAGATGCCTCCGTGAGATGTTTGGGATGTTGCATTTGTTGAACTTCATGTACACAGACTTGTCTTTTGAGCAAATCTGCAGAACATTATTTCCATCCCACATTTCCTTTCAATACAGCCTCAAAGGTGTCTGATCCATGACTTCTTGGGCTTTTTAAAAAAGTAAATCCAACTAGCTTACTCAACCACACCTTGCTTCGTTTTTTGCAACACATAATGAAACACCTTCATGTCCATCATGTAAATTACCAGAGAAGAAGATTGTGAAACTTTTGGCCATTTCCTCAATTGAAGATGAGATTATCTCATTGTTATCTTTGATATATATTTCTTGATGTACTAAAATGTGCATTGTAATTATCATTCTGTGAATTTTGGAATCAAATTTGACTTCAGAGTTCTTTCTGCCAAGTGCCTTCCTCTCTACTGTCTTCTCAAGACACATTTCCCCATGTGAGGTCTTTACTTGTAAATAAATGAGTTTTTAAAATCTAATTGTAATTTGACTCTGAGCTAGTTTGAGGAAACCATTGAGGCCATGCCCTAAAATAGATTATTTCCTAAAATGTATCAGCTCAGATACAAGATCTGAGTTGTTTTAAACTGTATATGCCTCTGGTGTTTAATTTGTCTAATTTTTAAAGGTGAACAATGATCCTGATGCTATTTTAGGGAGCTTTATGAAAATAATATATGTTACTTTAATTTTTACTTAGGAAAAGCTCACCAAAGAAATGTAAGAGTCAAGATGAATCTATCTGCCACACAAAACATGAAGAAAATGGTGGAAGACAGACAACAATACAGTGAAACAAGATCAAGGTATAAAAAAGCAAGCAAATTATTTCACTAAAAACAGAATGACAGAGGTTAAAATCATGGTAGAGTTTATATCTAAATGAACTTGATGGCTTTTAATAGTCAGTGATTTTACAAGACTGATAGGAAAGCATAATTAACACCATTTAATGCTATATTTGAGGAGCATAGTTCAGGAGCACAGTGTCTAGAAGGGAAGAGTGCCAGGAAATGTTGCAATGGTCAGAACCAGTCGTGTTCATTTGGATTCAGTTACTGGTGCAATGCTATAAAGCTAGACGTTTTGAAATTGCCACATGCTCAGAGAGAGAGACACCCAGATGGTGTTTCTCTCATTCTATGTATAAAGAATGCAATCTGTTTAAAGAACAACTAAAGAAATTTAGGTGAACATAGTTTAGAAAAGAAAAAAATTTGGGACACAATATATTGTATTGAAACATGGATGAGCTTCAAACAAAGCTTGAGATTTAATCTGAGCATTTACTTGGGATTAACCTCTATTAAGAGCTTCTCTGGAAATTCTAGGTCTTTCTTACTTTTCACCACTCTTTTGTTTGTTAGAGTACAAAAGTTTAATCTGAAGCAAGAAAGATGTGCTCTTTCTCCTTTAATAAAGTAAAAGTCCTCACCTGATTGAAGATGATAATCCCCCTGAAATTGTTGGCTTAACTAGCAACATGCTATCTGTCCTTAAGATTATTTTTTTGATAATTTATATGTAAAATTGCATATGTACATAGGAAAGCTTGTTTGTGATGGATTATCCATGGGAGAAAAACAGGAGTTGTAGAAGGATACTTTATTGTATGGAAATGTTTTATTTTTTATTCTGGGTTTAGTTACATGGATATGATCTTGCAATAATTTGCTTCATTTTTGTATATAAGCAATATAATTCAAAAATAGACTTACTTTTAAGAAAGATATGAAACATATTAAAATATAAAATATTGGGGCTGGGAAGGTGGCTCAGTGGTAGAGCACTTGCCTTGCATGCCTGAGGCCCTGGGTTCGATTCTTCAGCACCACATAAGCAGAAAAAAAACAAAGCTGGAAGCGGCACTATGGCTCAAGTGGTAGAGTGCTAGCCTTGAGCTGAAGAGCTGAGGGACAGCACCCAGGCCCAAAGTTCAGGCTCCATGACCAGATCCCCCCCAAAAAATAAATAAAATATAAAATATGTAGAAGATATTTAAAGATCTCTTCAAATCCTTCAGCACAAAATGGAACCAAATAAAGAACTTTAAATTTGATCAAACAGTTCTATTTGTCTATGTGCTTTTATGTCGTCCTCTGTTGCTTTCTCTGAGAGGTAACCTCTATACTTATTTGCACTGTCTTGCTTCCTGTAAAAGTACTCATTTCAGACAGATGCCATCTGTAATCCTATCTACTCAAGAGGCTGAGATTTGAAGATCATGATTCAAAGCCTCTTAGTTCCAATAAACTACAAAATAAAATAAAAATAGGGGCAGGGAAGGTGGCTCAGTGGTAGAGTGCTTGCCTCACATACATGAGGTCCTGGGTTCAATTCCTCAGCACCACATAAACAGAAAAAGCCAGAAGTGGTGCTGTGGCTCAAGTGGTAGAGCACTAGCCTTGAGCTGAAGAGCTGAGGGACAGTTCCCAAGCCCAGAGTTCAGGCCCCACGACCAACTAACTAACTAACTAGCTAAATAAATAAAATAAAATAGAGGCTGGAGGTGAAACTGTGGCTTAAATAGTAGAGCATTAGCCTTGAGCAAAATAAGGTCTGGGACAGTGCCCAGACCCTGAGTTCAAGCCCTAAGACCAGTGCAAAATAAAAAGTATTCATTCCAAATTAGTCATGTGCAATGTACAACCATACTCAAAGCTTGTTTTCTTCTCTTTTCTTTTTTTCTTTTTTTTGGTCTGATCGTGGGCCTGAACTCTGGGCCTGGGCACTGTCCCTCAGCTCTTCAGCTCAAGACTAGCACTCTACCACTTGAGCCACAGTACCACTTCCGGCTTTTTTTTTTCTGCTTATATGGTGCTGAGGAATCGAACCCAGGGCCTCATGCATGCAAGGCAAGCACTCTACCACTGAGCCACCAAAGCTTGTTTTCTATTGCATGTTTTAGAACTTTATCATAAGTGCTTTTATAGCACATGTAGTTTCTTTGATTTACCTTTTTCCATATAATTTTTATTCTGATTTTTAAGAATAATTTTTATTAACTAAATGTGTGCAAATATCTTGTATTTAATAATATCATTTAATGATTGAATTTTTTTAATTTTATACTCAAATTTATTTTTATATCTTTTTTTTCAGTTTTGAAAGGGGCTTTATGTAGCTCTGGTTGGCCTAGAACTTGTCATATAGTTAAGGCTAGCCTCAAACTCACAATCCTTTTCCCTTTATCTCGCAATGCTGGGATTATAGGCATGCGCCACTATTCCTGTCAAATGATTGCATGTGTGTGAGTGTGTGCATATGCATGTATGTATCTGATGCTCTAAACCAAAGCCAGAGCCTTGTGCATGCTAAACAGTTGACCACTGAATTGTGTCTCTTCCCCTAGAAATAAGCTTTTATTCTAAGGTCATATCAAAACCCTTTGACATTTAAACCAAATTCTCCAATACTGAAAACAGGGTACATTAGATTTTGTAATTTATTATGCTGGAAACCAACTATCTTAGTCCCATATACCCATCGATTTACAAGACAACTTTTGTCATATGCCAAGTCCATATGCAATAGAAATTCTCCAGCTTTTCTACTCCATTTTACTGAATACAGAAAGTTTCCAGATTTTCTACTCCATTTTACTGGATGTATGTTTAAACATATGCTAACATAACACTTAACTACGTCAGTGTAAGGACATGTCTTACTCACGTGGATCACAAGGCTCCTTCAGATTTTTTTAAATTCTTTAGGAGTGCCTCATTCTACTTGGCTCTCTTCTATTCCATATGTATATTTTTGCACTCATTTATTAAGTTGCTTATAAATCTAGTCATATAACTAGATTAAGCCTTCAACCCAATGTATGGTAGATTTGACTCCTTTATGGCACTGAAGATAACATGACTTCCTTTTAGAACCTAATTAATATTGTGCTGTGACTATATGATTTTAATCTTCACAGGCTTTGCATTTCTTGCTATTTTA
Source organism: Dipodomys spectabilis (assembly GCF_019054845.1). Taxonomy (NCBI): domain Eukaryota; kingdom Metazoa; phylum Chordata; class Mammalia; order Rodentia; family Heteromyidae; genus Dipodomys; species Dipodomys spectabilis. Next base: position 471,641 of record NW_024870774.1, read on the forward strand.
AAGAATTATTCCAATGGGATTTAAATATTTTTTTGGCTATTTATAGACTTTTGGATTGTATTTCTGTTCTGTTTGTATTTGTGCTACAGATGTGAAATTGATATTTCCCTATTAATATTTTATCTGTCTTCGTTTAAAACTCTTATTAATTTTAATAATTTATAAATGAATTAGTTTGGGTCTCTGCATAGAAAGTTATACATCTATGAATATTTCTGAATAATAACCATTTTTCTCTTCTTTCTGATATTTGTGCTATCACTTTCCCCTGTCTTCATTCTGACAAGATCTTCAGTGAAATTTTTAAAAGTACAGGAGTTGTAGAGGGAAATCTATTACCATTATCAATTTTGATTTCAGTTTTATCCAAGACTTTTTACATAAACATGACTCTTTAAGTTACTGATCACTCCTTGAAAAGAACTCAAAATTAACAAGAGGTTCAAAAATATGAAAAAACCACAATGTCTACTTCTCATAAAAATACATGTAAAAGCTTCCAAAAATATCTCAGTAGGTAGAAAAAATAATGCATACGTAAAGAAAGTTGTTTAATGGGTTAAAAGAGAAAGGTATCAAAGAAGATAAACATCAAATATCTGAATAATGCATAGTTGCAGAATTTGAAAACTACAATCAAAACAATGTAACAGAAAATAAGATAATATATAAGTTAACACAAAGAAGTTTTCTTGAGATTAAGTAAATTCAAAAATAAAACCACACAAACAAAAAGTTAAATCTATAGATTGCAAGAGTCTACTTCTTTCAGAAAAAAGCTGACCCAGAAAATTTCACACTGAGACTAAACCTAGTAAATTTCCTGGACTTTAAAGATAAAGAATGAATCTCTGGGGCAGTAGTATAAAAAAAATCAGACACTTATAAGAGAGGAAATAAAGCTGGCTGTGGATTTCTCCACAGCAACAGGCAGTGGAGAAGAGCTATGAAATACTCAAGGGAAGAAATTGTGAGTCAAGGATTTTTCATTCAACCAAGTTGCTCTCCAAGCACAAAGAGCTCACATAAACAACTTTGAACACAGAAGAAACCAAGGAATGTAGTTTCCCATGAGTCTTTTTTGAGGTTATTATTAGAAAATTAATTTTGACCCTGACATCAACTGGAGAAATTGTGACAAAATAATTTGTGGGAAGCATTGAATATATGTAACAATAAGTCTAGGACTTAAATGTGAGATTTACTGTGACAGAATAGAAGGTGAAAGTTACACACATCTATAAATAGGATATAGACAACTAAAATTTTTAAGGAAGAAAGGAAGAAAATGGATAGAATATACATAAATTCACTCATTATTAAGGCTAGGTGTCAAACAATGCTTCAAGATTGGAAAAGCAGTAACATAATTGTAAGTGTATTTAAAAGCACAAATGTAAATATTAATAAACTTAATATTATTGACAAAATTATGAAGCGGAGAAAAGATTAGGGAGAGAAAAATAAAATAGGAAACTTTTATTCTTATTTCAAACAGGGATAATTACTGTCAAAAGAATAGATAAAAGATAAACAGGGTTATTATGTAAAGTCATAATTATAAAGATAATGACTGGAACAAAAAGACAAACCTTCTTAATAATCAGAGGACTTGCACAAAAAGAATAAATTGAAACACTAACTCTAATATGTCTTTGAAAAATTGTATAAACAGAACTGATACAATATGCTGTAGAAATAAGGTAAAAATAATCTTTCATATCACAAAGCATAAAAATTAGCTTATATATTCTTGGAAAACTTTTTCTAATAAATTACAAGATACTTTGTGTAAATATACATAAATGCATTTTCTATATAAATATGTTTAATAGTTAAAACAAAGCAATGTAGAATAGCTGGAAATCATAGAATGGAACGTTATTTAAGACAAAGCAAAACAAAAATAATACTGAAGTCATCATCTGTTAGTCAAGGTAGACTTCTGGCCAACAAAGGATTGTAGCATTAAAAACAAACAGTCTGATGCCAATGACTCACACCTATAATTCTAGCTACTCAGGAGGCTGAAATCTGATAACTGCACTTCAAAGTCAGCCCAGGCATGAAAATTTCGTGAGACTCTCATCTCCAATTAACTAGCAGAAAACCATAAATGGACCTGTGGCCCAAGTGGTAGAGTTCTAGCCATGAGCAAAAATGCTCAGGGACAGAGCTCAGTCCTTGAGTTCAAGTCTCATAACAAGCAACAACAATTATTCACAACAAGAATTATTCACAACGATAAGACCATTTAATATGAATCAAATACTTCAGTTTCAGGAAACAAAATCTACAAGATAGAGAGAAATACACACGTAATAGAAGACTAATTCATCTCACAACTCATGATAATTTTTTAAAAAATAAAGATTTAGGCTAGGTATTGGTGGCTCAATGCCTGTAATCCTAGCTACTCCAGAGACTGAGATCTGACAACCGAAACTCAAAGACAGCCTGGGCTAGAAAGTCTTTGAGACTCTTACCTCCAATTAACCACCAGAAAACCAGAAGTGGAACCGAGGCTCAAAGTTGTGAACACTATCCTTGAGCAAAAGAGCACAGGGACAGTGCCCAGGCCCTGCTTTCAAGTCCCATGACCAATAATAAGTATAAAATAATAATGCTTAACTAAAGTATGACTTATAGAAAACAATAAGTAAAACCCGTGCATGGTGGTATACCCATCACTCAGCATCCTAAAACATATAGGTCATGCACACAACATTAACTTGTACTGTAGTGTGAAACCCTGTTCAAAAAATCCTGCCCATGCCAAAGTAGTAATACTTTAGAAAATTATATCAATTCCTTGGACAAAATAGATTCTGGTGTTAATACTATGATACGTGGCTTCACTTTCTACTAAACCTTTGAAGAACAGATTATCCAATGTTATTTCAACTTCTGCAAAGAATACAAATGTCAAACATCATATTTACAAGTCGGGAATATTATTTAGCTCACTAACATTCTATCTGTGGGAAGTAAAGATTATTAAGACCTTGAAGCCTAGAAACAGATTAAAAACTCATGGATTGGAATATCCAGAAGGAAGAGTGAATATCTGTATAAAGCTGATCCTTCCTGGAAAGAGAAAGCTGCTCCCAATTGCTCTTATAAAGGGTGCAGGCAGAAATAACAGTTTCTGCGTTGATTTCCATAACATCAATATCATAAGTAAACCCCACTTGTGAGACACCACAGCAGCTGCAAACAGAATCACTACATGATTAAATCTATAATAATACACAGCTGAGAACACTTGGAGTTGGTAGGGATCATCCCTTCTTCATTTTACACATTTGAATGATGACAAGAATCTTGGCCATTGCCATACTAATGCTGTATTTGGTTTTGATCACTTTTCAGTATATCCTACTCTGAATGTATGACTTCTCTCAGTTTGTTTCAATTATTTATTGTAGAATGGAGGAAATAAACCAATGTTGAGAATAGAATATTGAAGGAAAAACTAGTCCAAAATTCCAATGTCCTGCTTTGGGGAGGGAACTACAATGACATTTTTGATTTCTAGAGTTCCCCTACACACAAAGTATGATATCAGTTTAGTCACTGATATCGTACTTAAGGTCCCTTTGGTTACTTAACTACCATCAAATATCCCTGTCAAACCATAGATACCTGTCTGTGATTTTTCTCCTCTGTCTGTTTCATTAAATGTGCTCATACTGGGGCTGAAGGATTTGCTTAGTGGAAGAGTGCTTGTCTGTTGGGTTCAATGCATTCCGAATACTGTAAAAAAATAATTTTATTACCTAGTATAAATTATATTATTAAGTTTATTTTCTATTATAAATTATATTATCGATAAATATATTTTCTACTATATATATCATATTTTAAATTTTATCTTATAAATTATTTATATTATAAATAAGTCAATAAATTAACTATAACATATAGTGCATTATAATATATAACATATTATATATAATATCTATTAACAATAACATATTATATTCAATTGTAATTATAACCTATTTTATAACATTTTAATATATTATATTTTATAATATAACTATGTGTTATATTATATTTTCTTGGATCTTCGGTCTGTGGTGTCTGCATTTTAAGTCCTACTCTCCTCCACTGGAAGGAGACAAACTAACAATTCCTGCTAACATCTTCCTTAGCCTAGAGGGCAGATGCCACAGAACTTTCCAATAAGATTTGGAAACCTGTCATTACTTCATATTTCAGTGCCTGAAGGGATTGGTTGCTATGTCTTCTAGGACTTCTTGAGAGATAAGATAGATCTCATATCATAAGTCCATTCTAAAATTTTCATCCTAAGTTTTGGAATTTCTTCTTCTATATTATGTTAGAGAAATGTATTAGCCTACTGAGTCCTGGTTTAACCAATTAATCATGACAGCCATCAGGGCCATTTCTAGTAGTTCAAGCTACAAGTGTCTTGGGTAAGTATATGCAGAGTAAAATATTTGGCTAGAAATAATAATGTATTCCATTCTCCTTTGTTTAATAGCTTTTGAATCTATTCCTATCCACAGTCTCCAGGTGTTTACTGATATAAGCTAGTGATCTTGCAAATATCTTAGCAGTTTAAGATGTTTCTTTCAGAATCAGATTTAGTCTTTGCTTCCATTGGGAAATATGTTTTAGTTATGACTATAGAAGTGGTGATGGATTAGGAGGAAAATGCTTATCCTCTTGAAAGACAACTACTAAACTATCTTGGTTAAGGTTATAATAAGATCTTCAAGCAATGAGAGATTAGTTTCCATAGTCAACATGGGAGGGGTTTCATTTATTTGACCAAGTAAGCTCATACATCTCAGATTCTTTCTCAGCCATCTTAAGATTTCCATTTCAAGTTTCAAGGTCATCTTTCCTGCCAATGCCTTTTAGGCCATAGCTCATCTTATCTTGTGATATAATGTGCAGCACAACTAAGTGTTTTAATCTGATTTTCATCTATATTTGCTTTGCTTTGAAGATAAGTTTATGAAAAATTACTGTAGGGCTACCATATAAGGCTACTCTCTCCATTCTACTCACGATACCTCATCTCAAGAAATTATGATCTCAATTCTTTCTCTGTAGTATCTGTATTTCATCTTCCAGTCATATTTATGACATCCCTTGTTTGAAGCTTCTACATCTTTGCAACCCACTGTCACGATCCAATATTGGCAAATCTTTTTCCTTGGCCTCTATGGGTTTCAATAAAAGATAATTTGGTCAGTAAAAGAGAAATGATTGTTTTGTTTTTTCAAGCAGTGATGATTTAATATAGATTATCGATATGTTGTTATGGAGTAGAAAGAACAAAAAGGGAAGGACAATATCTAGAGATTATCATAGGATACAATTTCTTCAAAAGATTAGGGCAACAAAGGAGAATGCAGATTACAAGATGTCAGGAACATCCCTACGCTGGTACTAGCTGGAGTATGTGCTACATCCCAAGGACTAGCTAATCCACCATAGAGCACATGATGAGAACCAAAGCTAGAGACGCAAAGGGAGGTCTAGGAAGTTGGGCTCTGAGATTGCTGAGTGTGTGTGAGTTTTTGAAGGGGACTAAGGAAAAGGTTTTGTTCAGTGGATACTAGCAATACTGTTAAAAGAAAGACATCTTTAAGGTAAATATAAAAAGAACTTAGTCTCTCGCTTTCCATTATCCACCAGTCCTCTGAGTGGCAGAATCTAAGTAGAAGTCTGCTAGTAGGAGAGGTTGTCAAGTGTCAGGACAGTGGGCATGGATAACTTGGCCTTAGTGCTATTCTTCTTAGGTTTTCCAAGGATGGAAGAGATTCTGCTCTCCAAGAATTCGAGGACTAGAGTATCTGTTCCTCTTTATGCTAATTTTTATTCTTTTTTTCCCCCACATTGCCACTCTGATTTGTCTTTTCCATTTTGACTATTGCTATCTCAGTGCAAACCTTTCCACTTAACACTTGCTTGGATTTGATCATTTAATGGAACTACATGACAGAGACCATGAACATTTTACTTCAAATGATTACATTCTTTCTAAAACTTATGCTATGCTTTGTATTGTATATTAAAAAAAACTATCAGTGTATTCATTGTGTGTAGCAGTTAATGTAGAGTAAGAAATGTGACATGTAGGAGTTTGAGAAAGCAAATAAGTATTTTGAGTAAAACAAAGAGCTATTTCATGGTCAAGTCCGGAACCACCGATTTCTAGCTGTAGATTCCCTAGGTCAATAAAACCTAATAAAGAATCACTTGACTGCTTTATAGTAACACTGCAATTCATTATTTACCTTATACTTCTTCATACCTGTCATAAATTCCTAAGCAATGCTAACAATGGGCTTTCTTTCTTCAGACATGACATTCTGCCACATCTCCATAGATCATACTGCTCCATTTTTTGCCCCTCCTTTCCTTCTGAGAAAATGCTATTCATTGAGGGATGTACTAGTCTACTGTTTTGACCTTTCTGAAGCCTAATCAAGTCATCCCTTATCTTTGCAGAGTGTCCAGCTGGGGAAGTTTGCATGGCACTTATCACATAATGTTTCTAAAACCATTAGATTAAAAGGCAGATATAATCTCCAATGGTATACTTTTTGAAAAGTAAGCCCAACCTAAAAGAAATTTCTAATGTTTGATGACTTCTGTTTCTTCCATGAAATTTTCAGTCCTATTTTCAAGGAAATGAATAAATGCCCAGTGACTTACTATTTCTGGCATCCAATTCAACACTAGATCCATAGTGTGATTTAATCAATGTCTAATGCAATTTAATAATATATCAATGGAAGAATGCCAAAGTCACATTATAATAGTCTCAGATGGTATGCATGTTTCCTATTTTCCTACTCATTCTCATCTGACAAGTACCATTATTTAACCTTTTTTAAAATACCTGGGAAACTATTCTTTGCAAAAGCTAATATTCCTTCCTGAGATTATTTAACTATTTCTCATGGACAGTTGATAACCTGAAGTATGTATCATTCTGAGTTTTAGGATTATATATGAGTTTTTTTCTTATTAGTGACTGTTCTACTTAATCCAATTCAATCTTACATTCATCACATCAATAGTTTACTTAGAAAATATTGCATCGCTTTCTGTAGAAAGCTGGCTTTTTTTGAAGGGGAACATTTGTAGTCTCTGTTTTATCCTATTTTCAACTGGTTAACATTACTATTCTAGATGCAGTTATAATTTAAATTTTTGAGAAAGAATTAGTGCTGACTCCATGCCCATGAGGATAGGTAACCAAAGTCTGAACTATAGTTTTCAAATGTTGAACTAATTTTGTGACAATAGGCCACATTTCCATTACTTAAGGATCGGGAGGCAGGGCATCTGCCCATTGCATTGTAGATCCCAATGCTTATCTTTGGAGTCATCAGGGGATATGGACAACTATGTAAACTTAGGTATGGACCATTGCATCAACTTTGCTTGGGTCAAGTCATTTTACTATCTTTGATTTCTGAAGGTTTCTGTTGCTCAGAACAAAAGCCCCAAAGCAAAAAAGATACTTATAAAAGAGAGGTACATTCTAAACTTGAACACAGATTGAGGTTAGAGTGTTCAGATATGCTATGTTGGTGAACAAATGGACTTCCTGTGAGGGCAAAGGCCTGTTTGCTCTGCCATCTGACTACCTTGCACACTAATGGATATGATGCTAATAGAGTCCAGTTGTATCTTTCCTGAATTCATTGCTTTTCTCTGCATCTTGACACTATATCAGTGTAAGGCAAGCCGTGGCAAGCCCATCTTGTTAAAGGTTACCCAGGATGGGAAGGAATAGCCAAAGTCTCAGTCCCAACTTTAGCCATTAGCAGTAGGAAGACAAAATTCTCATTTTAGCCTTGATCACTGGAAAGTTACCCACTGGTTTTTGAAATAGTTCTGCTCTGTCAATTAAACAAATTGTTTTGCAGCTCTAGTAGGTGTTTAAAAGATGTGAGGAGAGAATTTTCAAACCTTTAGTGCTACTTCAGGGGAAGGTTTCATGCATTCCTCAGCAATATTGAAAAGTTTGCAAAAGAATGTTTTTTTTTTTTCTTCTAAAAGCATTGCTCACGTACCTAAGCAACCCATGGATTATAGGAAATAATGGGCTGCAGATGTTTCATTAAAACTGACACTGTTTGCATGGTATTTAATGAAAAACTTTGGATTTAAAGGATCTTTGCTTTGGTCTCCCAGGGTACTTGGGTAGCCTGAGATATGTTAATGTACAGAAATACTATGGGAACTCTTTTCTTTAATGTTTAAATAACTTTGGGCCCTTGAACCCACACTTTAACTTTTCCTTCATCTGTTTTCTCTTACCTGCTCTCACTGATATAAGAGATATCAGTATATGAAATGAGTTGTATTGTATACTTAGGGTCATCCTAATGGAACCTGTAGATGCCCCTTATGTCTGTAGCTACCTTTGTCATGCAGTTTCCTCACCCATCTGGTACTGTTTTAATTAAAGGTGCTTACTCTTATCCCTTTCCTTTATCTACACTTTCCAGTAGAAGCTACTCTTTATGGTTTACTTATTTTCTCTTCTGGTTAAGAGTTTATCTGAATATGGGTTTGCACTCCTAAGAATTAGTTGTTAAAAACATTCAGTTTGTGTGCTTTATATTGGACAGAAATAAGTAAAATGTCACTTTCCTTACTATTTGAATTATTATTTCAGTGAAAATTACCTCAGGAAAGGCATTGAATATTTTGATGGAGTTTACCACCTTAGAGACATTCTTTATGACAGTTCTTCAATTCTCTATGCTTTTATTCTCTGGATAACATTTACAAATGCTCCCTTGAATAGGCATGTTCTCTCCACTACAGGTAGATTTCTTACAGCATTTATGAGTTGATGGTGTTGTTGTCACTTGTAGGAGTGAGTAATTATAAATGCAGAAAATCTAGAGACATGGCTTGTTGGTTTTGTACTGTGTCAACATGCCTAATATAAACCCATATTTCCCCAAATTCTCTTCTCTGTACAATTCAAGTAAGTTTAAAGTGAGCTACAAGAAAATTTTATGGAAGATTTGGTCTATGAATGTGAAATGGTACTCATTATAGTTGAAAATATGGTTGGCAAATGGATCCAGCCTACTGCCTGTTGTAAATAAAGCTGTTTTGCCACACAACCACACTTGTTGACACACTATTTCCTGTTTTCATGACACTGTGTGAGAGTTAGACAAAGCTTAAGCTGTTTTACTCAATTGTGTTTCATCTTAAAAAGTTTGCTGGCTGTTGTGCTCTATATTGCGAAGGCTCACTCCCTGTACTGCCATGATTCATGTACTGCATCGCCTCCTTAGGCTTTTGTGAGTTCTGAGGCAGGCAAATAGGCAATATTAAAGAAGTCTGCACCAGCTTTATCTGCAGGCCATCTATCCGTGGAGTTAGGAATGGGGAGGGACAGAGGTAATTTATGGTCCGTATTTCTAGGTTCCAATTTGTCTCCCTGGATTCTATTTGCCTGAAGTTTTCCCTACTTGGTGTCCATTGTTCTTTCTGCCTCTCACCCTTGTTCTGCTGCAACTTTCAACCCAGCCTTAAATGCCAGGGCCGCAACTACCTTCCTTAGAATTTATTTCCAGCTTTTCCTTGTAGTTAACTATTAGTCATTTTCTTATGATAATACAACCATACTTTCCTTAGCTACTATTTCCCCAGAACCAACAAAGTAAAGTCTAATCCCTATAAGTTTAAAATTTCATATCATTTATATTTATTATGCTTTTTTAAAAGTTGACCTGTGAATGTGGAAGTAATTGGTACTGAGAGTGGAGGGCTGCCAAAACCTGAAAGATAGGGCTTAAGATGTGGGATTAAGTATTTTGCAGAGCCCTCATGATATCATCAGACCTCAAGGACCTCAGACGTTAATATCTGGTAACATTTGGACATTAAGTTTCAACAACTGAATTTAGGAGTGATGCACAATGTAAACCATAGGAAGAAAGGCCTTAGATTTATAATATAGTAACATATTCCTAGCACTATAGTTCAGATAATAGCTATCACAGTTGTACCAGGCACAAAGTCCTGACTATGGAATTGCAATCATGATAAAATGATTATATTTTATACCACTTAATTTGTGGAGACTTTTAATGTAGCAATGCAGTTCAGAAAGACCAATAAGGATACAAAGAATAAAATCTAATTATCTAGTAAACATTTTGATTTTTTAGTTATTTTACTATGTATCACATATGCTAAATAAAAGGTATCTTTCTATGTAGATAGGAAGAAGGAAGATGTGTTTTTCTTTACATAGTATTGTCAATATCTCACATGCTATTAAAAATCATTTGGTGAATGCCAGACACCAGAGTCTTATGCCTGTAACCCTAGCTACTTGGGAGGCTGAGATCTGATGATCAGTGCTTGAAGCCAGCCTAGGCAGGAACATTTGTGAGACTCTTCAGTTGACCATCAAGGAAGCCAGAAATGAACTTGTGGCTCAAGAGCACTAGCCTTGAGAAAAAAATGTTCACAGACAGTGCCCAGGTCCTGAGTTCAACCCCCAAGACGGGCAAACGTTTACAAGCACACACATATTACTTAGTAAAAATGTTAATAGAATGTATTTAATGATTTTGTACACTTCACTCAATGAAAAGATATAATGATCATATGATGTGAAATTTTTCAATTGTCCTCTCCAATGTTATAAATATCTTCACACTAACTTTACAAAAATGCCTTTTCTGACCCACCTTATCAATACAAAACTACCTTCATTTGGCAGATATATTAGCTCAAATCTTTGTAATCCTGTTGAATTCTCGTTACTCTTTTCAACTTTGAAAAAAATCTCTCTGCTTTCCTCTGTACATGCCTTATGTTTCCTATTTCACCTCGTAGACCATTGAGAAAGAAACAAAAAAATCTCCCTCATCTGTACTACCACAGAGTCCTGCCATCAAACCACATTCATTTTTTCCTCTGGGTGTGTTTCACTACAGTTTGGGCTTTGAATTCCAAATCTCTATCTCTCTCTCTTTTTAAAATTTCCTTTTAAATTTGAATTTCTCTGCTCCATGAAATGGATGTCTTAAAGGATTTTCTCTTCCAAACATCATATATTATCTATTTATATGAGTGTTCAGTGCCTGAGTCCTGCCTCTGAGCTTTTCTGCTCAAGGCTAGTGCTTTACCACTGGAGTCACAGCTCTACTTCTAGCTTTTTGGTGATTAATTGGATATAAGAATCTCATGGACTTTCCTGCTGGGGCTAGCTTTGAACCATGATTCTTAGCCTCCTGAGTAACTAGAATTAAGGGTGTGAGCCACTGATGCTCAGCTGTGAAATCTGTTTTTATCATGATACTCCAAAGAGCTTTGGAATGTACACTGAACTGAACTATCTTGCCTGGCTCTGGTCCTTCATATACTGTACAATACCAGATACTTCCCAGGTAAGATGTAAAACTAGCCAGTCACTTTTGGATTTGGATGAGCCAATAGACTAGAACTACTTCTTTGGGAAAGTCTGCAAGTGCAACAATATAGTTGGATTACCAAAACTAACTGGTGTTATGGGTATACCAGAATATTAGAAATGATCTCACAGTAGGATCTCTGAGTGGTTTGTAAAACCTACAGTCATTTTGAATTAATTAATAAATTATTTTAACTTTGGTATAATTGTGGGCTGGGGTGTGGCTAATATGGTAGAGTGCTTGTTTAGCAAGCAAGTACAAAGTCTTGAGCTCAAGTATCTATTGGGACAAGTGTCCAGTGGCTACCATAGCACCTCACAGGCACTCAAAAGAGTGACACAGGTACTGATTATACAATTCCACTATGCAATTGGTATCATTTCATATCACATAGTCTGATAACCATGTTCCATAGCTACCTTTGGTTCTTCTAGAAGTTTTCTTCTCTGCTCCACATTCCTCACAATTCCCACTTACTTTTTTATTGCCAGTCCTGGGGCTTGAACTCAGGGCCTAGGCACTGTCCCTGAGCTCTTCAGCTTAAGGCTAGTGCTCTATGACTTGAGCCACAGCACCACTTCCGGCTTTTTCTGTTTATGTGGTGCTAAGTAATTGAACCCAGGGCCTCATGCATGAGCGGCAAGCACTCTACCACTGAGCCACCTTCCCAGCCCCTCCCATTTACTTTTAAAGCATAGTTCTATCAATAAAAATTTTGGTCTCTCCCTCCCTCCAAAGAAGCAATTACTTCCTCCCTTATGTTCCTTTGTGCTTCTGTGGATTTCTATTTTGGATCTTATTTATCAATCTTTGCATGGTTCATCTCTTAAAGAACTCTGACATCTAGAATTGGCTCAATGAATTCTGGTAAAGGGATAAAAATGGATCACTTTCTTTCTCTTTAAATTTTTTATGCTTTTATAATATTTATTACTTCTATCATTTTTTATCTTTGACTTTCAACTATTTTTTTCTCCTTTCACATACTAGCCTATTGAATCTTCTCTGTTGAAAAAATTACACTTATGAAGCTTTCTTTGATGTCATAATTAAAGGTTACTTGATTGAAAAGACCAATTTATTAGACATGCAGATTATTTATGACAACGGCCAATAGTATAGATGTTTACAAATCTTTATTCACAATTCTAAAACCTAAAACATTCTAAAAATTTAAAAAAATTCATTGTAACTATTCTGTTAACATATGGTAATGAATCCTGATTTGATATGCATGAAAACAAGACTATAGTCTATTGTTCTCAGCTAAAATAACTACTCAAATAGTATTTGAGCTTATATGCCACATTACTTTTCTAAAATCAGAAAGCTTTTAAGTCCTGAAACATGTCAAGGTTCATCATTTAAAATTGGTCCATAGACCAATACTCATTGTGACTATTTATGCAAAGACAATTTATAATTTGTAGGGTTTATTTATTGGCAGTAATGTGACAACAGTTTACCAAAGGTAGTTAATCTTTTTTTTTTAATAAATTCAACTTTTAAAACTTTGGCATTGTATCAATTGATGTTTATATTCTCTAAAATTCATTGTTTTAGAAATCCGGTGAGTCATACAATGGTATTTGAAAGTAGAACTTTGGTTGTTAAGTAGGGCATGAGTGTACATCCTTCAAGAATGGATTTTGTGACACATGTGTTTCTAACCTAGAAGAGGGCTTTCATTAGAATCTGGCCATGCTGGTGCCTGCCTTTTGTCCTTACACCCTTGAGTTTCTGTTCTGGTTTAGAGAGTACAAAAATCAAGATTTTTTTTCTCAAATAATGATATGATTCTAAGCTTTACTTTGACTCTATTTGAGAAAGAGAGCACACGTTCACAGAGCCAAAGCTAGCACACAGCCAGAAATGACAGAAGAGCTCTGAAATTTCCTATACTTGCTCTGCTTTATCTAGAGTTGCAGGATTCTCTGTCTTCTTGATAGACATACTTCTCCTAGCAGAATAAACTCATCTTGGAATGATATGGCAGATGGCTGACAATTCAGTCACACAGAAGTTCACACTCCAAAAGCAATCATGGAAAGTTAAAGCATGATTCATGCTCAAAAGATTGTGACTCTTCCCTGAACTTGTGACTGTATTTCCAGTAAATAACCCTGCAAATCTTTAGTAACCATGGTTCCATTGACTGTAGGAAAGTTTAACAATAAAAATGAATGGAGTCCCCAGTGGCCATTGGCCCAGCCACAAAAACACTGTGAGTGTGAATGTATTCACTTCCTGGAACAAATCAGCAATGTTCTTCTATTTTCCTCTGCAGTTTCAAATTTATTGTGTTGAATCACTCTATCGCATGGGTCAAAAATACAGTCTTATGAACCACTGGTGAGCCAGCATGTTGGAGGTCTCAGAGATGACTATTTCTAAAAAGTGTCTGAAGTATGTGATCGGAGAGCACAGTTCAGTGAATCTATCACATTTCAGTGACTGTGTCAGTTATTAGCAGTTGTTTCCCAGCAGCAGATTGGACTAGCCAAACCCAGCTCTGGGATATTGGGGCTGGGACTCTGTAAATTAGTTGAGTCCCTGTTGGTCTTGGCTTTGAGACCATACTGCTAGAATAGGAAAAGGTGACTGGATCTTTTCTATTGTTTATATTTATGATTTTATTTCTTTCTCCTGTTCTTGTTGCCTTGGAAATGTTTCCATTCCCTAATAGAAAAAGATTCTTTTCACATAACACAAGCATTTCATTTTATTGTTTTCCTGATACTCCCAAACAATTCTCATTGAACCTTTTCAAACATATCAGCACAGCTGACAGGTGCCCCCTTCTTACACTAAGGGTTCTAGAGGGTCCCTCCTCTAATTATTGGTAATCACTACCAGCTGGCCAGAGACCCTTGCCATGGGACTCTTATTTCCCATTCTCCGCATCCTTCCTCCTCTAGTCTTCTAACTTTTAATAGTTGTAGCTTTTTCCTTTCTCAAACCCTTGTGGTAGGAGCTGCTTGTGATTATAGTATGCTTTATACCTTAGCATCTCTTCTTGAATACAAGGTCTTATATAAAATATAGTTAAAAGCTACCTAAAGATAATAAAAATATTCAAAAAATAAATTAATTAACAGGAGTGAATTCTATCTTCTGACTTGTCAATGACTCAAACAGTCACATAGTCACAGAGTTGAATGCAAATTAGCCCAAGTCGAAGACTGGAATCTAGCTTGCAAATACTCATCAGTAGGTAAAAGCTCAAATAGAATGCAACATCTTGATGACTTTCACCATAGCAACATGGGCTGAGTCTGATGTGAAGGTTCAGAGTATTAATTTCTGGGCCAAAGTTCTTATAAACTTCACATAGTAAGTTTTCTCACTCATTTTTATCTATAGTAGATGCCTAATGTAGCAATTAAACTAATTTCTGATATTTAGAGTAAAATTCTCAAATTGATTCCTGAAAAAATTTTACAGTTTATCAGCTAAGGAATGATAATATAGTTAAGAAAATGTTTTTTTCTAAACTTCTAGATGAGTCCTATGTGACCTTGAGCTTGAGACAGGTAAATTTCCAAGCAAAATTTGCTTGTTTGTTGTGTTGTAATACTGTTTCAAATTGATACTGCACACTATACTTTGCTTCATTATAAATAACTGGAAGCTTTTTCATTAGCATTTCTAGTTTTTCTGGAGTACACCTCAAGTTCTACTGATTCTCTCTCTTATGTTTCATTATTATGATTGTGATTATGATTATGATTATTGATTGGGGGTGGGACTTGAACTTGGCTTGGGTGCTGTTCCTGAACCTCTTTGTGCTTAAGGCTAGTACTCTACCACTTGAGCTACAACATTACTTCTGGTAGTAATTAATTAGAGATAAAGAGTTTCACAGGGCCAGGTACTGGTGGCTCACACCTGTAATCCTAGCTACTAAGGAGGCTGAGATCTGATGATCATGGTTCAAAGCCTGGGCAGAAAGTCTGTGAGACTTATCTCCAATTAACCACCAGAAAACCGAAAGTGACACTGTAGCTCAAGTGGTAGAGTACTTGCCTTGCCTTGAGCTGAAGAGCTGAGGGTCAGCACCCAAGCCCAGATTTCAAGCCCTACCACTGACCCAAAAAAAAGGAGTTTCACAGGAATTTTTCTGCATGGGCTAGCTTTGAACAATGATCCTCAGATCTCATCCTTCAGAATAGCTAGGATTACAAGTGTGGGCAACTGGTGCCTGGCATGTTTCATTAATGTTTAACTTAGAAAATTTAGGAGTATAAATAATGGCAGAAACATCATAGAAATCAGCTCCAATATATATATATTTGCTTTTCTGGAAAGGTGTCTTTTAAGCTTTAGAATTCAGCATTTTTTTGGGTAAGCTATTATGAAATGCCCTGAAATGAGAAATAAATCAAAGCAAATGTCTTGGATTATCCTTGCTGGTATCATGTTGTATATATGAACACTGCTTTCCAGTGGATACATACATGTAAGCCAGACCTTGTGTAGATTGTTTACCAGTTTACAGGGCCACTACAAAGAAGAAAACAGAGAAGAGACTGTTTGCTTTTGTTGAAATTCACAACAGCTGTTGTATTCTTCTTGCTAGGCTCCAGGTTTAATAAGACTCAATAAATCTCTAATAAAACAACCCCAAGACACTGCATTGTTTTTATGTTGGTGTTGGGCTCAAGTAAAAAGTCTCTGTCTCTGTCTCTCTCTCTGTCTTTCTCTACTGTCTCTCTCTTTTCAGTAATCTTTTGAACTGATTTCAGATTAGATTATGCCAAATACAAACCCCAAGTCACTATCCTAGAAAAGCTCGGGAAGAAAAGTTAAAGAACAACAACAACAAAATACCTCATATCCCTGGCAGTGAAGTCAACTAACACTAAGTGTCCCTAAAACATAATGCAGACAACTAGCATTTCTAAGTCAGGTGTGGGTAATATTGGCTATGTTGGCTATTCCCAGAGGCTTAAGTGCTCTTTTCAAATCATTGCTTCAAATTTCTCTCTGTTATTACCTTATAAATAATTTTGAGGAAAATAACATCAAAAACTTATGTCATTTCCCTGGTCTTCAAAACGCAACCAAGTCTGCCTCATTGGGATACTATTATAGCGGTTACCCACTGAGTGCAGCCAGCCGACAGGAACTCACTACTGATGCAAGTAATATATTTTCAATTTTTAATGAAGTGCTACTTGTTCACAACATTATCTCTTTTACATTCTAGGCTGAGTGCCAGTGATAAACTGTGGAGTTCAACATCTTATCTATTTTTAAGTGACCAGTCTTTAGAGGTAAGTTTCCCATTTTCCTCCATGAATTGACCCAGTGTTGGCTGTGTACATGATGCGATTCTTGTTTTTTGAGGAGAGCAGGGAAAGAAGAGACAAGTATACATCTGCTTCCTCTGTTGTACAAAACTTTAAGTAATATGCACAACTAAGTTAAGTCTTCCAATCAACTAGAGGCTCTTAGGATTTCTGGCTAAGCTGATGAACAATTACATATGTTTTCACATGAGCAAGTCTGGCTGTTACAGAAGGAAGGGAAAGAAAATCATTCTGCTTCAGATTATTTGAAAGGAAATACAAATAGCACTATATTACATCCACATAGGAGGGAGTACATGATCCATAAAGGCAAAATGTAAACAACATCTTCTGGGAAGACACAAAAGGATGGAGGCTATGGATAGACAAAGCAATGTAGCTAAGGGCAAGGAAGACAAACTCTCAGGTGATGGATCTGTTCTATAGAAATAGGAACTAATAAGGAAAGTTCACAGGGATCTATAAATGCCATGAGTTGTTACAGATCTTTGTGGATGCATTTCGCACAGAGACAGTCTAAGGATGCTGAAACTATCCTGATAAGACTTGTGAAAAGTTCTGTCTGAGCTGGGGCATCAGTGGCTCACACTTATAATTCTAGCTACTCAGGCTGAGGCCTAGAGAACTGGATGTTTGAAGCCACCCTGGGTCAAAAAGTCTATGACACTCCATCACTAATTAGCCAGCAAAAAAACTAGACTGGAGGTGTGATTCAAGTGGTAGAGTACCACCAGCTGAGCAATTAAGCGAAGAAAATGTGAGACTCTAATGCTAAGACTATTACTAGCAGGAATTCTGTGATATTTCTTGAACAGATATCTGAGATTCACTGGAAGATCTGGTGATATATACAAATGGCTGAAAAACTAGCTGGCTCGAGTGTTTCCCATGATCTTATGATAACTTTCTTAATTAATTCTGTGGCAAATTTGAAACCATAATAAAAAAGTTAAGATGAGAAAGAACCAAGCTATGCCTTTTATTTATCTCTCCTTTCCAGCTAAATTTTGGGGGAAAAATGTAAAGAACACAAATCATCAACATTTTATATTTTGGAACTTTTCATCTGTGGAAAGAAAGTTTTATTAATGTTCTTTCTCTTCATTGTTATGGTACAGATGATATACAGAGGAGTTACAGCGACATGAATCAGTAATGAGTAATGAGTACTATTCTTTTTGTACCATGTCTTCCCTTCGGTTGCTCACTCTCAGCCTTTCACTCCTGTCTCCTCCCACAAAATATCCAGTTCATTTTCTATATAGTGTTTCATGAATATCACTGTTGTAGTTGTTCATCCTTGTTCCACCTTTATATGCCATCCCTTACCCTCCCCCAAACAAACTAACAAACAAAACAAAAACAGTAACAATGGCAACTAAAGTTGTCTCTTTTTCCTTCTCTTGGAGTTCATTTCATACAATATTATTTGATAGGATCATCGGCATATAGCTATTGAGCCTTTCTCCACCGCTCCTAGGCATATCCTCCTTTTGTCTCTGTATGTTAATGACTAGGGTCCTGTGTAATTTATCATATCCCAGTGTGTACATATATATGCACATCTACATATATGTAAATATATACAAATACATAATATATACATATACATATATACATGCATATACATATACATATATCTACATACACATATATATATATTCACACACATGTATATCCTAAACAATGGAATTAAAAAGAAAGATTTTGTTTGGACAGAGAACATTGTTCATATATAAATAACTTTAATATAGAATTTGCCAGGAAGGCATTAATGAAGAGAAATAATTAGGGAAAGCTATAAAAGCTATATGAGTTTGAAAATGACTAGAGAAAAAGTATAATAAAAGAACAGAGCAATGTATCACCAAAGAATAAGTGAAAGAATTTAAGGAGAACATTAATATCTTCAGACAGGTGCAGTGTCAATGTATAATATAAGTTATAAAGTGCACCTTAAGTTTAATATGCTAAAAATTCTCATAAAATAGGTATCAACTAAATCATAATGTTGGGACAGATGACTGTAGATTGTCAGTGTAAATATTGTATTTAAAAGTAGAGCCAACATCAGAGAGTAGAGTATGTTAACACATGTACTCACACATACACATAAAAACACACCTGTTTTTCTGGAAAAAGGTGAAGATAGGAGTCTGATGCAGATATTTCTCCACTAAAAGTGGAGAAAATAATGAGACTTTTAAGAGTCAGTGATTTATGGTAGAAGCATATGTGATTCTGTTTCACTTAGTTCACTTTAATGAAAGTGAACCAAGCTCTGTGGAGTGTAGGACATGTGGCAGCAAATATGGCACTGAGAGGGAGATGAGTGGGCAGAGCCCGAGTTGTTTATGTTAAAATCTGACTGGATACCACAACCAGGCAAAGTGATGTCAGTGTGTGAACAACTTGCAGACAGCAGGGAAAGTATAGAAAGCTTAGGCGCATGATAGGGTGACCTCTACAGTGATTGGTTGGTTCCTTTTCCTCCCCTTCCATGCCAGGTGGTTTTTTGCCTTAAAAAGTGCTTGCTGTGTGGTAATAAATGAGTTCCTGCTTAACTTGACTCCCCACTGCATCTGATTGTCTCTGGGGTTAAGGGAGGCTGGGGAATGGGCCAGTGGTGCAATTAACCTTTCCTCGGACCCCCCTCTGTCTTCCAGGGGATGGACGACCCGTCAGTGGAGGAGGGTAAGTGGGTGAATGTGAGGAGGATGGCTATGATCAGAGTGGTTTGATTGTGTGAATTAAAACTGAACACTGAAGCTTTATGAAATTATGTTTAAGAAGGGGAAAGTGCAAACGATCACAAACAAGGCTATACTAAAGCTATCAGCACAACTATGTTTATTGCAGCATTATTTATCATAGCTAAGATATGGAACCAACCCAGATGCCTCTCAGTAGATGAATGGATCAAGAAAATGTGGTATGTATGTGTCTATATACATACACACACACACACACACACACACACACACACACACACACACACAGTGGAATTCTATGCCTCTATCAGAAAGAATGACAATGTCCCATTTGTTAGGAAATGGAAAGACTTTGAAAAAATTATATTAAGTGAAGTAAGCCAGGCCCAAAGAAACATAAGTCCCATGGTTTCCCTTATTTGCAATAACTAGTATAAGTCTAGGACAAGCAGAAAAGGTCAAAAGCTGTGTACATATGACCATATAAGATGATGTTAAGTGAAATGAACCCCAAGATAGGGACACAACTTGTTTTCCTTTCTTGCTATTGTTTTTAATGTATCTAAAATGTACTATGTGATTTTTTTTGTTTCTCTTGTATGTTCTTCCCCCACGATATAACCCCTGTTTTCACTGTATTTGATGACAGTGCCCTGCATCTTGTATATACATTTTTTTTAATTTGGGGAGGGGAAGGGGAAAAATGCTGAAACAGGGATACAGGCTGACCCATTGTAACAAGGAGATGTACAAGACACTTTGTAGAAAACAAACTTTATTACTTGATGGGGGAGGGGGGCAGGGGAGAGGTGGAAGAGATGATAGGGGTAAAACAAAGGAGGAGGTAACAATGCTCTATAGAAAATGTACTCATTACCTTGCGCATGTAACTGTAACCCCTCTTTACACTATTTTTACAATTAAAAAAATCTTTAAAAAAAGAAGGGGAAAGTGATGTGAGAAGAATGAAGAAAGGAGGGGTTGATCAGGATACATTGTGTATACATAAAGAAATGTCACAATATAACTAATGTACGCTTTTAAAATTATTAAAAAATTCAACACTCCAACATTCCAACATTACATAAACTTTCATTATGCTACAAGCTAAATGTGAGATAAATTTTTGTTTTCTTCAGTGGATTGAGGAAACAATTGATACTCTGGGTCATTCATTGGTCACTGAAAAAAAAATCTCCATAGTTGGACTGAGGTGTAGCTCAGAGGTAGAGTATTTGCCTAGCACACAAGGGGCCCAGCCTTAATCCCAGCATCCTCTCCTTGAGGTGACCCAGTCATGTTTAAAATCACCATCACAGATTCATTCCTGACAAATGTGAAGTAACAGATTGATAAGATTGTGCTCATAGATTATTAAAGGATATGAAGTTATTACTCCAAATATGTGACATAATTCTAGGCTAAATAGCATTAGATATTAGAAACGCAGATTTCAAAAATTTCAACACAAGGCTGAACACTTTCAACAACTGTGTCATTGATACAGTCCTGGTACACAGTTTGACACACAAGTCCACACACAAAAAATATTTAATGTTTTAAAATTTTACGAGCATCACAACAAAACAGATTTTTATCATTATTTCCTGAAGGAAGAATGAAATTTCAGAGAACAAATCACCTGCTGCAGCTTGTGTAGCCACCCACATCTGATCTGCATCATGGCTTTAACTCCAAAGCCCAGACTGGCAGCATGGTCCTGAGACATAAGAAAGTGCATGTCTCTCTGTCCTCTTAAAATGCCCCACACCAGACATGCTAAGAAATCCTCCTTATGGCACAGGATAACTGTAATGAGTTCCTGTTTGAAAAGTGCACATGCAAATGAGAGAATATGAGCATTCCAAAGAGTAGAATAATTCCCTAAGAATATGTCTGGAAAGCTAAACAGAGAGATTTCCCCACACTTTAATAACCATATTTTATTTTACTATTTTTATTTGGATGTGTTTGTATTATATGATATTATGATTGCTTTTATTTTTTGGGACTTTAACTCAGGGCCTAAGAATTGTCCTTTACCTTTGTTTAACTCAAGGTTGGCTATTTGCCACGTGACCCACAGCTTCACGTCTGACATTTTGGAATGACTAACTAAAAATCTCACAGACTTTCCTGCCTTATTTGGCTTTGAACCAAGATCTCAGATTGTAGTGTCCTGAATAGCTAGGATTATAGTCATGGTGCCCAGCTTTAATGGCCATATTTTATTCTAGATGAAAGACAGAGACACACAGACAGGGAGAGATCTGTTTAGGAAAAACTATGATCAAATGACAAGGCAGCAAACACCTCTCAACTGACTTGTGTATATTTCCAAGTATAAACATAATACTTTTCCAGTAATTCAAAAAAAGTCGAAGAATAGTTTTTTTT
Source organism: Dipodomys spectabilis (assembly GCF_019054845.1). Classification (NCBI taxonomy): domain Eukaryota; kingdom Metazoa; phylum Chordata; class Mammalia; order Rodentia; family Heteromyidae; genus Dipodomys; species Dipodomys spectabilis. Next base: position 493,508 of record NW_024870774.1, read on the forward strand.
TTAAAGCTTTGCATTTCATGACTCCTTCTACTGGTAAATCTTTAGTAGCATATGCAATCTCTTCTGGTACTTGAGCTTTTTCCCAGTCTTTGCTTCTCTCCAAAATTCTCAGTCAGATTTAGGTATAAACTGGCATTTTCTATTTAATTACTTAATGAAAATCACTGAGTACCCACAAAGCAATCCATAATTGGCCTAATTAGAACCCAAACAAGCAGGATTAAAACTAAGTTTCTTCCTCTGTGCATATGTAAGCTTTTATATATGACAAAATACTTGTATTTAGTCACCATACACACTGGATACAAATCGCAATTTTATCCTTTTTAATATATTGCCAGTGCATTCTTTGTACTAATTACCTTGCCATTGTTTTATTCTGCCATACTCTCCCATATATCCAGCAACTATAGATATTGTGCTTGAATAATAGAATTAGGGAGTAGCTAGCATTAATATTACTATTTTAGATGGAAATCAATTATGTCCTTATGTAATTAATTCCTTCTACCATTTGAGAACTGTTTTCGGTTTCAAAATGTGTGGAAATGAAATGGGAGCTGTGGCTCAAATGGTAAAACTCTGGTCTTAAGTGAAAAAGCCAAGTGACAGGGTAAGATCCTGAGTTCAAGCCCTAGTACCAGCACACTTAAATGCCTGGAAATGATAGGGAAATTATGAGATGAGCCCAAGATGGAGCCAAGCTTAATTCCTCAGTTTTAAGAGTGTCAGAACTGCTGGACACTGGTGGCTCACACCTATAATCCTAGCTACTCTGGAGGCTGAGATCTGAGGGTGATGGTTCAAAGCCAGCCTGGCCAGGAAAGTCCATGAGACCCTTATCTACAATTAACAACCAGAGAAACAGAAGTGGTGCTATGGCTCCAAGTGGTAGAGGGCTAGCCTTGAGCAAAAAGAGTTAGGGACAGCTACCAGGCTTAGAGTTCAAGTCCTAAGACTGACAAAAAAAGTGTCAAAACTCTATTCTTCTCAAGAGCCAAGTGCAACAATATCTATGTGTACTTTTGTAACTCTGTGGACTTCTTACAGCCTTGTTTTGCTCACTTTACCATATGGCTAAGACTCTTTAGGTGCAACTCACGTTCTCTTCTGTTCAACCTTCCTCTCTCTGATGTCTCGATTTGGTTATGGAATCCAGAATCTACCAGGATTGAGTCATGAGAAATGCTTGTTAAATTTTCATGAATTTTGTGAGCTGGTTTATATCATATAAGAGATTGAAAGGGGACATAGTTTGAGTAATTATACCACAAAAATCAGTAAACATTATAGATCAGAGCATCTCTAGTGCCAAGAGCTGAAAACTGTAAACAACTATACAAATACATCTGAAAATGTCTCAAGAAAAGGAAAGAATGAAACCCCACAACTTTTCCCCAACCCTGCAATACTTCCTCCACTTCACTTATTCTCACTTTCAAAACTCCTTTCTCAAATTTGGGCCAGAGGAAAAATGCTTCTAGGTTGTTTTTACAAAATGATTATTGTACTATTTTATTTCATTTCTACCAATTGTTACATGTAGACCTTTATGAATGATCTTTGTGTTAGAGCTACAGAGAAGTTGGTTAAGAAACCACTGATGTCTACTTGACTACAATTTCCAGAAAGAAGTACAAATTCAGGTTTATACAGATTCACAAGGAAATCCCTGGTTCTAAAGCCATTATAAGAAGTAAAAGATTGTCTATAGACTTTATTCTGAGTGATGGGCTGGTTGGAAAGAAAGAGGCTATGGGCAGGTACTTGTCTCAAAGATAATCTTCACTAAAAAAAAACTCTCTGATTATGACAACTGCTGTGTAGGAGTGGTTTACCTTATATACCTTCCCTATCTCTTCTCCCTACTATAGGATCCAGCTACTAAGGAATAAAGCCACTCTGCCTCTATCCCATGTTCCACACTGTACATTTGGGACACACAGTCAATATAGCTGTCTGTGACTGGCCAGCAATGCTCTCTAATTTTAGTGCTCTGCATTGGAAAGCCCTGGATTGTTAAGCACCTCTATTATGTTCTTCTAGGTAGTCTTTATAATAAAGTTGATATTATAGTTTCTATTTTCAGACTCCTTTGTGTCGATTAATGGTTCAGAGTTAAGAAAAGAGGAGTGTGATTTCTTGGGCATTTCCAAAAACCAAAATTAATATAATCTTGGGAGAAGTCAGTCAAACTCTATTTCTCCATCAGTAAAAAGGAAAGGAAAGCTACAACTATCAGGTTCCCAAGAAATTGGGCATCAATTGGGCACCTATTACATTTACTTAACTAAGTGCCCAAGGCTCTTGGGATGTTTTGTTCCAGATACTGTGAGGAAATTCTTATGGTATAGTATTTATAATTTAGAAAAGACCAAGATATTGTTCTAAGTGCCACAGTAGGAATACAGAGAATATCCAACTTAACATATATGGACTCAAAAAGATTAAAAGATGTTTTATTTTCTTAAATTACCTTCCCCAACAAATCACATGTCCAACACAATTTTTCTTTTATTCTTCTGTAGTTTCTAGCAAACATTTTAATGAATAATGTATATTAAAAAAGCAAGTTGAATAACCTATATATTGTCATTTGTTTTGAATGATCAAGAATTGACTGCACTGACATTTGTTATTAAAGTAATTTTCTGGGACTACAATAACAAAGTATTGCAAACTGGTAGTCTAACATGATAGATTTTTTTTCTCATAGTCCCAGTGATTCAAATATCCAAATCAGCAGGTTGATGCTCCAACACCTCTGTCTTTAGCTGATGCATGACTAGTTTTTCCCTGTGTCCTCATGAGAACTTCCCTTTCCACTCTCTGTGTCTTTGTCCTCACCTCTTCTTTTTTTTAAGGATACCATTCATCTTGGCTTAGAGTACATATTTAATATCATTAACTTAATTACTTCTTTGATATTTATTATATTCCCAAATGTTCCCCAGTTAGATGGGAGAGAGGAGGAAGGATTTCAATATGAAATTTGGAAAATATAATTCAGATTATTCTAGCCACCTGCATGAGACATCCCCAGTAATAGCACCAGACTTAACTGTGATGTCAACAACAACAGATTCTAATCACTCCCTAGAAGTCAATCATTTTTAAAAAGCTCCTTAGGAAGTATATCCTTTTTCCTCATGATAAACTTCACTTATTCAATTGTGCTGCTGGTAGGTAACACTGGATTACTTCAGATGGATTTTATGTATGGAGCTGTTACTGAGAAAATGGTTATGAAATTGGTGGCATGAAGATTCTATTCTGTTATTTTTAATTAGAAGAATGAATTAAGCTTAAGGACCTTGGTTTATCATTCCATCTGTCTTCTGTCTATCTGTCTGCCTGTCTGTCTCTGTCTCTCTCTTTCTTCTTTGCTTTTCCTTTTCCTTTCCCTTTCAGTCCACACAATACTAAACACTAAACCCTACTGATGAGTCAGTAGGAAAATAAAGGATTAGACTAATGTAAGAAGGACAGAGTTCACAAAGCAATTCTCATCTAGTTTCATTCTCCATACAGGCCTTTATCAGGAAATTGTAGAAACTGTTAAAAGAGGGTGCTTCAAAAATGGAAAGCTCTTAGCAGATGATTCCATTTGGGTCAAAGATCTTACTAGAAATATATCATGGATGTGAAATTATCTAACTTGAACTTTAAAGTAAACTTAAAGTTTTATACTTTATGCACATTAGAATCCATTTAATTAGAACTCTCTTCTGTGAGGGAGGGGGTGATAATGTTCAAAAAGAAATATACTCATTACCTGACTTATGTAACTGTAACCATGTGCATCACCTTTAAAATAAAATTTAAATTAAAAAATTATTTTATTCTACCTACTTGCGCCTACAAGATGGGTTAGAATTTTAAAATATCAAACTATAAAATACATTATCTTTTTATCCTTATATCTTGGTCTTTCTTGTCATGCTGACATTTTTATTGATTACATTCTACTTTTATTGAATTCTTTCTCAAATATATTTATCTGCATAATTTCCATTTATATTTTATTTTCTCATTTTATGTCACAATAGTTAACCTTTCTCACTTCTAGAGAGTCTTAAGATAAAAAGAATTCAAGCAGAAATCCCCCAAATATGAAATTGTCCAAATTAAATGTATTCATTTCAGGATAAACGTGAGCAAATAAATGATTTATTTTGAGGTACAGGCTGCATTTCATATATTACCAAATGAAAAATCACTAATAGAGAAATATCTAAGGTATAAATCAACCTGAATGATGGAATTTTATTTTTCTTTGAGCCTTTATATTGTCAAAGTGTTGGGGGCCCATTAATTTGGAGATCAATCAATGTAAACCTATGTAGTCTCATGACACAATCTCTTAAGGTTATGAAACGATAATTAGTTTAACTTAAAAAGTCCTGAGTTTTAAATTTAACCCTATCTGTACAACAACTGAATTAGGAATGTCAGGGCAGTCAATTCTTGATCTTTCAAAGGCCAATGTTAGCAAAATATTTGCTGGGTAGACTTCTTTTTTTCACAGCTTTGCCCCGTGATCTCTTCATTTTTGATCACCATCTCTGAAGTGAAAACTCCATAGTAAGTTAATGAAAACAACACAAAATAAAAACCAACTGTGTGCTTATTGCTCTAGAATAGCATCCTCCAGCCACACTACTAACACTAGCTATGTAATAATAGTAATAATCACATTAATATCTAGTTCTTATCATGAACTTTATGCCTGGCAGGCTCCATGCAATTATTACCTCATTTAAACTTGAAGATGAGACTGCAATAAGATTATTCTAATGGTACAGAAAAAACAAAGTATAATATTAGAAAGACCTGAGGTCATGCAGTTAATAAATGGCAATGGCAAAGACGTCATCTTTCTCCAATATACTCTGACACTATTTTTAACCATTCTGATATAACAACTAGCAGACATACCTAACATATTATCTATTCATTTGAAAAGGAAATTTGTGATTGACTGTAAAAACAATTTCCTACCTCAAAAATTCCCCTGAAATGTCTCTCCAATAAATATTTAAGGAAAGGTATTTTATATAGCTTTTTATATAAAAATGTAAATTGACTTAGAAAAAATGTATTTCTCAAATGCAGGTAATAAGAGAAATGGGAATTAGGTATTCTGGTAGAAGAGAGAAATTGTGCTAGAATATTAAAATTTTAATAATGTGCCTCTCCTTGCCACAGATGTAATACTTATGTCTGAATCTTAGGATAAGCCTTGGGAGTTTTATTTTGAATTGGCAAAGAGATTTTTCTTTCAGCTTGGAGATTTCTGGTTTTCCAGACTTCAATTGTTTTGTTTATCTGATTCTGTTTTTATCTTTGATTCTCTTACACCTTCTTTTCTGCCTTTCTCTTTTGTTTTCTTAGCTGTCATCCCAAAAGATTTCTTTTCAGAAGCAGGCATATTTCTAACAAAAATTATTTAGAGGTTGGGCTCCTCAGAGCTCTAGTCTCAAGAAATAAAATGTCTCAGTAAAAATATGGCAAATCATCGGTTTTGAGCTAGGTTTCAAATCCTAAAAGAGTTGCTGAATCCTTGGCCTGCTCCTTCTTGACTTGTTTACACTAACTGAAACGTGCTTCATTTGTGTGGAAATGCAGTCAGTAATCTAATATATATCCCACAAAATTAAGAAGAGTAATGGGAAGGATGGGTAAAGGAAGGATGGGTGAGAATGTTGAAAGGAGTGACATTGATCAAAATATATTGTATTCAAAAACTGCTTTGCTTAATAGTAACTCCTTTGTGCAATAAGTTAAAGATAATTAAAAGAAGAAGAATTTATGGGAGAAAATGAAAACAGCCATTAGTCCTGAATTAAAGAAAATCTAGATATCAAAAGGAGTTTCTAGAAATCCTTCAAAAGACAATAGAAAGCCTGAAATAGCACCCAGGACTTCAGCATCATTCAGATGCTTCCAAATAATTATGTAAATAAATGTATCCACTGTGGAATAGCTTGTTGTATTCATACCTTTTGGGGAGGTTCTAGGGTTTTAATTCAGGGACTAGTGCTAGATAGGCATTGTACCACTTGAGCCTCCTCCTTCCCTAGTGTATTTTTTTTTTAGGCTATCTATCTATCTATCTATCTATCTATCTATCTATCTATCTATCTATCTATCTATCTATCTATCTATCTATCTATCTATCTATTTGTCTGTCTGTTTCTCTATCTATATACATATACATATGTATGTGTATATATATGTATACACACACACACACACACACACACACACACACACACACACACACACACACACACACACACACACACACACACATATATATAACCATGACCCTCATCCTCATGCTTCAGCATCCCCATAGCTAGGAAAACAAGTGTATTACCACCATACCAGCTTTTTGCGGGGGGGGGGGGGGGGGGGGGGGGGTTGTCCAGTTTTATGGCCTGAACTCGGCCTGGCCGCTGTCCCTCAACTCTTCAGTTCAAGGCTAGCGCCCTACCACTTGAGCCACAGCGCCACTTCCGGTTTTTTTCTTTTTGCTTATGTGGTGCTGAGGAATCAAACCCAGGGACTCATGCATGCAAGGCAAGCGCTCTACCACTGAGCCACCTTCCCAGCCCCGGTACCAGCTTATTTACTAAAGCAGGAGGTCTCAATAACTTTTTGCACTAGCTTTCCCTGAGCCATGATCCTCCTGGTTTCTGCTTCTGAGTAGTTGGTTTTCAGAAGTGATGCACTATGCCCAGCCCTTGTATTCATAATTTGTATTTGCAAAGTGTTGAAAAGTAAACCTATTCACTTCTATACTTCTAACGGCAGTCTTTTCAATGTAACACACATTTAATACTGACAGCTATGGGAATAAACCAACTTAAACTCTTAAGTTTGAACCTAAGAGATTTGATATGAATCCCTGAGTCACCATGGCAGTTGTTATCACCCAAGAAGAAGTGTGTCAGGGGTACTCTCTTTTTCTCAGATTTCTCAAAAAGTTTTTTCATCAGTAATCCCAAATAGCTTGTTACACACAAGCAATTGCATATTTTGGTGCTCCTTTATCTCAATTATACATATGTCATATATATTTCAATTATATATGCCATATATTACATATATACATTATTATATATAACATCATACATATTAAATAATATAGACTATATTATTATATATGTGCATATGTAATATATACATATATATGATTATATGTTAGCTATTAAATCATATATATGTGTATAAATTAATAAACATATATATATCTCCTCAGATGGTGAGATATATGTGACTGTTCATTACTAACAACAGCCTCCCAATCTGATCTTTGACACCTAAGATCAACTCTTTTTCTTTCTCTCGCTCTTTCTGCCTCTGCCTGCCTTATATGAATTATTGAGTTTTGAAAGAGGAATACAGTATCTTTGTGTATCTTGTTTCATCTTGGAGCAACTGGTGTGTTTTGTCTTTTTTTTTTTTCCTGTGTTGGCACTAGGGCTTGAATTCAGAGCCTGGGAGCTGTCACTTAGCTTTTTGCTTAAGGCTGATGCTCTACCACTTGGGCTGCAGCTCTGCTTCCTGTATTTTTGACTACAGCTTCATTTGTACCCAGACTGTACTCTACTGCTGCCCACAGATACAGTACATCTGCTCTCTGAGCTTCTTTTATTAGTGGTCAGAGACCATCATAAACTCTAATATGTTACTTTCTTTTTTTACTCCACAAGTTGACATTTCTGGTTGCCCATATTCTATATTCCATTCAGAATTGGGTAGTATGTGTCCTGTTTCACTCAATCCTACTCTATGTCTGTGTAGACTATTGTAATGTCCCATCTCTGTCTATATCTGGTTGATTTAAATATAAACAGGAAAATAGATGCTATTAAAGCTCTTCTATTTGAAGGAGGTTAATGACATTTCACAAATGATTCAATATATTTTGCATAAATATTTGCATAAGTAACATTTCTATGTATATATATTTATATATACTCATATAATTAGATGTCCCATTCTCATCTATGAAAAATGCCTATGTTGGGTTTTACATCATTCCGCACTTATTTGACCTTTCCAGATTGAAGTTCATCTGGATGCTTGTATTAAGACTATTTGTCCACCATTATAAGTAACCTGAGAAGATGCTAATGCATCCATATGGTTATAGATACAATTACTTTTCAGCTGAAGACATTTACCTTAGAACTCATTCTGTATTTTTCATGAGACGGTGTCCTGACTACAAACTTCCATCCTAAGACTTTGTTACCACATAGAACAGCATTTCCTCAAAAAGAAACTCTTCAGTCATCTTTATCCTTGATATTTTGGATACAAAGAAACCTGTTCGGTTTTGAATTTTCTATACTTATTCATTCTAAACAGTAGCCAGGAAATTTTCATAACTATAAAATTGTACAAAAGTTTCTTGGGGGCAGTACCAGGGTTTGAAGTTAAGACCTTATGCTTGTTAGATAGACTTATTATTTGAGCCATACCCTTAGCTCTTTTTTGATTTAGCATTTTTTTGAATAGGTTCTTGCATTTTTTTTTCTGAGTTCAGTCCTGAAGTGCAATCCTCCTACTTAGCTGGGATTATAGGAGCACAATTTGTATCCAGATTGTATGTTGGGTTGGGGGGGAGGTTTCTCAAACCATGATCCTCCACCCCCTAAGTAGTTGAGATTATAGGCATGGGTTATGCTGGGATCTCATTTGAAGATTTTAGGCTAAAATTTTTTTTTGCACCATCAAAGGTAATTTGAGAGCATTCTCATTTCTGAATTGACATAGTACTGGGTAAAATAGTTCAAGCATTGACTCATGCTATTGTCTCTTTCAATATATTTGAGTGTGGATAGGAATGGCTGGTGAGGTTGGAGGGTGAATAAGTTACCCTGTGAAAGGAAAATTAAATAAATGCAAATTAAATGTGCCATAATTTAAAAGAATTCAGTTGGTCAGCTACTAAAATGTTTTTCTGATTCATTCACATATGAAGTATAAAACAATGGAATTCACCTCATGTTAAATACTTGAAGTTACTCAAACTAAGGGAGACACCAGCGTTGCTGATGCTATGACTTTCTTCCTGAATGAGGATCAAACCATTAATTAAAGAAACTATTGTGGATACTGTAGGATTGGGCCCCTGATATGTCAAGGGCATATCTCCAGGTTCTTAGGGTTTTACCAAGCAGTAATCCAGTGTGGCAGGGCTTTGAAGGGTCTTAGGAAGTGTTTTCTGTATAGCCCTTTCTTTCACGTGAAGAAATACAACTAATGTAATGTTGATTGCTCTGAAAAAAACTGTAATATACAGAGAAAAACTCTTCTACATGTGAAAAATAATGTAAGGAATTCAAGTTAGTAAAAAGATAAAAATGATTTTTTTCAGATTCAAGTGCCATTTTCTACCTGTTTGAACTTTGGCAATTTATTTAACTTCCTTATGATTTCAACTTCATCATCAACACAGACATGACTTGTATTTGTTTGAAGAGCTAGATGTGAAAATGTTTTGTAAATATTTAGACACATTGGATCATGTTGTAAGTGCTTAATAAATGTTAACCTAAAGCTGGGTGCCTAGGGCTCATATCTATAATCCTACCTCCTCAGAAGGCTGAGCCTTGGAGGAATAATTTGCAGCCAGCCGAGGCAGAGAAGCAGGAGAGACACCATCTCTGGTTAACCAGTAGAAAGCTGGGTTTGAGGAATTATTGAAATGCTAGAGCTCCAACTGAATAAGCACAAGTCCTTGAGCTCAAGCCCTAGTACTGCCATAAAATGTTCACCAATATTATTATTTCAGAGAAAGTAAGCATTTAGCATAGATAGCAATTGTCATCATCACAGGAAACTGGAGTCTAGGAAGGCAGTGAGAAAGATAACCCAATGATTTCCTTGTTCCTCTTTTCCAAATACGTACAAAATCAAATGCCTGAAAATACATTCCTCTTCTGTCTTCTGTGCCATCATTCCCCACACCACTGCACACACATATATCTACTAATCTTTACCTTAAAAGCACTTGTGCTCAAGATATCAGGATGATTTCATTACAAACTAGTATGATGAGTGTTCCTTTGGCTGAGTTTCTTACAGCAATAGAATGATAATTGCAAACTTGGGGACTATGCAGCCAACTAACAGTATCTCTCCCCTCTCGGAGGAAAAGCTGCTACTTCTTCAACTTCAATATGCTTTGCAAAACATATTTTTAAAATAGGTAGTTATAAAATCATTTTCAGCAAGCTTCCTTTTCTGAGGACAGAAAAAAGAGCTTGTTTCACCAGGTAGAATTAAAATTACTGTTCAAAACTGTACATCCGGGTTCCAATATCACAAGGCATATCAAGCTGCCTTCTAGTTTCTATGTGGAAATATTTGAATATCGTTTGTTCTTATCCCCCCCATTTTTTTTTGTTTTTCTTCATGACCTACCCCTTGCTCCCTTTAAGGCTCAAGTTTTTGATTGCCCTGCTGAATTATTTTTCAACCTTTTTACATATTTATTGTTCCATAAACCTAGATATTGATTTTCTTTCATACTTGATTTAATTTATTTTGTGAGTTTGTGTTCAATTTATGGATTTTGAGATAAATCTCTCTCACTGGTTCTTTACACTATAGACCACATAAAATTTGATTTATAAAATGTTCACTTTGTTTTTGATGTAAAAGCAAATATTGCATTTGATTTGGCCTCAGTCACATGGGGTTATTGAGGAAGAGGAATGGTTTTGATACTAGTAAGATTAATATATTTAAATTTTGAGCTGAAAGAAAAAAAGAGGAAAATTGACATTGCCTGAGTTTGATATTTGGGTTGACTCTAATCTTTGATTATTTTCAAATGATTGTGTAAATATGGGTCCTAAGCAAGCTACTATTTGCAGCATTTTATCAAATCAACATCAATAGTTGAGATGGATCTTTTTAGGGCAAAACTGCTTCTACATTTTTTGAAAACTTTGATGTGTTAGCACTTTAATATAAGAATCATTACAGCCAGACAATACCACTTTCTTTGGATTCTATAACCTTAGAAGATCTAGTTTTGATTTGGTCCTAGGTAAGCTGTTATAGGCTTGGATCATAAATCTAACCCAAAAGTTCATGAGTTGAAGGCTTATTCCCCAGCTAATGGCAATCTTGGGAAGGGAAGTTGTAGTAATTTTAAAAGGCAAGGCCTAGTGTGCCTTTGAAAAGCATATTGGGATCTTGGTGCCTCTCTCTGTCTGTCTCTGTTTCTCTTTGTCTTCCCTCTTCCTTCTCTCTGCTTTGTGGACTACATGAAGTAAGCAGTTTTATAATATAATTCTCCCATTGTCCTGATAGTCATGCTATAGCTTTGGTGTGACAAACACATATAGTTGTGAAATAAGGGGCCATGTTAAATCCTTCCTCCTTTTAACTTGATTTTTTTTTCCAGGTATTTTCCTGCAGTAGTAGAAAGCTGACTAATGCATCCATTTTTTTTTTAAATTAACTGTGATTACTGGGGTCTTTTGACTTGAATATTTTGAGATCGTCATAAGTACCTAATCAGACCTAATAGTAGCAAAAGAACTGTCCAGAAAATAGTAACTGGTTTTAAGAGATATGTAAAATTTGGATTATGATGGTAATTGTTAAGTTAAATTGACAAATTGGTAATTTGGGAAGTTTTTCACCTAGATTTTGTCTGTGGTAAGCACAATTTATTTGCTCAATTTCAAACCGTTAATAAAAATTGATGCATTTTCAAGAGAAGTTTTAAAAATACACACATGCACACACACAACACACATATAACACACACATAACACATACATCACACACACACACACACACACACACACACACACACACATATTTGGGTACCAGTGGCTCACATCTAAAATCCTAGTTATTCATGGTGCCAAGGCCTGAAGGATCATGGTTTGTAAATAGCCTGGACGGAAAGTCTTTTAAACTCCTATAACCAATTTACCAGAAAAATATTGAACTGGAAATATTGTTCAAGTGCCATAATTAAGAAAGTGAAAGAGGCCCAGAGTTCAAGCCTCAGTAACAGTACAAAATATAATGTATGTAGTTCAAATTTTATTTTATACTGACACGTTCTACTTCCTGTTCAGACAAATTTTAAAGGTTTGGTCTATATCATAATAAATCAACAAAGATGATCTAGAAAGACAGCTGGAATGAAATGAATTCTTTTGCATCTACAAAAACAACTAAAATATGGTTAAAATACAAATAAAAATCAAAAAATTAAATAATTTTAATAGAATTCTATTGAAGAGATTGACTCCATAGCTTTAGAAATCCAGAATAAGATATTTTAAATATACACAGGTAGTTTCACCATAGATGTCTACCCAGATTTAAATATTAATAACAGATCCACACAAAACCATTCATGAAGTAGAAGGGAGTTTCTCATTTCATTTTATGACACCACTAGTAGCCTGAAACCACAACTAGAAAAGCAAGAAAGAAAATTATTGCTCTTCATGAACATGGATTCCATTGCACTCAACATTAGAAAATCAAAATATATGTAAAATAATTATACAAATTCAAAGCAAAGTAATTAACCAAGTGCAGATTACTAGAAAAAGAAGCAATAAGGTCAGCTCAGATTTGTTTGGAAGGTGATGGTAAGCTGATGGTTTTACAATAGAACTATTTGTTCCTGATGATTGTATTTATATTTTTAATCTGATTATACCATGCTAAAATATAAATGTGCTTACTTTATTTTAAAAAACACAAGAGAAATATACATATAAAATTTGCATCAGGTTAAAAATGGAGTCTGATTGGTGCGAAGGAGGTTCATTATGTAATGGTTATTCTGTCACTTACCTGAGTCCTTTGAGACAGAACATTCACCTGAATTACTTGAAAAAGTTTATTATTCACAAATAGGTACTGAAAAACAATAGAAACCTATGATTCATGTTGAAATAGTACCTAACTTCTAGGAGAGCTGACCAAGATAGATGGAGCTTCATCCTTGCATCTTCTATGTTTTACTGCAGCTGAGGGATACTGGACACATTCTGTTGTGAGATTTATCCCTTGGGAAAATCTGGGATCTCTGGGTTAAAACATCTCTCCTTATCTCAAGATATTGCATTCGCAGTGCATTTGATAGTAATCCTGAGAACCATCCTCCACCTGCTGGAGTCTGCCTGGGGCTTCCTCTTTGAACCCATATTTCTCTTTTCCCTCGAAGATACTGAAGTTCAGGGTGAAGATTTATGGAGTCTGAGAAGTTTCCCGATCTGTTGTCTGCAAGCTGGAAGCTCAGGAAAGCTAATGTTATTATTCAGTCTTCATTGGAAGCCCTGAAAACCAGAAAAGCCAGTAGTAAAATAAAAACAGAAGACCAATGATCTAACTAAAATGGAAAATTATAATTATATTTTAAAATACCATATCTTAATTAGGTAAACTATAATTCTGCTTTAACAAAATAACATTTATTTCAAAAAACAGAACTAGTGTTTCTTTTGTGCTGGTCCTGGGACTTGAACTCAGGGCCTGGGCCCCACCCCTTAGCATATCTCACTCAAGGCTGGCACTCTACCACTTGAGCCACAGGTCTATTTCTGGCTTTTTGATGGTTGATTAGAGATAAGAATCTCACGGATCTGGACTTTCTTGCCTGGGCTGGCTTTGAACTGTGATTCTCAGCCTCTTGAGTGGTTAGGATTACAGGCACAACTCACCAGCATCTTCCAGGAATATTGTTTTTATTACCATATATTAATTGCACAAAGGAGGGGTATTGTGATATTCCCATACTTACATATAATGTGTACTATCAAACTCACCACCTCTATCTCTCTGCTTCTTAATCACTATCCCCTTCTCAACACAATTTCAAATAGGTTTCATTAAAATACTTCAACCATATTCACCTTGATTCACCCTCTCCATTGCCCCTACCCCTCACACTGGTACCAAGTCCCCAACAGAACCTGTCTAATTAGTTTATTTATTTTTCAATTTTATTGTACAAAGAGGATCACCATAATAATTCATATGTTCATATATTATTATGTACTCTGATTAATCTCATCTATTGCTCTTTTCCCATACTATTGTTTAGCAGGTTCGTGTGCTTTCTTAAATCATCTTCATACATACATACTATGTATTTCAATACTGTTTGTTTTCCATCATTCTCTTCCCTTCTCCCCTGCCCTATTGATCTCTTAAACAATTTCACATTTGCATTCATATTTCCTCTATGCATTTCTATTGATGTTTATTTCTTTTAAATCTGCATTCTACAAATGAGCAAAAACATGCATTTGGCTTTTTAAGTTTGGCTGTAAAAGGAAGTCTGAAGTTTGAATGTGCTGCTTGTACCACAACTCCAACAAGCATAAGACAGTGGCAAAGAAACACTTCACACACTAATTGAATATTGATAACAGCAAGAAACTATATCTTAAAAGCTTTCCTCTACTAACCATGTTTAGAGGAGAATCCAAGTCACTTGCGTGCCTTTGAGATGCCAGGATGGCATAGGAAATTGATAGTATGGGTTAGTGACATGGGTAAGAAAATCAAATGCTAATATCAAAGCACAAATACTTTCCTATTAGAAGAACTACTGTAGCTGTATTTTCTATAATATATATATATATATATATATATATATATATATATACATGCTATCAAAACATTTATGGAGACGTTTCATAATCAAGGAAGGTGGAGGGTTTGTAAGCCAGACATCTGTGAAGGTGACATCAAAGGAAATGACATAATGCAGGAAATCATATTAGGGTCATTTTTAGCAGCTATTTCCCAGACATGTTTTGCTCTGGAATCTGAGGCAGACTGCTCAATTAATCCCAGCAGGTGCCTCCTGCAGCCGCGTTTCCTTCGAGCATGAGCCTGTGAGCCCTCATAAGTGAATGTGTGTGCCTTTACCAAACCTGATGTTTTTGTAACATGGCTTCTCCCCTCTAGATGTGCTCCTAGCTCATCCTTTTACAATTCACATCAAATTCTCAATGCTAAATGTTTGAACTGTCATATCTAAAGAAGACCATTTTAATCCACACTTTTTTTTTTACATTGAAATTTCTCAATGGACACTCCACTGTATTTAGGATGCCTAAATTGCTCCAACAGATGAAATCTGATACAGAAGTCATTGATGTTGTCTTCTTAAGGTCAGTTCAGAAATTTTATTTTCTGGATCCTTTTGAAAAGAAGACTATCTTAGGAAATGACAAATGCACATAGGCATGCGGCACTCTAACTGTGCAGAGAATGGTGCTGTTTGTCTCCAAGCTTGCCCTTCTAAAGTAAACATTGTTTGTTAGAAAAGAGAGGATGCTGCTTCAACCTTGAAAGGGGAGGAAAGGAAGAAATAGCATTCTCTCAATATAAGCCTCTCTGATAACACCAAAATGTGAAACTTTATGAATGCTGTTTGAGAGATTCTATTTTTTGATAGCTTAGAAATTGCATTTTTGGCAGGGTGGTTTCAAAAAAAAAAAACAGGACACCAAGGCTTTGATTTGGTCCTCTGTTTTTATCTGCAACTCTAATCTATATACGGGGGAAGGTTTTCTTTGACATTTGTAGTCGCATTTCTGAGATTGATGCAGCTGCCTATTATACAGGAGAACATTTGATACTAAAGGTTCCCGCAGCTACCATCAGCTTTCTATAGCAGGTCTGCTCTCTTGACATTTAATGTCCCTTAAGCCTGATATGGTCTGATAACTTCAGCACACCAGCTGCTTTGGGGAGAAATAAAGAACCGTGGTATTCTTGATTCTTCCTAGGGACTGTCACCAACTGCATCACCAGTCACCCATCACCTTTTCCCCTTAATACTTGTGAATTACAGCCTGGAAAAACTACACATATATGTATCAGTGTACAGGTACCAACACACACAACGATCAGATCAGATTACAGGAGAAGTCATCACAACAATCAAAGGACACAGCATCAGCTACCTTGTGAGATATCTAGATTAGCTCTCCAAGGCCAGCCTTTGAGAGTCAGATAAAAGGACAAATTCTCTGTGCCTCAAATATCAAATTTGGCACCACCAGTGTTCTTAATTTGTATTCCCAGATAGAAGTGTCATTTCTACAAATGCCTTAGCTAACAAGAGTTACGATTATATTGGTATACCCAGCCGTTGGATGAATTTACAATGAAAATATTCTGTAGCTATTCAAAGAATGAAAAATTCTCTATATTACAGTCCAAACAATCTGAAGTATATGTTATCAAGTGGAAAAATAAAAATGTAAAAACTTGTTCATGGTACTTTGTGTGTGTGTGTGTGTGTGTGTGTGTGTGTGTGTGTGTGTGTGTAAGAAGTCAGGAGACCTTCAGCTTTGCTGAAGGTTTGCAGAAGAAAACTCAGGAAGAACATTCAAGGAAGTAATGAAAGTGCTGATTGGTAGTGTAGCCTTGGGGAAATGCAAGCACAGAAAGTGGCAAGGGATGAAGAGAACATTTGAGTACACTTACATTGTTTTATATTATTTTAATTTTTTAGTCATATGAATGAGCTACGTAAAAGCTTATAAGTTTGTGTGCATGTGCATGTGCATGTGTGTGTGTGTATGTGAGAGAGAGAGAGAGAGAAAGAGAAGGGAGAGTTCAGGGCTTGAAGTAAGAGCCTTGTTTCGGTCCCTTAGTTTTTTCCACTAAGGATTGGTGCTCTACCACTTGAACCATACCACTTCTAGCAATTTGGTTGTTAATTGGAGATCAGAATCTCAAAGCTTTGAACATCTATCTTCATATCTCCTAAGTAGCTAGGATTACAGGTATGAGCCACTTATACCTGGCATAAAACAGCTTGCAATTTTTTTAAAATGTAAAATGTTAAATTATATTTTACTTTTATCTGATGCGTGGAATTATCAGGTAAACTCCAGGAGTCTGGGATTCCCAATTTGTGAAGTCATTGGTCTCTGATGGGAACCCCTGAATCAATGGACTGACTTGAACTACATTTGGAATGTTGTCATCATCATTTATGCAAAACTTTTTTAAAATTCATCATAAACTCACAGTGGTTGGCTCCAGAGCTCTGGCTCCATGGTGTATGTGAATCTGGACTAATAAATAATACTTCCAGGTAAACATAAAATCCATTTGAAATAAGAGATAAAATGGTGACCCACTTTTTTAGAAGTAATGACTGTTAAGCTCATGATAGTCTATAACCAAGATAACAGAGTGTATAAGAGCACTATTTATCATGAAGAAAATTAGCATTTTTCTATCTCCACAGTTTAAGAGCTATTTCATTTCAATATGAATGAAAGAATAGAATATGAAAGCCCCCAAACTTATCCTCTTAGCATTAGTTATTGAAAGCATTATTATTCTGTAGTCAACATAACATGAATGCACAACTTGAAAAGTCTGTCATGGCTTTAGAAAACTGGAAAGGGAAAGCAATACATCTTCCAAAAACCTAGGATGCCTAAGAAATATTATACTGAGGTACAAATTATATGAATGACTAATTGATAAAGGAAATAAAAAATAATTATAGGTGATACAGGAATAATATTTATGGTATCAAAGATACGAAATAGGAATGTGATAGAATCAGAAGAGAATCTAGAAAGATGTAGACACATTAAAAAGAAAATGAAGAGGATTCTTCCTCATGAAATCTTAACAAACGTGTCATAAGTGGACAATGCCATCCTTCCACCATCACAAACCTTCAGGATAGATGTGTTAAGTTCTAAAAAATTATATTTATATGGAAAAGCAATTCCATCACCTTTATTCTGCAAAGAAAGTGCATACTTCCTCTTTGGCTACCCTTTCCTTCTTTCCTTTAAGACAAAGATCTGATCTCTATAGCTCAGTCCTGATGTGCCCCACCTTACTGTGGTAATTCCATCTCTTCAAAGGAAGGCATGGAAGCATTATATGAGATGTTTTATGTTAGTTTCTGGTGCCACTCTCTTCAGATTGTGTCCTTGCTTTCCCTTGTCAATTTATGGAGTAACCACTGGTAGCCATTAACAGACAAAAGCTCTGACCTAATTCTCTTTACTTGTTCCCCCCTCTACTTTCTTGAGAATCCTAATGAGGAAACACTTTGGGGAGGAGAGGGAAATTTTACAAGTTCTACAACTGTGTAAATAATTTAGCAACCTTTAAAATGAATTTGCATTAATATAGTCAGGGCTCCCAGAGTGTCTATAATAGTAATTCTACTTTCCCTACTTTTCTACTGGCTCCAAATCTCCTCTGTTCATTACTGGGTAGGGATTGTCTTATAAACTCATTAGAACCCTTGACAGTTTTCTACAATCTTCGACTTGAGTGTTCTCCAAACTGCTTTTGTTTTCCCATCTATATATTTCTTTAACTGGACTAAACAGTGGAAGTCTCTGCATAGTGCATAGCTTTGTTGCTCTGATTGGCCCAAAAGAGTAACAGAGACAGCCCAGGGCCTCCCTGGGCCATGACCTCTCTGTTGTTAGTACTCTTCAAGGGATTCAGCAGATGTGATAATTGTTGTTCCTGAAAGCTGTTCCTAGTGGCCTTGGCATCCCGGGAGCTTGCCCAAGTCACTTTGTGATGGTTGTCTGACTCTGCCCTTCACTGTGGGGTTTCACCATATAATAGGATTTTGCTTCTAAGGTAGCATGCAAGCTGCCTGGCAAAGGATCTACTCACAGAGCTTGTTCCACCCTTCCATTCCCTTGCCTGTGCTAGAAATCTTTGATTTAGTGTACTGCAGCTGCTGTAGTTCATTACTGCACATTTTTGAGTCAAGTTTGACTCTGTCAGTGGGTTACCCCCTAAAGTGCTATACTCATTGTGATAATAGCTAAAGATATTACAGGCAGGAGGAGTGCATGCTACCTAACTTAAATGGACTTCCAAATAAAGGAGAGTGCTACTCTGCACAGTGCTACTCTGTACTCTGCACAGTAGCTCCTGCTTCCCCACAACGACCCTGGCTGCCTTACCCAGCTCTGGACCAGGGGCCCAGATGAGGACAAAGGGCCTATAACCAATGTGATTTCAGCCTAGAGTGACTGTGGAGCAAGAGATGTAGTGAGCAGAACCAGGGCTATCCTCAGGGCTGTTGCGGCTGTCCTGGGCAGAGGACAACCCTGGTTCCATTTAGTACATCTCCTGTTGCACAGTGTGAGGGATAAGCACATCAAAAATCTGCTGAGTGCTATTTGGTTAGCGTTCAACCAGCCTTTGCTTACCTCGTAACATAGTGAGTTTTTCAGGAAAGAATCCAACCTGATCTGTCTGTCAACAATTGATTCCTAATCCCCCACTCACTCACTTATTTTAGTACTTCATTTCCCTCCTTTGTTCTACCTTATCTGTTGCTTTCGATGTCTGTTTCCTCACATGTCATTTAGTGTTTTAGTCATGCCTATCCTTAAATTCAGTTTTTATGGGGTCATATTTATCATCCACCATCATTTGCCTTGTTATCTTCCACTTACCTTTCCTATCTCTACTCACATCTACCCACAGAGATTCACCTTTTCTTTCTGTTTTAGGGTACTGGGGTTGGATTAGGGTCTTACAGCTGTTAAGCAGGTACTTTACCACTTGAACCACATCTTCAGCCCATAATCCACTTTGTGGTAACTGTTTTTCTTGTTCGGACAGTAGTCTGTTTATTCACAGTGCTTGTCCAAGTTGTAATTGGTACACTTGCTTACTTTTTTTGGTTGGTATTTTTCTCCTTCTCTAGTTCACAAGATTCACACAGCTGCTTACTTGCTGGAGCACTATTATCTACCTCCCCCCATTTTCAAGGTATGGCAAACAAGATAAGAACAAAACAGCACATACTTGCTTCTTTCTTTGACATGCATGCCTTAATTTCTTTCTTTGGTCTTCTTGGCTATATCAGAGTTTAGGTATTTCTGTGGTTTGAGTTTATTTAGTTTTGTGAAACTCCATTCCCTGCTTATAGTCATTCTCGTACTTACAATTCTTGTTATTGTTCGTATTGCAGCACACAAGTGCATGTTCTACCTCCCATTTTGCCTTGTGCAAGCTTCCACTCAACTGTCCAACACTATTTCAATCTCCTGCCTCTTTGTGGTACATATGATATCAAGCCATATTAAAAACTTGCCAACCCCACTTTTCAATATTAATACCAGATATTTAATTCTGATGCTCCCACCTTTGACCCTTTCTGCTCAATGGTTCCAGCTCTCTTTCTCATATAATCTTTCTCACGCAGATGTTCTGGATGACCATACAAAATCTCACTCCTTTCACTTCCTATCTACTTCATTATTATAAACACTTCTTTATAGATACCATTAACTCTATTGCCCTCCCCCTCCTATGTACATATCTTCTAGCTTACAACTTTAAATGTACTTAAATCTTTCACTTACACAAAAAATCTTATAGAAAAAAAATACTGTTACCACATTTTACCTTAAATTTAGGTCTATAATCCTCAGTAACTGCCCGAGATCCTACATGTTTTTCTAGCATGTTTATTATATTCTTTCAATATTAACTATGTGTATATATATATATATATATATATGCATGTATATCTATATATCTATATATTTCCTCTCAAAGCTCCTATATCACTTCTCTTCTTATTCTTACATTTTGAGAATGTGTAATTGAGAAATTAGAAGACATCAAGTGAAAATGGCACCACATTTTTCTTTCATTGGAAACTACTCTTCCTCTCTGGTGCCATGGAAGTTTGTTCCACTCACTCTGGGCCTGGGCTCTGTCCCTTAGCTCTTCAGCTCAAGGTAGCACTATATCCCTTGAGCCATAGCACCACTTCCAGTTTTCTAGTGGTTAATTGGAGATAAGAATCTCATGGACTTTCTTACCCAGGCTGGCTTTGAACCAGTCCTCAGCTCTCAGCCTTCTGAGTAGCTAGGATTAAAGGCAGAAGCCACCGGTGCCCAGCTTCACCTTTACTTTTATGCCAGTCTTTGGGCTTGTACTCAGAGGTTGGGTAGTATATCTGATAGTACTCTACCACTCAAGCCACAGCTTTACTTCCAGTTTTTTGATGATTATTTGAGGATAAGAGTTTCACAGACATTCCTGCCTGGGCTGGCTTCAAACCCCCATCCTCAGACCTCAGCCTTGTGAGTAGCTAGGATTACAGACAGGAGCCACCATGAGTGTTCAGCCCCATCCACTGATAAAAATCCATTTCTCCACAGTGTCCTGTGTCCATTCTGTCTCACCTGTATGGATCTTATTTTTTAAGTCATCTTTGTTGACTTCTGCTTCAGCAATCTTTTTCTCTATGTAGATTATTTCGTAAAAAAAAAAAAAAAGGTAAATCAGAGTGCTTTATTTTTTCCTGTTATATCATATTTCCTTCTGAAGGTATGGTATTTCTTTTCTTTACCTAAAGCCAAGATTTTATTGGGTAGAAATGAGATTCTCACTAGATCACACCAGCCCTTCCTCCTGCTCCTGTGTCTTTCCTTTACTCCAATTTTCTCTTTTAGGGATTTTCCTCTCCACTTTCACACTTCCCTACTTCCTCTAGTTTCCTCAGTGCCTCACTTTCTCTAGTTTACTGTGCACTCTCCAGAGAGCAATTGAAGAGTTGTGTTTCTAATATATACAAATGGGATCATGTTATTCCCCAGTTAAAAATATTTCAGTGACATTCTTTTTCTATAAAATCTAGTACTGTCTCACACTTAGTAGTAACAGTTGCCAGAGAAAGAGACAGGAAGTAACTGAGTACAGAGGTAGACCAGATCTGTTCTTTCCTCACAGGAACAGAATGTTTTGGAAGACACAAGGTTATTTAAATGAATACATAGTCACACAGGTAATTGTCATTGCTTATAGTATGAGGAAGCATAAGTATACAGTATTTTAAGAACTTGTGATAGCTGTTTTCTTTTTTCCTGTAGAAGATATACTTATTTTGAGATCATGTTGGGAAATGTGAGTATTATAGTGTGAGGGATGCAGGTAGATCTGCATATGCAAATGAAATGAGGCAGGGAAGAATGGTGCTCCCTTGGATCATGTCATAAAACCTGTGTCACTGGAACACTGGAATTTAGGAGAACTGTAGGAGGTACAGTAGGGATATTACATTCAAGCTCTTGTCCCACCCTCCTCCTCATCATTTAAGCTGTTATGAATATTTGAGGAACTTTCTTCTGTACTTGACTTCAGTTTTTGCACATCCTTTAATGGTGAATTCTGCTTTCATTCAGAATTCTGATGAATTCTTCAGGCATTTGTGAATCTGACTTTTTTTTTCCTACGGTGTAATAGGTAACATTCTCATGAAACAGACTCTTGATTTCACAATTCTGCTGTTTCCTTGTTTGTTTGCTTGTTGATTTGTTTTGTGTTGGTATTGGGTCTTGAATTCAGGGCGACATCTTCTAAGCAGAATTAGATACTCCAAAACCTTTGTAGATCACTCAAAAGGATTTACTTCTCATTCTCAGAACCAATGGAAGCCACTGAAAGACTTTAAAAGAGATTTGAGATTAGTTTCATTAACATCATAAATATAGGCAGATGAAAGGAAGATGGAGGTAAACTGAGTTTTGAAAATATCCTGGGGGTAAGAATGAGATACTTATAATTTGGACCAAGCTACATTTAATTGAAATGTTCAAGGTGTTTTAGAAGTTGAATGACAAGACTTAAGAATTGATTACATTTTGGTAGCTAATGGCAATAGACGTGGCAATGATGATAAAAGTGTCCAGGATTTATGTCAAGTTTGTAGTGCCAGTGAAGGATCTGTGGACTTCTGAATATAGAATGCAGGAAGGAGCTTGTTAGGGAGAAAAAAAATAGTAGATCAGAGTTCAGATACCCATACTGAGGCTTCTATGTGATATTCAAGAGCAACTTTAATTACGAGACTGGGAACTGGAAAATATTCACAATTTTTCTTCCCCCCAAGAAAACAACATTAATGATCAAATGTGGCTCAAATTAAACATGTGTGTGTTTGTGCATTCTAAATCTAGTTAATAATATGATTTTAGTTCAAACTCTCCTAATCTGTCTTCTAGGTTATTTCTTAGCTCTTTACTGTTCTCTTATTGCCAATTCTCCAAATCAATTAAGATGCTACATTTAAAATAAAAATTGTACCACTCCATATACATATTGCACTCTTATTTTAAAAAAACAAACCAAAACATACACCATTTCTTTCAACAAAGGACTCTACCACACTCATTTGTAATTCTTCCCAATCCTTCATCCAATCCCTCATTCTATGACATTTTACATAGCCCCTTCTTGTTTTTTGAACCAAATCATCTTACTTCAGAACCTTTAATTTTCTATTCAACTCTTCTGCTCTTTGTCTGAATTTTGACTTAAATGTCACTTGGACCATTTTTTAAAATTATTTATAAAATAACTACTCTTCCAGGCTTGTGAATTTATTGGTGGATGACAACACCAATGCTGAATGCTGGAGTAACTTTTTCTTCTGTTTGTATACATATTTTGTATCATTAAAGAGTATTTGGAGCTTCTGATGTAGAAGAGGTTCACCAGCAGGAAGGGAGGATGTTGTACGAATGAAAATGTGGTATTGCTTTATTCAAGGAAAACAGCTGTTAGTTAACATATGCCTCATGATCTTGATTAATTGTGGGATGACAGTAAACTTTGTGCCTGTGATCATTTCCGAGTGCTCTCTGAAAACAGGGCCATCAAATGAAATACACTGAAGATAGCAAATGAAATACACTGAAGATAGCTGGATTTGGAAGTAAAAGGCAGTCATTCAAAATTTTACTGTGAAAGAGATTAACATCATTCTGGTATTACAGGTGGTACAGGATTTATTAGACTTCCAAAGGATTGTGTCTGTGCAATGTTTACAGCACCTTCATTATTATTATTATTATTATTATTATTTGGGGTCCGGTCATGGGGCCTGAACTCTGGGCCTGGGCGCTGTCCCTCAGCTCTTCAGCTCAAGGCTAGTGCTCTACCACTTGAGCCACAGAGCTACTTCCGGCTTTTTTCTTTTTGCTTATGTGGTGCTGAGGAATGGAACCCAGGGCCTCATGCATGCAAGGCAAGTGCTCTACCACTGAGCCACCTTCCCAGCCCGCACCTTGATTATTTTAGTCTACTATTTTTAGATGTTTATTTTTGGTGATAACAGAGTTTGGACTCAGGGCCTTATGCTTGCTATGCAGGTGCTCTATCACTGGAGCCACATCTCCAACTCTCTTTGCTTTGAGTTGTCTTTCAAAATATATCTTCCATAATATTATTTTAAAACACACTGTGGGGGGTGGAGGAGGGTGGGTTCTGAGGCTTAAACACAGGGCCTGGGCACTGTCCCTGAGCTCTTCTGCTCAAGACTATATGAGCCACAACTTCACTTTCAGCTTTTGGTAACTGGAGATTCGAGACTTTCCTGCTGGGCTGCCTTTGCATGATGATCCTCAGCTCAGCTTTCTCAGTAGCTAGGATTATAGGTGTGAACCACCACCTTTTAATGTTTAAAATAAAGATCTCAAATAAGTAGAACTGAATGAGTAACAAAAATAAAGAAATTTGACAAGCATCTGGCCCATAATTCATGAAATCAGCTGATTAGAAACAATAGCTGTTTTTGTTGTTGTTGCTGTTGTTGTTCCAGAACTGGAGCTTGGATTCTGTACCTGGACACTGTCCTTAGCTTTTTTTCTCAAGACTGGTGTTTTATCACTTGAACCACACTTCTGACTTTCATGGTTAATTGAAGACTCAGAGTCTCATTGATTTTTTTTTTTTTATAGGTGGTGGGGCTTGAACTCGGTCTGGGCGCTGTCCCTCAGCTCTTCAGCTCAAGGCAAGCGCTCACAACTGAACCACAGTGCCACTTGTTGTCTCATGGATTTTTCTGCCCAAGTTAGCTTTGAGCTCTGATCCTCAATGAGAATCCACCTTAGTAGGTAGGATGACAGGCATGAGCCACTGGTACCCAGCTAGAAACAAGAATTTGAGTGACAAAGTTCAACCTAATATGAACCTAAAGTCCCAACTTTATGAATTTGGTGAACTTATCTTTATAGTGTCCATAAAATGATACAATCTGAGCACTTATTTACACAGACAGAGTATTTATTTCCATGAAATTCACATCGAAATGCCTGAAAAATAGCAAGCAAAATGGATCAAGAGCTCAAAAAGGAAAGTATAGAAGTTACATGTTCTCTTTAGGTGATTAAAGACATAAAGACACATAAAGGGAAAACCAGGGATTGTGAAAGCTGGATCTTGCAGAGAATGAAAACAGGAGATTGTTCTGAAGGATCCTGAGATATAGCACTGGGGATAACAAGATAATAAGAAGCAATGCACTCAGAAAACAAAATAGGAATATATAATGAACATGGAATTTAGCCATGATACATGTGGAAGGATGGAAAGCTGGCTATTAGCAGCAGCTATGGACAACATGTGAGGAGAAGACAATGTGCAAATACAGAGAAGCAGCTTTATTATCTGAGTGAAATTTTCAGTTTTTTATTTATTATTAATAAGTTTTTTTATTGTGAAAATACCGTACAGAGGGGTTGCCATTACATGAGCAAGGTAATGAGTACATTTCTTATCAAGCATTGTTGCCTCCTCCTTTGAATTTTTCAGTTTTTATATGATCTAAGCTCAAAGTTCTATTAAATAGATTTTAAGAAAAAGAAACCTAAAAGATCCTCAATAAAAATAAATGCATTTCTAGTAAAAAAAAAAAAAAAAAAGAAGCAATGCACTAATAAGGACTGGATGAGATAATGCAAGCCAAGAAGATGTCACTCTGGTTAAGGTCAATAGGAAAAGAGGTTGGTAGGCTTGTGAGTTGGAATTTGGTGACCCTAATACAACTTGAAAAGTGAAGCAAATATTTTCCAGAAACTTTCTGAATGTCTTCAGTGAATGTCTTAGGCCATAATTCTAGTATATGTATACTACACAACCTATTTCTGCCAAGAAATTGAATAACACAACATCTACTAATTATGATTTTCTTAACGCAAAATCTGTGCCTGTCTTAGGCACAAAACCACCTGACCCTCAGAGAATAAGAATAGAGGCAGAAAGATAACTAATGACCCTTCCTGAAATAGGGGTAAAAAGATAGGAAGCTGCTTCAGGCTATGAGAAGGTGATAAAAAAAAACTGAATCTATATCTGTAGGGATTGAGGAAAGGGTCACATGTTTCTGAATGTACTCAATCTGCTGGGAGATGTAAAAAAATGTTATCCCCAAGGCAAGTGTTACTTTGATTTTTGAGTTAGCATAGCATAAAGCCAGTCATGTATGAGAGTTAGAAATGACTCCCATGACCACACTATCCCTTCATGCAGATATAGAACTTCTCTCTAGACAGATGTTTTATTGCTTTGTTCAAACTCACCTTCAGTGTCCTGAGTGATGAAATTCCCAGTACTTCCCATGGGAGGCTACTCCATCTTCCAAGAGTGCAATATGTAGGTCACGATTTCTGTGGTGCCTTTGCCCTGTTCTTCTTTTTCCTTCTGTTAATCTTCCTCTGAGGGAAAGAGGCCTCTCTTCCAAGGGATATTACATTCAAGCTCTTGTCCCACCTTCCTTCTCATCATTTAAGCTGTTATGAATATTTGAGGAACTTTCTTCTGTACTTGACTTCAGTTTTTGCACATCCTTTAATGGTGAATTCTGCTTTCATTCAGAATTCGGAATTCTTCAGGCATTTGTGAATCTGACTTTTTTTTCATACGGTGTAATAGGTAACATTCTCATGGAACAGACTCCTGATTTCACAATTCTGCTGGTTCCTTGTTTGTTTGCTTGTTGGTTTGTTTTGTGTTGGTATTGGGTCTTGGATTCAGGGCGACATCTTCTAACTTGGCTTTTTTGCTCAAAGCCTGCATCCTGCCACTTGAACCACAGCTCTCCTTCTGTCTTTTTGCTGGTTAACTAGACATAAGAATCTCTTGAATTTGTTCATCTGGACTGGCTTTAAACCACAATTTTCAAATCTCAACCTCCTAACCCAATGTGAATTATTCTTTCTGACAACTTTTCCATCTCTGCTTGAGGAAGGCTACCACAATCTATTATGGAGGCAACATAGCTCAGTAGTTTCTTAACAATACATTTCTGATCTCTTTCTTCTTTAATACATTTTATAGACTGAAACCAACCAACCATCTCCAAAATGACTTTTTCACACTCATTCTTTCCAAAGTCTAAATGCCCCTCTGTCTCCTAGATATTGAAACACGAGCTCTCTAAATCATTATTCCTTTCACATTCGGCTTCAGGAATTTCTGCAAATGCTCTAACATGGTGAATTCTGAACTACTCAGCACTTATGCTCACAGTATTTCCCTGAACTCTAATATTCCCTACAACTGCTTATTGAGTTACCAACCATTTCTCTTGGTCCCCCTCACATCCACTTTCATGTATAAAATATTGCTTGATCTTCCCTGCTGCTAATATATTATTATTTAACTTTATACCACTCTTCAGAGCGGCCATTTTCCTGATGGCATACCAGTATTTTGTTTTGCCATGTTTAGTTTGGTTTTAGTGGTAATGGTGTTTGAACTCAGAGGTTTTTTAAAAATTTATTATTTAGTGTAGAGGCGATATACATGAGTTACATGAGTCAGGTATCGAGAACATTTCCTTTTGAACCATGTCTTTCCTTCCCTCTCTCTCTTCCAGTTTTTACCACCCATCCCCACCTGTAAGATGTACAGTTCATTTTCCACATAGGGTCTAGTGAGTGCCACTGTTATATTTGCTCACTCTTTGTTCCATTTTTCTGTACCTTCCTTACCCTCCCAAGACAAACTAATAAACAAGACAAAAGGAAAAGAAAACAATAGCAACTAAAAAAATCTTGTTCCCTTTTCTTGGAGTTACTCTCATAAAGTATTATTTTATATGATCATATGCACATAACTATTGAGCCTTTGTGGTTTGCTCCTATGCATGTCCTCTTTTGGCTCATTGTGTGAATGTGTAGAGTCCTGTATAATTTAGCATGTCCTGGTATATGTTTTTTAACCATGCAGTGTGTGTTTACTTTATTTATAGGCATATTCCAGATACTACAACCTATGTTTCTTTGGCTCTGGCTGGCTTCAGTTAATATAAATTTTCCAAGTCTTTCTATTTCCTTATGAATGGTACAATATGAACTCAAGTTTTGAACTCAAATTTGAACCCACACTTGCTAGGCAAACATAATCTCACTTTAGCTACATCAAATTCTTTTTGCTTTTATTAATTTTCAACTAGGGTCTGCAATTTATGTGCCAGCCTGGCCTGGACCTCAATCCTCTCATATATGCTTTCTGTCATTGCTGGGATGACATACAAATATCATCTTGTTAGCTCTTATTTGGTTGAGATGGAAGTCTCAGAAACTTTTGTGCTGGTTGATCTCAACCTGCAATTTTCCTGATCTCTAACTCCTGAGCTTGAGCCATCTGTGCCACCGTAACCAACTCTGATAGAATAGTTTTACTAGTTGATTTGCCAGTTAATTCTTTGTGATAATTCCTTAAAGTCAGGATGTATTTCTGACTAGCTTTGTAAGCAATTTTACTGAAGCAATTTAATTTCCCTTAGCTTCCAATTTCTCATTTAAGAAATAGCAATGGTAATGATAGTCATTTAACTGGGTTGTTGTGTTAAATAAATTAAAATGTTTATGAGTTCTATAAGCACTTAAAAGTTGTGCCTTTTTGCATATTTTATATGTTTAAAAATGCTAACTTTTAATAAATACTCCATAAGCATTTGGTGAAATAAAAGACTGAGAGCTGTTTACTTCTGATGTGTGACTCTTTAAAATCTTTCTTTTTATTTTCCTCCCTCCCTCTGACCTTCCTTCCTTCCTTCCTTCCTTCCTTCCTTCCTTCCTTCCTTCCTTTCTTCTTTCCTTCCTTCCTTTCCATCCTCCTTCCTTCTTTCCTCCTTCTCTGTTCTATTTGCTTCTATTTTCACCCCTTCCCACATTGAGAGACTGTGGAAAGAACTCTAATAACGTCTAGATACTAGATAATCAACCAGGCTATAAATACTTCCCTGAGTTGATTGAAGGACCTAATTTTGCCAATGGATCCCTCAGAGAAGTAATATGAATAATGTAGCGGAAGCTACCGTCTTTGTAGTGACTATCTCCATTGAAATACCCAGGAAAATTATTCAGAATTACTCATTCCTCTTTCCCAGAAATCTAATTTTACTCTCATTACCTTGAACATTACCCTTTATTTTGCCCTTTGTTGAGCTCTACCTTCCAGCACTGTCTTCTCACTGGGCTATTTCATTGTTTTATACAAACATTTTTTTGCTTGTCCTGGGACTGGAACTCAGGACTTGGGGACTGTTCCTGAGCTGCTCTTCTCAAGGCACTCTACCTTTGAGCCATAGCATCACTTCCAGTATTTTTCTGTGATTAAGTGGAAATAAGAAGCTCACAGACTTTCCTGCCCAAGCTGGCTTTGAACCATGCTCCTCAGATCTCAGCCTCTTGAGTAGCTGGGATTATAGGCATGAGCCACTGGTGCCTGGCTAAAAATATTTTTTAAAAGAAAAAAATTAGACATGCCCATGAAAATGTCCAGATTAATTTTAATGAGTATAATTAGAATATAATATCAATATGTGTTTCATCTTCTGTTAATTGTTGATATTAGCTGATCTTGATGATGAGTAATGTGACTGTCAGTATGCCTAGAGTATACCTGAAACCATTCTGAACTCAGGAAGTTTTTTTTTTTCCCTGCACTTCCTGGCTGCCTTTACAAATAAAAAGAGAGCTGAACCCCAATATAAATATTCAAATGTTTTTTTCTTTCATTTGATTGTTTCTAATATATTTATAAGATTATTTCTTTGTTGCTTTGTATGTCCCTCCCCCACATTATAACCCCTACTCTCACTGTATTTGATGTTGGTATAATTTGTGGAGGGGAAGGGCAAAAACAAATTATTTAAATAAGGATACAGGTGGAACCATTGAGACAATGAGATGTACAAGTAGTTATGTTGAAAAATGAACTTTACAACTTTGGCCTTGGGGTGGGGGAAGGGTTGGTGAGAGATGGGAAGGATGGGAAGGGGAAACAAAGGAGGAGGCAACAATGCTTGATAAGAAATGTACTCATTACCTTGCCCATGTAATTGTAACCCCTCTGTACGGTATTTTCACAATAAAAAAAAACAGCATTGCAAGTTTTCTCTGTTTTTTTCTTTTTTTTTTTTCTTTTGGGTCCGGTCATGGGGCCTGAACTCTGGGCCTGGGCGCTGTCCCTCAGCTCTTCAGCTCAAGGCTAGCGCTCTACCACTTGAGCCACAGCACCACTTCCGGTTTTTTTCTTTTTTGCTTATGTGGTGCTGAGGAATCGAACCCAGGGCCTCATGCATGCAAAGCAAGCGCCCTACCACTGAGCCACCTTCCCAGCCCTTCTCTGTTTTTTTCTAAATAACAAAATTAGGCTGTTCTAAATATTTTTATTAGGAATATATATATATATATATATATATAAAATCATTATAAGGTAGGTGAATTTATGGTGTTTGAGAACCAGTCAACCAACCCAAACTATGCAGTTTTAACTGTCCAAAGAGCTCCAATTAACAGACTTTTGGGGGACTTCAAAAAGCAAGAGCCTTTGAATCTAAGCCATTCCCCAAGGCAGCATCCATTCCACACAAAGTTAACAGGAGTTCTGGCAGTTACTTTCTTGATTTGATCAGTGTAGCTAGTCAAGACGTTATCTCCCTGCTGAATTAGCTGGTTTGGCTGTCTACACTGATCAAATCAGACAGATAATTGCCTAATTGTCTTAGCATCTTTATACTATAAATGAAGATTAGAATAAACAGGACTACTGATAGCCAGTAACTGGCCCTTATACATTTAACGCTTATCATTATGCTACTAGCAGGCTGATTGTCCAAGGTCAGAATGTTTTGATGGTTTGTAGCAAGGTTTTTGTTTTGTTTCCTTTCTTTACACTGTAAACCAAAGTAACTTGTATTATGAGATATTTAGATTTGATGTGCAAGCAAAGTACTAGCTGGGTTTCTGTTATCTTAAACATAGCTGCCATTCTCTGGAGACCATTAAACAGCTCTGTGGTATGAGTTAAAGCATAACTACACTGAAAAAGCATTATTTAGTATTAGTTCTGCATCATTAGAAATTGAGGCCATTGAGATCTGACCACTAATCTATCAATCCCATGTCATTTGTTAAAACCAATTTCCCATTCTTAATGATGACGCCACACCATAGAAACAAGACTGTCAAATTAATACTTTTTCTTGTATGAATGTCAACTCAAAGAGCATTTAAATGTTTAGCTACATTTCTTTTGCGGTGCTCCATCGAAAATGTGAGGGATACTGTTTTGTTTCCATTGGGAAGCCCATTCTAATGGTCCTGGGGGTTGAGAAGTATTAAGTAATTTTCTCAATATAAACCACCACTAGACTTGTGATTTTTCTTCCTAAAAAACTGAAAGAGACAAGGAGCAAATGATTTCTTTTGGAAATTTGATCAAATGACAGAATGGAATTTGATTTCTGTTCCTTAAACAATAGGTTCCACACACCACATGGTGTAGGTGGGGTATCCAACTGGAGTCTACACTAGATCACCTGAATGAAGACTTGGACAAGATACTCCTAGACTAAGTGCTGAACAATTCTGATGCACATTGTGAACTTGATTGGCTTGAGAGATGCTCAGGAGATTAATAACGCACACCTGGAAGTGTGTCTGTGAGGCATTTCTGGAAACAACTGGGTCTTCATGTGAGAAAGGGGGTTGTTGGTGGCATGTGTTTAAAGGGTATATCTTAACCTGCCATACCTGTTACTTGTGTTCCCTAGCCACAATGAAATGAGCAGCCTCTGCCACATTTGTCTACCATAATGTGTTCTGTCTCACCTTAGGCCTAGGACAATGAATCCAGATGACCTTGGGCTGAAATCAGTGACAGTATCACCAAAATAAATCTTCCCTCCTTTTAAATTGTTCCTTTCAGGTGTTTATCACAGCAGTGAAAAGCTAACTAATGAAACATTGATTCTGTCCCAATGTAACTAACACCTGTTTAGAAGTCCTTCTGGATTTTCTATTACTACTAGAAATTTTTGGTTTCATTTTGGGTTTTTTCTTTTGAGACAAAATCTTCCTTTGTAACTCAAGATTGCCTCCAGCTCACTATGAAACCCAGGTTAGCCTTAAACTATATGATCATCCTACCTCAGCCTCTCAAGTGTTAGGATTACAACCATGTGACACCATGCTTGAATCTCAGAATTATTTCTTACTCCCTCATTTCTTGTAATTTTCCTTTCACCAAAGTGAGTTCAATATTACCCTATCTCTCACCTACTGCTTTCTTCTTCTTATCTCTAAACTTGCTGACCAGTTCATTAAACTCAAAATAACACACTACCAGATTCATGCAAAAGCAGCACAATTATCACTTAAGCTCATGGCTATGCTATTTATTCCCAGGATTTAGAGTCAAGCAGAGATATATGCATTATCAAAGATGTGGCACCTGTGGCTATTTACTGGTCTTCTATTCCATTATTCCCACATAGCTTCCCTGTAAGCATGTCAAGTAAGTAAACTTGGGTTTCAATACTGACTTTCTCTTTGTGTCTCTGATTAGCTGGAGAACTTATAATTACTCTTTCCCCTGAGCTTCAGTGTTTTTTTTTACTTATAATGTGGGATAGTTAAAAATGCACACCTAACTAGTATAGTTGGCATATACCATTCACTATAAGTTGGTAGGTATAGGCAATGTTTGTATGTTTGAAACTGTTCTATATTAAATGTCTCAATAAGATATTTAGAGTAACTTCTTAAAATCATAGCTTATGGAAAGAAAAGGAAGCTAAGGACAGACCAAAAATATAGGTATTGCTAGCTGGTGGTGTTATGTCTGAAGGATTCCATTGTGTGGTTCATTTCAGCATCATTTATAAGACAACAATAGTCATCATGTGTGTCATCTAGTGCTTGATGTTAATTAATTAAACCAACAAATTCTCAAATTAACCTTTGAGGATGAGTACTATCAAGAAGACAGTTTCTTTTGACTACGAGGAAATTGAGACACTAAAATGCTAAGTTACGTTGTCTACTTCTCACAGCTGTAACTGGCCTTAATGGGATCTAGCCCAGGCAGACAGGCACTAGTATATTCTCTAAGCCATGTGTAAGTCTGACCCATGTTAGTGTTACATGCATTAAATAATCGTATCTATGGTGGGCTCAAGTTAAAGTGAAGATTAGGTCCAATGTAAGTTGGTTTTGCTTATGTTTTGTTATGCTATGAGAGAGAGAAAAAACCCAAATTTCCTTTTCAGTTTCTAGCAAATGCAACTTTTAAATAAATTTAAAGACTATGCCATATCCCTGTCTGCATGGGGAACTTGGAGATTTTTATAAGCAGCTAAATACAAAGAAAAATGTAGTGAGCCAGATACCTTACCAGTGGGAACAGATGTTTTGGAGAGAAGGAAAGGAAAAGCTGCTTTTTAAGTTTTCATGAGATGTGTAAAATTCCCAGGGGGCTCTGAATAAAGATCACTCCAATTTTGACTTGCAAGTCTACAAGGAGAATTTTAATTTCAAAAGAAAATACTAATAGATTCATTTACAGACTTCAGAATTTTGAAGAAGCCAGAGATATTAATAGGCTTTCCCATCAGTTCCACTTGGTAGGAAAATAGAAGACTGTGTAAAAAGTAAAATAGAATCCATGAGACTCACTGAGAAGAAATGCAATATTTTTCACTTATATGGAATCAAAAAATGCACTTGTTACATTCTTGCCATCTGTGGAGTAGTTAGCTTCTCTTCATGTATATGTTTACTTCTCTTTCTGCTCCTTTTTCATTAACTACTCTCTCCCCTCTAACAAAAACTTGCACATATAGGTGAGTAGGTGGAAAAAGAGAGAGAGAGAGGAAGAAGAGAGAGACAGAGACAGAGAGACAGAAATGGGTACATAGGGTAAAAATGAACTTCAGACACATGCTTCTGTGATTCACTTGTTTTCCAGGGAATATTCTACTAATGTTCAATAGCCTCATTTATTAGTTTATAAAGTGTGATAATGATACTAAGCCAAAAAGATGGTAGATCAAGTTTTGTGATATTTAAGAGTCTAAAACCAATTCATTTACTTTCAAGTCCCTTAGAAACAAATAGCATCTCTGTATAGTTAAGTAAAAGTCAAATAATATCAGTTGATGAAGAACTGATAGGTGAGTAGTTAAGAGACAAGAAGAAGGAAAGAATAGAGAAACAATGGAGTGGTATTGAACTGATTTTGGTGAAAGGAAGATTGGGAGAAGAGTTGAGGAGAGAGAGTAAAAAAGGAATTCTAGAGATTAGATGTGGTGGTACACATTTGTAATACCAAAACTTGGAGGCTGAGGCAGGCTTTCAAAGTGAGTTGGAAGTAATCTTGACCTATAAAACAAAACAAATGTCTAGACATGACAGTGTGTATCTATAATCTCAGAACTGGAGGAGGATACAGTAAGTACTATGTCAGCCTAGGTTGCATGATTAGACTCTGTCTCCAAACAAATACTGAAATTGAGAGCATCCGCCTGAATCTATATTTGGCACAAGACTCTAATTTTTGCAGAAAAAGAGACCATGGAAAGAAGAGACAACCCTCAAATGACTTGCCCCATTGTCATTTTCATGATTCATATTGTTTCTTTATTTTTCTTTTAAAATAATTTCACCTGCTTAAAAATATTGTTTCCAATTTGGTAAAAAGTAACTAGTCAAACTATGATGCACTGATGTTGTCTAACATTGCAGATGCCAAATTATCAATAGCAGGTCAAGGGACTAGGGAAAAAAAAGCCCTATGATAATAGTAGCTTGTGAACTCAGCCTAAGACTACAGAAACTTGCCTTGGAATCATCAGCCAAACCAAAATATCAGTTTCAATGGCAGTTGATTTCTAATTTCCAGCACCACCCTTGGTATGTGCTGCTGTGTCTTGGAAAAACATGGAAGACTCTTTCTGACAGAATGTATGTTATAATGCAGCAAAAGTAAGAGATCCTCATAGCTACATGAAGCTGGGAGGCCAAACAGTCCTTTATTGAACACCATAGATGCTATATCATCAAAATCATCAAACACCAGTTTTCAATGTTCAAGTGATTTTTCATTAAAAAAAAAAAAAACACTTGTAGTTAGGTTGCTTTCAGTATGATCTGTGAACAGGTAAGGTTTCTTGTTTGTGTGTCTCCAGGTTGAATAATAAAATAAAATATAATTATTGTAGGCTTCTTCTAGTTCTACACTGAATTGTCTCAAAAGGTGGGATTCAAGACTGCATTACAAATTGTACACAGTTCTTATAGATGATCAACATTCTGGTAAGAAATAAATTATGATAGGTAGGAAATAGAAAATGTCCAAAAATTTCTAAGAATAATGATTACATGTCTCCAGTGTTTGACACACAGCCATTTCTACAGATGCACCTAACACCACACTGCAAGAGCTGCTGTTGCCTGCTGCGATACTGTTCTCTGAATTTTTCTTCATCTAGAATATAAAGAGGAAGGAACCTTCAATTTCATGTCTGCAATAGTTCATCTTACCTCTTTTCTCCCAAATCCATCTCCTTGCTCCATTTTGTACTTTTCCTGGCCAAAAAATATAAAAAACAAAAAACCTCACTACTATCCATTCTTCCATTTTTTTTTCTGAAAAAATTAGAATCATGTTTTTTTAGTATTTAAATATTTAGCTTTTGGTATGACCCTTTTTCTCAAAAAAGAGAATATCTTTTGTGATGCTATATCAAAGTATATCTGAAATGATTTATTTGCTGCATTCACAGGTAAAAAACCAATGTCCATTAAAACACAGTGAAGAAAAATATTAAAATTACAATCAATCATTGGTATCTGAGAGTTCTACAATTTCAGACTAAACGAACTGGGGACCAATTTTGAAACAAAATTGCATCTGTAACATGGGCACTCTTTGTGTCATTATTCTCTAAAGATAGCATAAAAACTATTTACATGTCATTTATGTTGTATTTAAGTATGACAAATAATGTAGGATGATTAAAATGTACAGGAGGATGCTTACAGTTTATATGCACATACTCTGCAATCCTACATGTGACTCAAGCCTCCATGGATTTAGGTATTTGCAGTGTCAGGGAATCAAGTGTCCATGGATACTGGGGTACTACCACACTGAAAATGTGAGCACATCTTGTTTTGCATTTCACAATAGAACTTTCTCTTTTCCTACATAACTACTGCTTCATTGTGTTTCACTCTATTTTATTCCTCTTTCTAAGGAATCATGTGCCCTCAAAGAATTTCTCATGAAAGATAATTTTATATGTTGTAGTAAATATAGCATCCTCTCTCATACTGTGATCTGTTCTCTCCCTATTCCAGTCTCAATGTTTTTATAGAATATACTATAATTTATTCTGCTATAGTATCTGATTGATCATTCACATAATAAAACACTTTATGCATAAAATCACTGCAATTCTTAATTGGAATGGATCAGGTAAGAGGGAAAATCCCTAATGATAAAATTCACTAGAGGCTCAATTATACAAAAAGCTGAAGAGGTGGCAAGAAACTATTACTGACTATGAAAAGGTGTGAAATATTTTTTGAAAAATACATAAAATAAAAGGAGGAATTGGACCTGCCTAGCAGGTAGGAGGCCCTGAGTTCAAAACCCAATACTGCAAAAAAGAAATTAATAAATTATTTGTAATTCTTATAATTGTCTAAATAATTGTCTTATAATTGTCTATAATTGTCTGAATAAAATAAACACAACATCCTTTGACTTATTACCCAGTTTATATGTCATGTACTGAAATGAGTTTCTTAAAATCTGAAGTTTGATAGCTTTTAGAAAATAGCAACAAAGAAACATATTTACAACTCCAGAATATGTGTGTATTCTATTCCCTGAATTCCCTTTCTTCCATAATAATAATGTATAATAATTTATTATAACAGCAGTATTAATCTGCTCATGCAGTTTGTCACCTAATTGCAGAACTCAGCAGCATGGGAACTCTGGGCTCACAAGTGTTCTTGGAGATTCTGAGTTCTACATCTTCACTCCATGCTTTTGCATTTGTTCATCATATCCCCAATTATTAATGAGGTTTAGCACATATTCTCTTGGCTATTTGGAATTATTGTTTCTTCTCCTAGGATATGGATATGAATAAATTCTCAATTGAGTGCTCCTCACTCACATCTGTAATCCTTGGGAGACTGGAGATCGAGAGGCCTGTAATTTGCAACCATCTTGGGCAAAAGTTTGTGACACCCTTTCTCAACTAGTAAGTGGACACAGTGGTGTGGACCTGCTATCCCAGATGTTCAGGAATCTGAAATTAAGAGGATAGTTCCAAGCCAGCCCTGGAAGTTAAGAAGTCCCTATGTCAACAGAAAAGAAGAGTAGGGACTGGTGACGCATTCCTGTGATCTAAGCTATGTAGGAACATAAATAAGATTACCATCTAGATTGGTCTGTTGGAAATTTTGGGGCTCTATGTCAAAAACAACCAGAACAAAATGGCTGGCTATGTGTCTTATATGTTACTGTGACTGCCAAGTAAGCTTGAAGCCCTGTATTCCAACTCCAGTACTACCAAACATGAAGAAATCCTTTTGTACTTTTCTTCTGACATGTTATCACACATATTTTTCTTCATTGAATTGTGTTTCTCTATGTCTTAGGCAATTTTATTCTCTAAATTTGTGACTAGAATGATCAGTCTGTGGTGCTATTTGATCAATAGAAATGGTTGGTTTTAATATAGTAAATTTATCAATATCTTAATAAAGCCTTTGGTCTTATCTAAAACATTCTACTCTCTAAAAAGGTCAACTTGTTTCTCATCATATTATTTTGAAGGTACTAAAGTGTTCCATTCACATTAATGTCTATAATTGTTCTGTGATTAACTTTTGCACATAATTAAATAGAAAATTTTAATTTAATTTAGTTTTTAATTTGGAAAAGCAATGCTCAGCACAATTTCTTGATTATTCTCCCTTTCCCACAGTGATTTCCAATATCACATCAGTTAGGTTTTATATTTCTATTTGTTCAATGAGCTATTTCTAAACCCTCTACTATGTGCTATTAATTAATTTTTCTATATTTAAAATAAGGCATTATATACCTGAGTCATATTCTAAAAAAGTCAAACCTCTCTTTTTCTGGGCCTTCCTCCTTCCTCCTTCTACTTTCTTTTGTTTAGTGATTCATGGGCCTTTGTGTAAAAACTAGACTGAAAAATTCTTTCAAAATTTGGTTAAAATAGTCACAAATTTACAAAAGCCATTAGGAGATTCATTATATATTTGAATCTTGAGACCTTTCATCTAAGACCTTGGTATTTATCACTATGTATATACCTCCCTATAAAACAGAAGACTTTTATTATTATGATTGTTGTAGAACCAACACTGCTTTAATTCTGTTGACAATATAAATAGTATATTTTGTACATTTGTTTAACAAGTTCTATTCTGACACCCTACCAGGTATCAAACACTGTTTGGTATTTGGATAGAATGGTTTAAATTTTTAAGAAAGAAAGCCAACAAAAATTAATATGTAAGTAAACATACTAGGTAGTATGCAAGTGGTTTCAAATGAATTAACCAAACTATAATAGACTTCATGGAGAGCTCAAATAGCATCATCTTTTTTTTTTTTTGGCCAACCTTGGAGCTTGAACTAAGGGCCTGAGTCCTGTCACTGAGCCTCTTGTGCTCAAGGCTAGTGCTCTACTACTTGAGCCACAGCTCCACTTCTGGGGTTTTGGTGACTAATCCTGCCTAGGCTGGCTTTGAACTGTGATCCTCAGATCTCAGCCTTCTGTGTAACTAGAATTATACTGGAACCCAGCAAATAAGAGAGTTTTTACTTTGTAGAAGTTTTGCTTTCTGTAAGATCAAGAGAGTATTGCGGTGGGACCATGTAGCTCCTTTTAATATTTGTATGATTAATGCAGGAGTTAAAGGTTATGTCTGGAATTTACCTGGGCTCTAAGGAAGTCCTTGTATGTCCATACCAAGGATGGTATCTATTCATCTCAAGTTGCATTTTGCTTAAAACTCTCTGCTCTCTCTGGCTACACTGCTTACTGATACTCCTTTTTTGCATTTTAGAAACTCATGGAAAGGATAATATTAATCAAGATACTGCTATATTGAATTTACCTTCCTTTATCCAACTAAAGATAACAAAAACAAATGAAAACAAAACCCAGAAATGAGCCAAGTGGCTCAAACCTGTAATCCTAGCTACACAGGAGGCTGAGATATGAGGACTGAGGTTTGAAGCCAGCCCAGGCATGAAAGCTTTTATCTCAAGTATCAAAAAAGCTGAAAGTGGAGACATGGTTCAATTAGTAGAGCAGTAGCCCTGAGCTAAAAAAACTCAGACAGTGCCAATACTCTGAGTTCAAGCCTCAGGACTGGCACACACACACACACACACAAACACACACACACACACACACACACACACACACACACACACACAGAAAACAGAAGTGGAGCTGTGGCTCAAGTGGTATCTGTGGCATCAGCCTTGGGCAAACAAGCTAAGGAACAGTGTCTAGACCCTGAGGCACCAATGCTGGAGAGAGAGAGACAGACAGAGACAGATACCCAGAAACAAAAGAAAGGAATGAAACAAGGAAAGAAAAAGGGAAAGAAATTCTTTAATGCTCTAAAAGCTCAGCAAATTATCAAAAACTGTATTTATTTTAATTTATCTGGTTACATTTTACCTGGTGAAACTTTCACAGCAACTAATGTAACCTCTGGTTATTTTTTCATTCTTCCCCCCTTCCCCCACCCCTCCCCGGTTTTTAACTGTGTCACTTAATTTTCAGCATTGCAGCAAAGGAAATATTAGTGTTAAATAAATTATAAGTTTAAAAAGTTCACACTTGATATACAAAAATTATATTATGCTTTGCCAATCAGAAGTTACATCAATCAATATTTTAAATGATACAAAAGATCAATATGTTCTAAAAAAATCCCTTAGAATTCTAGGAACAAACAACCTGTAATCATTTTTCCAATAACTCTGAAGACAATATTTTGTGGAACTAACTTGCTTTTGAAGCTTCATTTTTACCCTAGCAGAAGTATGTTAAATGCATAAAACCTAGTTGTAAATTGTTCCTGATATATGTATTAATTTCTCCTTTCTTCTAAAACTCATATAAATCATACAGAGGGCCTTTATTTTAATATATCTAATGTATTTTGACCATTTTTCTCTTTCCTCTTTTTTCTTTCCTTTCTTCCTTTTCTGTCTTCCTTCCTTTTCTTTCTTTCTCTCTTCCTCTCTCCTTCCCTCCCTCCCCCCTCTCTCTTTCTCTGTCTTTCTCTTTCTCTCTCTCCCCTCCCTCCCTCCCTCCCTCCCTCCCTCCCTCCCTCCCTCCCTCCCTCCCTCCCTTCCTTTTCTTTCTTTCTTCTATTTGTGCAAGTCTGTGGTTTGAACTTAGGGCCTGGGCACTGTCCCTGAACTTATTTGTTCAAGGCTAGCACTATACCACTTGAGCCACAGCTTCATTTCTGAGGTTTTAGAGGTTAACTGGACTTTCTGCCTAGGCTGACTTCAAATTGTGATAATCAGATCTCACCATCCTGAGTAGCAAGAATTGAGAATGATGACCTTGAGCCATTCCTTCTTTTTACATAAATTAAATCATTTATAAAATTTAATTTTCATATACATGTGTAAATAATTTCAATCATATGCACTTCTTTTAACCCACTTCTTTCAACTTTCCCTTACCTACCCTTTCCCACTTCAACACATAATATGTTTTACGCTGGTGTCATTCATTTTTGTTTTACTATGGATTCCACATATAAGAGAAAACATGTAATATTTGCCTTTCTTGATCTGGCTTATTTCACTTACCATGATGATCTCTATTCCATCCATTTTCTTGAAAATGATACAATATCATTTTTATTGGCTAAATAGTTCATATATATATATATATATATATACCATATTTTCTTTATTCATCATTGGAGGGGTACCTAGTCTAATTTAGTTTGGCTATTGTGTATAATGGAGCTATAAACATGGGTGTGTAGGAATCTCTATTTTATGACAGATTTTTTCAGATAGAGGCCCCCAAATTGTATAGCATAATCATTTAGTAATTCTAAGTTCAAGTATTTGAAGAATCTACATACTGGGCTAGGAAGGCAGCTCAGTGGTAGAGCGCTTGCCTTGCATGCCTGAGGCCCTAGGTTCGATTCCCCAGCACCACATAAGCAAAAAGAAAAAAGCCAGAAGTGGTGCTGTGGCTCAAGTGGTAGAGCACTAGCCTTGAGCTGAAGAGCTGAGGGACACTGCCCAGGTCCAGAGTTCAGGCCCCACAACTGGACCCAAAAAAAATAAAAATAAAAAAGAATCTACATACTGATTTTCATATTGGCTGCACTAATTTGTCTTCTGAACTACATGAGCATTCTTTCTACACCATATACCCATTCTCAACAGTATTTGCTGTTGTTTGTTGTTTTAATTTTTGGTATGTTTTTTATTGTAAAAATGCTGTACAGAGGGGTTACAGTTACATGAGCAAGGTAATGAGTACATTTCCTATTGAGTATTGTTGCCTCCTTCTTTGTTCCCCCCCCACCATCCCTTCCCTCCTACCTCCACAACCACACTCCCCCTCCCCCACCTCCCCCCCCACCGAGGTTGTAAAGTTCGTTTTCAGCATAGTGTTTTGTACATCTCATTGTTACAATGAGTCAACCTGTATCCTCATTTAAGCATTTTGTTTTTTCCCTTCCTCTCCCCGAATTAGAGAAGTGTATATACAAGATGCAAGGTGCCAACATCAAATACAGTGAAAACAGGGGTTATACTGTGGGGGAGAAACATAAGCAACAAAAAAAACCACATGGTACATTATAAGTTCGAAACAATACGTTCGAAACAATAACAAGAAAGAAAAAAGATCTGTCCCTATCTTGGGGGTGTTGTTTTATTTTTAAATCATCGTCATTTCCTGGGTAAGATGAAATTTCAAGGTCATTTTGATTTTCATTTTCCTTTATGGCAAAGGTTGTAGAGCTTTATTGGTATATTTAATAGTCATTTACACTTCTTTTAAAAATTGTCTTCTCAACTTATTTTCCTATGCCTTAATTTAGCTGTTCATTCTATAGGTGTTTGTTTATTTATTTATTTATTTATGGTGCTTAGTTCTTGGAGCTCTTTATGCATTTTGTTTTTTAATCTTGTATTTGAAAAATAGTTGGCAAGACTTTTCCCTCATGCTATAGATCGATTACTATAGATTGTTTATTATGCTTTCTTTCTTATTTGAGGATTTTTAATTTGATGAGATCCCATTTATTAATTAGATTCTCTATTCATTAATTATATCTCTTAGTATTCAGAGTATTTTTTCCATGGAGCAGAAGTTCTTGGAAATAAATATAAAATCCATTTGAAAAGCTTCTTTGAAATTTTAATTATTTTTTTCTATGAAAAAAATAGTTGCAACCTTATACTATTTATTTAAGGGGACAAATTAAATATCTTTCTGACTTAGATGTAGGATAAATGTATGGGTATGTGACCCACATATAAAACATTTTTGAAAGTAGCAATTGTCCACAAAAGTATGTCAGTCTGTTAGGAAATGACTACCTTAAATACAATTGTGATTAACCTTACAGAAGTTATTTAGTACACCAAATTTTGTCTGCCCATGTACACATACATATAATGCCATACATATTGTTAAAACATGTTAAGCTTAATAACCATAGCTACTGAGAAGCTATTACCTTGTTCTCTGTACAAGATATCTCCAAGGAGAAATATAATCAGCCATCTCAAAAATTTCTATGTCATCAATTACTGTGATTTACATGATACATTTTTGCTTAAAGATAAGAATGCATTGCATTCATAGGAAACAAGTTCATCTGTTTTAAGAAAGAATATAGACATTTTTTATAAAAGAAGGAAAAGAGATTACATATGGTCTGACTTTTAGAGTTCACCATAAAAGATGTATATATTTAGTTGTTAACCACCATGCTCTGCCTTTCAATGCCAACTAGACAGATGGGCTCCCATTATTTTCTTGACTTTTTATATTTGTTGATAATTGTTGTAATTAATTTTTAATCTGAAGAGTTGTAAAGCAATACTTGGGGGTTTCACAATCCGAACTTGTAGTAATGGAGCCCAAATTGTCCAAATATTCTTTCCATATCAAACTTAGCTAAGCAGTGATAACTTTTTCTGAGTCTAGAATGTCTAAGAAGTGATATGTAGTATAACCAGTGTATACTCATTAGAATAAAGCTTATCTAAAATGCTCTTTCTACTCTTCCTTACTAGGATCCTATTAAATAGAGTTCCAATTCCAGGTTTATATAAGAAAATTAACAATAGCCCTATCAAAAATGTAAAAAAAAAATCACAGCAGATTATTACTGTTTTCTGTTTCCACAGTCTAGATGATTTTTTGCTCATTTCTGCATATTCATATTGTTCATTGTGACCCTTTCCCTTTTTCAATAAAAAACAGATATTTCAGTGGTTTTTCCAAAGTCATGACAATTGATATTTACAATGTGAACTCATTATATTTTATACACTCCTAATTCATGATCAATCTTCTTTGATTACAGAAACAATAGTAAAAGATGACATCTAATATAGCTGGTGTGCCAAATACTGTGCTAAGGGCTTAATTCCACACAGCATTCTCACCAAAAGATTATTTATCTTTATTTACAAAATAAAAAGGAAACAACTTGGCAAAAACTCACATCACCAGAATATATCAGAAACAAAACTGAAACTTCAGTACATTGGATACAATATAATCCTCATATCGAACCTATGTATGCATGTGAATTAACATGTTGCATGTTCAGAAACAGGATATTTTCACAAAATATGAAATGCACATGCTCTCTAACCAGTTGGTTCACAATAAATTACATTTTGCATAAACTGTAGGCTGAAACCTGAGGGTAAAGAGGAAACTCATTGTGTAACAGATACAATAATGAGAGTTGATTTCAGTTGTTTCC
Organism: Dipodomys spectabilis; assembly: GCF_019054845.1. NCBI lineage: Eukaryota > Metazoa > Chordata > Mammalia > Rodentia > Heteromyidae > Dipodomys > Dipodomys spectabilis. Next base: position 537,688 of record NW_024870774.1, read on the forward strand.
CTAAGCCTGCAGGAGAGCTTTGGAAAATGGGATAGATACGATTTGTCAGATGGACAATGAGGGTTCCAAGGGGTAAAGAGAAACCATTCACCCTCGCCACCTTTTTATTTCTTTTCTCTTATTCCTGTCAAAGAATGGCTCTACTTCATGCTCAGAATAGCTTTCTAATCCTTGTCCACAAAGCCACATAACCCTATCAAAACCTTGACTGCACACCAGCTTTATCCTGATGATAGCTTGGATAAATGCATCCTCTGAAGCTTCTCTGACAGGAGAATTCCCCAAATACCTTCCTTTTAGAATTTTAAACCTTTGCCTCAAAACAAAAAGAAGAAAATTACATCTGATTTTTCTTCTTATTTGGTGTAATTTAAATTCAAATACTCAATTTGGGTGCAACTTGTGTTAAAGGAAAGTCAAGAAATATTTAATGCATTTACTGGTCAATGTATCAGATAGAATGCCAGATGGAACAGTTAAATGAATAGTTAGAAATTCTGAGTGGAGGTGTGGCTCAAGTAGTAGAGCACCAGCCTTGAGCTCAAAATACTAAAGGAGCGTATTCTGGCCCTGAGTTCAACCTCCAGTACTTGGATAAAAAAATCAAAAATCAAAATAAATACTTTGCAATTCTGAAATGTCAAATTATATCTTCATCAATAATTACAAGGCAATATCTTAGGTATGATGTGTAGTTAATGGCAAACCACCATAGTAATGGATGCACAGTTTCATTGAAGAGTCCTTTCAGGGGATAATGAATGACTCCCTGTCCATAATAAAGTGAATAAGAAGCTTCTTTTTTGGAGCTGACAGTATTTTTTAAGAGTTCATATTTCTTACTTGTGAAGTATTTCAGATACTTAAAACTTTTGATCTATTCATCTAAAAGGAATCTGAAAAGAATGGAACATGAACCAAGGCTCTAGAGAGAACATCTTACAACGTAAGCCCCAAGAAGTGAGATGCAGAGCAAGGAGGGATTTGGTAGGGACTGCTAGTTGACATGAGCATGGGTATTAAGAGACATTCTCTGATCCAAATACTTACATGATCCCTCCCCATGCTCATAATATAAAATCTAGCCCCATGCAAGACTAAGAGGAGGTACTTTTAAAAAGTAATTAGATCATAAGACAAAGCCCTATGAATTACATTACTGCCTTTGTAAAAGAGATACAAGAAGGCTTCTTTCCTCTTCGCCCTGTCATCCTGCCGCATGAAACTGTCTATGAGGCAAAGCATTTGCCAGTGTCTTACCTTGGACCTCCCAGCCTTCAAAACAGTAAGATATACTGTTAGCCCAGAAGCCTCCTCCCTCAGGGCTTAACATGTTTTCCCTAGGCAACACTAGGTCCATATAGTAAAGGCAGCAAATGTTCAGCCCCTACCCCTCTTTCCCTGATAGAGCATCCTGTAGGGATAGCTATGACTATATAAGGCAGTGAGATTCCCCCACATCCCAGAGGTTATAAAAGGTCATCTGAGATAATAGCCAGCACTTCTCACTTCCTCTTACCTGGTGAGATGGGTCTTGCTGGTCTCCTTCCTGGCAATAAACCTTTCTTTTGTTCTTTCCAACTGGAAGTCCAAGTGGTTTTCTGGCTGAGTCTAACTTACTCTGACATATGCATAGCTGTAATTTAAAAATTACTCAAGTGATTATTATAGACTTGTAAATGACAAAGCGCACGTTTTGAGAAAAAAGAAAATATTTAAAGATTGAAAATCTAACACTACTTTTTAACCAGACAATGCGTGAGCATTTTTAGCTATTACTGTCAGCCTAAATTTTTAATCACAAAATCTTATAAAGAAGGTAAATGCACCTGCAATTTACAGAACTTGGAAAAGGGAAAAACTTTTTAACTTCCTAGATAATAGGAATTCTCAAGATTATGATAAAACAAGAGAAACTTATAAGAGAAAAAAAAACACATTTTGGTTCCTTTATTGTTGTGATAACTAAAATGGTGCGAGCATTGCTGACAAGTATTAATCTTCTCATAACTTGCTAGGAATTTTGCTTTTAACAGCTGCATCTGACACCTAAGCATTGATCTCAGCAGCTTTGGAAGTGTAGTCTTTTGGCTGGAAAGGGGCAGGCTCCATTCATCATGATTACAGGGGGAGTGGATTCTCTATGGACTTCTTCAAAGAGTTACAAGTTGACTTCTGCCTACTGGTGGTGAGTGTACTGCATTTGTCTAGCAATTGATTGGGACTCCCTACCAAGTCTGGAGGTACATGTATCACACCCAACAGTGGATACACAAAGGAAGATCAAGTTGGCCTTCCCCTGTCTTTGGAATTTCATGCTTACTGATCTCAGTGGAGTATCACTGTCCCCTCTATGAGAGCCACACATTGCCCAGGCCTGCTGAGTTTTCAGACCGGCTTCCTATTGTATGTGTACACAGACTGATTATGAGTTCAGCACTTCCTTACACCCTCTGTGCAGAGCATTATCTATGACTGATGAGTGCAATAAAATAAGTCAAGTCTTTTCCCTCTCGCAGGCAGCACAGTGAGTTCTAACCAACAAAGGCATATTGAGGTAAATCTTTCACAGTGTCACCACATTGACTTTCATCATTTTCACCTTTCCTTTCACTGATTTCTATCCCTGGAGTTGTAAAACAGACTTTCACATTGTGACTGTCCTCTAGTCCTCAGTAGAATTAGTGCCACTGACAAGAACGTACTCTTTTTCACACACTCCATCACGGCTCAGCCTTAGTTGCCTTCCTCTCTCCACAAATTCTATTTTACAGATAAAAGCTCAGAGTTTCAAAAGATGAAAAACTTTGAAAAAGTCCGACTTTCATTTTTAAAAGATAATACTGTACTAGGGGACTGTTGAAAAATGTGATGGAATATTTAATGGGAAGAGAATGTGTTTAACACCTTAGTTTAAAAAGTATATAAAAATGTATATATATATCATTAAATAAAGTACATATACTTTTTATAATATATACAAATGTGTATGGTTGTTTTCTTTTATTCATGAACCAAAGCTGATCATATAATAAAATCTGAAAAATTATAAAGGCAAAAATGGAGAGAAATAGAATGTATGAAATAACATGATGAGGTTAATTTCTCAATCTTTATCCTACACAAACAACAAAAGACAATGAAAAGGAAATATTAATAACAGGCTTATCATTATGTTTGATGCCTTGGTTGGTTGTGCTACTATAACAAAATGCCATAAATTGGATTGTTTATAAACAGAAGTTTTTCTTACAGTTCTGGAGTTTTGGAAGTCCAAGGTCAAGGTACCAGTCAACTCATTATCTTGTGAGGGCCACTTACTGATTAACATTCTTTCTTCCAGTCTTCTCTTACTAGAAGGAACTAGCTTGTCTTTGGTAGTCTCCTCTAGTTTGAGTAATCTCAATGATAAGGTCTCCCTCTTTAGGATATAATCACAACCCCCAAAACTCACCTCCTAAACTAACAGTTTGAGATTAAGATTTCAATGCATAAGCAATATAAGGGCAAACATTCAAACCAAACCACTTATTTACTAAAAAACAAAAAAAGATAGTTCATAGGGAAGTAAGTGATAGGAAGGTGGAGGAGAATGAAGAAGTGGAATTGGATTCTCAACCTGTGTTTATTGAAACACAGCCAGGGGCAAGCAATCTTCTGGCAGGGAAGGAGGTTTTGTGAGGAGGTGAGGTTGGAATTAGTCTTTTATGGTGTCAGAGCAAGGAGATAGGTGTTATCTAAAAGGCTACTAGGGCTGGGGGAGGTGGGGACTTTCAATTAAGTCCACAATGGAATATTTGTGGCCAGGCCTAGGTTGGATTGTCCTGCCTACATCAAACATATCTGCACCTACCTGGGGTTTTGTGTGATGCCCATATATACCTGGGATAATAGGATGGGGATCAATCCTTCAAGAAGTATACAAGAAACCATTTCTCTAATACCATAGCTATTGTTATTAAGTCATATAGGCCATTTTAAAGCAAATAGCAATACCATTTAGAAAGGCACATTTCAAAGCATCTCTATGGAAGGACGATGCAAAGATTCACTTGAAAAAGAAGACACAGAGCCCCAAAGTTAATTCTTTTTTATTTGAATGACTGCTATTATTTTCTTGGCAAATAGTTGATAGCTCAAAGGATAATCATGATATCTGCCTCTTTGGATCATTCTTTCCTTTGTTCACTTAACCAACTAGTAATGATCTTCTACTCTATTGCTTCTATTCAATAGTATTTCCTTGCTACCATGCTCAGTGACCAAGTCTATAAAAGGATTGGTGAAGGAAAGAATTAAGTTAGGAAGATAGATGTTAGTGGGCCAACAAGGAAGCTTTGCAAGATCATATTCTGGAAATCAGATGACTGAAATAAAAGGAAACCATGATGCAGTATAAAGGCAATCTGAGCGATGATGTCTTTATAGAAAAACAACACAAGATAAATATGGCAAAAGGAGAAAAACACATTCTTTTTTGTGAAAAACACATTCTTTTAAGCAATATTAATAGTTTCATTTTCTATCTCCATGCATGCTAACAAAGTACTTCATACACGTTTCCCTCTATACTTTCTTTTGAGCGCCTCTCCTTCCACAGGCTGAAGAAGTAGGGGTGGCCGGGGGGGGGGGGGGGGGAGGAGGGGAAGGGCAAAAGAAAAAGTAGTAGATGAGGTGAAATTGATCAAAATACTTTATATGCATTTAAATATCAGATTGAAACAAACAAACAAAGGACATTATAACAAATTTAAACCTTTCTGTGTGTATGTGCTGGTCCTGGAACTTGAACTCTAAAAGTAGAGAGTGAAATGAAGCTTGTTTTCCAAGGAAAAAGGAATGGTACACCTAGGAGAAGCCTGTGAGGGAGAAAGGGACTGAAGATGGAGCAGAGGGAGAAGCACAGCTAGCAGGTGCTTTCAGATATGGTTAGCCTCTGCCTGGAGGCTCCAGGGTCTCTGGAATACTAGTTACTGGGCTAGTTCTGGGTAGGAGAGCCAAGAGTCTTTCAAGCTGCACAACAAAGGTCAGTGCTCCAGGCTACATTGACTAGGGCCAAACAATAGAGAGGTCCTATCACAGCTACTCTAAATGCCCAAGGGCAATCATACTGAAAACACAGAAACCAGCAGTTAGCTGCAGCCACTATAGAGACCAGTAAAAAGGATCTCAAAACCTGAGAGAAGTACTGATTAAGTTTTACACAATTATTATAGTCTCATAATAATTGCTCTTTCCTAGTACAGTTTTCAGATTCTTTTTCTTCTTCAAACTAAGCTTAAATTACTCTTGGACCTTTACTTTCTATTGGTACTGGGGATGGAACCGGGGCCTCAAACATGCTTGCCAAGTGCTCTGACACTTGAGTTAAGCTCCAGCACAACTGATTTTTATTTTGTTTTTGAGAGGAGTTTGCAAGTTCAAGACCCAGATTGATTTTGAACTAGAGATTCTGCTGCCTCCACCTTGTGTGTACCTGATGTTAGGAAACTGAGTCTTGAGGGTGTGATGACCATCCCCAAAGAGAAAAAATATAACATGTGAAATTGTTAGGACCAGGTCAAAATTAAGCAAATAGAGACTTGATTAGACCAAGGAAGAAGGACATTTAACTGGGATGAACAAGTCCCAGGTAACTAGAGAAACATAGGGACAGACTCTGGGAGTAGAACAAGGCTGCAGTCCGACAGTTACTGAAACTTGACCATTTGTATTGATTAAGATTAGGACCAGGCCCTTCCCTCTCCCCCCACCCCCCAACAACAAATTAGGTCCAAATGTTAAATTTCAAAGACAAAGGCTGGAGTAGAGTTAAATACCTTGATGGATGTGGTAGGTATCCGCATTTCTTTCTTTTTTTGGGGTGGGGGGGAGGTCCAGTCGTGGGTCCTGAACTGTGGGCCTGGGCTCTGTCCCTCAGCTCTTCAGCTCAAGGCTAGCGCTCTACCACTTGAGCCACAGTGCCACTTCCGGCTTTTTTTCTTTTTTGCTTATGTGGTGCTGAGGAATCGAACCCAGGGCCTCATGCATGCAAGGCAACGCTCTACCACTGAGCCACCTTCCCAGCCCCAAGTATCCTTATTTCTAAGGATCACTTATGTCACCTCTGGGCCTTTTGGGGAGGTAATATTTTTCCTAAGGCAAAGCAGAGCCCTCTTTGCTTATACTCACCTGAGCAAAACTTGCTTCACCTCCAGGCCTTGGAGTTAGGTGCACAGTCCCCATCTCCTGCCTAAGCACCAGGATGTCTGCATGTTGGCAGGAAATTGTTTGGCCTCAGACCAATGCTTTGATGCCATTTGTAATCACTAACTGCTAGTTATGCTTTTGTAACTTGCTTCTTTGTCAATTATGAAACTCCCAAGTGATTCAACACCGCCCCTCCCCCCAATGGATCTTGCCTATAAATACCCTGAGCTATTGGACTTCATGGCTGGTTGTGGGGAGCCAACTATCTCACTGGAACATCCTGAGGCTGAGTTTACAGAATCCCACCTTTTCACCTTGCCCTAAGCAAGCACCCTGCAGCTGCTTCGGCCAATGAAAAAGCTTCTTATTCCAATCATATAAATACCCTTGTGTGAAAAATAAAAATGGGCAGCTTGATCAGAATCCTTGTCTTGCTGTCATTCTTCGTGTCTCTTGTCCCTTCATTCCTTCTCGCTTAGCTTCATTGCCCTCGTTGAAGTCCTGCGGGTCGGGACAGCTGGTCTTCACTGTCTGGATAGTGGAGGTCAGACACCATGGCTAATAAATGATTCCTAGCCCTATTGTTGGTGACTCCTTTCACTGATTGTGGGTTCGAATCCTACCGGCCCCAGGAAGCTGGGATATTTCAAGAGTATTAGAGCAAAGAAAATGCAGAAAGCGAACTCAGCAGCCATATCAACTTTAATGGAAACTTGAAGAGGGAGGCCTTGGTGATCTAAGGAGGGTCATGAGATGGTAAGCATAAGGGGACCAGGGGTGGAGGGTCTTCAGTAGGGGCCTAGGTGAAGGCAGGGTGAAAGGTAGCTGCAGAGTAGCAAGTTTCAGGACCAGACTTGAGAGTTCTGGGAACTTATTGTGTAGGTTAAGGGCAGGCATAGAGGAACATCGGAGGGGTGGGGGTAGAGAAGTGGGCTTTTGCCCACTCCAGACTGGGCTGGAGAACTTCAGAAAAGTTCCCTTGGGTGGGTAGTCAGTGGGCCAAGCCATACAAACAACATTGAGTTATGAGAACAAAGCCGATTCCAGTCACCTGGGAGTACAGACACTTGCCACTATGCCTGGCGGGATGCTTACTGTTTCCTATAACGTTTTAGATCAGCTTATCAGCTTCCATGAAAACCTGGTCTTTTGATCAGTCACAAAGCATACAACTTATTTGTATTTATTTATGCTTGTGGTGTTAGATTTATTACCAGGTCCCTCAAAAGTCGACGTTAATGTGAATGAGATTTACATCTGCATATAGTTCCTAATTGATGCTGTTTTATAGAAATTTCATTTTGAAATATGCATTGAAAAATCTTCATCTTTTGTTCAACTCTTACTAAGTTTAACTTTTGGAGCACATATGTTTTCATTTAATTGAAACATTTTATTTCTCCCTCCTTTCTTTTAATTAATTTATTTTTGGTTGGTTGAGGGGCTTGAACTCCTGGCCTGGGCACTGTCTCTGAGACTCTTTGTGCTCAAGGCTAGTGCTCTATCACTTGAGCCAATGCACCACTTCCAGTTTTTGAGGGGTTAATTGGAGATGAGTCTCAGAGGGAGTTTTCTTTCCAGGCTGGCTTTGAACCATGATCCTCAGATCTCAGCCTCCCAAGTAGCTAGGGTTACAGGCACCTAGTCTTCTTCCTTATTTCTTTTCCTCAGAACCTTGCATTAGATAGGATCTCCATAAAATGGTGCTATTGTTTTTTTTTCCTTTGGCTTTAAAGGGAACTTTTTTAGACCAAGACCATTGCATTGGAGCACTACTTTGCCATATATATTTTCTTGTTGCTATTTTACTTTGACCTTGTTTGTAAAAAGAAGTATTTTTTTCCAGTTCTATCTTTGGTATGCACTCAGCTGATCATATTTTTTCGAATATATGCTAAATCCCATAATGAATTACATTAATATATTTCTAATCAATCTGTTCTTTCATTTCTGGGGTAGAATTTACCTGCTGAATTTCTCTTGCTAATAACTTGTAAATAACTTGTAAATTTGTGTGTGTGTATGCGTGTGCGTGTGCGCACACATGCATCTGATATTGGGGCTTGAACTCAGGGCCTTATACTTGCTGACAAATGCTCTACCATCAGAAAAATCCAGCCTAGTAGTAACAAACTTGTTTAAGAAGACTGCAGTTATGTTCATAGGTGAGGTTGAGATATTAGTTTCTTTCTCATACTATTTTCTGGGTTGGATTTTTCTGGTGACATAATAAACTGAGAACATTATCTTATTCTTTCAGCAGTATATATAAATATCAATTATGCATTATTCATGTTTAAAAACAATTCTTATTTGGGAATAATATTCCTACTTGTTAAGAAAATGTCATTATTTCATTCTGTTTTTTTTTTTTTAAATGATGTTTCTCTTGTCTGCTTAATCATTTAATTTCTGAGTATGATGATATTTCAAACTATATTTGCCTATTTTCAAAATGACTTAAAATTTTCTGTCAGTTAGTATTGTACACATTATATAATGATAGTGAAGTTGATTATTATTTAGATAATAAATGTTGCTGATGATTTGTCTTTGTTTGTTATTAAGTAATGATGCCTTTATATCCAAGAATCATTTTTCATTTTTTTCCAATATTAATAGTGTTTTGCCACTTTCTCCTGAACACTATTCCTTGGAATAGCTTTCTTTGCTCTTTACACACAATCTTTTTGTCACTTATTTTATGTGTTTATTATAACATTAATGCGTCTTCATATTAATATTTCTTTTTAGCTGAAAAACCCTGCCAAAAGACTACTTCATCCATTAGTAGTTCTGTGCATACTTAGGTGCTTAAAATATTCCTGCCATCGCATCTTAGTGAATGATTGTTGTATTTTCATGCATTTAATATTTTTTGGCTTTTCAATGTTTCTCTATTGTTTTCTATTCAGTTAGATTTCATTAATAATGTCTTTCTTACTTTTCCTATTTTGTTTTAAGAATAGGCATATTGTGATTCTATAGTTTTGTATTTTAATACTTGTTTTCAATTGAGTGATAGCATTGCATGTTTTTATCTTGTCCAACATGATGCTTCAAGATACAAATAAAAACTGATCATCTGAGAGTAGAACATACAATGTGCCCAAGATACATTGGAGAGGGTAAGAACTAAAAAACCTTGGTCACAGATAGATAGTTACAGATTGAGAGAAGAAATACCATGAAGTGTAAGTTGACTATAGTTATACTATATTTTTAAAAATTTTACAAACAAAAAATTTTACCAAAAATGGTAGCTATGTGAAAAAATGAATTTGTCACTTATTTAAATTACCTTTTTAAGCAGATTGAACCAATTTGCAATCCATACTTCTATTTTTCATGATTTTCCTTAAACAAGTTAATACTCATTCCTGATTTTAAAAATCTCAAATTTCTTATCTTTAGGTTTCCACTTAGCCATTGAGAATGCTTAGCGTCATTCCTGATCTTATACCTTGTACTGCATACCCTGACTGGTGATTTCTTGCATAGCATATATCTTGTAGCACTCTGTCTTCCTAATTTCCATTTTCTCTTTCTTAAGTTCTTTATATCTCTTATTTTTATTTATCTATCTATCTATCTATTTTTTATTTATTTAATTTTTATTGTTAAGGTGATATACAGTGGGGTTACAGTTATATAAGTAAGGTAATAAGTACTTTTTTCCAAACAGTGTGACCCCTTCCCTCATTTTCTTCCACTTTCTCTCCCACCTGATTCTCCTCCCTCCAAGGTACAAAGTTTATTACCAACATAGTGTCTTGAGAGTATCACTGTTGCCTTGGTTTACCCTTTGTCCTTTGTCTCCTATTTCTGTGATTCCCCTTTCCCATCCCCAAATCAAATGAACATATACAATACAAAGGGTACTGAAATCAAACACAGTGACAACAGGAAGTAAACCAAAGGGATTAGTAAGTAGAAAAAATCTCAGTTTATATTTGAATAATTATATTTTTATATTTTTTTCCTGAGTAGTTGTTTAAGTCATTATTTCTCTACTGTCAGTTATTTTCATCCATATGTTCAATATATTGTTTCATGATTTTCTGCTTATTTAAGTATTCTACATTTTACTTTGAATGATTTTAAGGTTTTTAATCTTTGTTTTATGAAGCTCTACTCTTTGACAACACTATAGATAGGTTTATGTTTTGTTTCTATGTATGTTTTGTATCTTTTCTGAGTACTTTGATCTCTTTAGTTGAAGAAATATTTTGCCAAGGTCTTGTGTTGCCTTTCTATATTTTTTTAAAGTCAGTACTTAATGTTCTGTTTGTTTGACTTTTATTTTTTTGTTCCAGTACTGGGTCTTGAACTCAGGGCTTTGTCATCACTTGTCATTCAGCTCACAGCTGGCACTGTACTATTTGAGCCATGCCTCCAGTCTGCTGATTAATTGAGATGAAGTCTTTTCTTCATGTGCTGGCTTTTCATTATAATCCTCATAATCTCAGCCTTCTGAGTATCTAGGATTGCAGGTATCAGCCATACTAGTGAGTAACTCTCTTAAGATAAGTTCTGATTCAAAGCCCAGGCTAACCTCAGATTCATGATTTTCTTATCTCAGGGATCCACTATCATGTCAAACTGGAATATTTTATTTCTTTGTCCTTATCTCCTAAGCATCTATCCTATATATTCTTCCTGTCTTTATTGCAATATGCTACATCACAAAAAAAGCTTTAGTTTTGTGGCTGGGAAGGCGGCTCAGTGGTAGAGTACTTGCCTTGTATGCATGAGGCCCTGGGTTCAATTCCTCAGCACCACATAAGAAAAAAGCCAGAAGTAGCGCTGTGGCTCAAGTGATAGAGCACTAGCCTTGAGCTGAAGAGCTGAGGGACAGCGCCCAGGCCCAGAGTTCAGGCCCCACAACCGGACCCCCCGCTCCCTCACCAAAAAAAAAAAAAAGCTTTAGTTTTAACTAATTTGTTGTTTAACTTTCATATTGGGATGTGTGTGATTACTAGATATTTTTCATCTCAAAATCCTCTTGGTTAGGTTTCAGATCCTCTAGTTTCAAATAATACTCTTCTCCTATTATTACTTGTAATTGATTTTTAACTCCTCTTTATAAATTTCTATTAAATAAGTTTCAGATCTTAAGGTGCTCAACTTCCCATTTGTTTTGCTTCCTCGTCTTCTATTTTACTCTTCTATTTTATTGTGTATGAAAGGCCAGGATTTTTTGCCATCACTTTTAGCTGTGTGTGTATTCATGTATAAGTACATATGCCTGTGAATATGTGTGAAAATTCTATCCAGAATAATTAATTATTTCCTATATAGCATTTCCTATAAGGATTGCCTATAAAGTACACAGAAAAATATTTAAAATGTCTAGTTTTATACTTCATATAAAATAGAAATGATTTTGTTCCTCTTAATGGGGTCATTAGCCATAAAGGTAAATTTTTTTGGTAAGATTAGTTTGTGAATAAACAAGCCGTGGTAGTTGTTCATCTTAAATTCCTAAGTCACTCAGGCTTATTTCTCTCTATTTCATCAGCTTTAATACACAACATTCCTTCTTTGGCTCTTCAACATCAATGACATCCTTTCCCGTGAGAGGAACTAAGAGAAAGTAGGAAAGAAATAAACTGACTCTAATGCATTTAAGAAACTTTCTATTACATTTGACTATAAATAATTAGCTTAAACTTATGTGTCAAGTTTTCAGGTAAGAAGCTATAAATGATAAATATGAGTGGTAAAAATGAATCTAAGTACCAAGTAATATGAAAGAAAAATTAATTGGATATATTCCCAACCTAAATAATAGAAGTGTATCATCTTAATAAGTAATTAGGAGCAAATGGATTGGATAGATACCAAGTAGTCTTAGTCCAACTAGATCAAGCAGGTTTAATATATTTTAATATCATGTCCATGTGTAATATAGTTTGCTATTTTCACTTCTTGTATGTGACACTTTCTGCACAAGGCTCAAGGCAATTGAAAAAAATACATTAGCCATTGAGGTTACTGGCTGAGAATATCTAATTTGGTTTCCCATCAACAAACTTTTAAAAAATGTTTTCTTGTACACAGGGAATTTAAGTATGACCCCGATATTTTTTGAGTTGTGTCTGATTGTTTTCATAGAGTATATAGAAAAACAAAGCTATCTATACTAGTAAAAATTAGATTCCCAAAGTGAGCTATCTCAGGATACTTGTTTTCACTCATTCATTTCATGGAGGACTCTGGTTCTAAGTAAATGAGTTATCTTAGTGATACCTCCAGTACTGCAGAAAATGTTTTTAGGGAATTTTTTTGCACAATATATTCAAAAGAAAAATAATCATAAGTAAAAATTAAAACAAATAAGTATTGCTAGTGCTTTACCATTTTGAGCCATAAATCCATTTCCCATTTTTTTTTGTCTGTTGTGGGGCCTGAACTCTGGGCCTGGGGGCTGTCCCTCAGCTTTTCTGCTCAGGACTAGCACTCTGCTACTTGAGCCACAGCACCATGTCTGGTTTTCTGAGTGGTTTATTGGAGATAAGAGTCTCCTGGACTGTCATGCCCCAGCTGGCTTTGAACCATGATCCTCAGGTCTCAGCCTCCTGAGTAACTAGGATTATAGGTGTGAGCCACAGGCCCCCAGCTAATTCCCCACTTTTTGGAAGTGAACTGGAGATAAGAATGTCACAGACTTTCCTGCCTCAGATGGCTTTGATTCATGATCCTCAGATCTCTGCCTCCTGAGCAACTAGGATTACAAGCATCAGCTAATTGAAATACCATACTTAACTGTATTCCTGGCAAACAAGAATTCCACTGTAATAAGAGCTTCCAACTCTAAGTAATAAAATATTCCATTAAATTTAGCCTATAATAATCATTATCTCATATAACAAGAAATTCCTAATAACTTGCAGATTAAAGTAGTAAATCAATACAATAATCAAGGCTCAAGTTCTTAGCCAACATGATCAGAGCAGCACCTTAATCTTCAGACTTATCCCTTTATGGCCATATATCTTACAGTTCTGGGCAACATTTAGTGAAGGAACAGAGAGAACTCTATTTTAAGATTTCCTTCTATCACAAAAGAAAATAATTCCCATAATCCTCTCAGTTGACTTTCTCTTATCTCATTGGATCTCGTGGCCAAGCTAAGTACTGACAAATACAACAGGACTGATTGAACTTACTACCTTGGACAACAGACTCTGACTTCTGAGCATAAGGTCTGCACAGGGACACCTCCCTACCTCTTGACTAAGTTTCCATCCAGTATCTGTTACCTGAGTAACTGGCAGACCTGGAAGCAATCACTTTCCCCTCCTGCTAGGTCACAGCCTGGGCCACTTCTGGTCACAGGCCTCCCATCTGACCATAGGTGGTTCCCAGACCCTGAGGTAACATCCAGATCCATGAGTCCACATCTTTCCCTCACTTGGCCACACCTCTTCCTGTCCCTTGCCTAAATAAAAATCCTGGCCCAGGGGTGGGTCACCCCTTTTCGTTTTCAGCCATGCCTCTTCACCATGCATGCAGCAGTTCGGTAAATAAACTTCTTTTCCTGCCTGAATAGTGGGTGGTGTTCTCTTCATCGGCTACCTAATGAAACCTACCTATTTAATATACCCTATACAGAGAAGCCAATTGACCATGTTTACTACTGCTGTCTATCCTAGAGCTCATTGTAGGACTTTCCCCTAGCCTTCATTTTGTCAACTAAATCAGCTGTAGATACTTGAGTTGAAGTGGTGTTTATTGTCCATCATTTAGAAGGGAAAATAATCACAAAAACAATTCAAAAACAAAAATTCCTAAAAGAGACAAAACTCTCTTTTTGCAGCACTATTCACCACTGTTGCTGTTTACACAGCAAGACCTGGGAACACACATCTGGTAGGCAGAAAGTAGACCATACCATGCAAAGTTTTTTGAGACATCATATGCTTAAATACACAGCATACAGGCATAGAAAGTAAATCTTCAGTCAAAAGGCAGAAAGTTAATTTTAAACAGTCTTAGAGAATACAGACAATCAGAGTTAATCTTTAGTCAGTGAATGGGAAGAGTTAATCCTTGTCAACAAATGTGAAGCAGTTCTATGTTATCAAAGGTTACAAAGAGTAGGCAAAGTGTTGGTGGGCTTCATTAGAAACACAAATAGAATCTCTCATTGCTCTACAGGATTAATTAGAGGAGCACAAAGGGGACTTCCTGCATGGCCTGACATAAAGACCTTCATCCAGATTTGGAAAGAGCTTCCTCCTTCCTCCCGGAGGCTGTAGCTGGGTACCCCAACCTTTGCCAGAATTATGAAGGAGCTTTCTCCTCCTTCACCAGCATTCTTTTTTTTTGGGGGGGGGGGGGGTTCTGGTCATGGGGCCTGAACTCTGGGCCTGGGCACTGTCCCTCAGCTCTTCAGCTCAAAGCTAGCGCTCTACCACGTGAGCCACAGCGCCACTTCTGGCTTTTTTCTTTTTGCTTATGTGGTGCTGTGTTGGGAGCCAAAAGTTGAGTCTCTCAACATAATAGGCTTGACTATCTCAATGGAACATCTTGAGGCTGAGTTTACAGAATCCGACCCTCATCCTGCCCTAAGTAAACATCCTGCACTGCTATGGCCAATGAAAAAGCTTCCTTAATGGCCAATGAAAAAGCTACCTTATTCCAAGCATATAAATACCCCTGTGTGAAAAATAAAAATTTGCAGCTTGATCAGAACCCTTGTCTTGCTGTCATTCTTTGTGTCTCTTGTCCCTTCATTCCTTCTAGCTTAGTTTCACTGCCCTCGTTGACTTCCTGCGGGTCGGGACAACTGGCGCCCAACGTGGGGCACGAGCCTCTGACTAAAGAAGGAACGCAGTCCTCCGGGAAAACTTGGCCAAGTACAGTCTGAGATCGCCTCGACAGACCCCACAGAAAGACAGATCCAGGAGGAGAGTGAGGACGACGCAAGGTGAGTGACCCACCATGGGACAAGCAATGTCGTCACATGATCTATTTCTGTCAGGCCTCAAGGAGGCCCTCAAGACACAGGGAATGGGGGTTAAGAAAAAGGATTTAGAATTATTTTTCTCAAGGAACTTGTGTCCTTGGTTCCCCCTTGAAGGAACCATAGATGAAAAAAGATGGCAAAGAGTAGGAGATTGTTTAACAGATTATTATGAAACCTTTGGTCCAGAAAAGGTTCCTGCTACCATCTTTTCCTATTGGAATTTGATTAATGAAATTTTAAACCAGTGTCAAGTTGAAACAGTTTTGTGCTATTTTTCAGATTTGTCATACCACTGGGATTCCCTATAACCCCCAAGGTCAGGGCATCGTAGAACGAGCCCACCACACCCTAAAAACCTGGCTTACTCGCCTCAAAGCCTCTGCCTTTTCATTTTCCACTCCTAGGGATCGCCTTAGTCACACATTGTTTGCCCTTAATTTTCTAACTCTAGACAATGAAGGCTACTCGGCAGCTGACAGGCATTGGCACCCATCTTCCAGTTCTGCTCACCCGTCTGTCATGTGGTGAGACCCCCTTACAGGCAAATGGCAGGGCCCAGATCCTGTTCTTATCTGGGGGCGAGGTTCAGCCTGTATTTTAGATCAAGAACAAGCTGCCCCAAGGTGGCTGCCAGAACGCTTGATAAAACAGGTGAATGGCTTACCACAACCCAGGAGAAGCCTTCCCCCCCGCCCCCCCGAGGATGATGCCTTTTCTCTTACAGATGCAGCTAGAACTCCAGACACAGACCCTCCTGTTTGAATTTATTAAATAACAGATTAATCTCTTGGCTTCTAAGCCCATACAGGTTCATCACCATCGCCTTGATATGGCAGACCAAGGCATTAAGATCTAGGATTTACCCCAGGCTTTTAATTAGTGTTTTACCATGAGCTTGTTCCAGTGGGAAACACCCCCCCCCCCTTCATTTTTCTTATTTAGAAAACCCTTCTCCTTATTCATAACTCCTGACCATTCAACGGGCAAGACCTATTGCCATAAGGGATAGGTTTGCCTCTCCTCCTATAGGCCCCTCCGCCTGGGGGAGGATGCACGTATGGGAGGAAGAAAAAAGGCTCTAATCAAGGGTGCAGGTAAGACTGCAGGGGGATGGATCCTTGAGATCCCAAAACCTAAGACCCCTGAGTGGCAAGCTCTGGTGCATGATGGTTGGCATGCATACCCACAAGCCATCTCCTCAAAAAACATGCCAAGGCCTGTAAAATTCCCCTCCCCAAGTGAGGACGCTCACTCGGGAGCGGAAAAAAACCCTGGGCCCTTAGAGGAACAGAGCCTCTGTCACCGCCTTAAAAAGAGTAGCCAACAATTGATGGTCAATTTTCTAAATAAGAAAGGGGGAGATGTTGGGAGCCAAAAGTTGAGTCTCTCAACATAATAGGCTTGGCTATCTCAATGGAACATCTTGAGGCTGAGTTTACAGAATCCGACCCTCATCCTGCCCTAAGTAAACATCTTGCAACAGCTAATGAACACCCTTTCCCCTGCCCTAAGCAAACATCCTGCACTGCTACGGCCAATGAAAAAGCTTCCTTAATGGCCAATGAAAAAGCTTCCTTATTCCAAGCATATAAATACCCCTGTGTGAAAAATAAAAATTTGCAGCTTGATCAGAACCCTTGTCTTGGTTGTCATTCTTTGTGTCTCTTGTCCCTTCATTCCTTCTAGCTTAGTTTCACTCCCCTCGTTGACGTCCTGCGGGTCAGGACAGTGCTGAGGAATCGAACCCAGGGCCTCATGCATGCAAGGCAAGTGCTCTACCACTGAGCCACCTTCCCAGCCCTTCACCAGCATTCTTAAACCTCACACAGCACACAAATCCTCAGGTGGGGTCACACAAGTCTGTGTCTCCAACCCACCACAATCAAGTTATGACATCAGCCCAGATGCTGCTCAGTAGACAAATAGATTGAGAAATAGATTTTTACTCATCGATTAGATAAAATGATATTGCATCATTTGCAAAGACATGGAAGGACTTGGAAAAATATTATGTTAAACAAAGTAAGTCAGGCCTAGAGAGACAAGGTTTGCATGTTTTCTGTCATATGTGTAAGCTAGAAATAGTTTATAAACACAGAAGCAAATACAATGAGTGGTATGTGTAAGGGTTGCTGAAAGGAGAACACCACACCATTCAGGCAAAAGATTGTTTATTAGCCTACATGGAATGGAGGCTGTTAAAGGAAAACAGAAAGAACTTATGGTTGAGAGAGATTATATAGGGAAAGGCAGGAAGGTATGGCCATAGCAGATGTGGAAGTGATCTCAGAGTCAGAGGAACCTCTGACTATCTGAAGGAGGCATGACCTGGGTAATTCAAGAAGTGACTTCAGAGCCTAGGGTCCTTTGCTGACTCACAGTCAGGTTATTGACAATCAGGAATTACTGTTTTCTGCATGTGATTTCTGATAAGACTATGGTGCTGTCCTTCACAAAGAGGAAGGGGGAAGGAGTCTGTTCTTCCAGGCAGCTTAACATTCCAGCCTTTTGATAGTTATAATGGGGCACATACTCTTTCTGGCTACTTCCTCTGAGAAGGGCGTGGGTTTTAGGGGTAAAAGGTGGAGATGTCATTTGGTCCAGGAGAAGGCAGCAATAACAGTTCCTGGGTGGTGAATACATGTATGTGTCTTTGGTTGAAGTCTGGTGGTGAATACATGTATGTGTCTTTGGTTGAAGTCTGAAAGAAGTCTTATAAGGCAGAGGCTGAACAATAAGAAAAGAAAAAAAAATTATTAGAGGAAAGACAGCATCCATTCAGGGTAGAAAAGAAAATATTTGATGACTTGGGAGTTCCTGTCTCCTGCATTCCAGGCAGTTCTGAAGTTGTTAGATCATGTCCTAACTACTACTGACTGATTAACACCTGGCGATAGGAGTAGGGGAGACCTTGGTGGACTGGTTAAGAATAACCAGTCAGATGCTGGGGCTGGATTGGAGTGGTTAAAGTGGATAGTGGAAGCCTTGATCATTTCCTTTAACTGGACTACAGATCTCTGGATTATAGATATCTGGCCTATAGATTCTGGATGGGAAACCCACTATAAACAGAAATAGCAGGTAACAAAGGTAAAAATGTGCATTCCTGTCCAGTTAAAAGAAAGATAGATATGAACATTAGATAGGCATGCTTATTAACTGGTTTCTTTTCACCTCCTTGCTCTGGTTAGTTTTGAAAGGACAAGGGCAAAAAACTCCATTTAGAATCTGACACCATCCCCTCTTATCTGCACAGTTTTTTTTCAATTGCCTCTAGATGATCCTCTCCAAGATCCCTTGTTGGCTAGACTAGCTTTGTCCTGGGGGCGTCTAGGAGGTCTCTTCTTACTGGGGTAAAGCCCTATTTAGCCTTTTTGCTAATGCTGGGATAACATGTCCCAGTTGACCGTGTTCCACATTGGAGGGGGTGTGATTTGACAGATCAAGTGAGAGTCAATGGCCAAGAGACCCCTTGTCAGGAGCCAAAAGTTGAGTCTCTCAACATAATAGGCTTGACTATCTCACTGGAACATCTTGAGGCTGAGTTTACAGAATCTGACCCTCATCCTGCCCTAAGTAAACATCCTGCAACTGCTAAGGACCACCCTTTCCCCCTGCCCTAAGCAAACATCCTGCACTGCTACGGCCAATGAAAAAGCTTCCTTAACAGCTAATGAAAAGGCTTCCTTATTCCAAGCATATAAAAACCCCTGTGTGAAAAATAAAAATTTGCAGCTTGATCAGAACCCCTGTCTTGCTGTCATTCTTCGTGTCTCTTGTCCCTTCATTCCTTTTCGCTTAGGTTCACTGCCCTCGTTGATGTCCTGCAGGTCTGGACAACCCCTCCCTTTTTTCCAATTGAAGTAACAAAGAGATCAACAGAAATAGTTTTTAGTCAGGGCTTACTTGGAACTTGTTAAAAATAGAAGTTAAGTTTGACCAATAAATATATGCAAAAGTCTTTATCCCTCTGTGTGTCTGACTAAATTGTATAGTGGATAAAATCTGTAGTGACAAAACTGAATAGTAGACATTATGAAGGTTTGAAACAGCAACTGTATGAAAAATCTAGTTAATTTTTAAGTAAATATAGTACTTTAGGATATTAATTAAGATTGAAACCATTGTCAGCTCTGTAACCAAGGCCTCATACATACTTGAGAAAAAGATATTAGACACATTTGTTCTCACCCAAATATGATGGGTTTCTTTGCAGTTTGAATACAGACAGAAAGAAAGGGATGGCTAGCCTTGAAGAAGGAACCTAGAGGATATCCCTGGGACCATCAGCTGGAATGGATGTGATCCAATGGCAAATAATCTCTGGTCTGGAGGCTAACAGAGAGAGGGAGAGAGAGAGAGAGAGAGAGGTAGGCAAGTTACCTTTGTAGAAGAGATAGCTAGGAGGCTCTTGCCCACCCTATCCTGTGTTAGCCACACACAGGCCTGGTGGGCAGAGGGGTGAAGGTCAATAAAGAGACAGGAGAGAGACAAACCAAGAATAGAATGAGCAAGGAGAGCAAAGAAAGCCTAAACATATCCTCTGACCATTTGCCATTGCATTGGAAGAAATTGTTGCAATAAAAATAAGGTGTTTTGCAATGAGATGTACAAGACACTATGTTGAAAAACGAACTTTACAACTTTGGCGCGGGGGTGGGGGTGAAGGGTGGGGGGGGGTGGGGGGTGGGGGTGGGTAAGGGAGGGGGAGTGGGAGGGTGGGGGGTGAGGTGGGGATGAGAAGGGATGGGAAGGGGACACAAAGGAGGAGGCAACAATGCTTGATAAGAAATGTACTTGTTACCTTGCTCATGTAATTGTAACCCCTCTGTATGGTATTTTCACAATTAGAAAAAAAAAGGAAAAAACAAATAAGGTGTTTTGATTTTATGGAGTCCTTTAGAAGTCCGATGACAACATAGTAAGGAGGAGTCCCTGGGGATGTAGAAAGTAGGCCAAAAGGCATAAGGAGTCCTCAAGGATGTAGAGGAGGTCTGAAAGGATGTAAAGTCAAATTCTTGATTCAGCCATTCCCCCAACTGAGAAGAGAGTGGTAAAAAATCCCTCTGGCATCTGTGACAGAAGTCACTCACTAGACATAAAGAGGAGACAGTGTGGTGGATGCTTAGCCAGCAATGGTAAGTGTGAGAAGTTTGAGGTGAGGTTCCTTCAGCTTTTGGCAGTTTGGGTCCAAGGAGGGGCAGTTAAGAGACAGATTGACTCTTGGAGAGAGAAGAAGAGGGATCCGATGACTCCTGGCACTATTCCCTCCTGGGTCTGAGCTCCAGATGTAAGGGTTGCTGAAAGGAGACTACCATTCAGTTCAGTCAGAAGAGAATTTATTAGGAGAAACCCAACCACCAATCCACACAAGATGGAGGCTTGCAGAGGAAGAAGTGAAGGAGCTTATGGTTGAGAGATATTATATAGGGAAAGGCAGGGAGGTGTGACCACAGTGGGTGTGGAAGTGATCTCAGGGCCTGGGGAGCCTCTCACTGTCTCAAGGAGGCATGACTGGAGCAGCTCAGGAAGTGACCTCAGTGGATGAAGAAGTGAGCTCAAAGTCTAGAGTCCCTTGCTGACTCATAGTCAGGTGATTGACAGCCAGGGATTATTGGTTTGGGGCGGACGATTTCTGGTGAGGCTATAGTGTTGTCCTTCATGAGGAGCAATAGGGTGGAGGGGGCTGTTCTCCCTAACAGTATGCATATGGATACACATTTATTAACTGAAATAAGATAGGTTCAGGGGAGAACTCAAACATTGTAATTGCTTAGAAGGGCAAATTCAAAATTCAACAAAATAAGCACCAGGAAATGGGTACTTGAAAGGGGTAGAGTAAGGTCAAGGAACTAAAGGAAGGAAGAGAAGAAAGGGGGAAATGTAGTAAAATATTCAGCATATGCTACAAAATTGAGAAAAGTGAGGGAGAGGGTTTGGGGAGGAATGAGTGGGAATGTTGAAAGGGGTATCATTGATTTAGATACATTCTATAATTAAAATAAGAAATTTTGGAAGGGTTATCATGAGCTACCTTAGCAGATAAAATTGTGGGTATGATTGAGCATGGAAGATAAATAGTGAGGCAGGAGAGAGGGTCTGTGAGTTCTTTCTGTCAAAGTGGATTGGGCTGTTTTGATGACCATAACCTGAAATGTGATTACTCAGCATTTTCTGCCCTTCCACAAGATACCTTATAACCTTCTTTCTTTTACTATATCATCCATATCCATTGGCTACATTTCTGTTTAATTTACTTTTGAATAGTTTTTCATTTTTTGCAATACATTTTCTTTGCTTGGAACAGAAAGAGGTACCAAAGGCATATGCCAATATGGGAAACTAAGGATCCACAATGGGTGCAAGCGAAACTGCTTATTAGACAAATTATGAGAGTGAGAGTTGAGAGTGAAAAACGTTGGTCCTACAATGGTCTTATGTCAATTAGAAACCAGAGTCATTATATAACATTGATGTGAGAGGATTTCTATCTACAGACAATACACTGAAACTGCTCGAAGACAAGCTTAAAAATTCATCTTGGAAAATGTTAAATAGAAACATCAATTTGCAGTGCCAGTTTCCAAGATAAAGGTATAACCACTGATTAACACAAATTCTGAGAATTACAATATGAAGATTTGAGAGAAATCAGACATGCCAGAATAATGATAATGTGGCTGATTATGTGATGTAGCATTCAGTCTCATATTCTTTGTTAACAGCATCTCAGTTTCTTATTAGAAAATAGTTGTGGTTTGGGTCTTCAGTGTTCACCAGGCTGATCTCCAATGCAGGAATGTTCAGAGGTAGTGCTTTTGAAAAGTGATTATACCATGAAGCCTCTGAACTCATGAATGGATTAACCCATTGAACTTCATAATTTGATGGCCTATTGGGAATTGATGTAAGTTAAGTGGTTAGACCTAATTAAAGGGAATCCTTGGGGACAATATCTTGTCATTTGCTCTTTGTTCACTCTTTGCTTTGTGCACCATGAGAAAGTGAGCTGCTTTGTTCCACGCAAACTCTCTCTATGATGTCCTACCTTGCTATGGGCAAGGGGAATTAATGACCATGGACCAAAACTTTTGAAGCCATGAGCCAAAATAAGTCTTTCCTACTTTTAAATTGTCATGTACTTTGCCACAATTATGTAAATGTTTTGCATTCCCCTTGTCAATGGTATGCATAAGACCCTAACTAAGCCATTCAGACTCTCTCTTGATTTTATATTTTGAATAGTAATAGACAGGGAAAAGAAGATGGTACAGCAGATGAATTCCAGCATTGTGCTATCCAGGATGTTACTCTCTGTCTGTTTCCTTAATCCTCTGGATTTCTCTGGTTCCTGGAATTTCTGAACCATCCACTATATGAATCTTTGTCTGGATGTGGGAAAGTGAGCCATCCTTCCAACGAATTGCTTTATGAATTATACAATTGTTTAGGTAGCAGAGTATAATAGGTACTCAGATAAGTGATGAGTATTTAGGCTATTATACCAAATATGGAGAAAATAAAAATTTTAAGATCTACAGCAGTTTGTGATTGGCTGGATAGGAAGGGAAATGTAGAGGAAAGGGCTGAAGGTAGTACATCATTCCAGGCTTGAGAAGGAAGAATTGTATTGAGATAAGTCATAAGTGATTAAAAATAATTTCATTGAAATAATAATAAGCTAAATTGGCTAAATTATAGATACATTGATTAAAGATGCTCTTGCCACAGTCAATAAAGAGGAAGCCATATGCAGTTCAGGGGAGAGCTCAGAATAAAAAAAATAGGAACTATCCTAATGTCTCCATCACCTTAACAACCTGATTCCTAAATAAAGTCTATTATGCTAGAAAACATTCAAATATAAGACCTCTGATATCACACCCTAAGTTCAAAATCTTAAGTTCCAAAACTCCACATCCATGACATATAGTTAAAATAACTACCAACACCAAAGACCAGGAGAATGAAAGGATAATATATCAGATAAATCTTGATAAAACATATTCTATTACATATAGTAAAAAAAAAAAACATCAAAAAATCTCATTGACAAGTAATACTAATGATTTGTTTGGGTCAGCAATCAGAGACTCAAGTGCTGTGGAATAGGCTTAGCTAATGTCTGATATTGTATTGATCAATAAAATATGTGAATCAGTCAACTGACTAACAATTTGAGTACTTGTCACTCATCTGTCTGAAAGGAACATGGCTGCCTCTTCATTGTGGGTAGCCCCAGGTAGGAAGACTGGGGCAATTCAAAGTTGTCCTGTGGCTTATCTTCATAATAGCCAGTGTAGATATATATTCCTGGGAGGAAAGAAACACACATTTTCTTTTAAGAATTAAGTTAAAAGCTAGGACCATGTTATTGGCCAAAATAATCATCCTGGATTCAAAGACAGAGAAAATAGATTATCTGTCTTTAGTGGGAGTTATAAAATGGTGTTATAGAATGGTACTGAGAAAGATGAGTACCAAGCCCATTAAAGCAAAGTATTGCTCATGATGATTTTTATTTGGTTCACATTGGCTACAATGAGAAAGTTGATGGCATCTAGGAATAGCCATGGATTAAAGTATAGTTATTAGATGTTGTTGACCTTAATGTTACTTCTCTTGTGGAAGTGACTTCCTTTATTTCTAAATTAACAAAAACCATGATTCAGGGAGCATAATGATTTTGCTTTCTCTCTTTTGTTTGTTATCTGTCAGTCTTAAAAGTTCACCTTCACTTAATGAGCCAGATGAATATTATTATTATACTACTCAGGGAGAAGTCAGGTGTATAGTGTAGTTTATGACAGATGCAATTTCCTTAACCACTTTGTCGTACTAAAGTGCAAGATGCAGGTTAATTCGAACAATGATGCTAATGGTGATAATCCCTGGAAGACAGAAATGGAATGTTTCTTTATCTGATTTGGTAAATATGTGTAAAATATGAGTAAGGGTCCAGTAAAACACACAGTTCGACACTTTTTAGCTTAGTTTAGCACAGCTTCTTAGCTATCATAGTTTAAGGCATATTGGAATATTTTCAGCAAAACTTCAGCATAAGTTGCATGAACTGAATGTCATCTGACTTATTCACAAAGTTAGTCATGCCTAGCAGTGTGATATTTTCAAATGGAAGTGGTATTTGGAAAGTTAGAATGCCTAAGGCTACAAATAACCAAGTATTAGCTCAACTTCATCTGAACAATAATGAAATGTGATATCTCACTTGGGCAGCTTACATAGGTAGGCGTCTCCAAGCTAGGGCTCTAGCTGTGTTCTCTGTGGTTCATTTAACTCTGCCTTCTTCCTCTTGTGCCATCTTTATCTTCAGGTTGACACTTGAGAAATGTAGCAATTTTGCTGTTATATCAAACACTGTCCAGAGTTACAAACAGCAGATACTCTTTATTGTATCAAAAGAATAGATATATTTTACAGAAGCATCCTGATTGTTTTCTAAAATTGATGACAAGTCCTCGCTCTCCTATGCAGGAATCTCTGTGCCACCATCTATCCAGGCATCAATCACTAAATGGCTTTTATTACTGACTAAGAGTAGCACAACCTTGGTTTTGTGGGATGTACCTTGAATCTTTTGCACATGGACAAACTCTCCTTTGAAAGAAAGTACATGGCTTCTTGTATCAATATATTTTATGTAATGATAAGCTTGTTGGATGTATGTTTGCTCTGTTTTTTGTGCCAGTACTGGAGCTTGAACTCAAGCTTGAGTTCAAGCTTGAGGCTAGAGTAGAGACACCAGTCCATTTCTGGCTTTTTGGTTGTTAATTGGAGATGAGTCTCATAGACTTTCTTGTCTGGGCTACTATTGAACCATGACTTTCAGTTCTCAAACTCTTGGATAACTAGAATTACAGGCATGAGTCATTGCTACTTGATTGGGTCTTCTTCTTCTCCTCCTCCTCCTCCTCCTTCTCTTCCTCCTCCTCCTCTTCCTCCTCCTCTTCCTCCTCCTCCTCCTCCTCCTCTTCCTCCTTTGTTATATAGGAAAAACTATATTAGGAATGAAAAAAATATGTCCAAAATAACCTTAACTTTGGATAAACAAAACCTGAGAAGGGAGTTCTTTGCTAAAATAAGGAATTGGGGCTATTAAAAAACAAAAATAAGAAATCCTTGGATCAGTAAGTGTAGGATATTTTCTGTGGGATATATGTAAATGAGCCCAAACAGGTAATGAATTTCCTGTTCTGATTGCAAGGAAATTTGCTCAAGGTTTATACTTGCATAATTAAAATTTCACCTAAAACATTGTCAAAGGTTTCCTATTTCAATCCAGAGATTTTTCTGTCTTTGTGTAAAAGCTGACAATAGTCCTAAACAGACATTTAAAATATGGCCATACTTGTCTTAGTGCACCCAAAACAGGATAGTCATCCAAAGAAAGACCATCAGCTGTATTTCTGTTGTTTTATATCCAAAACATTTAATTACATAAGCCAAATCCAGTATCTAAGCTCCACATCTGCATGTCCAACAGCTTAGGTTATTTGATAGATTTCTTATGGCATCCTTAAACTCACTTCCAGAACTAAACATAACCACCCATTCATCTCCAGGTTCACTACTTAATATCAGGCATCATTAAGAGAGTCAGATTAAACTTCCTTAATTTGCCTACAAGGTAAGTTATCTTTAATTGGCATCTTACAGCTTTATCTCATACAAATATTGCCCATAATATCCCTATACTAGCTGATCCTTATTTCCACTGGTGATCTTCTGTCATAGAGGATATTATACGTTTTCTGCAAAACATCTTCCCGTCTTCTCATCTTCTTCTTTGGACTTGATGGATGCCTCCTGTATATAATATTCTACTGTGGTTGGTCTCCATTCTCTTCACAGTGGAAGAACAGAGGAGGTCTCATGAGTCTACTTGTATAATTGGGTACCCCATCATCCTTTAACATCTGCTTCACTGTTTTCCTCTTTTTCTTTAATATTTCTTAAAATCTGCACTTATTGAAGCATCAACAGTATACTACACTAGTTTCTTTTAGAAAAATATTTCCAAAATATTTTGCCTACCTGGTAATACTATTGTCATCTTCTGATGTTTCCAAAATGAATCAAAAAACATTACGATTCGTTAGGATATAGCAAGGCATATAGAAAGTTAATATGGCCCTTTGAATTAATTTTCTCTTATTAAATAACCCCACAGCACAATTATTCTTTTTACTTCCTTGGATCTCTTCTTTCAGTTATTACTCACTATCATCAGTATGTGCAGATTCTCCTATTCTGTCACATTTTTTCAAGCAATTCCAAATAAATGTAGCCCATTGCCTTTTTTTTCTTCTTCTAATACTAGGGCATCTAGCCAAGTAATGGAGATAGATAGCCTTTGCCAGAGCTGGCCTCAAACTTTATTCTACTATATATACCTCCCAAGCAGCGGACATTACAGTTGTGTCTTACCTACCCCAAGACTTATCTTGATAAGTAAACCTTGCATTTTGTGCTCCTTTTATCAAGTGGAAAGTATTTTTGTTTGTTTGTGTTCGTTTTTGTTTTTGTTTTTCTAATTCTGAACTTAAGGCCTGGGTACTTTCCCTGAGTATGTTTGTATTCAAGGCTAGTTCTCTACGACTTGAGCCATAGCACCACTTTTGGCTTTTTCTGAGTAGTTTATTGGAGGTAAGAGTGTCATGGACTTTTCTGCATTGCTGGCTTTGAACTGTGATCCTCAGATCTTAGCCTCCTGAGTAGCTAAGATCAAAGGAGTGAGCCACTAGCCCCTGGAGAATGAAAGGTTTTATTTATGTATTTCTGGCTTCAATCTCTGTTGGGATAATTAAATTTCTGTCATTCAAATCTTCAAATAATTAAATTTAAAATTATATATAGTACTAGAGACTGTTACTGCATATATGATATATAACTTACATTAGAAAAGCAATTAAATTGTAACCCTTTTGTACAGCTACTTAATAATAATAATTTTTAAAAAGTAAAAACAATCTGTGCTCAAGGAAAAAATAAAGCAATTATATCTATGAGTATCTTGTTAATCATGTTGAGTATTTTTCCACTCTTGTTTGTATTTTGAAAGTTTTTTTTAAAATTCTAGTCAAACTAGATGACTTATTGTTTGAATTATTACATTATAGGGCATTTCCTTTTGGACTATGCCATCTAGTACAACATGCATTTGTTTAGATATATCAAACAATTCCCTGTTAATCTGAACTAAGACTATTTTAAGGAGGAACCTATGATACTCAGAGATGTGATAGTACAGTCCTCTGACTCATTGACCTGGTTTGAGATTCCTGAGCACTGAGCCCTTAAGTGAGAAAAACACCTGATTATTTCTAAAATGCCTCAGGAAATGGAGTGCAGTCATTCGTATGAGACATTACTTGCATCTGTGGTAATTGACAACTTAAGGAGTGTGCACATGTTCAGTGAGGGAGAGTGAGGAGCAGTGGGAATTCTGTATACATCTTTCAAGGGTGAACAGCTCCTCGCTATTTAGCCTACTGTAACTTTGCCTGGCATCCTGTCTAATGTTTAGTTTCTCATATTTTGTTTTAGGTCCCATTCTCATGTTCCATTTTCCTTCTCTTCCTCCACACTCTCCTTCCTGTCTCTTCTTGAGCAACTGTTGCCCCTCTCCTAAATGTGAATCAATATTGGGAAACTCATAGTTATGTTTGGAGAAGGCAAAAAAAGAGAGAGAGAGAAATATTTGGCTCTTTTCTTCCATCTCATTTCCTAGTTTTCCCTACTGTGGTTTTATTTCATTTCTAGGATTTGTATCTGTAAATTTGTGGGAAATACAAAGCCAGTTTTCTCAGTTTATTGACCTTCTGTTGAAAGCTGAAACAATTTAGCCAACATCTGGACAGTATTTATCAAGGCCAAATGTAACTCAAATCCAGACCAGAGAATGAATTGGTACATTTGTTAGCTAAGCTATTTGATAGGCTTATAAATAAGACCCCAAAATTTTTTTAAAGCTGGTGGCATTCAGTTTTATGCTCAGTGTTATCTTCAGAAAGGCTTTGATAGTCAGGGTGAACTGACACACATAGACCATATTGTCTTTCTTTCTGATGCTTATAGGAAATTCTGCACCTGGAAAGTACTCTCGAACCCAGGTTTCCCCCCCTGACTACACTACTTACTGTCTTGGCCACAGGCCAACTTTGACAGCTGCCTTATCTCTTTCAAATGCTAGCTTTCTGTTTATTAAAAGGGATCATTATAAATTGTTCCACACTCAGGTTGACCTGGTAGAAGTGATAAGAAGAAGCCCTTCTGGGCTGCATTTGTAACTTTGATTTGCCAGGGAGGGGAAATCGGAAGTGAGGAACAAAGAGACAGAGAGAGAGAGAGAGAAAACAAATGGATTAAGAAAGGTTATGCGAGAGGAAGTTGGAGTTGACAAATGGGGTGAAGACTGCCTGAAATCAACAAAGCAATGTTAGTTATATGCCTATGTTTTTCATAAGTGTCAGGAATAAAAGCATTGGTGTCTGCATTTGAAGCTTTTGAAAATAAATAGCATATGAAAATTCCTTGTTGATACATAACAATTAATAGGCTTCAAAATACAAAGACATACCATTGATGGAGAGTTGTGAGAAGGATCTGACTAAAGGGCCTGGACAGCGGTCGGCAAAAGGTGTGCTATCCTTTGATTCATTGGGATGTTAGCACCAAAATAAATATGTGTGCAATTGATAGATCTTGTTCCTATTTTGTGGATGGAAAGTTACTATTACTTATAAATGTAGAATTGTGACACATAAAATTCCTCTGCTACTCTGGACTTTGCAGAGGAAGGATCATGAAAATGTTTTTATCAGCCTGGTGCCAGTGGATCATGCCTGTAATCCTAGCTACTCAGAAAGCTGAGATTTGAGGATTGCGATTTGAAGCCAGCCCAGGTAAGAAAGCACATGAAACTCTTATGTTTAATTAACTACTAATGTTGATGGAGCTGTAGCTCAAGAGGTAAAGTGCTAATCTTGAGCAAAAAAGCTAATGAATAGTGCCCAGGCCATCAGTTCAAGCTTTAATAACACACACACACACACACACACACACACACACACACACACACACACACACGAGCGCATGTGCCTTTGTAATCACATTCCATTATGGCAATGTACCTTAGGGATAGCCAGGTTGCTCATCTTTAGAGCTGATTTAAGAACAGAGTTTTTCTGAAAGGAATTGCTGATTCCTATTTTAGCTTGACTAGGAAAATACCTTCATCCGATATTGTTGAAAGAGGTCATATTTTACCTTTGAGTAGTTTTAAACTTTCAGTTCACACCTTGTAGAGAGTGTAAAATGTGGATCTAGTTTCCTGCCTATAGATACTGGTTTTCCCAGCCCTATTTGTTAAATAAGTGTATGTTATTTGATGTCATTGTGAAAAATGTGATGGCTGTAGGTAGGTTTTATTTCTTCTTTTCCATTGGTCTTCAGATCAGTTTTGTGTTAGAACTATGCTGTTTTTGTTACTGTCACTCTATAGTATAATTTGAGATCCAGAATTTTGATATCATCCCTCCACCCTCTAACCCCCCTCCAGTTTTTCTTTTATTTCTTAGGTTTACTCTTGCTATTTGGGGTCTTTTATGCTTCCATATGCTTCCATTTTTGTACAAATTATTTCTACAAAGAATTATATTGAAAACTTGAGGAGCTTTGTTTAAAATGTATAAATTATTTTTGGTATTATAGCCATTTTTGTAATATTAATTTAGCCAATCCATGAACATGATACCAGCTTCTGGTGTCATTTTAAATTTCTTTCTCAAGATTTTATAGTTTCCATTGTAGAGGTCCCTTGCTTTCTTGGCTGAGTTTATAATGATATGTTTTATTTTATTTTTGAGGATATTGTAAATGTAATCATAGGACAAGTTTTGAAAGATATGAAAATAAGTACTAATTTTTAATAGAATTCAAATTACCCAGGAAGTAAGAGAAATAATTGACAAATGGGGCTGCACCAAATACTTTAAAGAAAACAATCAGAATTAAGAAGCAACTTAAAGAATTCAGAATATACAAATAACTCAAAATATTAAGTAGACAAGAATAATCTAATTAATAAATGTGCAAAGTACAACTGGATAATAAATACATAAAGAAAAGCTCAACATTTTTAGATAAAGAAAATCAAAACAAAAATGATTAAGATTCTCTTTCACCCTAGTCAGATTGACTATCATCAAGAAAACAATCAACAGGATATAAGCAAAAGGAGACCTTTATTTACTATTGGTGAGAATGTCAACCAGTAAAGTGTAGAAATACGTATAGAGGTTTTTAAAAAAGCAAAAAGTGGACCTACCTTATGATCCTGCTGTACCACTCTTGGCATATATCTGAAGGTGTGTAAATCAATATGCAAGAGCCAACCACAGTGTTTACCACAGCTCTGTTCACAGTACTCAGACGTGAATCCAGGGGCTCATCAATCAACCAAGGAATGGATAAAGAAAATATTCTATCTATCTATCTATCTATCTAGCTAGCTATACATGTATTTACATGTATATGTGTATATAATATAGAGTATTAATTAGCCATTAATAGAAGTAAAATTATGACATTTGCTGGAAAGTATGGAGAACTACATATCATAAAGACCAGCAGCAGGATCGGATGTATAATGAAAATCACAAAAGATTATTTGAAAAGGGAAGAGGAAGGCACTAATTGTTCTAAGTACATTGTATCCATTCAAGGAATTATCATAGTGAAAGACTTTCATATCACAAACATATCCTGTTTTTTTTTTTAAAAAAGGAGACAAAATTTTTTAAAAACTTATTTTGTAGTTCACTTCTAGTTTGTTAAGCCAAACTTCTAAGTTAATGTTTATGGCAGTAAACTTTGATCAGAAGCTAATCAAATGGTTGTAAAACAGAAAGCACTGATCTTCCCACTCTGGAAGGATTGTTATTTTATTCTTTAAGTAGTTATACAAAGGGATTTCAATTCAACATTTAATAATACAATGCATTTTGATCAATGTCATTCTTTTCTGGAAGGATTAGGTTGTTAAAAAATGCACTAGGGGACAGTTTTCTTTAATTTTTCTTCTGGACCATCTTAAGTAGATGTAAATATTCATTTAAACTGTATAATGGCTTACCTGATATTTATCTATCCAAATTAGTTTTCTCCTAGTGTAGACGGTCAATTCTCATATTAAGGAGAATTGCAAAATAAACTGGCATTTATCTATTTTGAGGTGATGAGAAATTTCCTAACATGCATGAGCTCCTCACATTTTAAGAGTATAAATACATTTGTATTAACTTTAAAAAAAAGCAATTTAAAATTTTGTTGATGAAAGGAGTTGGTTAATAAGTTAAAGAACATTGCAGCAGGGTGCCAGTGGCTCATGCCTATAATCCTAGCTACTCAGGAGGCTGAGATCTAAGGATCATGATTCAAAGCCAGCCTGGCCAGGAAAAGTCTGTAACTCTTATCTCCAATAAACCACTCAGAAAACTGGAAGTGGTGCTGTGGCTCAAGTGGTAGAACACTAGCCTTGAGCTGAAGAGATGAGGGACAGCATCCAGGCCCAGAGTTCAAGCCCCATGACCGACAAAAAAAAAAAAAAAAAAGAACTTTGTAGGAAATTTGCATTCCTTTCTCATTTTCTAAAGTTGAGCAGATTCAATATAGTACATTATTTGGGTTTCCAAAATATTATTTACCAGTCATTAAAATTCAGACTGGTGATTTTTAAATTCTTAATTCCATGTTTCTTGTAGCCACGTTTACTGCCTGTCTAAACTTCTTTTGAAACTGGTAATCTCTATTACACTTTTTTGAATTTAACTGAAGACAAAATAGCTTGCTTTTGGATGTCTCTATGTAATTACAATTTAATTCTGTCTGGTTGATATGCTAAAGATAATGGCTTCTATTTTGCAAAATGCGACCTAGCTACATGCAATGCCACTGCCAGAGCCTATTTTAGATGCAGAAGCCAACTGTTCTTTCATTCCTGCAGAGTTCAGGCTTTCAGATTTTGGCGGCATTTCCATGGCTAGAACAGAATGAAAACTTATCTTGATTTCATTTATCTTGATTTTCATTAAAAAAAAAAAAAAAACAAAAAACAAACCCAAACCAACAACAGCTAAAAATCCCAGTAGCTTCCCAACTTTGTTACATGCAAAGAGCAAAGTATTCAGTGATATAATGGGTCAAAGAGCAAGCCACAGTCTGCATTGCTGCAATCCTGGTATCTTGGCGGGAGAACACTTGACTTTACTCCCCTTTTGCTCCACTCTTTGAAGAGTATGACTACTGCTCAGGACTAATGATTGTTCTAAGCAGGAATTCTGTGGGTAGGCTTTTGACCAGCTGCCATACATGTTCATTATTATCATACATCCAAAGATGTCAGCACAATGCTAGAGTTTGAAAAGTTCACCCTGATGGCCCTATCTTGCAGCTGTTTATATTGGGCTTTTGGTTCCTATGGTCAGAAGCTCCTGGCCAGTGGAGCACACAGGTTTTGTATATCGAGCTAGAAAGTGATTGTCTTATATGGAAGGCAAAGCAGTGGCATGTTGATGTGAATAAGGAAAAAGACAATATTTCCACTCTAGGAGACAGAAGCTTGTTCTAACCCCAGGGTCTACCAATGGACTCTCAGGCCTAATGCACCTATTTAACCTCCTTGGGTTACATGTTTCCTTAACAGATTCACTTCCAAATGTCATTTCCATAAATTTACCTGACTGATTCCAGGAGGACTGAAAAAATTCAGATGCTAGTTGATTCAGTTTTTAAATTCCTTACGGACTTGGTTTTCTTCCTTCCCACTAACATTTTTTTTTTCAGATCATTACAAAATCACATCAGCTTGGCAACTGGGAAAAGAGAAATTCATGGGAAGAAGCAAATACATCAAAATATGCAAATACAAGTACACATGTAATGGTCTACTGTCTTCGGGAGAAAGTCTACTTGCTTAAGTATATGCACATGGGTGATACAGAAACAAGATGATCAAAAGGTAAAGTGCTTTCTTGGGAACTCAAGCACCCAGAGAATGCTGGTTGTGAGCAACTCATTCTAAGATGTCAGGAAGAAGTTAAAGTCTCTTATGATCTCAATACAAACTAAAGAAAGAAGAAAGAAAGGAAAGAAGGAAGATTGAGAAGGAAGGAAAGAGGGAGGAGGAAAGGAGGGAGGAAGACCAGAGTAAGATGTGTGGTGAGTATAAAGAGGATTCATGTATGTTATGTGCACACACACACACACACACACACACACACCATATAGGTATATATGAAAAGAGCATAATAAAACTAACTAAACACTGTTTAAAGGGAGGGAAGTGTTTAAGAGAATATCCTAAAAGGATGAATTTGTTCAAAGTATACTATCACAATGAGACCCTTGAACATATTAATGTATGTTTCTAAAATATAGTGATGAAAGCAAAGGAAAGAAAAACTAAGACAAGTAAAACAATGTTGACAACTTCAGTACCTTAAAATCATTCCCTCCAATAGGAATTACCCTAAATTTAAGATTAGGTAGAAGAAATAAGGGATTTTGGTTAAGTAGTTGGAGGATGGTTACCTTTCTACCAATGGGTACCTCTTCCCACCTGTTATGGAAGATAATTTGTGAGCTACAATGGAAACATGAAACCTAGTCTCTTTCCATGTATATTATGCATAACTTAATACATTGTCTTTGTGAAACTGTTTAACAACTCTGCTACTTTTCTATCAATACATTTGACAGGTGCCAAAATTATAGAAGGGATGAAAATATGACCCAATTGATAATTGTTTTAGTCACACTATCTTGACAAACAATGTAATAAAAATCATAATTTAAAATTCAGATGGAACTTGTGAAACATGTTACTAAGCACTGTATCAAATGCTTGAACATATTTTTAATTGGCAAAACTTTAATGCCATTAAGAGTTTTGCATATGCTTCAGCTAGCTTTTGTGCAGTTGAGAAAAAAATTGTATCAATACCCATCTGTCACTGTGAGGGGAGCACATATGGTCACAGAAGACCTTAAAATACATCAGACGTGGTTTCTATTATCCAAGTCACTTTGGTTCCAAAAGAAGCTCAGCCACCTTGATGTAGCTTTGGCTTTTAGAAGTTTAATTTTGCTAATTAAAGTTGTTATTTTATATGTAACTATAACAATTTTGCTTGTGTTCCTCAGCTCTATTATTAACTATCATTAGTAAAAATTCAGAGCTTACACAAATCCTTCTGTTCTAATTCAGATTTTTCTGCTAGTATAGGCAATGGCTCTGCCTTTAGGGAAACACCCTTCTTGGGTGTTGAAGTGATCAATGCTGGCAGAGGACTCTTGTAGATGCCTTCTGTCCTTTTTGGAATGGCCAGAGTTTGACTTACAGTGTCAAAAGTAAAGAGAGAAGGGAGTCAACTTCCCAGATATTTCAAGTCAAAATACCAAAGTGACAAGTAAAAGAAAAATTTGACATGGAGAGAGAGTCATCTGCCAGTTAATATCGAGTGTCTGTTCTACACCACGTATTGTGCTGGATACCAGCAAAGAAGAAATATGGACAAGTTACAATTGCTTCAATAGCATGTACAAATCTAGGGAGATATACAGTGAATCATTCAGGAGCCTGGAGGGTGTTCTAGTAGCACAGAGGAGGAAATGGTTCTTAGGGGAAAGCTAAGAAGACATTAAAAAGAAGGGACAGGAAACTACCATCAGATGCACCAAGAGAAATGCTATTACCTCCGGTGTAGGAGTAACAAAGACATGAAGATGGGTAGGAATGGATGGTAGGATGCTGAGTAGAGTAAGGTAGGATGTGAGGGGACAATGTGGGAAGACAGGTTCCAAAAATAGTACAGAGAAGATCACAATGACTCTCTTCTACTTCTGTGCTCAGAACTCCATCTCAAAGATATCATGTCTTTAGAGCATGTCTGAGAGGCAAAAGGATACAGTTGAGTGAGTTTTCACTTTGTCAAAAGCATTCTTTTTACTATGGTTTAACTAATGAGATTAGAGGCAATGGGTTGATTTTGTGGGATTAAGGAGCAATGACAGTAGAATCATAAAAAGAAAGATATCTCAGGAAAAGTAGATAGATTACATAATGTCAAAACACATAGTTGCTGGGTGCTTGTGGCTCACATTTGTTATCCTAGCTACTCGGTAGGCTGAGATCAGAGGATCAAAATTTGAAGCCAGCCCAGGCAGACAAATTCAAGAGATTTTATATCTCCAATTAATAAACAAGAAGCCAGAAGTGGAGCTGTGGCTCAAGTGGCAGAGTACTAGCTTTCAGTAAAAATCTCAAGTAGGAGAGAGAACCTGAGTTCAATCCCCATTACTAGCCCACACACATAAAATACCCACATGGTTATCATGGTTTTCTGTACTGATTGGCTTTAACAGATGCTATTTGATATTGTCTTTGGTATTGTAATGTAGTGGGGAGATGCAGTGAGACTAGTGGGGAGATGCAGTGAGACCACTTAGTCCACAGTGAAAATGTAAAAGATTTTGTTGAGGGAAAAGTGCTGATTCACCAGGACCACACCTAGAGTCAGGATCCCAGGAAATGGCTCCCAATGCCAGCCCACATCAGCTTTTAAGCATTTTGGGCTAGGGTGGGGAAAAGGGGAGGCTGGGTCTTGGTTTAGCCAATGATTGTTACAAGAAATTCGCACCTTAACTTTAAATTTCCCAACAAGGTTTTGCTGGCAGGAAGCAGGGGAATAGAACAATGAGTGGTGATGGTTCAGCTGGGTTAGGGCTCACATTGTTCAGAAAACAGCAGAAGCGGAGTTACAGAGTTGCAGGGTTATGGAGTTACAATTACAGTTACTAGCTAAAATAGCTAGTTACCAAAGAAGTCTTATCCACAGCACACTTACATTTATATCTTATAATAATTCATTATCTATTTTACACAATCCAAGTCAAATATTATATTCCATCTTTACTTCCTCCACCATATCAGTAATACAGTATCACAGGCCTGAATAAATTAAAACAAATAGGAAATATATCAGCAGAAATGAATACTGCTTTATTGTGAATTTAAAAAGTCTTGCAAAATTCAAATGAAATAACCTAGGTATAAGCAGTGATATGATTTAATTGCATATGGAATGGAACCAAAGATGTTTATGTATTCTAATTATCTTTTAGCAAAATAAGGATAAAGTATAGTGATCTCTTCTATATCATTGATTTAGATGGTTTTGAAGTTCTTTTAAGCACTCTCAAAGTGATTTTTCTCAGCTAACTTGACAAGAATATCTATAATGCTTCAGGAAGTCAGTCTTAATACAGTAGGAACCATAGATCATCAGAATTTGTAAAGGGAGAGGTTCATTCATAATTAAGACCCACATAAACAATCATCTTGCAGCCCAACTGTGGCAATCCAGTGCCAGTTTAGAAATTTCACAGGATGACAGTTATGCTCTCTTCTCTTCCTTTGACAGCCACTTAATATTGCGGTGCCCACCTGATCCAAGATGGATCATTGTAGTGTTCATATTCCAATCTGTGTGAACTATGTATGGCAGGGTTGAAGCTTCCCCCTTCTGAAGGGCACCCATACTTTTTGCATCAACTATAGTCTCCTCTTGCCAGAACTATTAGTAATATGTTTTCACAAATGTGCAAGGGATACTTGGAAATTTTCTTTTTCCTTTTACTGGTTGCACATGTGTGCAGCTAAAACTTACATAAATGAAGAAGAGGAAAATGGATATGGGGCAACCATACTATCTGACCCAGGGTCCGTATGACATTTAATTTTTTATTATTTTATTTAAATACTTGTACAAAGGGTTTCAATTTAACATATCAATTTGTGAGTACATGCATTTTGATCAATGTCACTCCTTCTATCATTCTCTCATCTTTTCCAATTTCACCCATGCTCTCAATTTACCTGGTTCCATTTCCACTTATATACCTTGAATATTAAGACTGTGTTCTCTCATCCTTCCTCTCTTCATCCTTATGACATTTTGAGGCAGCTTTCAAAATGGGCTATTGTACTCCTGTTTTCTCCTTTTACATTTGCTTGTGAACCATCAGTTCTCATACAAAACAAATATACATTTTTTATCCCTCTCATTCACTCATTTCACTTATTTGGCAATTCAGCAATCACTGATCTTGCAAGTTGTATTATAGAAGCTGAGGAGGAAGTTAAGTAAAGCCCAGTCTTTGCCTCTAGCACTGACATTTCTTTGAAGATAGTGAAATACAGTAACCTAGTAATTACCACAGGGCATGCTAAGTGCTTTGTCATTTCACAGATGCTCCCTCTTAGCCTTCCATGAACCAGGGCAACAGAAAAATTTGCTGAGATGTTGCTTTTGGCTTTTTTTCTCCTTTCCCTTTTCTTGGGGATCAAAAGATTCATCCCTGAAGATGTGGATTCTGATCCCTTGCTTTAGGTCACTCTAAAAGGCCTTGAGGCACAGAACAGAGGAGTCTGATAACTTTCCCCTACAGCTTCCTTTGGAATTCTAGTCTGATTGCCAGAAATTGAGCCCTCTTTTGTCTTTTGGGGTGAGGTTGTGCTAAGGTTCTTTTGAGCAGTGAGTTGGCTCCTGAGAAAGAAGTGAAGCTTCGTGCAAAACTGGTAGAATGAGGAAGGTGGTGAGCAAGTCTTTAGAGTGACAGGAACCTTTGTCTTTACTTGTGTTGTAGCCATAGGGATTTGTGCTAAAATCCCTATCACCTTCTATTATCCAGCTCCTTTTAAATTTGTTTTTCTTTTTATGCCCATTTTGGGGTTTGAACTCAGAGTCTGGGAACTTTTTCTGAGGTTTTTTTTGCTCAAAGCTAAGACACTACCACTTGAGCCACAGCCTCATTCCCTGCCCTTTTTGTGGTTAATTTGAGTGTTGCAGACTTTCATACCTGGGTTTGCTTTGAAAAATGATCCTCGATGTCAGCCACCTGAGTAGCTAGGACTGTAGGCATGAGCCACCAGCACCAGTCTATATCCAGCTCTTTTTAACACTGACTTGATCTTATTCCGCATCCCTTGTTTTTCAAATCAGTTTACCCAACAAGTGTTTGTCAGCTGGTTTGCTCCTTGTTATGGTTTGAATGTACCCCTTGGAAGTGCAGGTGTTGGAAATTTAATCCTCAGATTCATATGTTAATAGAATTTGTAGGCCTATGGGAGTTACCTGGGGTTAGAAGAAATCATGAGGGAGAAGACCCGATTAGTTGCATTGGAAGAAGAGACAGAGAGACCTAGCTCACTTGCCCAGTTCACCATGTGATGCTTGCTGCAGTGTAATGTTTAGAGGAGAAGCTCTTTATCACCTGCCAACCAGTTGCCACGTTGTGCTTTTAGACTATATACACTCCAGGAACAAAACCCAAATAAACTTGCATTCTTTAAAAACTACTTGGCCTCAGGTTCTTTGTTACAGTAATGGAAAGCAGACTATGGCACTCCCCTTTCATCTCCTTCAAGTTCTATGCTTTCCCTTCCTGTCTGCTTTCCTGCAGAATCTCCTGGCTCCTCTTGACTTTAAGATCTCTACAATCCTGCTCCATGAAACCTCTCCTGGCCATTTTTTTTATAATGTTATCTCCTCACCCTGGCTTTATATCTCTTATTTGCCCTATGACCTCTCTTCAGCATTGATTATTCATAACTGTGAGAGGGAAATTGACAAGACAAATCATTTCCATAGGACAAGGGAATTTTGTCTGTTTTATTCTGCATTATGCTTCTAATTCTGGTGTGTGTCATTGCTGCAGTTATAGTGACTGGATACTATGTGGAAAATCAATTATACTACTTGTGAATGGGAATGGAAGGGAAACCATGGGAGAGAGTAAGGGTAGAGGTGATGTTGTTAAAAAAAAAATGTACTCATTACCTGACTTAAATAAGTGTAACCCTTCTATATATTATCTTTACAATAACAATTTTAAAAGATAATGTTTGATACATAATATATGCTCCATAAATGTTAGTAAAATAAATGAATGACAAGACCTTCAGCGTAAGTAGGACAAACAATAGGTACAGTCTCCTCACTGAAAGTGGCCATGACAGAAAAGTAAAAACTTCAGTAGAAATCTTGGATTTCAAAAGAGAAGCTTCCTGCCAAGCTTTCTAGCAGGATTCAGGTAAGTTACACCTTAAGAAACTGTTTTTAAATATGCACATATGATATTTCTTGAACATGGATATTTTGAGAAAACTCTTATCAGTTATTTTGAGTGGGAACAAGGGCCAATCTGGCCTCTCCCTGCTATTTCATGTCTTAATGGCATGGCTTGAAAGTAGCAGTAAAATTGCCAGCAAGCTGCCATGTGACATGTGCATTAGCAAGGGCCTGGGATAAGTACAAGGAGCAAAGTTCAGCATTTTAATATATGCCATGACTAGTGTGATAGGGAATAGCAGATGAGTACTTTGCATCTGTGTGCATGGTTGTGTGTGTTTATGCTCTTTTTGCTGCTGTAACAAAATACTTGAGACTGGAAAAATGTATAAATAATAAATGTATTGCTTCTAGTTCTGAAGACTAAAATGTTTAAGATCAAAACCAAGATTCCAACAAGTTTGGTGTCTGGGGAAGACAATTCTCAATTTGTGGGTGATAACTTTTGCTACTCCATGTGGTGGAATTGAGTAAAATGGTGAAGGACAGTAGAAAATCCCTCGCATCTCTTCCATGAAAGCACAAGTCCATTCACAATGTTGGAACCTTACACTTAATATAATTTTTTCCAAGTCTTTCCATTTCCTAACAAATGGGGCAATGCCATTCTTTCTGATGTAGGCATAGAATTCCATTATGTATATATACCACATTTTCTTGATCCATTCATCTACTGAGGGGCATCTGGGTTGGTTCCATATCTTAGCTATGGTAAATAATGCTGCAATAAACATAGTTGTGCTGGTAGCTTTAGTATGGTCTTGTTTGTGATCATTCGAGTAAATGCCCAAAAATGGGATTGCTGGGTCATAGGGGAGTTCTATATGGAGTCTTTTGAGGAACCTCCATACTACTTTCCAAAATGGTTGAACAAGTTTACACTCCCACCAACAATGCAGTAGGGTTCCCTTCTGTTCACATCCCCTCCAGCATCTGTTATTAGAGTTCTTAATTATAGCCATTCTAATTGGGGTGAGGTGATATCTCAATGTTATTTTGATTTGCATTTCTTTTATGGCTAAGGAGGTTGAGCATTTCTTCATGTGTCTTTCCTCTTCAGAGAAGTTTCTCTTTAAGTCTTTAACCCACTTATTTATTGGGCAGTTGTTTCTTTGAGGATTTATTGTTGGGTGATTTAACTTTTTGAGTTCCTGGTGTATTTTAGATATGAGACCCTTGCCCATTGTATGGCTAGTGAAGATCTTCTCCCAATCTGTGGGCTTTGTATTGATCTTGCTAGCTATGTCCTTTGCCATTCAGAAGTTCTGTAATTTCATGAAGTCCCATTTGTCCAGCCTTTCTTTGATTTGTTGTGTTTCTGGGTCTCTATTAAGAAAATTTCAGCCTGTGCCAAGAAGACCTAGGGTTTCTCCTATCCTTCATTACTTAACTCCAAAGCCCCATACGTAAATACTGTGACATTGGGTATACATTTCTAACATATGACTTTGAGGAAAGATACACATTCATACCAAAGCTGTGAATGTGTGTGTGTGTGTGTGTGTATGCTTTTATTCCATTTGGTTGGAGGTGTGTGAAAGTTCATCCTTGCACCATGTCTTCACTTTATGATTAAAGATTTGCAGCAAACCCCTCCCCCTGTACAGATTCCTCACTGTACAAAACTGGTTTTCTTGTCTTCCTTCTTCACAAGTTGTTACCTATTCTCTCCTATTTCCTACAGGAGTCAGTAAAAATAAAAGGAGTCGGCCTAGGTTAAGATGAAGAAAACAGTTAACCTTTGGTTAAAAGAAGCAAAGCTTTGTATTTATTTCAAGGATGAATTCAAGTTCATTTAGTTTTCTATGAAAGACTTTATTTTAATTAAAATTATATGAAATCAAGAAAAAATTGAAATACTCTATAATTTAAGGGATTTTAAATCAATATTTATTAAATGACTGATGGATGCCATCTAGCACTCCCTGAATGAAGAGATTGGTATGGGAAATTTTCACCTACTTTAGAGAGAAAAAATCAATCTCCCAGGATGTGAGTAACTACCAAGAATGTTTGCTAGAAAGTGGAAGAGGCTAGTTGTATCTAAGTATGTTTGATCCTAACAAAACTTCCTATCTTACCGTAAAATGGAAATGGAAAAAAATGTGTGTGTGTGTGTGTGTGTGTGTGTGTGTGTGTGTGTGTGTGTGTATAATACTGGGGTTGCAACTCAGAGCCTGCTAAGATTTGTCAATTGATTCATACCACCAGTCCCTTCTTTACCTTGACTTTTTTAAAAGATCTCATATTATCTCTAGGTCCACATGAACTGTTAATTTCCTATTTGTGCTTCTTTTCATTGCTGGAGAAAAAGGTATGCATTGCTCAACCCAGCCATT
This sequence comes from Dipodomys spectabilis, assembly GCF_019054845.1. NCBI lineage: Eukaryota > Metazoa > Chordata > Mammalia > Rodentia > Heteromyidae > Dipodomys > Dipodomys spectabilis. Next base: position 579,402 of record NW_024870774.1, read on the forward strand.
GTGCTTTTTCCACAGGTAGAATGACAGGTAGATGTCACCACACCTCCTTGCATTTTTTTGGGGGGAGGAGGTCTGGTCCTGGGGCCTGAACTCTGTGCCTGGGCACTGTCCCTCAGCTCCTCAGCTCAAGGCTAGTGCTCTACCACTTGAGCCACAGCGCCACTGCCGGCTTTTTTCTTTTTGCTTATGTGGTGCTGAGAAATCAAACCCAGGGCCTCATGCATGCAAGGCAAGCACTTTACCACTGAGCAACCTTCCCAGCCCCACCTCCTTGCATTAAGTGAAGAATGCTCTTAGAACTTCCGGCCTGTGCATTCAAAAGTAGGATTTCCTTATTTCATTTCTAAAGATGGTCATAGTTTCCATTTGCCAGAAACCACACTACTAAGTTCTCAGATGAACTGCTATCTTTTTTCAATGCCACACAGAAGTTAATATTTCTTGCTGTTGATGCTACATGTCTGCTATGCCAGCACTCAAAAGATTGAGATTTACGTAGGAAGATGATGAATTTGAAGCCAGATTGGGCTACATAATGAAATCCTGTCTTATAAAAAATGTGCACCTATGACTTATGCCTATAATCTTAGTGACTTTGCTGAGATCTGAGAATCTGTGAAAACAGCTGGAGTACACACATTCTCAAGACTTATTCCCAGGTAAAAGCTGGAAAGGGAGGCATGGCCTAAGTGGTAGAGTTCCACCAGTAAGCAAGCAAATTGAGGAGAAGCTCTAGGTTTTGAATTCAAGCCCCAGTACTCTGTCTCTGTCTCTGTCTCTGTCTGTCTCTCTCTTTCTCTCTCTCACACACACATACACACACACCTTTATTTGCTATTCAGAACACAGGTGAGTTACTTTAACTTTGAAATTCCTAAGCCAAAGCAAGTTTCAACAACAAAAATGTTGTTGTTAGGGGCTTGGCTTCTGAATATTACCTTCAGTTGCTCTGCTTACCCAATCAATGATAGTGGTACTATTACTTGACTGCTCCATCTCAGTATCTTTGTCTGTAAAATAGGGATAAAATGGGAAATATCAATATAAGGGTTATATTAGTTAATATGTATATCAAAAATCATTAGCAAGCTTAGTTCTATCTTAACACAGTAATCTTCAAGACAATATTTTTTATTTTTATTTTTCTAAAGATAAGAAATGAAAGCGTTAATGGTCTTTCCTGTGAACTCACCCATAATATCAGGATTTCAGGAGCACAAGCTGGTTTTGAGCCTTTTTACTGGAAAACAGACCCCCTGGGACACACAAGGCTATATAACTTGTTTTACCCTAAAACCGATGCCTTCATAATTTATCACCAAGGAAGAATGAACAATGCTTTGACAAGAGGGCAACAAATTAAAGGCTTTCCTTGACTCTCCTGTGTGACCTATGTCATCCAGTAGCCAAATAGTATGAAAAGACTTTTCTTCATGGAGAACTAATGATCAAGGCATTAGTCATCCACAACTTCTAATAGCAAAGAGAAAGAAAGGCATGGGAAAGATGTACAGACATTATGAACCTGGTCTTGGATACACACACTGTCTGCAAAGCAACTCTAACATGAAGCTTTCATTCACAGCAGAGCAAATGGAGAGGAAAAAAAAAACATATAAATCTATACCAAAATTCAGAATGGGAATGATTCTATAAGATTAATCCATCATTTCTTCAATAAATAAATGCAAGATGAATAATCAAAAGAGGTTCTTACAAAATGAACACTCGGAAGCAGAAATGTATCTTCGAGGGAAGAGGGAGAAGTCAGATGAATGGAGAGAAGAACAGTGGGTTAATGTATTTGTATTACTCACCGTATATTTGTGAAAATGAAACTAGAAATCTTGATGGGACCAATAATGGAAGTGATGACATTGACCAAGATGCATTGTACTCAGATTGACATATTAAATTGAAAACCCTTTGCACAACTATATAATGGTAATAAAAACCAAATAAATATTTCAAAACAATAAGAAAGAAGATTCCAATGTATTAAAAGAGATTTTGTCTGAGCACTAGTGGCTCATGACTATTTCTAGCTACTCACGAGGCTGAGATCTGAGGATCATGGTTCAAAGCCAGCCTGGGCAAGGAAAGCCTGTGAGACTCTTATCTCCAATTAACCACCAAAAAACAGAAGTGGTGCTATGGCTCAAATAGTAGAATGCTCATCTTGAGCTGAAGAGCTCAGGGACAGTGCCCACGCCCAGAGTTCAAAGCCCCACAACTGACAAAAAAAAGAGAGAGAGATTTTGAAAAATTGCAAACAGTGGATTTTTTTCCAGATTGTGATTCTAACTGTGCAACAAATATTTGTTACATCTGCCAAAAAATCAGACATTAAAACTGGCTATTTGATAAGATGAACATGATTATCAGTGTTCTTGCTGAAGTAATGTTAAATGACTGAGTTTAAAACCTACCACACCATGTTTCCTTTCACATAAAGGGGTGTGACACCTAAGCTTTACTACAGATGAATACAGGAAAGGAAAAAGTGTGAGAATGGAGAAGGGATGGCTGTGAGATGCTCAGATCTCAGTGACTGGAACAAGGAAAAACAAGATTCCATTACATATATATTCCATTATATATATATATATACAGAGAGAGAGAGAGAGATTCCATTATATATATATAATTTAATTGTAAAGGTGAGATACAGGGGGTTACAGTTACATAAGTAAAAAAATGAGTATATTCTTGGAACTCAAAAAATTAAATCCCCCAACAACAAATCCTCAAAGAAACAACTCCCCAATAAATAAGTGGGCTAAAGCCTTAAAGAGAAACTTCTCTGAAGAAGAAAGAAGGATGGCCAATAGACACATGAAGAAATGCTCAACCTCCCTAGCCATAAAAGAAATGCAAATCAAAACAACATTGAGATACCACCTCACCCCAGTTAGAATGGCAAAAATCAAGAACTCAACAGATGCTGGAGGGGATGTGGACAGAAGGGAACCTTACTTCATTGTTGGTGGGAGTGTAAACTTGTTCAACCACTTTGGAAAGCAGTATGGAGGTTCCTCAAAAGACTTCACATAGAGCTCCCCTATGACCCAGAAATCCCACTTTTGGGCATTTACCCAAATGATCACAAACAAGACCACACTAAAGCTACCAGCACAACTATGTTTATTGCAGCATTATTTACCATAGCTAAGATAGGGAACCAACCCAGATGTCCCTCAGTAGATGAATGGATCAAGAAAATGTTGTATATATGCACAATGGAATTCTATGCCTCCATCAGAAAGAATGATATTGCCCCATTTGTTAGGAAATGGAAAGACTTGGAAAAAATTATATTAAGTGAAGTAAGCCAAGCCCAAAGAAACATAGGTCCCATGGTTTCCCTTATTTGCAATATCTAGTATATGTATGAGTCAAACAGAAAAGGTCAGATAATGTGATGTTAAGAAAATGAACCCTTAGATATGTATTTTAATGTTTTTTTCTTTCATGCATTTGTTTATAATGCATTTATAAGATTATTTCTTTGTTGCTTTGTATGTCCCTCCCCCACAGTATAACCCCTGCTTTCAGTATATTTGATGTCAGTATAATTTGTGGAGGAGATGGGGAAAAACAAGTCGTTTAAGGATACAGGTGGACGTGTTGCAATAATGAGAAGTACAAGTTGTCATGTCAAAAACGAACTTTACAACTTTGGAGCGGAGGCGCGGGGGGGGGGGGGGGGGGGGGGGGAGGAAGGGTTGGGTGGGGGGGGAGGCTGGGAAGGGATGTGAAGGGTAAACAAAGGAGGAGGCTGCAATGCTTGATAAGAAATATACTCATTATCTTGCCCATGTAATTGTAACCCCTCTGTACAGTATGTTCACAAAAAATAAAAATTAAAATTAAAAAAAATGAGTATATTGCTTGTTGAACATTGTTACCCCTTCCATCATTTACTGCCAGTTTCCCTTCCTCTGACTCCCCTCCTCTCCAAATTGTAAAGTTCATTTCCAGAATACTGTTTTGTGAATATCGCTATTGCATTGGTTCACCCTTTGCAGTGAACATAGTTGTGCTGCTAGCTTTAGTATGGACTTGCATGTGCTCATTTGGGTAAATCCTCAGGAATGGGACTGCTGGATCAAGGGATGCTCTAGGTTAGTCTTTTGAGGAACTCCCATACTTCTTTCCAGAATGGTTGAAGCAGTAAACATTCCCACCAACAGTGTAGTAGTGTTCCCTTTTGGCCACATCCCTACCAGCAGCTGTACTATTTGTTTTCTTGAAAATGGCCATTCTAACTGGGGTGAGGTGGAATCTCAATGTAGTTTTGATATGCATTTCTTTTATGGCGAGTGATGGTGAACATTTCTTCATGTGTCTATTGGCTATTCTTATTTCCTGTCCAGAGAAGTTTCCTTTTAATTCTTTAGTCCGCTTATTAATGGGATGGTTGTTTTTTTTGTGGATTTGTTATTAGGTTTTTAAATTTTTTGAGCTCTAGGTATATTTTAAATATGAGGCCCTTGTCTTTTTTAGAGCTAGTAAAGATATACTCCTAATCTCTGGACTTTCTATTTATCTTTATAGCTGTGTCCTTTGCTATGCAGAAACTCTGCAATTTAATGTGATCGCATTTATCCAGCCTTTCTTCTATTTGCTGTGTTTTTAGATCTTTATTTAGCAAATTTCAACCTGTGCCAATGAGCCCTAGTGTATCCTCTATCCCTTCCTCTAATATTTCCAGGTTATCTGGTCTTACCTTGAGGTCTTTCATCCATTTGGAGTTGATTCTGGTACCGGGTGATATACAAGGATTTAACTTCAGTTTTTCTACAAGTGTATAGCTAATTCTGCCAGCATCATTTGTTACAGAGGCTATCTGTCTTCCATCTGATAATTTTGGCTCCTTTATCAAAGATTAGGTGGTCATAGGTCATGTCTGGGTCTTCAATTCTATTCCATTGGTCCTCAGGCCTGTTCATGTGCCAGTACCAAGCTGTTTTTATAACTATGGCTTTATAATAGAGTATGAACTTTGGTAGTGATATTCCTCCAGCACTGTTTTTCCTGCTAAGTATTGTTTTAGCTATTCAGCATCTTTTATTTATTAAATATGTTCAGGCTTTGTTTTCTTATTAATATTCCCTAAGTTATGCAATATTCACAAGCTATATACAAGAATAATATTAGTTTATGCATAGGACCTGAGCATCTGGAAGGAATTCCTCATGGGGACAATGGTAGACTGAATTCGGTTGAGTATTATTATGAGTTTGAGTGTGGTGGCAAACTCCACATTGACTTGAAAGTTGTGTCATGATTCAAAGCCAAAGGATGTGGGCTCCATGGCCACTTTCTCCTTTAGTTTTTCTGTGTGTGTGTGTGTGTGTGTTCCCATCCTTGGGCTTGAACTCTGGGCCTTCTGGGCCTGGACACTGTCTCTGAGCTTCTTTGTGCTCAAGACTAGCACTCTACCACCTGAGCCACAGTGCCACTTCCAGTTTTTTCTGACGACTCTTCTGGGATTTCTTGCCCCAGCTGGCTTTAAACTGCAATCCTCAGATCTCAACCTCCTGAGTAGCTAGGATTCCAGGTGTGAACCACCAGCATCTGGCACACCTTTAGTTTTTAAGTTGTTGATATGACCTACTATAAACAAGTGTCCACATTAAATCATGATTGCAGATGAGTGATAGGCAGATACCCATTAGTCTTTCAAGAAATCTCAGCTTTGTAAGGTCAACATTGAAAAATATACCCCAAAATACATCTTTGGCATAGTAATTTTTCTTAAGGGAAATGGAACTAACTCAAGAAAGATTAAGAAATTGGTGTAAACATATTTATGAAAAACATATAATATTAATATTTTAGTACTATAGAATCTGAATATATTTCATTCCTTAATTTACAGAATTGGACAGTAAACTTGCAATTCTAATTGAGAATGTCAATTGTGTAATCTATTTATTTTTGTAACTTTCAGTTTTTATTTTACTACCTCTACATTTAGTTTGAATAGCCAATAGAATTTGGGGTTCACTGGGTCTATGTGTTCAACTGATAAGGTTCATTATCCTAAAGTATCTTGGAGCATTGTCAGATAGTTGAAGCACTTAAAAGTTAAGGAAGATGTATTCATTTTATACTTACAATTTAAAATGTTTGAAGATCTATTTAAAGCCTTTGCAAATGGGACCAATTAAATGTCTTAACTCCCTATAAAACTGTTGCTGAATTTGTTACACTTATGAATAAAAGATTTATATAAACAGAAATTAAATACTAAAGGAAAAAAAAACTAAACTGGGCCTAGTAGTACATACCTGTAATCCCAGAATTCAGATGCTGAGTCAGTGAGACTGCGAATTCAACAACAGTTTGGGCCCACCCTATTTCAGAAACAAAAGAAACAAAGTTTGAAATATATAACTTTAACACTTCAGGTTATAACTTTAGAAACAAAATAACCCTTTTATTAGTAGTGAGATTGTTTAAGAAGTGATATTTTCTGTGCATAAAAACAAAAGGCAGAATCTTCCTCTGTGTGTGTACATGTGTGCTAGTACTGGGGCTTTAACTCAAGGTGTATCCTTGAGTTTTTGGCTGAAGTCTAGTGTTCTACACTGGAGCCATATCTCCACTTCTAGCTTTTGTTTGTTTGCTTTTTGGACCTGGGGCTTGAACTCTGGGCCGGAGCGTTGTCCCTCAGCTCTTCAGCTCAAGGCTAGCGCCTTGAGCCACAGCACCACTTCTGACTTTTTCTGCTTATGTGGGTCTGAGGAATTGAACCAAGGGCCTCATGCATGTGAGGCAAATACTCTACCATTGAGCCACCTTCCCAGCCCTTCCACTTCTGGCTTTTTGTTGGTTATCTGGTGATAAAAGTTTCAAGAGACTTTCTAGCCTGAGCTGACTTGGAACAGCAAGCCTCAGATCTTGGCCTCCTAAGCAACTGGGATTACTGGTATGAGCCAAAGCTTGGCTAGCACCTTGTATTTTTAACAAATTAATTGCTTATTTTAGGTTATTAAAAAATGTTTAACGCACGACATAGGAATGAATTTGCCACAATCCTGAAATGTCACTTTCTGAGACTGTCAGACAAGGCCAGGACAGGGATGGTGGAGAGGGTTCCTCATTATCATATTTCCTAGCCACCCCATCTCTTTGGTTTGCACAATGGATGCCTTCCAGCTCCCTGTGGACACAGAGTCCATCAGGCCAAAGCAGATTAAAGCGCACACACTTGAAATTGGTGGCTTGCTGTGGCTTGCCAGGAGGGTAGAGTTCAACACAGCTTTAATAGAGAAGTCTCTATGTCTCCTCCTTATTCCCCCCCCCCACCCCCCCCCCCCCCCCCCCCCCCGCCCCCCTCGCCTTTTTTTAAGGATCTTGCATCTCAGACACTATCAGGCCCTCCTCCTGCCAGGGAGGCCAGGGAGTGGGGCTGAGGGACCTCGAGCTTTGCCACCCCCTCCCCACGCCTTCCTCTTAAGCTGCTTGTGCTGTGCACAGCAAACTGTCAGCGACGACTGATTTATAAGACCGATTTACCTTCTGGAGAGTGTAATTATGTTCATAGTTAAGAATTAATCAGGTGAAAGAATTATGGAATAATCATTCTCCGGACTTTGAAGGACAAACTAAATGGAGACTCAGCCATGCAACTGCAGGACCTGCCCTCCAGGAGTCCTTTGCCTCCTTGGTGGTTGCAGGGTGAGGATTGCTAGCTCTAGGTCTGCCTGTTTAGAAACCAAATGAGAAATCTTACTGAGCTCTTCTGCCAGGTGATTCCTTGTTACCCAGATCAAAAGGTGGGGAGAAGGAAGCCGGAGGAAAGAAAAGTGAAAACAAAAAACAAAACCGGATTTGATGATTGGTTTCCCGTTCCAAAGAATTATTAGCGGAACCATCACTTATCCTCTGAAAGAGTCTCCATTTCAGAAACATATTCTGTATTGTTTTTGTGAATATGCTTTTCCCTTCATACCAGTAGAGTGTGTTTCACTTCAAAATTGTTCCTTTAGATGTTGAAAAATGTTCTCCTCTGCCCAACCACTTTGTTTTCTTTGTAGGCAAGAGATTTATCAGTTAACTTAGTTTATTTCTCAAAATGTTTTACTACCCTTATGACACATCCGTATCAAAACTGGCAATACAGTTGTGACATAGAAGACTATTTTGTACTATCACTAAGGAAGATTTCTAAGAAGGTCCCATGACAATTACCTAGCAGCCCCATCATATAACATTTACTATTAAATTCTGAAGAAAAGTGGTTGGCAACAAGAGCAAAGAAAGGAGGAGATTGGATGAGATTACAGAAGTATCTGAAAACCATTAGATACTTCCCTTGACAAGATACCATTAAGTTCTGCCACTCAGCTCCAAAACTGAAAGGAAGAAGCCTTGTAATTGAAAATCCCAGCAGCCTGTTTTGTTTGTCCTTCAAGTGCACACAGAGCTGAGACCACATCAGGCCTGATGTGGTCTTCTATGTTTTCTGTCTTCTGTGTCCTTCCCAGACTCACCCTAGCTTTCCCCAGTTCATTGATCATGGATGCTCCAGTTCCTGGTAATAGGACTGACTGTCCTCTTCAGGGCTCAGATACTCTATTGGAGATCTCACTTCTCTTCTTTCTGGCTTCTGAACCCTCTTTTCATTAGTTAGGTAGTGGTCAGTTCTTTCTCGATTACTTCTTATCACAGAAGTTAGATGGTGGTAGTAGAGGAGAACATGAGGAGATAATAAGGAACTTCCTTCAGGCTGTAGCCTTAGGAGACTCAGTTTTTCTGTATTATGTTAACTATCATTTTTTTCAGGAGATTGGAATCTTTCCAATGTGTCGGTGTGAATTAAAACTTGTTTTTGTTGTTGTTTTGGATTAATAGGCAATGAATCCAACTTCAAGACAGCTGTTTGGGCCACAGTCTTACCCTTGTTTTCTCAGGAAGACATCTCACCGATTGCTTCTTCAATGGTAGGATTTTCTGCTTTGCCCTTCACTAGCCCCATGCTTCCTCCGACTCCATAAACCTACAGAAACCTCAGGGCAAAGGAAAGCAAAAGGAAGATGCCTTTCACAGAATCTAGACCAAAAATGTGTCAGTAACTCTTACCTAAGCAGGAGAACTATGGAGAATGGCTGTCTCTCTTCATTCTTGCCCACTATTTACCACTGTTCTCTTTTATACAGAAAGGCATCTGTACTTCTCATTAAATGGTGGGAGGAAGGGACCAGCTATTTACTGGGAGCCAGGAGCAAGGTTGTTATTCTGGATCCCTGCAGCTGCCTTGCCTTGAGCATGTCCTTTATCTCTTTGGACCTTATTTGTGTGGTTGCATATTGTGGGATGAGTGAGTCTTATAAGATAGCAGCCTTGGAAAGCATTGAATATTTTCTTCTCTTAGGAACCTGCCATGTACATGGATACCCAACAATAAAGACATCTTTTATACTTGGCATACATAAAAGTTTTCCTGTCGATTTGACTAGAGAAACTCTAACTTATTTTCTCCCTCCCTCCCTCCTACCTGTCCTTCCTTCCTTCTTTTTTTCCTTTCTTTTCCTTTTGATCTTTTTAAGTTGTAGACTGAATTAACTTTCCCAGGATCTAATATTCTAAGAAACTCATTGTGGGAAATGTAGAACTAAATGAACTTAATGAACTTCTTCTAGGGTAGTTGGTTATTTTATCACTAAACTTCTAAGACTTTCATGTCTGCTATTTACGTTCATTCCTTCAATGGATGCAGAAGGTCTTAATCTATTTTTTTTGTCCAAACCTCATTGGCTGAGAAATCTTTCTCAAACAATGTTCATAAGTGCCAGAATTATATAATAAAGGACACTCAAATGCACTTATGAAAATAGTTTAGAATATTATATATATTTATGTGTGTCCCTTTTTATTACTTCATCAGATGACAAAATCAGGTGCCATAGTTTCAACTTAATCATGAAAGTGAATTTCTGTAAAGAGACAAGTAAGTAAAAATCCACGAGAAGTGTGTCATTGTAGACTGGACTTCCCAAAGATAGCCACAACAATGACCCCAACTATTCTGTCCCCCCCAGTCTTCCTGACATTACATGTGCGTTTCATGGAGTAGACAAGCGATCTTCATTGTCTTTTATCCAAACATAATTTAAATGGCTATTTTCTGCCATAGGTTCTAAAATGTTTGTTATATGGAGGTATTATCTGTAAGTGTTTATTAGGTGTCCTAATGAACTGTATGTCCTAAAGGAAAACACTTGTACCTGTAGTTCTAAGGCCAAAATATGAGTTTCTGGGCATCATCTCACATTTTCTGCCCTGAGCAACTGAATGAATAATAAATGATTCAATTGGACGAAGAATAAACACTCCATAGAATTTTGAGATAAAGGAGGGTAGTATCAGTGTGGGAAAGAACTGAGGGGTAGTTAGTCTTGGAAACAAAAGGACATTTTTCAAGTTAGACATTCCTTCAACATCAAAGACATTTTTGTAGTGGTTCACCACACTAAAAATAACTTTCATGCATGCAAATGACATGAATTTTAATGCCTATAAGGCATTAAAAAGAGATTGAGAATCACAGTTATGTTAAAATAGGTAAGATATAAAAACAATATTGGCCCAGCAATGAAGGGAAGATTACCCTAAAGAGTACTTCCCTATTTTTTTCTAGGAATACTTAAAACATAGCTTGACTTTACATGGTGATTTGAGCAATTTTAATGAGCACATGGTAGCCAACCTTAAATCTAGATCATGTCTTCAGAGACTTGTGGCAGGCCAGGATAGTTCCGTTTTCAAGAAGTCCTCATTCTGTGGTTCTGTGGTTGACTACTTAGTGGTTCTACTTGCTTCTCTCTGGGGCTATGTGGTTTGTGGTCTTTACCACACTGTGGTTTTTTTCCTGGTTGGTGGTTTTTCTTTCTTTTCCAGTTATCTATGCACTGCCTCAAATATCTACTACTCCCTGTTCCCTAACTGAGTTGTTGTCAGCTGCCTTAGTTGTTTTTGTCCCCTTGCCATGTAGTTAATATTTGTTTTCTATATCTTCTATAACAAATTATTGTTTAACATAATGCCATTATTAACCTACACTTCTGGGAGAGGGAAGCCTGATGCGACTCTCTGGAGCTAATACTAGACATTTGTTTTTCTCTAGAAACAAGAAGGGCAATTTGTTCATTGCCCATTATGGTTTCCAGAGACCACCTATATCCCCTGGTTCTTTATCATTTGCCAGTATCTTCATAGCCAGCAGTAAAGGATTTTCATGATGCTTTCTCTCTAGTTCTCTCTTTTCTGCCTTCCAGTTCTACATACTCAAAGGACATTGATCCCACCCAGGTAACTGGGGATAATCTGTCCCAAAGGTAATTAATTAGAAACCTTTTTATACCTGCAATCTTAATTCTTCTTTACTGAGTGACAGAGTGACTCATAGTTAACAAGGATGAAGATTTGGCATTTTTATGAGACCATTATATGACAGTCCACGTCCATGTCCATTCTATTTAGGAAAATACTAAAATTTCCAAAAGAAAGATAAAAATCAACAGATACAGTGTGCACAGTTATGTAAAATCATATACAATTATATCTAAACAGTGCGTGCAATTATCTAAAAGCATCCCAATGTATTCTGCAGTTCAGAAGATTATTGCCAGATACTAGTGGCTATAATACTAGCTATACAGGAAGCTGAAGATCCCTGTTTAAAAACCAGCCTGGGAAGACAAATCTAAGACATCATCATCTCCAATTAAACAGCAAAAAGCCAGAAATGAAAATGTGACTCTAGAGGTAGAGTACCAGACTTGAAGAAAAAGCTAGGCAAGAACACAAGTTCCTGAATTCAAGCCCCAGTACTGGCATGCATACAATACATAAACACAAACACACCCACTAAAACTATTATCATTGTGTCAGCTATCTGTCTTTATTAGAATTGATGACATTTTCTCTTTGAACTTTTAGGCTTTTTTGAAAGCTTGAACTTGCTAAAACCTAACTGAAACCTAATCTGAAAAATCTGTGAGACAAAGGTTATCCAATATCAGTTTTTGTATTTCTAAGTAATATTCTTTTATCCTTCTGTTTGTTTTATTCTTTTTTATAATCCAATACTACATAGATTATTTTAGCAATGGATAATGAATTTAGGGTAAACTTGAGTGTTCCTGAGTACTTCAACATCAACTCTGTGGCAGTTTAAAGTCAGAACACAGTCAAAAAGTTCTAACTCATCCCAGGAACTTCATTTCAGTTAAATTTAAATTATCATCCACTCTTTCAAGAGCAGACATCAGGAAAGATCTTGGTTTTACTAATTCTGCTCCAGGGTTAAATAGAGGACCTTATAAATCTATTGAACTAAATTGTACTGTAGTCAGCTATTTAACTGTCTGTCCTTCACTTGAGGACAGGAACTATGACTTGTTCAATTTTATTTTCCAATCTTGAGGTGAGTCCTAAGTGGGTTTCTGATTTGATAGCATAGAAAATATTATAGACTTTAATGGGCAGGAGCAGGGTTGGGGGAAAATTGATTGGGAAGATCACTACTCTTGAAGGAGTAGATCTATGATAAACTAATTAATTCAGACTTAAGACTAGATCTGAGTTGTAGCTCACATTGAGTCATTCGCATGGCCTTGATAATGATCTGTGGGTATGGGTATGTGGAATTAAACGTAACTAAATCCCACCAACTTAAAAGCAGATAGTATTGTATGGTATAAAATGCTAGTTTTGAATCCGACAGAGGAAAGTTTTAGACATTTCTTAGGCTGTGCCATCTTATTGTCTCTGTGCCTCAGGGCTGGCCTCAGGCTTGGCGGATCGGCTGCATTTGATGTGAACCCCAAGGAGTCTGAAGCCTCACTGTGCCTGAATTTCCTTCTTCTAAGAGTCAAAATTTTCACTATAAAAGCCTTTTGCCTGGCCCTTCTCTTTCCAGGTTGGCTCCTTCCCCCCCCCCCCCATACTAATTGATATCGGTTTGCCCCACCCCCACCCACACTGCACATCCCCAACTTTCCCTGACACAGAAAGAGACCAAGACAGAGACAGACAGAAACAGAAGAGACGCAGAGATTGGAGTTTTCAATTTGACAGAGGAGTCTTCCAGATGCAAGAATATTTCTAAGAGTCACAGAATATCAGTTCTAGAAACAGAATATCAGTTCTAGAAGGGTCCATCTAGGGTACACCAACATCTAGTTCTTTGTATGCCTCTATTATGCATCTCACTACAGTCTGAAAGTCACAAGCCAAAGTCTACAGTCACTGTGTGTTATTGATTTAATAGAGTGATACATTATTAATATGTGGAGACAGAACCAGATATATTATGGAGTAGGAATAAACATCCATCTTAGTTTTGAGGGGAAAAAAATGAGAGATGTTTTGAAAATCTTCAGGGACCTGTAGCTTGCGCTATATATTTTTGTAAACACATTGGGAAAAGTTTGGGAGCATGGATCTAAATCTCTCATATCTTAGATGCAAACATAAGTGCAACAGAGAATTAAAGCTCAAATCTCAGGCCTGGCCCAGGCTTGCCCCCTCATAAGCATACTGAGGACACTTCGCTTTTCTTCTCAAGGTCCCCACTGAGTCTAGAGAGAATGCCGTTCCTGACCCCTGTCGTGATTAATGTGGTTTCTGAGGCATGAGATCTGATTATGACCCCGTGTTGTTATATTTAATTACAAATCTCATTACAGTCATGGCCATAACACCCTGTAGCCCTCCCTGCAGTCACCTCTGCTGATCTGACTGCCTCCAGGTCTGTCTTTATGATTTACTCTAAATTGTTTTAGAATCATAGACTGACTTCTGGAGCTGGAAGAGGGGTTAGAGATCATGAAGTTCAATCCCCTCATTTTACAGATAAAATTACAGAGGCCCCAAAGAGAATAAGTCATCTTCCAAAGGTCATTTAGTAGATATGGGCTGGGATATGGGCACCTGATCCCTGGGTCAATGTGGTTCTTTGTGTACCAGCCTGTCCTGCTGGTGATGCTCCATGGAAAGCCATCTCTTGTCTTCCCTTGTTTTGTGTTATATGACAGCTTCAAAACATGTACAGGCTTTGCTTTACTAACTTTTCAATATGAAGTTAGTCACAAATTAAATAAAAGCTGTAAAGTTCTTTGAGTATATAAACAAATGATGCTTGATCCAATAATCGATTATTGATTATTTATTTTGGACCTCCATTTGAGCTGATGCCTGGTTGGAGATTAATCTGCTCTTGATGAAAAAAGACATGGAACTGTCAAATAGAAAACAATCTCAACTTAGAAAAGCTGGGAATATATTTGGAAAGTCTATTGCAATGTAGAGAGGAGGGTTATTGCCATAAGTTAATGTTCGGTGTGGTGGTATGGGAAGGTACAGGTGTAAGAAGTAGCTCATACCAGAAGATCTCTAGGCATCTGGAAAATCATGTGCAAAGAGTCTTATTAGCAGGTCTAAACAAGGCTGGAAAGAATGGGATGTGGGAACAAGATTGACTAATTAGAAAATGCTTTCTTCACCTGGAGCTGGTGGTTCACACCTGTAATCTTAGCTACTCAGGAAACTGAGATTTGAAAATCACTGTTCAAAGACAGCCCTAAGTCTGTGAGATTCTTCTCTCCAATTAATCACCAAAAAGCAGAGAGTGGTGATATGGCTTATGTGGTAGAGTACCCTCCTTGAATAAGAGTGCAAGGCAGAGAGAGAAAGAGAGAATTCTTTCTTTGTCATGGGCTAATATGGTCCACTGACTTCCAAGAGCTGGTCCATTTTCAATAAAGGCTCAGGATGAAGATTGATCAAATTCAGAGCCTTGTATGCAAGGTAAAAGCCTGGATATTTGAATAAATCAGATTAGCAGATACTTTTTACTATATTCGTCAGTGGACATAAAGCAGCTTAAGTAATTGTTTAAGAGACAAGGAGTGAGAATTTGGGTCTGTTGCTAAGTTTGTCATAGGTAAACAAAGAGTCATTTGAGGGTCTTATTTAAGTTATATGGGGAAGGGTATTTCTATATTGAGCTATGAACACAGAAGAAGGGGGCCCTTTAAGAATCATTGCTCTTTTCTAGAAACAAAGACTCAGGTACAATAAAACATGGCAGAGCTTAGGGATATCTACATCTTCTTTCAGCAAAATTCTCATATCACACACTTGACTTCCTTTTCCCCTCCTTTTGCACAGGGGAAATTGAGGAGGTATGCATTACATCTACAAAACTTAACTTACTAACCAGCCCCTGACAAATTTGTCTTTACCTTCTTAAAAAGGGGCTAAGCACCCACTTATTCCACCAAGTCTACAGTAAGTGCATAAAGAGTCATCACTACTTTATTTTTCTTGTTATAAGCAATGAATTATTCTTCAAATTGAATGGAATGGGGAGACTCTCAGGGTGTGAGAATTTTTGGCTCTGGAAAGTACAGTCCACATTTGAATTGGCTTAGAAACAGCCTGGCCATGAATAATAGTTCATAAGATCATATGAAACCTCTCTCAAGTGTTGTGCATTAAACTCTGTTTAAGGTGAGGCTACAGAGTCCTTTGCAGATATTTCTAGCAAGAGGAGGCTGATAGAGGCAGTCCGTCCGGTCCCCTCAACCATCAGCCAAGAGGGAAGGCTCAAAGCTGTCTATTGTTTATAAACCTACTCCTGAGAAGTACTGTGGAAAGTTGCCAGCTATGTAAAAGAGGCAAAGTGACCGCTGGAGGTCAGAATATGATACAGTCTGTTCCATCTTTGATCAAATCAACCTTTGCCATTGCTGAACCCCATTGTGGATAAGCAGTGTGCAAACTAAGTGACTCAATTGACATAGTGGCATTAACCTTCCACTTTCATTGTACAGTACAAAAACAATTTTAAAAAAATTACAGAATAATACTGAGATTTCATTCAAATACTAAGCCACTATAGTGGATGATAACCTAGAGATACAAATACTGAAAGTCAAGCTCATTCTGACACTGTTTTTGGGGCCAACAACCTCCTATCACTTCTCTAAAATCCTGGACAACCTAGGAGCACATACTATCTTTTGGCAGAATCTGGCTTTCCAGAAGGACAAGTAGGACACTACCTATTACAGGCCTGGTTTGAAGATTTTTAAAATTGCTCTTCCCAAAGCCTGCCTGCAGTTCTTCCAGTGGATTTGCTCATTTTAATAGTCCTCTCCTAAAATGCAAAGTACCTTGGAGGAAAGAGAGAAATTAATCCATCACTAACCTAACTGAGTTTGAACTTTGTGAGCCAGTTGGGAGGCTAGAGAGTTTCTAGGATAGGTACAATGAACTGAAGGTTGGCTTGTGCAAGGAATATGATCAGATGTCAGATTCTCTCTGGTTTCCTTTTCCCTTCCTTCCCATCTCTTTTCCCAAATTTGTCACTGTCTCCCGGGACAGAAAAAAAAAAGTCTATGTGAAGCTATTCTTAACCTGTACCATCTATTCCTTAGTTTTATCTGAGGCCTTTCTCAATCACTTGTATTCTCTTCTATATTAAGTTTCTCTTTCTCCATTATTTTCTTCTCCCTCACTTATAAGTCACCACATGTGTGCTCCTGAGAAATGCCATTAGTGTGGTAATGCACAATTTAAAATTAAAATAAATAGCCAGCTGTCCATACAACAGAAAGTCTTCATCACTTGAGTCACTACCCTACTACCAAAACAGGTAATTCTCTTAAAAGAATCTCTAGAAATGCTTAGTATCACAATTTGTACAAACCCGACCCATCACGTTAAGTAAATCTGGACTTAGTCTTCTACGGTACTGATACTAATGTCCTTAATGACTGATATTCCTTTTCCATTTTGTTATTTTTCATTTTCAGCCTCATGTCTTGTTATCTGTATGTCTATTAGCTCTTAATGCCAACACAACAGTTACAATACCAGTACCACAAATGAGTTTAAAAAAAGAAACAAATACAAATAGCATTCATCACCTTAAATACCCTTTCCTCACCCTTACTAACTATTTTTATCTGGGAGAAAAATATAGTTTCCTGACTAATCACAGTAGGCTTCTATTAGGCGTTCATTACCTAAAAGAGGTGATACCTATTTGCAAACAGTTAAGTAAGAAGATTAAGAATGGGTTAAATTTGACAAAATACCATCTGTCATAGCTTCTCTGGTTCTTCATCTCCCCATCATCTCATCCATGAAATCTGTCTTCCATCTCCAGTGCTCTATGGCCTGCCATAATTATCGATATACTTTCCAAGAAGTGTCCATCATTTTTTAGCCTCTGTGTGATACTGTCTATGGTGTTTGCATTGTGCTTTAAAAATTTTAAATTGTTTTTTTTTTTTTTGGTCAGTTGTAGGGCTTGAACTCTGAGCTTGGGCGCTGTCCTTGCGCTCTTCATCTTAAGGTGAGCACTCTACCGCTTGAGCCACAGTGCCACTTCTGGTTTTCTAGTGGTTTATTGAAGATAAGAGTCTCATGGACTTTCCTGCCCAGGCTGGCTTTGAATTGTGATTCTCAGATCTCAGCCTCCTGAGCTAGGATTACAGGCGTGAGCTACCAGTGCCTAGCTTAAATTGTTATTATAAGTGATACACAGAGAGGTTATAGGTACATAAGTCAGGTGAAGAGTGTAATTTTTTTTTGGACAAGGTTACCCCTTCCCTTGCATTTCTCCCAAGTTTACCCTTCCATCCCCACCTATAAGTTGTATAGTTCCTTTTCAACATAGTGTCCAGTGAGTACTACTGCTGCATTTGCTCACCTTTTGTCCCTCTATTTCTGTGTTTGCATTGTTAAGCTTTCTCTCTTGCTTTTCCCTTTTACACATATGTTTGCTCCTTCTCTGTATGTTTGGGTTCCTCTTTCTCTACCCAGTTACATTCTGTATTCCTTTCATCTTCTTTTCTTCCTCTATAAAATCTAGTTGAACTATCGTAACTTATGTCTAACCCTTTAACCTATACACTAATGATAGATACAACTCTATTTTGAGGTCAGATTTCTCTTGTGTTGTCTAGTCCTACATACATACTTTTCTACATCTATGTGAATTCATAAATGCAACATATCCCTAAACACATGAATTACATTCCTTAAAATATTATTGGTTCCTATATCTCAAATCTTTCTGAATCCCATTGTTTTTCAATTCCCATTGTTATTTGTGAAAAGAATGTTGAAAATGGTTTGGCCCCTTTCTGTTTCATGTACTGTGAAAATCTAAACTGAATGTTTTATACATCTTTTTGCTTATTTATTGTCCTTTTTACCATTGCTTTCTCCTATCTTAGTAATTTTCACCTGCATTACAGGCCTACTTTTTTTTTAAAGTTTTATCATTTATTTTCTGTTCTGTACTATCCCACCAGTATTTTCTCCTGAACTTGACTTAAATCAGGCTACCTACTGTATTAGTCAAGATCCTTACCAGATAGTTGCCTTTTAAAAAGAGAACAACCACAGAGTTTTCAAGCACGTCGTTTCAATATTGTATTTTGTCAGGGAGTTGATGTAAGGTATGAGGATGTATGGATCTTCTTGTATAGTATAGAGAGGATGGGTGAATAAAGACATATAATACATTCATTCTTAGATCATATTCTAGGACAGCTCAAGCTCATTAACAATAGGTCATCATCAAACCCTGATTTCAGCTAACCAACCAAATAAATTCTTTCACCTATCCACAGTTTCTGAGCTAACAAATTAACCAATAATAAGTATAAGTTTAGGTGTTTCACAGTAGGCACATGCTAGGGAGATCTAGTAGTTTAATCATTTGCCTTTCTTTGAGATCCTTAGGATCTAGTATGTAACATAAGCTTCTGGCTTGTTCAGAGTTCAATGATTTCTCAACTAATGTCCTGACATTAACATAAGAAACATGTGGGATCATGAATTCAAATGTAAACTTAAAAATCCCTGCATCAGTAAAGGTCAAAAGCTATGTGCATATGACCATATAAGATGATGGTAAGCGAAATGTACTCCAAGATAGAGACACAAGAGGTTTTATCTTTGTTGCTGTTCTTTTTAATGTATTTACCATGTATTATGTGACTTTTTTTGTACGTAATTCCCCCATGGTATAACTCCTGATTTGGTTCCAGTGCCATGCATCTTGTATATATATTTTTCTAATTTGGGGAGGAGAAGGGAAATAACAAAATGCTGAAATAAGGATAAAAGTTAACGTATTGTAACAATGAGATATACAAGACACTATGTTGAAAATGAATTTTACAACTTTGCGGGGGGCAGGGGGAAGGGAGGATTTGGTGAGGTTGGGGGGAAGGGATGGTAGGGGAAAAACAAAGGAGGGCGTAACAATGCTCCACAAGAAATGGACTCATTACCTTACTCATGTAACTGTAACCCCTCTGTACAGTATCTTTACAACAAAAAATATATATATTAAAAAATCTCCACATCAGTAAAAGTTAAATTTGATTTTCAGCAATGCCAGCTGATAACTATAGTAAGATTCTGGTTATCAAACCTTAACTTGAACTGAGCGATGTAAGACTCAGTAGGATTTATCAATTCCCCTCCAGGAGCCCTCTGTTGAGTCTGGAAGAACCTACCCCATGCCACAATTCTTTAGTAATCCTTGGATTACCATCATAAGGGTCAGGCCACTCGGACTCTCAGGGCACATGTCTCAGTGGGTACCCCATCACAGTCAGCCACAGGTGACAGATGGATTCACTGTGACGGCACCACATTCCCTGGATTAGTGGTATCCACTATCCACTGCCAAGGAGCTTAGCACTCAGCTAAAGCCACAGGCATGACCAAACCAACTCGCAATCTCCGTCTTGGCAAGTCTATTTTATGGGTCTTCTCCTGGGCCAATTCTGAGTCTGTTGGCATTTAATCAGGACATAAAAAAGCTCAATGATTTGAACAACAAAAGTTCAGTGTAAAGAATGATTAACTATACCAAAGAATTGTACTAGCAGAAGTAGAAGTAACTACTGCTCAAGTTGAGTAAACCTGGAAGAGCCTCCTTCCTCCAACAGGATTTTAACCAGCCTTTACTAGAGACACTAGAAATATGTTCTCTGGAGCATCGTGCAATCTTGCTGCCGTGCTATATTGATAAGACTCTGGATAGCTTATGTGTGGAGTGCTAAAGACTGCCATAAAAATATACACACAGGGCTGGGAAGGTGGCTCAGTGGTAGAGCGCTTGCCTTGCATGCCTGAGGCCCTGCGTTCGATTTCTCAGCACCACATAAGCAAAAAGAAAAAAATCGAAAGTGGCGCTGTGGCTCAAGTGGTAGAGCGTTAGCCTTGAGCTGAAGAGCTGAGGGACAGCGCCCAGGCCCAGAGTTCAGGCCCCACGACTGGACCCCCCCCAAAAATATATACACACAAAAGAATACAACACATTAGTCAGGTGCCTGTGGCTCACGCCTGTAAGCCTACTATTCAGAAGGCTGAGATCTGAGGACCAAGTCAGCCTAGGCAGGAAAGTCTTTGAGACTCTTATATCCCATTAACCACCAGAAAACCAGAAGTGGTACTGTAGCTCAAGTGGTAGAGCACTTGCCTTGAGCACAAAGAGGCCAGGGGCAGTGCCCAGGCCCTGAGTTCAAGCCCCACAACTGACATAAGAGAAGAAAAAGAAAAAGAAAAAAAGTACAGTACAATAAAATAAAAATAAACAGGCAGAATCTGGAAATGGAGCTCGCCTTCATTTATGCTTGCTCTAGCACCCTCTACTGTCAGGTCAGCTGGCAATGGAGAAATATACCATATTCAGAAGTAAGGCAATAAATAAAGAATCGGTTTGAAGCAGAGCATCGGTGAGTTGACAGTGGCACATCTGGACCTCCACCTTACTGTGAGTGCTAAATGACCGAGTAACCATCCTGAATGACTTCCACGTCATCCTGAAACTGAAACAACTGTCCCTCCTCTGTGCTGCCCTGAAGGCTCTCTACCACAGAAGTAATCTAACCCTACAATACAGCTTGTTCCCTTTCTCCTGTAATAACGTACACACCAATGGCAAATATTGGAGCTCTCTCATTTTTGCAGACACACATGGTCTTAATAGACATAGACAGACTTCAGGGTACAAAGATACTTCATGTTATTTATATTCGTTTCAAAGGAAGATAGAAAAATGTTGATGGAAAACATCAATGTCTATGTGCAGAAAGTCAACTCAAAACAAAAATAGGATCAATTAATCACTGTCTAATCAAAACCTAATTTTCCCTTGTTGCCTTCATATTCAGTTTTCAACATGTAGAAACATCTTTTAAACATGGGTAATAAAAGTTACTCTGGGATCTAAAATTAGTTTATTTGCTGTGAGAATTAATGATGTAAACTTTCATTTTAATTAAATAATTTCTTCAATGACAGAATACAGAGTTCTAAAAGGAACTTTATTTAACTAATTTTTTTTAACCTGGATCTTTCCCCCATTCTTTTTTAAACCAATTTGCTTTCACATATGTATTGGACTTATAGAATATTTGGAAAGAATAGATTTAGGCCATAATTCAACCAATTGAATACATAATATCTGAAACTACAATCTTGAACCTCTTAAACAATTTTTTACTAGTGTGTTAGATTTTCAACTGTACTGAGGACATGGAGGAACAAAGCTAATATACCATTACAAGTAACTGTCAAATTCGTAGCTATTAACTATTTAGAAGCAACAAATGAAATATAAGAACACTTTATCAGTCCCAGGTGCATTGTCAGAGGAATCAACCCTCTTTCAGTGACTGGAAAAAGGTTTTGACTCCTAAGAATTTTCTGGAAGTCTCAAAATGGAAAAGGATTGCAAACTATATAGAACTGACTCACAAAAAGGTAGTCTACCTGTCTCCTCTGAGGAAAGACAATCATGAGAAGAATTTTCACATTTAGCGAGAAGCCCAGGAGTGGAAGCATAATTCAACTTAGGAAAGGTTTCTATGTTTGGAATTCCCTTTAACGTCTTTCTTGGAATTCCACATGATGAGATATTTGACAATTAGTCGGAATTATTTTGATGCTGTTTGTTATTGCTTAACACAAAAGTGTAGCAAATGATGAGCTGTTTTGAATATTATACATTATGGCTAAAAGGTGATTAATGAAAATCATTTCCATCAAACATTTATACAATTTATAACTTGTAAAAGGTGCACAGTTCCAGCCCAATTTCCATTTATCTTATAAGTGATGCTTTAATAAGAAAGAAATTCCAGCTCTTCAACTTCCTGTGCCATTCCTTTACAGAGCTGATGTCAACAGCAAACATTGTTCAGGTTTGGGAATTTGTTGTTACTTATTTGGTGCCTATTTTTTTCACTTAGAATTATTATTGAAGGAGCAAACTCTCTAAGATATTGTAAAGTTAAACAAGAGTAAAGCAAAGACAAAATAAGTATCACGCTTCACCATTTCTCATTCATATCAAGAGAAAGAAAAGTCTTAAAAATGAAGATAACAGCTACTTTTGATTAGGTGTTATTTGGACAGCTCAGTTTTGTTCCTTGTTATTCCTGGTTAGGGAATTTTTTTTCCCTCAGGTTTATTTTTTCTTCTTATTTCTGCTGACATTCAGTCTGTCTCTTTCTTGTCTAGGCTTCTCTGCTCCCTAGAGCTTTCTTCATTCTTTCTCAAGTCTCTATTTTTTCCTAGGCTCCTTTTCCTCATGTCCAATTTTAAAGAACTATGATATTCATTCAGCTATTCCAAAGTTTGTAAGCTTTTTATTTGCTGAGAAAAGAGACCCAATGTATTTCTTTTTTTTTTAATCTTATAAATGCGTTAGAAACACATGCATGAAAGAAAAAAACCTTAAAATACATATCTAAGGGTTCATTTTCCTGACATCACATTATCTGACCTTTTCCGCTTGACTCATACATATACTAGATATTGCAAATAAGGGAAACCATGGGACCTATATTTCTTTGGGCCTGGCTTACTTCACTTAATATAATTTTTTCCAAGTTTTTCCATTTCCTAACAAATGGGGCAGTGTCATTCTTTCTGATGGAGGCATAGAATTCCATTGTGTATATATACCACATTTTCCTGATCCATTCATCTACTGAGGGGCATCTGGGTTGGTTCCATATCTTAGCTATGGTAAATAATGCTGCAATAAACATAGTTGTGCTGGTAGCTTTAGTGTGGTCTTGTTTGTAAACATTTGGGTAAATGCCCAAAAGTGGGATTGCTGGGTCATAGGGGAGCTCTATGTGAAGTCTTTTGAGGAACCTCCATACTGCTTTCCAAAGTGGTTGAACAAGTTTACATTCCCACCAACAATGAAGTAAGGTTCCTTTCTGTCCACATCCCTTCCAGCATCTGTTGTTGTTAGAGTTCTTGATTTTTGCCGTTCTAACTGGAGTGAGGTGATATCTCAATGTTGTTTTGATTTGCATTTCTTTTATGGCTAGGGATGTTGAACATTTCTTCATGTGTCTATTGGCCATCCTTCTTTCTTCTTCAGAGAAGTTTCTCTTTAAGTCTTTCACCCACTTATTTATTGGGCAGTTGTTTCTTTGAGGGTTTGTTGTTGGGGGGTTTAATTTTTTGAGTTCCAAGTATATTTTAGATATGAGACCCTTGTCCGTTGTATGGCTAGTAAAGATCTTCTCCCAATCTGTGGGCTTTCTATTAATCTTGCTAGCTATGTCCTTTGCCATGCAGAAGCTCTGCAATTTCATGCAGTCCCATTTGTCCAACCTTTCTTTTATTTGTTGTGTTTCCGGGTCTCTATTCAGAAAATTTCAGCCTGAGCCGAGGAGACCCAGGGTTTCTCCTATTCCATCCTGTAATGTTTTCAGAGTGTCTGCTTTGAGTTCAAGGTCTTTGATCCATTTGGAGTTGATTCTGGTGCAGGGTGAAATATAAGGATCTAGCTTTAGTTTTCTACATGTAGTTAACCAATTTTGCCAGCACCATTTACTGGAGAGGCTGTCTGTCTTCCATTCTATTGTTTTAGCTCCCTTATCGAAGATTAGATGGCTATAGGTCTGTAGGTTCATTTCTGGGTTTTCAATTCTATTCCATTGGTCCTGAGGTCTGTTCTTATGCCAATACCAAGCTGTTTTGATTACTATGGCTTTATAGTAGAGTTTGAAATTTGGTATTGATATTCCTCCAGCAGTGTTCTTTCCGTTGAGGAGCGTTTTTGCTATTCGGGGTCTTTTATTGTTCCATATGAATTTTTGGATTGCCTCTTCTATTTCCTTGAAGAATGAGTTTGGAATTTTGATAGGTATTGCGTTGAATTTATAGATAGCCTTGGGAAGTATTGCCATTTTCACGATGTTAATCTTTCCAATCCAGGAGCATGGGAGGTTTTGCCATTTTTTAAGTTCTGTGTTGATTTCCTTTTTCAAGATTTTAAAGTTTTCATCATAGAGGTCCTTCACTTCTTTGGTTAAGTTAATTCCTAGGTATTTTATTTTTTATGGGGCTATTACAAATGGAGTTGCTTTCCTAATATCAGCCACACTTTTCTCATTGTTGGCATACAGAAAAGCCATTGATTTTTGGGGGTTAATTTTATAACCTGCTACTTTGCCAAAGTTTTGAATCAGCTTGAGTAATTTGACCCAATGTATTTCATCTCCCTAGTTTTCTGTGAAGAAGTGGGAGACATGGGTTGGTGGGAGTCACAGTAATCTCACTGTTAAGTCACCCTATTTTTAAGTGCATAAAACAGCTCATTTAACCCACACAATTATCCTACATTGTACGATTACAATGCTTTGAGGAAGCTGAGGCTCAAAGACCTTGAAGAACTTACCTGTATATAAGGCATTTTAGAGTTAGAATCAAGCCCAGAAAATGTGGCTTCTAAGCCTGCTCTCTTAAGCATGAGGCAATAGGAATACTATTTAATGTGTTGAAGGCTTATGAGCTAGTGTTCTTTTCTCCTCTTTGGACTTGCCATTAAAACTATCCTAAGCAGTTGATATTTACTACAAGGGAAAACAATCACCAGACTGGAACCCTTTTGTGTCTGGCAACACACTAACACCGTGATGAACAGCAGATGTGAAGTAAATGAGTACACTTTGTGTTTGGAACCAGGCTTTTTATGTTTAGGTATACAAGCCGACTGTTCTGGTTCATTTGTGTGTTTTAATCCAACCATAGTAAATTTAGTGGTACTCAAATCCATATCTTAGTATAAGGGTATAGAGATTCCTGGATTGATCCATGGGAGCCTCCCCTTCTCTAAATATGAATTCCTCCTGCTCACTTGTTCTAATCTTCTTCAAATATGATCATTGTTCTACTATTTTTGAACTTGTAAAGCTGTGATAAATTGAACATTTTACCTTTGAACATACACACAGGGCAGATTTTTCACACAGTAAGAGTACCTAAATTCCTCTCCCTCCCCCAAAACTTTATAATTTGCTCCCTAACCCTCCTTCCTTCCTTCCTTCCTTCTTTCCTTCCTTCCCTTTTTTCTACTCCCTTCCTCTCCCCTCCCCTCCTTTATCCTCTCTTCTTTTCTCTCTAAAGAGTTCTAAAGAAAATTAAACTGTGTTTTCAAAAAAATAAAGCAGTCTATTGGGACTGGTGAAAAGAAATCATCCCATGTGCCCCCTTCTTCCTTCACCAGATGAACTTCTTAAGAAAATACAGATAAAGCACTGGGGATAGTAGTGGACATGACTATAATGTTGGTGGAAGTTCAGAGCCTCTCACCAACCCCTTGCTGTGTGATGTAGCACATAGTAGCTAGTTTATTGTCTCTGATGCTTAGGTCATTATTAATCCAAAACAAATTAAAACATACCTGTGAGTTCAAGCCTTTTTCTCATGTTTGTAGCATCAGCATAAGAAAAAACATAAAGAAAAATGGTAAATTTGTTCTGGACTTAAGGGAAAGAGAAAAGCTTGTATTTCTAATTAGTGCTAAGTTGGTTTCTAATCGATATACACCTGGAAAAGATATTTGAAATAGAAGAAAATTAATATTTGCTTTGGTCTGGCTAACTCCTTTTTTCATTTTTCTATAAAAGGGTTTAAAGCAAAGGATCATTCAAATGTTGTACAGAGTCAGGAGCAATGATGATTTTGCCTGCAATCAGAAAATATCTGGCCCATTGACTTAGAGGATGTAAAAGTATACCTAGTTGCATAACAATCCTTTCTTTATTGCTCTATAAGTAAGTTGTATTCTGTATATAAAGTCACAGGAAAGATCACAAATTAAGATGAGAAAGCGGGGACAACCTGATAGTTTTCTAAAAGGTTAAGAGATGAAGTCCATAGATAGCTCATGTGAAAACTACTTCTGTATGGGAAAAATATGAATATATTTGCAAAAAAGTATTCTAAAATATATAAAAGGAACTCCAGGCACTCTTGGGAATGAAGTGCACTTTCTATAATTATATCTCCTACCTTTTCCCCTCTAGGCCTACTCCTGGGCATCCTGTGAGTCAAGATAAAGAAACAGACAGTTTCATTTTTTTTTTTTAACATCCTGAAGGCAACTGGCTGTTTCAAGCTCAGAGGATGAGAAAAGTCTCCATAAAGCAGGATTACAACTGGATACATCTCCCGACTCTGGTTAACCTAGAAAAGATTGTTCTACCCCAGAGGTGACCCCATTCCACATGGGGGCTGCTTTTATATTTCTCAATGTGTATTATTTTCAGAATAAGTTACAACTGCACTGGATTTTTGAGGAGTACCTCAGCCAATCTGATTCCCCCTTGAGGACTTTTTTTTTGGGGGGGGGGCGGCGGTCCGGTTGTGGGGCGTGAACTCTGGGCCTGGGTGCTGTCCCTCAGCTCAAGGCTAGCGCTCTACCCCTTGAGCCACAGCACCACTTCCAGCTCTTTTCTTTTTGCTTATGTGGTGCTGAGGAATCGAACCCAGGGCCTCATGCATGCAAGGCAAGTGCTCTACCACTGAGCCACCTTCCCAGACCCGAGGACATTTTTAAGACTAGTGCAGTACCTTTGTTGTCATCAGCTACTATTGATCTAGAATTAACTTGGTAAAACTTTCATACATACAAGAGTAGAGGAAAGCATGTCATAAATTTGCATAAGCTGGTGGCTTGGCTTCTCCTGTTGCCGGTTAGATTCTTCTTACATCTTTATTGGTGTGGTCATACAGTTGAAATTCTTTGGAAGCTGCTTTCCCATCAGATATCCTGAAGAGAGTTGAAAGCCCTCATCACTGACTGGATTTCTTCTTTGTGCCTAGACAGATCTCAATAAAAACAACCTTCTTGATGTTCGACTTTCCAAATCACTTTTCTTACTTGCACGTCTCTATTTTTTGTCTTGTACCAGTCCAGAATTCACACATGCAATTATGGGAACACAATTATACAGCATCTCAAATTTTTCTTTGCATCTTGTTAGCTGTCAGGGGAGGTTACTTGCTAGAGCTGGAGAAGACATTCTAGATGTTGTCTTCTTTCTGTCCATTTGTACTCTCTTTTTCTCTGTTCATTGGAACCTAAGGTTTATCTAGTTCTGTGTTGCTTCAGCAAAATGCCCAAAGCTGGGTAATTTATTAGAAGCAGAAATGAATATCTTCACAGTACTGGAGATAGCAAAAGATCAAAGTATAGGCAGGTTTAGTTTGTACTGGGGCCTCTAAAGTTCTAAGATGTTATAGTGCCAAATTGCTGAATCCTCCCAAGGAGAATGAAGAGGGCCTAAAAGTACAGTCCAGCTACTTTCCTCTAATCTTTTTTGTAAGATATGGTTGTCATGTACAGCCTGACTGGGCTCAAAAGCATATATATCTTGCATTGGGGGATTGACATTCAACTTAATTTTTGGAAAGGGCATTGACATTGAAACCATAGACTCAGTTTGACATCAAATATCAGTTTGTTTGGCTCTGAGTAGTTTATGACATAATGGCTAGCAGGTGCACACCATTATAATGCTATAAAACTGCATTATACCTTGGTACTAGTGGCTCATATATGTAATTCTAGCTACATTGTATCAAAGTAAGGACATTCAAAACTAAGTGAGCAAAAAAGTTCATTAGAATCTCAGCAAAAAGTTAGACTGGATGTGTTGCTTACGTGGTACAAAACCAGCAAAATAAGTAAGCTGAGCAAGTATGAAGCTCTAAATTCAAACCTCACTATCAGCAAAAACAAACATACAAAAAAACACCCAAAAGCTAATCAACTAACTAACAAACCAACCAAATGAACACCCCCTTCCTGCATTATAGAGGAGTAACTGGTTAAAAAATACAACCTGGAAAAATAAAATTAACATAACCATTATTTTCTGTGATTGTTATGAGTGTGTATTTCTTTTATTCTGGGACTAGGCTAACATTAGGGTATGAAGAACATAAACAATGACACACCATAATATTTGCCTGTGAGTCCAAAAGGAGAAACAAATAACACTATGGATGAATCACTCCATAATTAGAAATGTGTATCTTAGGTTTTCCTGTTACAGTTGTGCCACCCTGTGAACCGGAGAAGGGAACCATTCCCACAAGAGGAATAGTACTTTTTCCTGTCCTATTTTTCCTCATTCTCTTTTTTATCATTTACCCAGGTATGGTGAGGGTTTTGTGATAATATTTCTTCAGAAGCTAACTTACAGTGGTAAGACAGAAGAAATTCCCTATAAACTCCATTTATTGGGTGGAAATATGATGATACAATACTAGTAGAATTTGCTAATGATTCAAATATAGAATAGAGCCAGGCGCCAGTGGCTCACGCCTATAATCCTAGCTACTCAGGAGGCTGAGATCTGAAGATAGCGGTTCAAAGCCAGCCCAGGCAGGAAAGTCCGTGAAACGCCAATAAACCACCAGAAAACCGGAAGTGGTGCTGTATCTAAAGTGGTAGAGTGCTGGCTTTGAGCTGAAGAGCTGAGAC
Source organism: Dipodomys spectabilis (assembly GCF_019054845.1). NCBI lineage: Eukaryota > Metazoa > Chordata > Mammalia > Rodentia > Heteromyidae > Dipodomys > Dipodomys spectabilis. The sequence continues at coordinate 608,254 of NW_024870774.1, forward strand.
AAAGCACCTAGGCCCAGAGTTCAAGTCTCAGGACCAACAAACAACAACAACAACAACAACAACAAAACAGAAATGAGTGCCGGAAGAGCAGATAAAGAAGAGCTAGAGAGCAATAGAATAATACATCATGCATGCACTAGACATATCACAATGAAATCCCTTTGTATAATTAATATACACCAATACAAATAAAGATGAGATCTTTAATTTAAAAAGAATGAAATCTCAATGATGTTTTGATTTGAATTTCTTTTATGGCTAGAGAGGTTCGGCATTTCTTCATATGTCTATTAGCCATTCTTATTTCCTCTTCAGAGAAGTTTCTCTGAAAGTCTTTAACCCATTTATTTATTGGGCAGTTGTTTCTTTGAGGATTTGTTGTTGGGGGATTTAATTTTTTGAGTTCCAGGTATATTTTAGATATGAGACCCTTGTCTGTTGTATGGCTAGTGAAGATCTTCTCCCAATCTGTGGGCTTTCTATTGATCTTGCTAGCTATGTCCTTTGCCATGCAGAAGCTCTGCAATTTCATGCAATCTCCTTTGTGCAATCTTTCTTTGATTTGTTGAGTTTCTGTGTTTCTATTAAGAAAATTTTGGCCTGTGCCAAGGAGACCTAGGGTTTCTCCTATTCCATTCTGTAATATTTTCAGAGTGTCTGCTTTGACTCCCAGGTCTTTGATCCATTTGGAGTTGATTCTGGTGCAGGGTGATATATAAGGATCTAGCTTTAGTTTTCTACAAGTGATTGACCAATTTTGCCAGGACCATTTACTGAAGAGGCTGTCCTTCTTCAGTTCTATTTTTTTAGCTCCCTTATTGAAGATTAGATGGCTGTAGGTCTGTGGATTCATTTCTGGGTTTCTAATTCTATTCCATTGGTCGATTCTACCTCACCCCAGTTAGAATGGCTATAATCAAGAACTCTAATAACAACAGATGCTGGAGGGGATGTGGACAGAAGGGAACCCTACTGCATTGTTAGTGAGAGTGTAAACTTGTTCAACCAATTTGGAAAGCAGTATAGAGGTTCCTCAAAAGACTCCACATAGAGCTCCCCTATGACCCAGCAATCCTACTTTTGGGCATTTACCCGAATGACAAGGCCATACCAAAGCTACCAGCACAACTATGTTTATTGCAGCATTATTTACCATAGCTAAGATGTGGAACCAACCCAGATGCCCCTCAGTAGATGAATGGATCAAGAAAATGTGGTAGATATACACATAAGGGAATTCTATGCCTCCATCAGAAAGAATGACATTGCCCCATTTGTTAGGAAATGGAAAGACTTGGAAAAATTGTATTAAGTGAAGTAAGCCAGGCCTAAAGAAACATAGGTCCCATGCTTTCCCTTATTTGAAATAAATAGTATATGTTTGAGACAAGCAAAAAAGATCAGATAAGCTGATGTTAGGCGAAATGAACCCCAAGATAGGGACACAAGTGGTTTTTTCTTCTTGCAATTGTTTTTAATGTATTTATAAGATGAATTTTTTGTTACTTTGTATGTCCCTTCCCCACAGTATAACCTGTTTTCACTGTATTTGATGTTGGTACAGTTTGGGGAGGGGAAGGGAAAAAACAAATTATTTAAATAGGGATACAGATGAACCCACTGATGCTATGTTGAAAAATGAACTTTACAATTTAGGCTGGGAGTGGGGATGTAGCTGAGGAGGTGGGAGGGAAGGGATGGTAGGGGAAAAACAAAGGAGGAGGCAACAATGCTGGATCAGAAAAGTACTCATTACCTTGCTGATGTAATTGTAACACCTCTGTACAGTATTTTCACAATAAAAATTATTTAAAAATAAAAAGAATGAAATTAGACAGGCGCTGGTGGCTCACACCTTTAGTCCTAGCTACTCAGGAAGCTGAGATCTGAGGACTGCGCTTAGAAACCAGTTCAGTCAGGAAAGTATGTAAGACTTTTATCTCCAATGAACTGCTACTAAAAAAAATGTCAGAAGTGAAGTTGCGGCTCAAGAGGTAGAGCAATAGCCTTGAGGAAAAGAAACTTAGAGACAGCTCCTACTCTTTGAGTTCAAGCCTCAGGACCACTGCACATATATGCATACACACACACACACACACACACACACACACACACACACACACACTGAATGAATGAATGAAACTGAATGTTGTGCACATACAAAAACAGGACCAATGTAATGTTCAAAAGTAGAAGAGAGATCAAGAGAATGCTGCTGGACACCTGGAACAAAAAAATAGTGGTAGAAAAGGGAAAACTGAATAAATGTAAGCACTTAACTTGAATACATTCCTGATGCATACCTTTCCCCTGGAAGTTCCTAGCGTTAATGAGAAACTACAGAACATCTGTCTCTGCCTTTGGTATGGAGGCCTATTGTGATTTTGACATCACTGTGTCACATTCTTCATTCTCTTCTAGACACTCACTGATGTCTTGATTTTGAGCTTCTGCTCATTGAAGTGATAGCCTTGTATTATAATCAGAGTCATATGAAACAAATTCCTTCCGACTTTGATGTTCAACTCAAACATTTTCTACATTCTTACCCACCTTTTGTTTTTTCCATTAGTATTTAAATCATTATTCCCACTCCACTAATTCCACAATAGTTGTCAACAATGCCTGTTTTTAAAATCTCATCTTCTAGATTGGGTTGGGCTTTATAACATGCTTTAGGGTGGCAGCTTCCACTTCTCAGCTCATCCTCATTACCCTGATAGTAAATTTTTGTGAAGTTATTTTTTTTCATTGTATTCTTCACAGTATTTGGCAGCATGCTTACATGCCTGAGTATTGTTGACTTTTTCAAACTCATTGAAAAGATATTTGTCATAGTTCATCCCTACACTCTGGCACATATCTCCATGGTAAACTTTACTTAGAATGGTTATAAATGAGAACAGAATACAAGATACTAAAAAAGAACACTAATTCCAACATTCAAAGAAGTTCTCAAAATCCAAAAACTTATTAAAAGTAACTATATATATTAATGCTCATAGGCCTACCAATCAACTAAAAAATAATCTTATTAAAGTGAGCTTTGTTCATCTGAGTTCATCTGGCCTTAGCTCTTGGGGAGGTGAAGGTCCTGAGGTATGATGGTCTAGGATGGCCTCAGCTTAAGTAGGGTCTCTGATCCCCATAGTCTCTCATCTCTAACAGGCTAACATGGGCTTCTCTATCTCATGGTTGAAAGGATTCCCAGAGAGAAAAGGCCTAGGCCTTTCTACAGCACATTGATGGTCAAAGCACAGAACAAAGATTGGGAAAAAAACTCTACTGCTTAGAGGTAGAAGCTTTAAAGACAAATAGAAAACAACTGAAACCATTTTTATGTTCAACTGGCTACAATTTGTTTAAATTCAGTAGGTAGATGATGATATATATTATATATATACTTATTGCTTGTATAATATAAATCAAGTAAATTACAAAAACATCTATATGTAAGATTGATGAAGACGCATTGATTTATAAACTGCTTTGTTGAATGACAATTCCATTGTACAACTACTTACAGATAATAAAAACATTTAAAACAAAATATGTCTATATGTATATACACTTTGTTTTTGTAATATATATCAAAGAAGCTACAAAGTCATGTACATTAAATATATGTCTATGTATGTGTTTTTATATATAAACATATAGTGATCATTATAGCCAGCCTTCTGAATCCACAAATTCCACAACCTTAAATGTAGAATGCGTGTGTATGTATGTGTATATATGTATTTGTATGGATGCACATGTGTATGTATATATCTGTGTATGGGTATATGTGTGTATATTGGTATATTTAGGCATATATACATATACATCCATATATGTGTATATAAATGTATATACACACATGTGTATTTATTTCTGTCTCTGTCTGTCTATCTGTCTGTGTCTGTGTTTGTGTCTGTGTCTCTGTCTCTCTCTCTCTCTCTCTCTCTCTCTCTATATATATATATATATAGTTATATCATTTTGGGGGACAGCACTGGAGTTTTAATTCAGGTCCTCATGTCTGCCAGGTAAATGCTATACTATTTTGAGCTATGCTCTCCACTCTTTTCATTTTACTTTTTTCTTTTGGTGCTAGTCCTGGGGCCTAAACTCAAGTCCTAGGCACCATCCTGAACTATTGTGCTCAAGGCTAGTGTGCTACTACTTGAGCACAGTTCCACTTCCAGTTATTGGTGATTAGTTGATGACAAACATCTCACAGACTTTCCTACTCAGACACTTCAAGCCATAATCCTCAGATCCTAGCCTCCTGAATGGCTAGTATTGTAGGTATGAACCACTGACACATGGCTTACATATTGTTTTATTTATTTATTTTGGGTCCGGTAGTGGGGTCTGAACTCTGGGCCTGGGCACTGTCCCTCAGCTCTTCAGCTCAAGGCTAGCACTCTACCACTTGAGCCACAGCACCACTTCTGGCTTTTTTCTTTTTGCTTATGTGGTGCTGAGGAATCGAACCCAGGGCCTCATGCATGCAAGGCAAGCATTCTACTACTGAGCCACCTTCCCAGCCCCTACATATTGTTTTAATAGGGCTTTGTAAATTTATATCCAGGCTGTCCATAAAGTCTTGCATATGTGCCCCAACATGTGTACCACTGCACTATATTTTTTTTGGTTTTGGACATTTTTCCCTGTCATGATCCTTTTGATCTCCAACTCCTGAGTAGAGCCATTCTGCCTGACTAATTAGAAGTTTTTTTTTAATTTGTGTCTGTACTGAACATGTACAGTCTTATTTTTATATTTTCATTACTTATCAATACATTATAACAACTATTAATATAGTGCTCTTGTTGTATATCTAACATAAACAATCTAGAGCTGATTTAAAGCATATGAGAAGATGTACATAAATTAAATTGAATATAATATGCTGTTTTAAGTAAGAAGTTTGAGTATCTGTGGGCTTAGTTTTACAAGGATTCCTAATTCCAGTGCCCACAGATTTCGAGATGACTATGGATTACATAAATATGTGATATAATCTATAACAAATATTATTTGTGGCATAGTATTTATTTTATGTCATACATAACATACATATTATTTATGAATTAAGATTAGAGAATTTGAGATTCTGAATTCATTTCATAATCTACTAGAACTATTCTTTTTTCTAAATATTTGAAAATATTCTAGTAATTATCTAATATCATAATTATTTAATTATGTAAACAAACTATAATATTTTTAACATGTAAATCATTTGTATTTGTTTCATTCAGGCATTTGTTTTTTTTTTTTTTTTGAGTTTGAGTCCCATTATTTCTGCAGATTGGCCTCAAAATCCTGGGTTTACATAATTCTCATACCTCAGCCTCTTGAATATGTGGCAATATAAACATATATCATTGCTTTCAGCTTCATTCTGATTTTAATTCTGCATAATTGTTTTGCAAAATACAGTGTGAAATAAGATTTCCTTAAAGTAGAATTAAAATTCTATAACAGTGTTAAAAATAAATATGGTAATCAAAAATAATTTTAGAAAAATATATAATATTAAATGAAGAATTTATGAGTTATTTTTGCCTTTAATAAATCTAAGTCTTACCAAGTGATTCAGGGAAAACATGAAGGATGGAATGAAATGTACTCTCCTCTCCTTGTCTTGCAGGGAAGGAATATGTATGTATCCTTGGCACATGATCTATGGCTCAACAATTCTACACTGATTAGAACTCTTATAATCTTGAGGTGTTCTACTGTGATGCCATGGAAATTATATTAAGTGAAGTAAGCCAGACTCAAAGAAACATAGGTCCCATGGTTTCCCTTATCTGAAATAACTAGTATATGTCTAGGACCAGGGGAAGAGGTCAAAAGCTATGCACATATGACCATATAACCTGATATTAAGTTAAATGAACCCCAATATAGGGACACAAGAGGTTTTATCTTTGTTGCTGTTCTTTTTAATATACTTATAATTTTTTTGTTCCTTTGTATGTTCTTCCTCCATGTTACAACCCCTGTTGTCACTGTATTTTATTTCAGTGTTCTACATCTTGTATATACATTTTTCTAATTTGGGGAGGGAAGGGAAATAACAAAATGCTGAAATAAGGATACAGGATGACCCATTGTAACAATGAGATGTACAAGACAGTATGTTGAAAATGAACTTTACAACTTTGTGGAGGGGGAAGGGGAGAGAGGAAGTTGGGGAAGTGGGGAGGAAAAGGATGGTAGGGGAAAAATAAAGGAGGGTGTAACAATGCTTGATAGGAAATGGATTCTTTATCCTGCTCATGTAACTGTAACCCCTCTGTACAGTATCTTTACAGTAAAAAAATATATATTAAGAAAAAAAGAAAGATCAAAATAACACAATGGCATCATTTTTAATAGCACCCAGCTGGAAAAATTCAATATACCTTAAACAAGAGAATAGACAAACATTCATGAAAGGGAATACTTTGTAGCAGTAAAAACTAATAAGCTCTCTCTGTAGGTCCAAACAGGAGATAAGAGGCCAGTCTGCTTTTGTGTGTATGTAATGTTAGCTTTTAAACCCTAGGTAATCAGTCATAAAAATACATCCAGAAATTTTTTTGCCACATTCTTTTCTTCCCAGATGTAGTAAAAATCACACTAAGCCTACAACTTCTTGAAACATTAAATTCAAATACATATAGAGTACTCATTCAATCCAGAGCTCTCAAGCTCTCTAATAATGAATTTCTAGTTCAAGTAGGGGTTTGGGTTTTTTTGAGGAGTGTGGAGGAAATTTGCAGAAACAAGTCAATTTCTAGGTTTTTATCATTTTATTTAACTTACCTATGAGTGAGATTGCTCTCATGTTGGGCTTTGTAGTGACTCTCCCATGTACCTAAAATATTGTTATCTCTCATTCACTTAGGTTTTCATATCTTTCCTCAAGCCACCTTGTAAGTAAAGCCTCCACTGCCCATGCTACCTATTTAGTCCTGTATTTGCAATGTTTACAACAGTCTTAGCACATGGTAGGTCTTCATAGATTTTTTAAAAAAAATTCATTTTATTGTAAAGATGCTGTACAGAGGAGTTACAGTTACATGAGTAAGATAATGAGTAAATTTCTTGTTGGACATTGTTATTTCCTCCTTTGTTGATCTCCTACTATCCTTTCCCTCCTTCACTTTTATAGACTTTTTTAGAATCATGAAACAATGAGTAGCTTAGAATATTCACTCCAAAACATACTGATTTGAAGAAGTCACCGTCCTTTTAGAGTCAATTTTCTTTCTTATATTTCAGCGTCAATAGTACTTGCTTTGGAGGTCTGCTGAATGATTCAAGGCTTCAGTCTATGAAAGTAATTTGTATACTGCTGACACAGATATTGGGCTCAAAAAGAAAGTCACTCTCCCTTTCTTTACCCTCTTTCCATTGTTATCAGCTTCATCAAGATGATTGAGCTACTAACTAAATATTTAATGACTTGTTGAATAATACAAGTTTTAAGTCAAGTAAAGTTAAGAATGGTCTGACTTAAAGTATTGTGAATGTTCAGAAGAAGGCATGTAGAGAAAGAAGACTGAGAAAGTCCTAGGAGAAAGAAAGAAGGCTGGCATCAGGAATGGACTGGACTGGCAGGTCAGGTTTATGCATTGCTAATGACCAGTTGACAACCTGTGTCTCTTAAGTTTCTTCCAACATTTGGTCACACATGAGAAAATCAGGGATAATAACATCTTTTCACATTTGGATTAAAAATTCAATTAGATTTTTTTTTTCAGAAATCTCAGTTAATGCTGTCTCATAGTTGAACTTCAAAAAAAAGTTAATTAGCTCTGAGGAGGTATTTGATCTTCAAACTGATGAGAATTTTGCTGGGCACTGGTTGCTCATGCCTGAATTCCTAGCTTATTCAGGAAGCTAAGATCTGAGGATAGCAGTTTGAAGCCAACTCAGGCAGGAAAGCCCATGACAAACTTGGTGGAATTTTTTGGCTCAAGTGGTAGAATGCTAGCTTTATGCAAAACAAAGCTCAAATACAGCATCCGGGCCTTGATTTCTAAGCCCCAGGACTGGCATATAAAGAGAAAAAACTGAGTGTTTAGAGGAAAAAATGAACAGAAAACATATGGACCAGGCCTAGATGGAGAAAATACTTGAATATTTAGGTTCTATGAGAACCTGTAAAATTTTATGAGAATAAATAATGTTGATTTCAGCTAGATTATGAGCTCTTTTCTTTTTCATGTACAGTGTTCAGAATTATTTCCTGGTCAGTAACACATCTTAAGGATATTTTGATTGTGAGATTATCAAAATGGAAATCATGCTTTAGTTCAGTCTGACTAATATGACACCAAATGTGTAGGCTCCATTGAGACACAAAAGACTCTCGTAGTCGGTCCCTACTGGGTGACTGGCACTTAATCAATATTTACTGAATTAGTTGAATATTAAAGGATGCATTTGCATTTTGTTAGGTGCACTAGTCACCATTCCAATCAGTGGCTGGAGACATTGGACACATGATAAAGCTTTGCTTACTCTCTAATGCTTGTAATAGGAATAAAGGAAATGGACATTTTCAGTGACTCAGGATTGTCATACTATATCCTTTTTGCCTCATTTGGAATGCAGAGGTTGGAAGTCAAATTTAAAGGCCAGAAAAGATTGCATTAAGTCATTAAATAAAGTGTCCCTTGAGGATGGAGGAATGATGGGAGGTAAATAGCCATTTGTCAGCAATATGGGATGAACTACCTTAAACCTTTTCCTTTTGTGTTTTTCTGAATAAAATGATGGCTTTTGCAAAACGAGCAGGCTTCTTGCTTGAAATGATCTTTCATTGATACTTGTGCCCTAATGAAATTGGCATCCCAATTTGTGAATGGGCACTGGGCCAACTTGCAAATGGGCATGAACATAGCATCCTGTCTTTGTAGCTGATGTGCATTGATTATGCAGGATGGCAGGCTAGTAAAGTAGAAATGGCCGTCTGTCTTCAGCTTCTGTGCTGGCAACAGAGGGGATGGACTGTCACAAGTCCAGATTTCAGCTCAATTAATTCCAAAAAATAAAAATTAGCTTCTGAAATGAATTGCAGCAAATTAATATGCCTAGAAAAACCACAATAGGTGTCCCCCTAAAAGGAAAAAATAGTCTTTCTCTTGATGAGTGTGTCTGTACAAAACAGAAGCTAGGTTCTGTTATAAAATATAACCCATTACCCTAAATTTGTTCTTAATATTCTTTTTCCATGGAATGAGTAACATTCCAGGAAAGGGCTATTTTTCCTTTCCAAAACAAGGTAATGAAATTTAGGACCTTTGCCATATTTTTAGCCTCCCAATATTGAGTGTGTGTGTGTGTGTGTGTGTGTGTGTGTATACATGTGTGTTTTGGTGTTAATACTGGGGCTTAAACTCAAAGCCTAGGTGCTGTGGCTTAGCTTTTATTTTCTATTGTAAAGGTGATGTACAGAGGGGTTATTGTTGCATGAGAAAGGTAATGAGTACAGGTTTTTCCAAGCAGTGTTACCCCTTCCTTGTTTTCTCCCATTTATCCCTCCCCTCCCCATTCCAGTCCCACCCAAGTTGTGAAGTTCACTTCTAGTGAGTATGGCTGTTGTATTGGTTCACCCTTTGTCCCACTTTTCTGTGATTCCCCTTCCCTTTTCCAAGTAAGATAAGCTTATATACAAGACAAAGGGTACCAAAGTCAGAAACAGTGACCATGGGGAACAAACCAGAGGAGAAAAAAAAAAGAAAGACAAAACAAATAACTACAAGCAGTACACTCAGAACAAAGGAAGAAGAAAAAAAAAGGATAAAAGAAAACTGAAACAGTCTCTCTCTCTCTCTCTCTCTCTCTCTCTCTCTCTCTCTCTCTCTCACACACACACACACACACACACACACTAACTCTCTTGCTTCCATATTGTGGAGATCATTTTGCTTAGCATCATTTTATGTTGTCATAGGTATATCGCTATTGGGTTATTGCCATCCTCTGGACTATCTAAGACATATGTTAATTGTTACAGATGAGGGAAAGCATGGAACCTATGTTTCTTTAGGTCTGGCTTACTTCACTTCCAAGTCTTTCCATTTCCATACAATTGAGGTATTATCATTCTTTCTGATGGAAGCATAGAATTCCATAGTGTATATATACCATATTTTCTTGATCCATTTATCTACTGAGGGGCATCTGGGTTGGTTCCATATCTTACTATGATAAATAATGCTGCAGTAAACATAGTTCTGCTGGTAGCTTTAGTACGGCCGTATTTGTGGTCATTTGGGTAAATGCCCAGAAGTGGGATTGCTGGATCATAGGGGATTTCTATGTGGAGTCTTTTGAGAAACCTCCAGAGTGGTTGAAGCAGTTTACATTCCCACCAACAGTGTAGTAGTGCTCCCTTTTGGGTTCCTTAACTTTTTCATTCAAGATTTGTCATTTTCTGATTAACTGGAGATAAAAGTCTCACACATTTTTCTCCCAGGACTGGTAAATATGATCCTCAGATCTCAGCTTCCCAAGTAACTCGGATTATCACTGGTGCCTGGCTGAATTTTTCTTCAATTAGAAGAAATGCAAGACCAAGAACCTATGTTCTCAGTGCATTGAGTAAAGTGTCTGTCACCAGTGGGTTTTGGAATTTCTTTCGAACTCTTATTTATGCCTTCTGGAGTAGATGGCGATATTCTCTTGAGGTTTGTGTATTGACTCTACTAAATGATAACCCCTGCCCAGAGGAATTGCTATCCCATGTTTATGAGTTATGTTCTTTGTCACTAGCATTAAGCATGCTGCACAAACCTGTAATACTGTATGTTTATACATATACAGTAATTAGTTCTTAAATAATTTGGTGAAACACACTATGTTGGATCAATTTAAAGGAGTTCATAGTGCATAACAAAAGGGAAGTTGAAGAGAAACACAACTCACTACACTATCAGAATCCACCAAGTAGAATCTATGCTAGACTCTTTGTGCATATGTGATGATTTTTCACACTTCTTAATGAACAACCTTAAATGTTAATGTCTTCATTCAGCAAGCCTTCCTAATTACTCAGGTCTGGGTTGTTTGTCTTGAGTATGTTGATGTCTCCATCCAGTGAAAAATTCCTGTAATAAGAAAAGTATCATTGAAGGTATGTTTAGGGAAGCCTACAGTTCTGTCACCTGATTAGAAAAATTTCTAGTCTTCACTTGACCATTTTTTAAAATGTAGTAATGTTGATCCTGTCCCTTACAACTATATCTTCAAAGTTTTATGTTTATTTTCAATATTTCATCTATAAAAGTAAACTCTGTGCTTGGACATCTGGGTATATAGGCAAACAATAAGATATCATACATTTCAATTTCAACAGATGCCAAGGGACTCTTTATCAAATCAGGCAAAACCCTGCCTGGAAAGAAGGGATATGTTTTTTATCAAGAAAATATATTAAAAACGGATGGAATTGGAAAATAGGTACAAATACAAATCATTCATACATACATGCCGCCTCTAACTATATTGTGAAATCTCACATTACAGATTCCTAAAGCCAATCTAAGGGCAAAATAAAAGAAGAGTGGGCAGACATCCTCAGGGCACCCTGAATATTCCTCAGTTACATTTCTCTCTTGCGTTCTCTGTTGCATAAGTCAGGGTCTTTAGAGACAGAAACCAAAGTTTCAAAATTTGTTTGTTAGCCTAATAGGAAAAGAAGATAGAGAAATAACAAGGGAGAAATAGAACACCCTCTGGCTAATATTTCTCAGAGCTGCTGTCTTTAGTAAAATTGAAGAAAAGGCAGAAAAAAGTTTAAATTTATGTCTCTTGCCTACGAGCCATGGAGTGTTTAGAAAAGTCATCAAAGATGCTTCTTATGGAGGTGCCTCAATATCAATATCTCAAAAAGATATACTAAGAAGAAAAACATAATTTCAGTAAGAGAATCATCGAATCTCATGCTAAATGAATTCTAGTAAAAAACCTCTGCCTATTTTCAAGGACAAAATAGTTCTGTCACGTTTCTCTATATTCTTTTAATAGTTTTTAGTATAGGGATTTGAATTTAGGACCTCAGTTCTTTCAGCTGTATAGTTCCCGGTGGACACTCTAGAACTGCAGCCATACCTCCAACCCAGTATTTGCTTGTTCATTGAATATGGAATTTCACAGATTTTCTTGCCCAGCCTGGCTTTGTACTTATATCCTCCAGTTCTCAGCATCCTGTGTAGCCAGGATTACTGTTGTGATGGGTTCCTACCTCATGCTTTTGACTTCTAAACTGTTTTCAATAAGTTTGATGATTCATCAAAATCCTCAATTTTACATGATCTTGGAATAAAAACATTTTGGAATACATTCTGTATTCTCAATCTTTGTTTTGATAAGGCTCAAAACTAAAAATCCAGAATGGTGTTTTTTCTCTCTCCCTCCTTTCCTCTCTTCCTCCTTTCCTCTCTTCCTCCCTTCCTCTCTTCCTCCCTTCCTTTCTCTCTCTTTCTTTCCTTCTTTCTTTCCTTCTTTCTTTCTTTCTTTCTTCCTTTCTTCCTTTCTTTTCCTTCCTTCCTCCCTCCCTCCCTTCCTCCCTTCCTCCCTTCCTCCCTTCCTCCCTTCCTTCCTTCCTTCCTTCCTTCCTTCCTTCCTTCCTTCCTTCCTTCCTTCCTTCCTTCCTTCCTTCCTTCCCAAGTACCTCTGTATTTCACCTGTGTGTCAGATAATAAGTGCTACGGTTGAGAAGGGAACTTAATGACCATTTAGACACACCTATTATATCAAATGTAAGAGGGTGACACTTTGACAGTGTTACAAGACTTTTTTTCTGCTGCATTTCTCCATCCTTGACCCTTAAAAATAGTCCCAGACCTAACAAAGAACAAAAGCAATGGTGTAGTGTTTGTTAAATCGCAGAGGTGTCATTCTTTACATTAGTAGCCCTCCTTCTTGCTGCATTCACCTCCATTCACCTCTGGAGAGTCAGAGTTATTCTGGGTTAGGAAGCTTCTAACTTTCCTTAGGTTCTTATCCCACTCAAACACCTTTTGAATCTTTTTTTTTTTTTTTCCTTGGGTCCGGTCGTGGGGCCTGAACTCTGGGCCTGGGCGCTGTCCCTCAGCTCTTCAGCTCAAAGCCAGCACTCTACCACTTGAGCCACAGCGCCACTTCTGGCTTTTTTCTTTTTGCTTATGTGGTGCTGAGGAATCGAACCCAGGGCCTCATGCATGCAAGGAAAGCGCTCTACCACTGAGCCACCTTCCCAGCCCCCCTTTTGAACCTTTTATGCCAAATCGGGATACCATTGTTTACGCTACTATAGATTTTTCACTCAGCAAGTTAAAATACAGAAATCTTGCTGTACTTATAACCCATGGACAGACTGTATACTATACATGTAAATGTAACATATATATGTATAAATATAGTATATAAATAGAGTATATGAATAATTATTATCAGGGAAGGGGAAAATAAGCACCTAGAGTTACAATAGAAAAACAGACAAACACAATTCTGGATAGGTTTTTATTACATCATTTAAGAGAGAGTGTAGAGATAGTTAGGTATGGAAACTGCATTATCGTCTCAATTTTTACTGTAAATATAAAATTATACTATAAAAGAAAATGTGGCTTATAAATAAATAAGGTCTGCAGTCTGCAGATTTCTTGCTGCCTATATTTTCTCAGGTCCCTGAAGTGTTTTATTCTAGGTCCAAAGCTGCTTAGCTAACTGAAATCCCAAGTTGATACCCACAGGTAGCAAAAAAAATTCCTGTTAGTTCACTTGTAGACTAAATAGAAACCTCAATCCCTAGTGCTTAGAGATAGCTTTAGGTAATATTTTACTGCAAAGAAAAGAAAGGAAACTAACAACAACAAAAAATATGGCTGAGTCCTGTTTGAGGAACATGGCCTCTGAATATTTCTACCTTAAATCTTGTAAGAAGCATAGATTCCCCGAGGCCAGTATTTATAGTGACTCTTTCACTCTGCACTTTCCAAGTAACATGGATTTTATGGGCAATTACGGGGGAAATATAGACACATATACATACATATGCATCTGTACGAAGATGGCACTTGGTTATTACAATTATTGCATAAAAAAGAATGAAGTTAGCTTTCATCCTAGCCACAAAAATCATGCAACTGAAGAGGAAGGTTATGATTTAAAGGAAGAAGAACAACAACAAAAGAAAAGCACTGTTGTGTTGTTTGGTGTTCAGAAAATGAATACATCTATGTTTAAGGTTGTGGAGTATTTATAGAGCAGTTTCAGCTATTTCTCTTGGGAAAAGAGCTGAACTGGTTGAGAATGAAAGAACAGAACAAATGGCATGGTCAGCTGACCTGCAGTCACCCTAATGATGTCTTTGCATTGTATGCATGGAGATGTTTCATTCTGTTAGTATTTAGTGAGCCATTATTCAGAAATAATATGAGCACATTTCAGAAATTCGCTTCTAAAAGAAATCTGCAATGAGAGAAGGAACCCATAGCATATTAAGTTTATAGGACATGGATAAGTTAATAAATCCTTTTTTTTTTTTGTGGGTCCTGGGGTTTGAACTCTGGCCTAGAGCTATCCCTAAGCTCTTCAGCTCAAGGCTCTAGCTCTACCACTTGAGCCGCAGAACCACGTCCGGTTTTCTGGTGGTTAGTTGGAGATGAGACTCACGGCCTTTCCTGCCTGAGCTGGCTTTGAACCACAATCCTCAGATCACAGACTCCTTAGTAGCTAGGATTACAGGCATGAGACACCGGCGCCGGGCCAATAGATAATTTTTTTTAAAATTAAGATTGGATCTCCTTTCTTTTGATATTTAGGTATTCAGGTAACTTAACTATCATAAGCCCACTATTTGGGTGTGTGTGGATTAAAAATATTCAGTCATTATTAAAAATGATTTCCTAAGGCTTATATTCATTTGGGGACAAGTTTAGTCTGAGCTCTCTTTAAAAAAAAACAGAATATTAAAAAGCAAGCTCTTTGGTAGGGAAAGTGACCTTCTCCATCCCTTTTCTTTGCCTTGCTCATCTGAAAAATTCTCTATTTGGGGTGATAAGACCTTCTGATCTTGTGACTAAATGAAAGGCTGGAAAGGTTCTTATTTACTTCTGTACAGAGTCGGCCATTTTAAACACATTTGTATTCACAGTGCTTTCCCTGTCAGCCCAGGCTGCCTTCTACGCACTGCGTCTGTAATGCGGCAGCAGCTCATGAGGGCTGGTCACATAGGCAGATGCGGACAGAGGCCAGCTACCTCCAGGTCCATGTGTGGTGCGACTTGGGGTGTGACTCCCTGCAAGCAAATTGTGCTTTGCTCTGGCTCGCCCTGTTGTCATTTTCAGGAAGATGTGAGCACAGGAGAATACAAAATGAGGCACAGAACTGCATGCTAAGAAAAGTACACGGCAAATGAAGAAAACAAGACCATCAAAATGTGTTGAATCATTACGTAATGATTGCCTGGGAACGCTCTCTCTCTCTCTCTCTCTCTCTCTCTCTCTCTCTCTCTCTCTCTCTCTCTCCTCTCTCTCCTTTTCTCCCTCTCTCCCTCTCTCCCTCTCTCCTTCTCTCCCTCTTTCTCCATTGTCTCCCTTATTTTAGTAAGTCTGGTATTTGAATCCAGGCTTCCCGTGTGGTGGTGTGACAGACAGCTTTATACATCCAACCTCCATTTTTACCTCATAAATACTGTTTCTCGAGCAAGTATATGTGCATGTTGTAATATAAAACATCACAAAAATATTAAAATTCCCATGAGAGATGGCATGTGTCGTGCCCTAAAAACTCTCTCTGTGGTGCTGCAAAGCAAAGACATCTACTTTTTTTTATTACAAGATAAAGGCCATTATTTTTCCTTGGGAAAAGACATCAGGGATCAAAATACCACTTGCTTGCATCACTGCTTTGATGGGGTTTTAAAGTTCTGCTTGAAGGATGAGCTCTTGAGCCACACTGACTCAAACCCAAGTTCTACCACACACACCAGCTATGTGGCTCGTGCTTTAGTTTCCTCTCCTGGAAAATTGGTTCTGCAACAGTCCCTACCTCATAGAACAACCGCAACCGACAGGGTTCAATGAATCTCCATGAGAAACCTGCTATAGTTTCTGGCCTATCAGGGCTGTAAAAGCAATGATGACTATTATTCCTTCTTTGGGACACACAAATGAGCTACTACACTTCAAACTCTGTCTTCCCAGTAGTAGCTCTGTGTCACCATGCAAGAACAAAACAGTAAATGAATTCATTCCAGACATGCAAATGTAGTTATGTCATTATTACCTTCCAGGAAAAGAGGATCTGGGAAGAAATAAATACATTATCAGGCAATGTGGATACTCAAGTAGAAATCAAAATGTACCAAACTAATAGAGACAAGGAAGAGTAACTTTAATAACTAGGATCCAAAGAATGGTGGTGAGAATGTCACAGAAATGTGAATGAAGATAAAAATGAATGCCACTTGTTTTTAATTCTTCGCTACTTAGTAATAACCTTCATTCTGCCTTCGAAAGCACTGCTCCCTTAATAGGCATTAAATCAACACTAATTTCTATGGCTTCCTGATCAATATCCAAATGGTTGTGTGTGTATATATATTTTTGTGTTGTTTAAGGCTCTCTGGTCTGTGATTTTTCCTCTGATGCTGTTTTTATATTCAGGTCTTCTAGGTATCATAAGAAACAAAATTAAGAGAAATATATGCTCATTTTAAAAATAAACCAAACTAGGCTATAAAATTTTAGATGCCTTTGAGTGTACCTCAAAGAATGTGACATCAGCAGTTATATAATGTTATTGCTGATGTTAACTCTGACAAACGCTCAGCTACAGTTTGCTCTGGATGTCGGAAAATGAACCTTATGAATTTTAATGCCTTTTACTTTTGACATTGATTTATGTTTTGTACAGCTGTACTTTTCTATACACTGATATAAATAAACAACATCCTTAATAGAACATTTGGAGAATGCCTTGTTCCACGGTGTTATTTTTTTAAACATCAGCTGGAGGTTAAGTAATAATATTCAAAGTGTGTACACTAATCACAACAATTTGAAGTGATATAAGAATGTCTATAAATGTTTGCGTATTTGTTTTGCAGATTCAAGCCTTTAGGTATGAAAACAATGCTCAAATAAAACTGTGAGAGGTGCTTTCAGACACTGCCAAAAACAAAGATGACATGATGATAATCTAATAGACTTGAGCCAGCATTTGACAGTGAGTCATGTAGAAAGAAGGTGTTTGTGCTTATTCAAGGGCAAAGTTTCGTGTCCAAGATAGAGAAACAGAGGGTACAGGAAAGGAAATTTTCTCATGATCTTTCTGCTTGTGCTACATGCAACATTGGGTGGGTTTTGATTAAATTTATTTCATTCACAAAACAGACACTTGGAAAACTGTCTTGGAAACTGAAGGACAACTTCAGTTGTCATCTTATGAGATAATGGCCCAAAGTGGGAATATTTCTCTTGAGTCACCTTTCCAATGACCTTGAATTTTTCTTGTATTGCTAGAAATAGCAAAGGGAAAATAACAAAAGGAAAGAATATTCTTCATCTTAAACGTATTTCAGAGCATGTTGCATTATATTGTTTTCTGAATCACAGTGACTAAGAACTTCTGCTGAGAACATCCATGACTTAGGAACTTTCCACATATTCAGCAGGCATGCTTTTGACTCCAAAAAAACTCAGTAAAAGAAAGTCATTTGTTTTCAGAGTCAGTTCATCTACTCTCAGTTCCCACTGGTCTACACAGCAGGAAATGAAATCCTGATCACTTTTACAGAAGGTTTTTCTCTCTTGCTGAGGTAGTAAAAGAACCTCTGTGGCCTTCAAATTCTAGCACATTTTCAGAAAGCTTGAATTTGATCTTCACCACCAGGAAGATACTTAGTGTCCCATCATTATGATTCATAGAGGATGCCCCAGTGGCATAGAGGAATATCACAGGTAGTTGGATTTTGTATCCAAAACGGTTAGGTTTCTGTAAAAGAAATGGTGGGTGTTCCGTTCATGAGGAAACTTTCCTACTATGTTAGTAGAATGGTGTAAGGCACTTTCCAGTCTCAACAATAGCCAATATGGCAATTGAAGAAAGAAGTCATGTTCTAAGGCATTTTCTCCTCCCCTAGGAAATCATCTGCAGTGTGAATGATGCTCCTTAGTTGTGAAGTTGTGAGAACTTATATTCCATCCATCCATCCATCCATTTATATCTCTGTCATAATTTGGTAGAAGTTAGAGTTTATTTGACAGCACTTTTCATTTCTACAGGCATTAGTATTACAAAATTGAAGGGACTTTGTGATCACTTGATAAAATATGAAAAGCAAGCACTGTAAGATAATTAATAAAAGAAATAATGTCACGACCTGCGTCTTTTGTTTCTTTTCCTTCTACTATCTATTCCATTTTAAATTCTGTTTAAAATGTTTGTTTAAACATTCTAAACAAACCCAAACCAAAGTACTGGTCAAAGCCCAGTGTTGGTGACTCACATTTGTAATCCTAGCTATTCAGGAGGCTGAGATCTGAGGATTGAGGTTTAAAACAAGCCAGGAAAAGAAGATTTTTATTGTGAAAATACTGTACAGAGGGGTTACAGTTACATAAGCAAGGTAATGAGTACATTTGTTATCCAGCATTGTTGCCTCCTTCTTTATTTTTCCCCTATCATTCTTTCCCTCCCACCTCCTCAGCTACATACCCCCCTGCCCCGCCTAAATTATAAAGTTAATTTTTCAACATAGCGTTTTGTACATCTCATTGTTGTAATGGGTCAATCCGTATCCCTTTTTAAACAATTTGTTTTTTCCCTTCCCCTCCCCAAATTATACCAACATCAAAAACAGTGAAAACAGGGGTTATACTGTGGGGAAGGGACTTACAAAGCAACAAAAAATCACATGGCACATTATAAATACATTAGACACAAGAGCAAGGAAGAAAAAACCACTTGTGTCCCTATCTTGGGGTTCATTTCGCTTAACATCTTCTTATGAGACCTTTGCTGCTTGTCCCAATCATATACTAGTTATTGCAAATAAGGGAAACCATGGGAACCTGTATTTCTTTGAGTCTGGCTTACTTCACCTAATATAATTTTTTC
The DNA here is from genome assembly GCF_019054845.1 of Dipodomys spectabilis. Classification (NCBI taxonomy): domain Eukaryota; kingdom Metazoa; phylum Chordata; class Mammalia; order Rodentia; family Heteromyidae; genus Dipodomys; species Dipodomys spectabilis. The sequence continues at coordinate 627,355 of NW_024870774.1, forward strand.
CAAGTCTTTCCATTTCCTAACAAATGGGGCAATGTCATTCTTTCTGATGGAGACATAGAATTCCATTGTGTATACATACCACATTTTCTTGATCCATTCATCTGCTGAGGGGCATCTGGGTTGGTTCCATATCTTAGCTATGGTAAGTAATGCTGCAATAAACATAGTTCTGCTGGTAGCCTTTAGTATTGTCTTGTTTGTGATCATTTGGGTAAATGTCCAAAAGTGGGATTGCTGCATCATAGGGGACTTTTAATCAAGTTAATCACCCAAAAGCTAAAAGTAGATTGTGGCTCAAAAGGACAGTGCCCAAACCCTGCATAGATTTCCTTGTACTTACACAAAAGAAAAAATATATTAGATAAATATGAGAGTTGATGTCATTATCAAAAGATTAACCTCTGTAAGGAATTACACAGGCAAAAAATTCCATAAACCATTTAAAATTTAGTTGCCTTTCTGCAGGTAATTTTACTGTGTCTTCCAGGACCATGTTTTGTTGGGAGTCACATATAAGTGGTGATATGTTAATGTTTGCATTGAATGCTTTGTTTCATGGATTTACTTAATCATAGACAACAGTTATTTAAGATAGAAACAAATATTTAGTATCTCAATTCACTGATACTACTAGCACTGTCTCCAGCTTAGCACCAGTTTACTTTCTCCTTCCACATTTCTCCTTTCAGCCATTTATTTGTACAAAGAAGGCTCAATAGAAGGCTCAATGCCACAGTGTTTTGGAAGGTCATAATGATGCTGATGGAATCAGCGATGCAATTAACAAGGGACAAAAGGCAGAGCTCTTGGTTTAAGTATCTTGCTTCATCTTTTATATACGTTTGCTTTGAATGAAAAATAGTAGAAATTTCCTGCATTTAGGGCTTATTTTCCTGAGTAAGGGCTTATTTTTCCAAGGGCAAAATATAAATTTATTACATTTTTTCTCAGTCTATCTACAGTCTACTTCATGCATTGTAGTAAAACATTTAACTTTTTTCTCAGAACTGTCTTTTTTCTTTCTAAATGAAAGCATCTGTTGAGCTACGAAGATGCGTGTTTTGTAGAGGTTTTCTAGTTTATGTAGTTTTTGTCTTTAGAATGCTAGCTAGCAAAGACTTGTTCAGACGCATTTTTTCTTTTTAATAAAAAATAGCTTATACCTCTCTTATTTTCCATACCAGGTACATTGTTCTCTTTCAAGCCATTCTTTTTTCATATCCCATCTTCCAATTAGGATAAAAATCACCCAATAGGTCTCAAAATCTAGTTGTTATCCAAATGGGAACATTTGTAATATCAAACTAGAAAAAGGAGGTAATCAAAATGTAAGTACAGTACATTGCTTCAATTTTATGTGATGAAATGGGAATAATGAAGCTTGTAAGATCATAAAAGTAACACAATAAACATCATTCAGCTAAAAGGATGGAATTTAAGGAGATGCATGGCTGGTTCTAGGCTTGATGACATCTTTCTTCTTACCTACCTGTGTTGCTGAGGAAATGGAATGCTGAAATGACTGTATTGCTGTTACAGTGTTAAGTGTAGGCCCTGGTCTTTGAATTCTTACCTTCTAAGTAATGTAAATGCATTAATTAGTGCATCTGTAACAGGAATGGAATGCTGTATTCTGCTCGTGAAAATTCAGAGTAAAACAATCAAAGAATATGACCCCTCCTCTCATTCCCCAATATGTGTTTTTTTAATTAAATATATCTTTTATTGGAAAGATACTGTACAGAGGGGTTACAGTTATAAGAGCGAGCTAATGAGTCTATTTCTTATGGAGCATTGTTACCTCTCCTTTGTTTTTCCCTTACCATCCCTTTTCTCCCCAACTACTCTCTCCCCCCACCCCCATCCCCCAAAGTTGTATGTTCTTTACCTTTGGTTGACATCAGGTATGAGACTAGTTTTGTTTTGTTTTGTTTTGTTTTTTTTTAAGAAAATATGATATATATACACAATGGAATTCTATGTCTCCATCAGAAAGAATGGCATTGTCCCATTTGTTAGGAAATGGAAAGACTTGGAAAAAATTATATTAAGTGAAGTAAGCCCGGCCCAAAGAAACATAGGTACCATGGTTTCCCTTATTTGTAATAACTAGTGTATGTCTGAGACAAGCAGAAATGGTCAGATAAATTAATATTAGGCTAAATGAACCCCAAGATAAGAACACAAATGGTTTTTCTTTCTTGCTATTGTTTCTAACATATTTATAAGATGATTTTTTTGTTGCTTTGTATGTCCCTCCCCCACAGTATAACCCCTGTTTCACTGTATTTGATGTCGGTATAATTTGGGGAGGGGAAGGGGAAAATCAAATCATTTAAATAAGTATACAGTTGGACCCATTGCAACAATGAGATGTACAAGACATTATGTTGAAAAACGAACTTTACCACTTTGGAAGGGGTTGTGTGTGGGGGGGCGAGATGGGAGGGCAAGTATGGTAAGGGGAAACAAAGGAGGAGGCAATAATGCTTGATAAGAAATGTACTCATTACCTTGTCCATGTAATTGTAATTGCTCTGTACGGTATTTTCACAAAAAAAAATTAATAAAAAATTAAACTGGGCTTGGTTGCTCACATTCATAGTCCTAATTACTTGGGAAGCTGAGATTAGAAGGATCATGGTTTGAGATCAGTCATGACAAAATGTTTGTGAGGGCTTTTTTCAATCAATAAAAATCTGGACATGGATGGTGCATGTTAGTAATTTTAGCTACATGGGAAGTATAAGTTAGAATATTATGGTCCACACCAGTCCTAAGGAACATGAAGACTCTATTTAGAAAGTCATGAAAAGGCTGGGAGTGTGGCTCAAGGATTGCCCAGCAAGTGTAAGGCCCTAAGTTCAAACTCCAGTATAGCAATTTGTGCCTTTTTTCTAGCTACAAAAGAATTGCATTGATTTTGATAACACTAAACCCCAAAGTTTTTCTCTGTGAAACAACTGACAAAGGTGTCCTTATCTCCTACTTCCGTGATATCTGAGTCTTTAGGTTCAAGAAACAATTCCCAGTTAGATGTCTGGAAATTTTCCTCACAAACATGGAGTCCACTGAACAGTTTAATCTCATGATTCATACCGATTAGTTATCTAATTAGGTGATAAATAAATTGCTCTTTCATAATCTGATTTTGTAGATTAACTGGTTGTTTTATTGAGGGACATTTTCTTCTTTTAATGATAAGAACAGTTTTCTTATAAGCGTTTTCAAAGATGAGATGGATTGTCTTATTATAGCTTTCAAGTCATTGTAAGTATTGGAAATTAATGAGGTCTAAAATTCAAAAATCTGTGAACTGATGTTTCAATTCTGCCTAAAGAGTAGATCTAGTTTCTATTTATAACATATTCAGATGGCATATCACAAAAAATAAATTCAATAGTTAACATGTTCAAGGTTTGGTATGATTCTTCCAGCCTCAGGATGTATGAGTCAAACATTTATTTTTGTGAGTCATAATATTAAAACTTGTTTCAGAAGAGCTTCTTCAAGTAACTGAAAGGAGACAGCATATCTTTCTCTAAATTTGTTTGTATCCAGGTCAAGGCATAATCAAGTGAGGTAGTTTCCAAGTTCCTCAGCCACAGACCTTTATGGAATATTGTTGAGCATATGTCTCATTTAAATGCCTTTGCACATGAACTGCCTTCAAAATACATTAGTATACATTGATTTAAATATATTATTATAAAGTATATTATTATACATTATTAGAGTATTTAAATCCTGACAAGATTTGTAAATTATACTTGTTATTTTTGTTGTGGAGATTTAAGCTCAGGATTCTAGATCAAAAGCCCTTTCATACTCCCATTTCTTCATTTAGCACTATCTCTTCTTAGCAATTTTAGAATTTATATAGATGTGATCCATGTGATTTCCATGTCTTCGTCTAAATTATTCAGTGAATATTAAATCTTGATACAAATACTGAAGACAAATGAGAAAGGCAGGAGTCTGCAGAGTGTCTCACTCTGTAAATACTTGAGGATATTTACAAAACAAGTTACAACACTAATCTTTTTTATAATGTGAAAAATTCATAATCAGTGTAAACCTCAATTTTTATAATCATTGATTAAGTATAGGTAAATATTTATATGTGTGTTACTTATATAAAAATAAACTCTCTGGGCACATCTACAATTCTAGCTACTCAGGAGGCTGAGATCTGAGCCTCACAGCTTAAAGCTAACCTAGACAGAAAAGTGTATGAGACTCTTATCTCTTTTTTCTGATAACAGAAAAAACCAGAATTGGTACTGTGACTCAAGTGGCAGAGTGCTAGCCTTGAGCAAAAGGAGATCAGAGACAGAGCCCAGGCCCAGAGTTCAAGTCCAGAAATGGCAAAAGGAAACAAGCAAACAAACAATTTGTGGAAGAAAAAACAAAAGAATCACCAATTGAAAGATATGTGTAGCCAGGCACCTGTGGTTCATACCTATAATCCTGATGACTCAGTAGACTGAGTTCTGAAGAACATGGTTCAAAGGTAGCCTGGACATGAGTTTCTAGCTTCAATTAATCAGAAAAAAAGCCAGACTAAAGTCATAGATCAAGTGGTAGATTGCCAATCATGATTTTATTTTAAAAAGCCAAGTGAGAGTGCAAATTCCTGAGTTCACACCTAGCTGCCAGTAGAAAGAAAATATGGATATTTAATTTCCTTATTAAATAAAGCAATGATTTCATACTTAGTAGTAGAATTGTTATCTGTAGAGGTATAATTTTAATTTGGTCAATTTCTTGAATATCAGTAGCGGACACAAAGTTTTCTTATACTCAACATTAATAGGAATGTTTATAAGGCTTTAATAGTGTATATTCAATTTATGGCTTTGATCAATATCTTCTATCTCTTTCAGGAAGTATGAGTACCACTTTCTGGGATCTGAGGCATGCTCAGTAGATGCATGCCTAAGTGCTTACTATGCACATATAACATTCACAGTTAACTTGTTAGTATTGCTGTTAGTATCCTGTTAGTATTGCTCTGCTGATAAATTATTTGAGGACTTATCATCTCTAGTCATCATTCAGATTTTTTTCTAATGTTTTTTCTGTATGTTTCTTTCTTCTCTCGCTTTTATATTAAAGATGCATTACACTACTGAGTAACTATGGTAGTTTTTTTTCTATTCTATTGCCTAGGAAATTTTAAAATAAATATATTTTTGGGAGTATTTTAGTGAACTTTAAATACAATCTAGACTGAGTGTTTTTCTGTGGGCATGCCATGACAAATATTTTAGTACCATTGTTAAATACTTAAAAGATTATTTCTATGAATCTTTATAAGACATAAGTAATATGTATTAAACAAAATATTTTCAATGCATTCTTTAGCAAATTTTGAAACATACTTAACATATATGTCAAGTATGTCACATACAGATGAGAACAATATCATCCAAGAGCATGCACATCTAATTTTGACGAAGTCTACTTATCAATATTTATCAATTTATCAATATAAATTTATAAAGAAGTTCAATTTGTCAATATTTCTCATAAATTTTATTCTCATGACCAAAGAAATCTTTTCCTAACCCAAGATCACAGAGACTTTTTTTCTTATGCTTTCTTTCAGGAATCTCATTGTTTCACATTTTACTTTTAGGCTATCTACTTTTACATCATCTGTCTATCATGAAAACGGCAGTTCTTTCTTTACCATAGATGTAAAAATATTCCTGTACCATTTACTGAAAAGACTATCTGCTAATAATTTGAAGACTTGTTAAAAGTCTGTTTTGTATTTCTGTGCAGATATGCATGTGTACATGGGTTGTTTATACATATGTAAATGTGTGTTGTGTTGCATTTTTGCATGAGTGTGTACACACATGTGGATGTGTGTGGACATGTGTGTGCCTTTTGCTGGACTCCAATCGACAGCATCCCCTATGTCCACACTAAGTCCACACTCTCATAATTGCCATAACTTCACAATATGCCTTGAAATGAGGTAAGTAGAGTTAGTTCTTCAATTGTGTTTTTCTTTCATAAATTGTTAGAGCTACTCAAAGTTCTTTGTTATGTAGAAGAAGCTTATCTATATTTCCAGTTGTCACTTGGGATGCGTGTATGCCCTTAGTGGGGCTTGTACTAAGATCCTAGGCGTTTTCCGTTAAGCCTTTTTTGCTCAAGGCTGGTACTCTTATCAGTTGAGTCTCAGCATTACTTCTGGTTGACTGGAGATTAAAATGTCATGGACTTTCCTCCCCAGGTTGGCTTCAAATTGTGATTCTCAGATCTCAGGCTCCTGAGTAGGTAGGACCAAAGGCATGAGCCACTGGCACCTGACAGTCTTCTGGGATTTTGACTGAGATTGTATGATTCCATGATGTATTTGGAAAAAAATGACATCTTCATGTTACTGAATCTTTCAATCTATGTACCAATAAATGTTTGCAGTTAACTTTTTTAATTCTGCTTATTTCTCAGCAGTATTTTGTAGTTTTAAATGATTTGGCATTATGCATATTAAATATTTCATCATTTTAATGCTACTGTATAAAAGGTATTTTTTTAAAGAGGTTCTGGGCATTGATCCAAACATTACAAACCAGGATTCACTAAAGGCATTTGCACAACCATGTTAATTGCATTGCTATTCACCATGGTCATAGCATGGAATCAGTCCAGATGCCACCCAATGAATAAATAGATCAAGAAAATGTATATCTACACAATGGAATTTTACTCATCCATTAGAAAGATTAAAGTATTATTTGTAAAGAAATTGAAAGATCTGGAAAATTACGTTAAGTAAGTCAGGCTCAGAGAGATGAAGGATGCATGTTTTTCCTTAGATGTGAAAGCTAGAATTAGCTTATGAACTTGTAAGGAAATACATTGGGTGGTATGTAGTGCATAGAAATGTGTTCACTAAAATTTGGTAGATTCTAGACAGAACTCAAATAAAGTACTTCCCTAGAAAGGTAAAGTCAAAAGTTCAACAAAATAAACACCAGGGAACAGATATTTGACAGGAGTAGGGTGGGGTTAAGAGAAGAGGGGTAGACTAACAAAGGGGAGTAAGGGGCAGAGAATGTAGTCAAGAATTCAAATGTTTATTCAATGCTCGACTTTGTGGGATCACAAAAATCACAATTAGGAAAAACTATTAGGAAAAAACAAGGGAAGGAGTGGGTTGAGAATGTTGAATGAAAGGGTGAGAATGTTGAAGAGGGTGAAAAGGGCAATCACGTGCATTGTATTCATTTATTACTTTGTTAAGTGGCCACTCCTTTTTACAACTACTTAAAGTTATAGAAATCATTTTTTTAAAAAAATAGTGTTTTATTGGTGCATCTTGTGGGACTTGAACTCAAGGACTGGGTGCTGTTTCTAAGCTTTTTTGCTCAAGGCTAGCACTCTACCACTTGAGTCACCGTTCCACTTTTTCACTGATTAATTGGAGAGAAGAGGCTTATGGACTTTTCTGACCCAGCTTCTTTCCAACCATGATCTTCAGATCTCAGCCTCCTGATTAATTAGTACAGCCTGAACCAGAGGTGCCTTTCATTATTTATTTATTTATTTTTGTTGATCGTGGGGCCTGAACTCTGGGCCTGGGCCCTGTCCCTGAGCTCTTCAGCTCAAGGCTAGTGCTCTGCTACTTGAGCCACACCACCATTTCCTAAGAGTTATTTTTTAAAAAATAACTTCTTGCTAATATATGGTAGCACAATTGACTTTTAAAATTGATTGTGTATTCTGAAACCTTCCTTTACCAGCAGTAGCTGCTTTTAAGATAATTTGGTATTTCTATAGCAACATTTTAGCCATAAATAGATTTTATTTTTCTTCCTAAACCATTTGTGTTTCAGAATTTTAAGGATTATTGTACTGCAGGTACACCTATTAAGTAACAATGTAAAGGTACTATTCTTGTTTGTATCATGGCCTTTGAAATAAAATATTCAGTTTTCCTTTAATCATTAAATATACCCTTAACCATAGTTTGTGTTTTGTCAATGCTCTTTGGCATAGTGAGAAATTTTTCAATATATCACAGTGTCTAAGAGTTTTAAAACCAGAAATTATAATTAGGTTTTGCTATTTTCTCCATGTATATGGAAACAATTACATGTTCCTTCTTTTTTCTTTTTACTTTTTCTTTTTGGCAGTTTTAGGTTTCAACTTAAGATCTCCGGTTTAGGATTTGATCGCTTGCTTGGATTGTGCTCTACCAACTGAACCATGCCTTTTCCTGGCTTGTTAGAGATGGATTTCCTCTAGCTTTTCCCAGACTACCTTGGAACTATGATCCTTCAGATCTCAGAATTTTTATTATACCTTACATTCCATCTACTCATTTTTCTGGCTGAGTTGTCCCAAGTGTAAATCCATTTTCAATGTTATCTCTCTCTATGCTATTTTGGAAGTTTAGTTATAACCTACAAAACTATAAAAAGTTTATTAATAAGTGAGTTAATCCAAATACTTGAGGATTATCTATATATCTTTCTCTTAATTATTTCCTGATTTCATCTATTCTGTTCAGAAAATACACTTAATATACTTAAAACTTTTTTAGTAATATTTGTGTCATTACCTAGAAAATAATCTTTATTGCTATGTGGTCCATGTGTCTATTTTGGTCTGTGTACTGGGGCTTGAACTGAAGGTCTGTTATTCTTGCTTGCCTTTTGCCTTAAGATCAACTCTTCAAGAGTCATTTGGAAATAAAAGTCTCACAGACATATCTGCCCAGGCTACTTGCAAATCACAATGCTCAGACTCCTCCTAGCTGTGAATCCTTCACACACACACACACACACACACACACACACACACACACACACACACACACATGTATATATTATTCTTTTGCTGGGTAGAATTGTCTTTCTATATCAAATAGTTGGACTTTTTCATAGAATATATTAAACAAACAAAAAACAGAACTTAAACTATTTGATATTGCAGTTTCAGAGTACCATAGGTGATTCTATTTCTTTTTACAACCCAATACAAGCAATTTGCTCAAAACTGTAACCAGGTCTTTTTTTTTTTGTCGGTTGTGGGCCCTGAACCCTGGGCCTGTACTCTGTCCCTCAGCTCTTCAGCTCAAGGTTAGCACTCTACCATTTGAGCCACAGCATCACTTCTGGCTTTTTCTGTTTATGTAGTGCTGAGGAATCGAACCCAGGGCCTTATGCATGCAAGGCAAGCACTCTACCATTGAGCCAACTTCCCAGCTCTACCCAGGTCTTTTTTGTGGAGATTTTCTGATCACTTTTTTAACCAATGCAAGAGTTTTATTCTTTTTAAAACAGTGCAGAAAGGCCAATTTCTGATCCCCAAAATGCACAAAATTTGTAGCCTAGGAGTTCACCCATTCATAAGCATTATCATTCTAGCTGTTAAAAGATGCATTTGATTTATCTTATTCTATGTAATCGAGCATCAAACCCATGTCCACTGCACTTTGTAGGCTTTCTTCATTTCCATCATCTGAAGATACATTCAAAAGAGACTTTTGTCAAATATTTGGAGTAGATACTTATATTGTTGATATGAAACAAAGAAGATTTTTTTTTTAATTGTGAAAATACCGTACAGAGGGGTTACAATTACATGGGCAAGGTAATAAGTACATTTCTTATCAAGCATTGTTGCCTCTTCCTTTGTTTCCCCTTACCATCCTTTCCCATCTTCCTGCCTCCCCCGCCCCGCCCAGCCAAAGTTGTAAAATTCATTTTTCAACATAACAACTTGTACATTTCATTGTTGCAATGGGTCCACCTGTATCCCTAGTTAAATGATTTGTTTTTGCCCTTCCCCTCCACAAATTATATCAACATCAAATACAATTATAGCAGGGGTTATACCGTGGGAGAGAGACATACAAAGCAACAAAGAAATCATCTTATAAATATGTTAGAAACAATAGCAAGAAAGCAAAAAACATTTGAATACTTATCTTGGGGTTCATTTCACCTAACATCAACTTATCTGACATTTCTTGCTTGTCTCAGACATATACTAGCTATTGTAAATAAGGGAAACCATGGGACCTATGTTTACAAAGAAGATTTTTGTATCCACTCATCTGACATCTTGGCTTAAAACTTAATTTACTATTTTGAATTTTAGTTTGGCTACTATTATTCTAGATCAGAAAATTTCTTGAACAAATTATGTTTTACAGGACCACAATGGGATTAAAGAGTTTTTGTTGTTGTTGTTTTGGTTTTATTTAATCACAGAATAATTAGGGTTCTTTCTTATCTCAGTATCTACTTTCTCAGTATCTACTTTCAAAAGTAGATACTGAAGTAATACTTTTGGGGATATGTCACTTGACAGTATAGTATTCTTATTCATATTAAGATATGATTATCTTTGGGAAAATATTGAAAATGAATTTAGATTAATTTCTAACATTTATTGATAATACATAAACAGAAATTGGAGAGGGAATTTCTTGAGTGTTTCTGTTTTTTTTTTTTGTTTTTTTTTTGTCAGTCCTGGGGCTTGAACTCAGGGCCTGGGCACTGTCCCTGGGCTATTTTACTCAGTGGCAATTAAGGCTCTTCCCCTCGATTTGCTGCTCCACTACTGGTTTTTTAGTGGTTAATGGGTAATAAGAGACTCATGGTCTTTCTTGCCAGGGCCATCTCTAAACCTTAAGATCTTAGTCTTCTGAGTAGCCAGGAGACGCTAGCACCCAGCCTATTTCTGTTGTTGTAAGTGCTAATGAATTGTTAGCATGTGAAGGTTCTTTCAATTTCACATGTTGATAAAGTCCTGTACTTTATCAACTTCAATTTATTTACAGCTTCTATTGAAACCATTTTGGAATTTCAATTCAGTTTTATTTGGACCCTGTAGCACACGTGCACAACTGTACACATATATACAAAGACAAACTCTGAAACTAAATGCAGTATTTAATTATAATGTTTGGATGTAGATAATTCCAAGGAGATTGTTTTAATTTTAGATTATTACAAATATTAAGCCAAAACCGATACCAGTGGCTCATGGCTGTAATCCTAGCAACTTAAGAGGCTGAGATCTGAGGATCATCCAACTTGGGTAGAAAATGTCCATGAGACTCTTATGTCCAATTAAGTACCCAAAACCAGAAGTGGAGCTATGGCTCAAGTGGTAGAGCAATAGACTTGAGCAAAAATGCTAAACAATAAGACCCAGGCCCTGAATTCAAGTCCCCATATAGGCACAAACACACACACAATTATGCACAGAAATTTAAATATTATTGAAGACCACATTTTGAGAAATGCTTCAGATTCTAGCGGTAGTTTCAACAGAGTAGGAATGAAATAAACTACGTCTGGCATGTATTGACAGTTGAAGTTAGATCGTATGGGAAAATTACAGACATTTTAGCTTTGCTTTGGTCACCTAGCCTCCTTTCTTTTCTTTTTCTTTTTTGTCAGTCATAGGGCTTGAACTCTGGGCCTGAACACTGTCCCTCATCTCTTCATCTCAAGGTGAGCGCTCTACTACTTGAGCCACAAAACCACTTCCGGGTTTTTCTGCTTATATGGTGCTGAGGAATCAAACCCAGAGCCTCATGCATGCAAGGCAAGCACTCTACCACTGAGCCACCTTCCCAGCCTCTTAGTATTCTTTCTTTGTGAACTTATCTTTCATGCCAAGCATCTCTAACCTAGGATAGAGACTCCTAAGTAGCAAACCAAGTCTTACTAGAATGGTTAGAATGGTTTTTCTTAAGTTGGAAAATTTTAATGAGGATAACACATTTTATCTATAATTCTGTTTTTCTATTCTTTAGTCATGTAGTAATGCTAGATGAAATATTAAAGACATAACCACAGGTGTGGCTTTCTTCCAAACATTACAGATGATTCAGTACAGTTACTTAAAGTGGTAAGTTAGGGTGAATTGTGGGTCCTCTGGTCTTCAGTGCCTATGTAGGCAGCACAAGCTGGAAGGTTTAATGGGTACAAAATGTGACAGAGTAAGTAGAGTGTAAATCCAGAGACGTTCTCCTGTTTATGAGAGGAGATTGAAAAGATTCTGACCTAAGGCTTGGGGTTATGTATTTATTTGAACCTTTGGGCTTAGGGAGGTTGGAAGAGAAAGGCAGAGCCTCAAGATGAAAAAGTGATTGAAGTCACTCAGCAGTTCATTGGCTGGATTTGTTGTTAATACCAATATTTCCTCGAGTCAGAATTCCACAATGTCATTATAGAGTTTGAATAGAAAATGGAGGCCCAATGTATCAACTGATCAATAAATCACGGATCCAGATAGAGAACCAAACAATAACAAAGTGAACTGGTGAATTAAATTATTCTTTGATAATACCTGTTCTCTCTGTTTACCATGTAAGAAATGTATTTTCTTTCCTGCTACCCATATACAGAGCTTGGCTTTGAGATTTTATTAGGCCAGTGGAATATTAGAAGATAGGATAAAATAGATATATAAATTCATGTCTGTTTTATTGGACCATCATCCTCATTATCTATTTCTGGTTCAGGGAGGATAAAAGAAATGTGAGGAAGACATGAAAACAAATTTGAGATTATAAATTAAGTTTTAAGATTAAAACCCTTATTACTTACTTGCTGATCCATGAAAGAATAGAAAATTACTGATTAAACCATTGATGTTTGGGGCATGTTTTTCCTGAATATGATTATGGTGATAGTTAAATACCCTAAAATAATAACAACCAAGAAAGAAACAGTTACTAAAATTTAAAAAGTCTAGCATTCATAGATAGATAAATAGATAAACAGACACACACATACATATATGAGAAAAAGAAAAGTAAATCAATTCACTTTGGTAAAATTAATTTGATGAATATCTATTAATGCCTTAAATACAATTTTAGGAGACTGTTTACACTAGAATGAATATTTGTGCCTCCACAGTTTGTATATGAGACCTAATACCTATTGATGGTGGCTGTTTGGGGATGACACATTTTACAATAAGGTCGAGCATACATAAATAGGACCAGTGCCCTTATTTTTAAAATATTCTATAACCATTCCTTTTCTTGTCCATTATAATAACAAAGGGAGAATATAACTACTTATGAATCTTCACCAGACCCTGAATTTATTGAATACTTAATAATGGACATCTCACAATGCAGAATCATGAGTTCTCCATCCAGCCTAATGCTTAATCCTTAACTCTCCTTAACACAAAGTTTCTTCCCTGGGCAGTCAGATCAAGACTCAGACTGGCAGCATTCTGCCCATCCATTGAGTCTGACTGTGGTGCAATTCACACCTATTAGATTGTCACAAACTCTAAGGCAATGAGCTAGCAACCAGTGAAGCCCAGAAAGTATATGTTATCAATAAAGGCAGACCAATTAGAAGTCTAAGTGGAGAATAAGGAAAAAGAAGATGAAAGAAAGGTTTCTAAGGCCACAGAGATCCCAAGTGGTTGGGCAAACAGGATATTTGTACACTTTGTAGAAGTATATTTCAGCAGAGCAGTCCTAGTATATTACTTTAAAAAAACCCAGACTTAGGTTTACACAAAACTAAGCTTCAGAAAGGGCATCAGTATTTAGAATTGTTTCAATATATTATAGAGAAAGTCCATGATAAAAACATGCAAAGCAAGTTATCTATCTATCATCTATCATTTATTTGTCTATCTCTATTATCTGTCTACTATGTATCTAGCATCTAAAAATATACTTTTGTTTTCACCCTCTATTTTCTTTTATACATCACCATGGGACCATATAAACCTTTGCTCCTTGTAGCTTGAATTGTGCTCATTAATATGAAGACCCATTGATAAATATATTCTTTTCCCCTTTGTAGGGGACTATACTATTACAACTATTCTGTATTGATCATCTACTAAGTGCTTGATACTTTACTAAGGGCCTATATGAAAGCATCTATTATTCAATTTAATTTATGTATCAACTCATGTAATAAAATTGTCCTAGACATTTTTCTGATGGCCACACAATTAGTGGTGAATTTCAGCATGTATGGATCCAAAGCTATATACTTTTCCTTATATTGTATTTTCCATTCCATGCAAACTCTATTAATTCTCCAAAGTTAAGAGTTCCTGGTTTTCATTATGTCTTTTATATTGTTGAAACTTCATGTCAGCTTCCTGGGGTTCCAACAGCAAGCCTTGGAGAAATGAAAGTCTGTCTGCCATGTCTTCCTGATAAATTGACATTTAGTAATGTGAGGAGTGTCAAAAGTATCTATTCTGGAGTTTAAACTTTTTTAAAAAAGTTTTTAAGCATACAGACAAGATATAACACTACTAAGTCACTAAGTTAAACAAAGACAAATGAACAAGAGCAAGGAAATAGTAGTAAAATAATATTAATATTTATTGTACTCTTACTATGGGAAGATATTAAACTAAGGAATTTCTACAAGTAATCAAATTTAATCACTGAAAAATTAAATCCTTAAATTTCATGTTGTTATTCCCATAGTACATGTAGAAACGCAAAATTTACAGGATTGAAAAACATTGGTTAAAATATGGATGGTGAATATTGGTGGTTCTACCCTGGCTGTCTTCAACATTGAAATCAGTGTTTGTGGTCATTATACAACACAGATGAACATAGTACAAAAACTAGCAAAACCAACGATTGATACATCTTCTTCGGCTAACTTATTTCCAAGCCTTTCTTTAGAATATAATTATCTAGGGGAGGTTTCTATTTCTATATGTATACCAAGCGATGTAGAATGGACAGTTTCATTTCTGATTTAGATCTTAATAGGAGTCCTTCACTATTCTACTAGAGAATATTGTCCTCAAGTGGCATCTGGGTGAGTTAATTTATTTTCCTTTGTCAATACTTATGCTTCAATTAACCTATATAGACATAGAACAGAATCCCAGGACAATAAGCCTGCACCCCACAGGAAACATACATATGCATTAAAGCAAAATTCTGCTTAGAAAACATTTCATATAATGTGCCTTGTCTGTAAGTTTACTGAATTCCCATTTATTTCCTGGAATTAAAAATCTATAACCAAAAATCTACCATAAACAAAAAACTTTAAAAACAAATGTATCTATGGAAGTCAGGCAATCCCTTTAATCTTCTTGATTCAGCCTGACCCCAAGACTTCTTAACTTATTCTAAACAGAGATCAAATGAAATATTGAAATCTATTATTATTGGAGAGGTTGATATTACACTCTGTTTAAGACTTGAAAAAAATTTTGTTGTTGTATGTGTGGTCCTGAGTGTTTAATCCAGGGCCTTGAACTTGGTAAGGAAGCACTAACTCTTGAGCCACATTCCTACACATAGAATTTTTTAGAACAGCCAAATAATGAAAATATTATTCATCTGAAACATTAGTGGGAGGGGGCGGTAATGGGTGTGTTCTGGCCCTGGGGCTTGAACTAAGGGCCTGGATGCTGTTCCTGGGCTTTTGTGCTTAAAATAGGATTCTATCACTTGAGCCAAAGCTCTGCTTCCAGCTTATTGGTGATTAATTGGAGATTCTTATGACTTTCCTGCCCAGGCTGACTTCAAACTGTGATCCTCAGATATCAGCTTTCCTACAAAGCTACCATTACATACATAAGTCATCAGTGCATGGCTCAGCTCATAGATTCTTGCATTTTAGAAATTACTTATGATGCTTACTGGTGCCCTAGAACTTTCTTTTAAACCAGAAAACAAAAGCTTCCTGCTATGTGAGAGAAACCCTGAAACTGGAAAAGTAACAATGTAGAATTATTTAAAAGCCACATCAGGTAAAAGAAAAACAAGGGGAGAGGAATTACTTCTGCTTTATAAGAAGGATGACAAGGAGATACTAGTTCAGGATATTTGCTACTTATCCACTAAACCTCTTTGTCTTGTGGAAACCACCATGTCTGAGGAAGGAAAGGGGGAAAGGAAATGAAGAAAATTAAAATTAAAATGAATAATAAGAAACCTCCTGAATGATTCTACGAATTCATTTTTGTTAATGCCAGACCTGGTGTTTGAACTCAGGTCCTGGGTGCTTCTTTTACTCAAGGCTAGTGTTCTTACCACTTAAGCCACAACTCCACCTTTGTTTTTGGTAATTTTCTGGAGTTGAGTCTCACCAATATTCCTGCCTGGCTTCAAACCATGATTATCAGATCTCAGCCTCCTGAGTAGCTAGAATTACAGGTATGAGCCACCAGTGCCCAGCATGGATTATTGACTTATAAATGATGTCTCTTCAACTGACTATCAAGTATTCAGAGGCTTGACATAAGCAAATACAGCCTCATTTGTATGAGTAGAAAGCTCTGTGTGAGCATTATATGGGTACAAAGATGATCTGATGTGACATAATTGGTAATTATAGAACATGAAGGCTCAGGTATATGGTCTCAGGTAGTAGCAAGATCTTGGTAATGAAGGAAGACTTGGAAGAGTTTATGATTGAAAGAAATAGAAAGAGACACTGAGACAAAGGAAGAGACAGACAAAGGAAAGCAAAAGCAAAAGGCAAAAATCAAGAATGTGGGAGAGAAACAGAGAAAGGAGCAAAATGATTCAGTGACTTGCAACTCAAGCTTCTTAGAGGTATTCAGGTGGCCAAATGTCAGTGAGCAGAAACACAGGAAAGAACACATATCACATGAATTTTAAATGAAGAGCTATAGAAGGAGGTGGAAGAGAGGGTGGAAAAATTCACAACCAACAGAACTAGCATCTGCGGTGATATTTTGAGAATGAAAGAGACCACAGGAACATTCATATACTCATGACAGATACTTATAGGCAGTAATATTTTTTCAATCCAAATGATGTTTAAGTTGAAGCTACCTAAAGCTAAAAGTTACCACTGGATTCTTATGTTGTTCTTCAGTGCCATTTACCTTGGTATACAATATATCATATGCACCCTGTATTTTTTGTTTTGTTTTCTGTCTTTTTATTCTCTTTTTCCTTTTTTTTTTTTTTTACCATGAGTAAGACAAGTCTAGAGGTGGCAATGGAAGACATTGACTTCTTGTCTTTTTATTGTTGTCCCTCTCTTCATCATCATTCTAAATGACACTCAGAAATAGAGGGCCAATTACCTTCCTTGTTTAGAGACTAGAGTCCAGTTTTCCACATGAAGTTTGCTTTTACTGTGTAAGTCCTTCTCTTGCCTTTCATCTCCAAAGACTAGCAAATCAGCTACTGTGTATCCCAGAAAAGCCAGAAGCCTGGTTGAGGAGGAGAAGCCTATCCAAGCTGAGGGTCAGGCACTAATGACATTCATTGCAGCAAAGAAGCCCAGACAAATGACTTTCTCAGAATCCTGTCACCTTCTCCTTGGAGAGCTAGCTGCTCTGCCTTCTGCATTCATGTCCACACAGGAACTTGCATTAAAATGAAACAAATGCTTCATATACCATGCAAAAAAAAGATTTAGCCTCAGTGTAAAACTTGGCACCAATTAAACTTAAGATATATACTTTTTCTGTTGTGCTAATGATATTTCCCCCCACCCAAGCACAACCGTGGCTAAGCACAGTCACAGAATGGAAGAGGTTTCAGTAAAAGGGACTTATTTTTCTTTTTTTTTAGCTTTTATTTTAATTGTGAAAATACCGTACAGAAGGGTTACAATTACATGGGCAAGGTAATGAGTACATTTCTTTTCAAGCATTGTTGCCTCCTCCTTTGTTTCCCCTTCCCATCCCTTCCCATCCACCCCCCCCCCCCCCCCCCGCCTCCACCCAGGGTCAAAGTTGTAAAGTTCTTTTTTCGACATAATAACTTGTACATCTCATTGTTGCAATGGGTCCACCTGTATTCCTAGCTAAATGATTTGTTTTTTCCCTTCCCCTCCACAAATTATACCAACATCAAATACAGTGAATACAGTGGTTATACTGTGGGGGAGGGACATACAAAGCAACAAAAAAATCATCTTATAAATATGTAAGAAACAATCGCAAGGAAGAAAACCGTTTGAATCCTTATCTTGGGGTTCATTTCACCTAACATCAACTTATCTGACCTTTTCTGCTTGTCTCAGCCATATACTAGTTATTGCAAATAAGGGAAACCATGGGACCTATGTTTCTTTGGGCCTGGCTTACTTCACTTAATATAATTTTTTCCAAATCTTTCCATTTCCTAACAAATGGGGCACTTGTAGAATACTAAAGCTAGATCCTTATATATCACCCTTCACCAGAATCAACTCCAAATGGATCAAAGACCTGGGAGTCAAAGTAGACACTCTGAAAACATTACAGGATGGAATAGGAGAAATCAAAGAAAAGTTGGACAAATGGGACTGCATGAAATTGCAGAGCTTCTGCATGGCAAAGGACATAGCTAGCAAGATCAATAGAAAGCCCACAGATTGGGAGATCTTTATTAGCCATACAATGGACAAGGGTCTCATATCTAAATATACCTGGAACTCAAAAAATTAAATCCCCCAACAACAAATCCTCAAAGAAACAACTGCCCAATAAATAAGTGGGCTAAAGACTTAAAGAGAAACTTCTCTGAAGAGGAAAGAAGGATGGCCAATAGACACATGAAGAAATGTTCAACCTCTCTAGCCATAAAAGAAATGCAAATCAAAACAGCATTGAGCTACCACCTCACCTCAGTTAGAATGGCTATAATCAAGAATTCTAATAACAACAGATGGTGGAGGGTATGTAGACAGAAGGGAACCTTACTGCATTGTTGGTGGGAGTATAAACTTGTTCAAAAGGGACTTCTGTTACCAGGCCAACTACTATGGAGATATTAAAGAACGCGGATGGACAGACTATCACAAGTACTTAGTGAAATATTGGCTCTTTGTATAACTTTTATTTGCTTTGCTTGTGCTTATGTGGATATTTAAACACATGTGTTCACCTGCCAGGAACAAATTTGGGTTCTTCTCATGATGCCATCAACTAGGATGGCAGTTTGCTATTCAGCAATACTTATATGTAAAACAAGCCACAGACAGTAGCTCATGCTTTTAACTCCAACTACTCTGGAGGTCCAGATCAGGAGTAACAGAGTTGAACATTAACCCTGGAAAAATGTTCATGAGACCTACATCTGAACCAATGAAAAGCTAGATACAGGAAGGTACCCCAAGCATCCCAGCTATACAGGAATCAAAAACAGGAGAATCAAAATCCAGGGCAGCAAGAGCAGAAGCCAAAAACCTATTGGACAAACAACAAAAGTAGGCAGAGATTGGAACATAATATAAGTGGTAGAGCAAATGCAAAGCCATGAGTTTAAACCCCAGAACTGACATAATGTGTGAAGTGACAACAAAGTGTGTGAAGTGATGATCAGACACATTATAAATGGACATTATAATTACCTTTAAGTAGTTATACAAAAGAGTTATCAACCAACAAGTCACTTTGTAAGTAAAACGCATTTTGATCAATATCACTCTTTTTATCATTCTCCCCCAATCCGGCCAAACAAACTTTCCTTCAATTTTCTTATTTTCATAGGATATACTTTGAATATTATGACTTCCCTTTCTTCTCTGCATTCCTCTACCCTCATTCCTTTTACCTCCTCCCCCACCTTTCAAGTGCGAGTTTCCTAGTATTGATCTTGCTGGAGTGTGAGTTTGTTCTTCTAAGGAATAATACTACTTGAATTCTCCTTTGCAAATACATCAGATAATATGTTTATGTAAACTTGCATACAATCCCATATATGTTTACGTGTACTTTTGCGAATTAGTTCTAGCTTCTATATATGAGATAAAACATCCATCATTTGTCTCTTTGTGCAGTACTTGATTTAATGTAATTTTTTCAGATCTATCCATTTCTTTCCAAATTATATAATATCATTCTTCCTACGGAACAAATAAAATTGTTATATGTATGTATGTATGTATATATATACATATATCTATATATATATATAATCACATTTTGTCGATACATGGAGGACCATCAGGCTGTTTCCATACTTTGGCTATGGTGAGTACAGTAGTGTAGCAATGAACATGGTTGTACAAGTGGCTTTACTGTATCCTGGTCTGTAATCTTTGGGATAAATGCCCCAAAGTGGTATTGCTGGTTTATAGGATAGTACTATTGTGGGTTTTTTTTGAGGAAACTCTGAACTGTTTTCCAGATTGAATAAACAAATTTAAATTCCTTCCAACAGTGTTCTTTATACACATTTGTTGTTGTTTGGATTCTTGATGGTAAGAAGTCTAAGTGGAGTGATATTATTGAAGCTCAGTGTTCTTTTGATTTGCATTTCCTTTGTGGACAGAGAAGTTGAGCATTTCTTTGTATGTCTGTTGGCCATTTTTACTTCCTCATCTGAAAAGTCTTTATTTAGCCCATTTGCCTGTATGTTATTCAAGTATTCTGAAAAATGTTGTAGAAAAATACAGGTATATACATTAAGGCTAATATTTATTATGTAAAATAAAAAAGTAACTACTACAAAAACAATAAAACATTTTTCTGACAAGAAAGTGGTTAAGAAGTCTGGTTATACAAATGAAATGGATTCTTCCCCAACTTCTATTGATTTCTTAGCATTTTTATCTTAATAAAAGTCACTGTGATTTCAGAAAAATAGGATATTAAACCAGAAAATATTGTTTTCTGCCATTTACTGGGCATCAACTGTCATTTTGGATAAACCATTACAAATCCTTTTACAATCACATGACCTCCATTCAGAGCTATTTAGGGTGATTCTAGAAAATCCTCTTGTCTTCTGGTGCAACCAGCACCTCAAGCTAGCAATTATTACTTTAATTTTTTTTGTCTCACCATTCTGTTGTTCCCCTTCTCTTTCCTAATTTAAATAAACATATATACAATACCAGGGTACTAAAATCCAATACAGTGACAGCAGGGGATATATACCAGAATGGCGAGACACAGGATAAGAGGGGAATCAATGCAACAGTGACATACACAAGACAGTATGCTGGGAAAGATCTGTACAACTTGGCGGGGGGAGGAAAAATGAGGGAAGGGGTAACAAGTTTCACAAGAAATGTACGTATTATCTTACTTAGGTAACTGTAACTGTTATACATCATCTTGACAATAATTTTTTTTGTTTTTTAACCAAAAATGGATAGATTTTATTCTACCAGCTTAATTTTCCTCTTCATTTTATGATTACTTTTTAATTATGGTAACATAACAGAATGTTTTGGAAAATGAAGAATTTTGAAAGTTAGGCTCACAGAAATTGCAACATAAAAGAATTTAATATTGTTAAATTATAGTCTTCAAAATGACAAAGACTGTAATGAAACCATATGGTTAAACATTTTACACTTTACATAAACTGATTTGACATGTGCCTGGCTACTACACTTAGAATAATGACCTCCAGGTTCACCCATGCTGTTGCATGCATCAGCATTTGCTTCTTTTGAATGGTTGAGTAGTGTGGTATTGTATGTATCAAAGAGTTTATCTTCTCACCGGTCCCCTTGGGAATTTGAATCTAAAATTTGGGTTGCTAAACCTTTTGGCTATTGTGAATAATGCCACTATGACTGTGTATGCACTACTCTCTTTGAGGTCTTTCTCTTAATTTGAAGATATTTACTATTAATGATTATTTTGAAATTTTGATGAACAGCCACTCTTATTTCAATAGTGGCTGTATCCCTTTAACATCTGACCAATAGCCCATAATAATTAAAAATTTAAATTTTTAATTATTCCACATCCTTGCCAATACTCCTTTCCTTCCTCTCCTCTCTTTTCCTCATCTCTCTTCCTCACTTCTTCTCATCTCCTGTCCTCCTTTCTCATCCTCTAAAAATATAATTTTGATTAATATTTCTCTAATGATTATTAAAACTGAATATGTTTCCATGAACATTTCTGTTAACAACTTAATTTCAACTTGACCCTTCAACCTGGCACCAAGTGATACTTTTTTTTTCCACATATTACATATTGGTGATATTTGTAATGTGGACTAATCATGATGTTTAGTTTATGTTTGTTTGTAGATGCTTGTTTGACTAAATCAATTGAATTACATTAAAATAATGAATAAAATTTTGTAAAAGTCAATACAAGCTATATTTTTTGTTGTAATATTTTTGTAGTGCCTTTTGTTTTTTTAAATATTTTTTTCAAGTTGCTTTATTCAAGTCTTCCTATCAACTAGACTGTATGTTAATGTTTTCCCTTCTTTGCAAGGTCTGCAAGACAGAACTTTCAACCAACCGCCTGTTTTCATTAGACAAACATAATTCTCAATGCTGCTTTTTATTGCATTGATAATACCAGCATTGATAATGAAGCTAGTTTGTCAGTTTTCTGTGAGAGTACTGACACCGGATCATCTGCTCTGAGTGACTAAATCTCGGGAAGATACTGTGGTATGACTTGTGGTTTTTTAGAACAAAAAGGCCTCTTTTTAAAAGCAGTCACTGACCTCTATGTGACAGTGTTTATACATTTTACTAATTTAGTTTAAAATAAATTATAACTTCAATCATCTCTTCTCAATGGTCAACACAATCAGTACTAGCTGCTGTAATAGAGAAATATAAAGCCTGGTTCAGGTGATTTCCTGACAACATATGGCAATGCTCCTCAGGAAACAGGGACTCAACTATTGCTGCAGGGGGAAAACAACAAATGAAATAAACAAAGAAGATTCTAACTATATTGGCCCAAAGTGACTTCTCCCACATCCTCTTGTGATCATCTGGCCTGACTCAGGCACAAAGCACTAATCCAACTGTGGTTCAGGACATTAACTTGTATTTATTATTTATTATTTTTACTCTCTGCACAACTGGACATTGAATCTGGAGCTTCATACATGCTAGGCAAGAGCCCTACTGCAAAGCTATATCTCAGCCCTAAACTTGAATTTTGTTAAACAGAATAATGACCAGATAGACAACAGTAAGATACGTGCATTGCTTTTATAGTCCTCAAAAGTTGTACACAGGATTCATTGCTTTCTATAAAATCTCCATGGCACATTAGGGCTATGTAGTTGAGATAGATTCATAGCATTCGTCATTAATCAAATAATATTGTAATCTTTACCAGCAAAGAATTAGCAGCATGAAACTAAACATTATTTAGTTTTAGATCAGACTTTCACTAAATTCAGCATATATATACATATATATATATTTCCAGAGAACATTAATAATAATATTATGTCCCATAACCTCTAATTCATTATCTTTGTTTAAATGATTTTGATATGGGAGTTCAAGATTGTTCCTCCTGTGCACTCTTCATTGTCTCCATTGTGGAATAGTTCAGTTTGTCACTTTCCTTTGGAATTTTCTGAGTTGCTATGACTGTTTTGACTAATTGATCATAACTTACAGTGTTTTTAATTAAAGATTTGCTAATGCGTTCTTATATATTTAACTGATTAAGATTCAGTAGAAGAGCATTTGCTTGGCATATTAACAATACATACATACTTTATATATAGTGTTTGTGCATAACTGCATAAAGACTATTGAACCCAGATACCCCAATTAAAATTGTCAAAGTCTGTATAACTAGTTGAACACCATCAATTAGGTAGGTAGAGTAAAAAGCAGATCTTGAATGTCTCCAACTTAAAAAAATGACAAAATTCCATCAAAATATATTACATATTGGAACACAGTGATAGCAGGTAACATTATTGTTTTATGCTTTATTACAATGGCTAATTTTAGTCCCTAATATGGTTTCTGTTGGCCTTGTCTAACACATTTGAGAAAAACAGATATTAGATTCCACCTTGCTGTGAATTGACTCTAAAAGTCCCAACTTATTTTTCAAAAAATAGAGCCAATATTCTGCTACTTCCATGATATACTTTATTAATAACAGGAATTTATTTGAAATTGTATTTCAGCAATGAGAAGCATCAGGGTAAACCTGCGTTATCAGGTACTTTGATACACTTTGAATATACTTAAAATTATATACGATCTTTAATTAATACTAGATCAAGTCTTCATAAAGTTATAATCCACAGTCATAATTTATAATTCAGTTGATTTTTTGCATTAAAATTAAGGAGTGAATATCCACAAAAGATGAGATGTTTGTATGTTTAGTCACAGGAAATTATTTCTCTTATTCTTTTTCTCTTTCCCTCCCTCCCTCCTGCCCTTTTTTCTTTCCTTCCTTCCTCCCTCCCTCCCTCCGTTTCTCCCTCTCTCCCTCCTTTCCTCCTTCCTTCCTTCCTTCCATCCTTTTTGGTGCAAGTGCTGAAGCTTGAATTCAGAGCCTGTACACTGTCCCTTAGTTTTTTTACTCAAGGCTTAAGCTCTGCTATTTGAGGTACACCTCCATTTCTGGCTTTTCAGTGGTTAATTGGAGATAAGATTTTCATTGACTTTAACTGGGCTATGTTGGGACTCAATCCTCAAATCTCAGCCCTCTGAGTAGCTAGGATTGTAGATATGAGCCACAGGTACTCAGCTAGGAAATTTTTTAGAAAGTGAATATGTCTAGAAAATTCTCCAACATAAAGAATACAGATTTTCTCTGTAAAAGAAGAGAAAACAGACATTAAAAGTGATAATTTGGAACAAATAGATGTGAATGAAGGAAAGAAGTTCTACCTCATATTTTTTGGTAGTTTCATTTTGGATATGAATATTCTCTATCTTTGATTATTTTTTAAAGGCCTTCCTTTCTCAAAGCATACATTTTGGTTTCTGGTAGGTTTAATTTACTTCTTCCTTCAGTTGGGTTGGCTCATGATCAAATACTCATTAACATTAAACAAATCAGGGTAAAATGAAGGCCAAATATTCACACAAGTCAGTAGTAGATAAGAATATTAAGATGAATAACCTACAAACTTCACTTTCTTTGTAGGCCCCAGAGCATCCCATGTGATTTATCTCAATTTATTTTAAATTCTTTGATGAGGTTTGTTCCTAGGAATATGTTGTTTTTCTCAACATATTTTTTTTGTTGCTGGAGTGGCATATGAATTAATTCCTTGCATTTCTGTGTACAGTCCTGCTTTCATTTGCATTAAATGGATTCTATAAATCCTACAGGTTTGTTTTGATTTGCTTATAGCAATATACTGGGAAGGAAAAGAAATGATTGCTAAGCTGGATTTCCGTCTTGGAGTAATCAGAAACTTTTGCAGAGTTCATTTTATTCCTTATTTATGATTTATAGTTGCTCCTTTAGCTGCCTGGAAGATACATGAAGGAACATAAGAGTGAAAATAGAAAACATACATAAATATTTATTGAAATGTATTATTTTGAACTGATAACAATGCTTTTTTTTAAAAGTTTTCTCAATTGGAGCATATTTTTCATAGCAATTCACTCAATGTTTTTCCTTCTGTTTTGTTTTGCTTTTATTCATGCTTGCAAATTACTAGAGAAGAAAAGAAAGTTTGATTCTTCCGGGCAAAATTGCATTCACTGCAACTTTATCATGCCATAAAGCACAAAAATGTGATAATGATGCTGTTACTACTGTTTTCCAAAGACCAGGTAACAACAAAGCCAGTCAGGAATCAAACCACATTCACAGTTAAAGTGCTCTCTCTCTCTCTCTCTCTCTCTCTCTCTTTCTCTGTCCCTCCCTCTCTCTCTCAGATTGAACTCAAAGCCCTACACTTGACACTTGTTAGACAAGTTTTCTACCATGTAAGCCATTACCTTAGTCTTATTTTTAAATAATCTGAAGAACAGAAAGAGCCTTACACATGTCATGGGTGTGTGTGTGTGTGTGTGTGTGTGTGTGTGTGTGTGTGTGTGTGTGTGTGTGTGTGTGTGTGTGTGTGTGTGTGTGTGTGTGTGTGTGTGTGTGTGTGTGTGTGTGTGTGTGTGTGTGTGTGTGTGTGTGTGTATGTAAATTTTAATCATTCTAGGCTATGTGCACTAATTTCACCAGATTTTTTGTTGTTCTAATGGTAATATGAGGCAGACCTAGCAATTCTGTGGGCCTGACCTCCTTTTGAATCACATTGATGTATTTTTACATAGGATGTGTTAGTGATACTGTAACATCAGTGGCTATTTTCAAGTGGTGCTGAAGTTTGCAACTTAATCAGGCCCTGGAATCAAAAGGCCTGCTTCATATCATGGCTTTTCATTCTGTAGCTGTGTGGTCCTAAGTGAATTACTTAATCTTTCTGGAACTCAATTACTATCTCTGTAAAATGTAAGTATCTGCAGGACCTACCCAATTTTTGTTGTTGGGATTAAATATGCTCAACCATTCAACTATAAAATGTATGAAAGCACTTTTGTACAATGCCAGGCACTTAATACTCAGCAAAATTAGCTAGCATCATTAAACAAACTCTCACTAAAGATTTTACAGCTGACTGACCTCTCATCAGACTGTATTAGTTAGGTCGCCAATGATCGGATCCTGGAGAAGAGTGAGTCCACAGGCAATGAAGGTGTATTTTTTTTTTCACATGACTTGCTTTAGAAATACTAAAGTAGAAAATTATTTCCTTGGTGATTAAAGAAAAGATCTGCACTGGCTCATAGAAATGAAGTTAACACTGAATATGATTTAGGGAAAGAACTACAACTGACACATGTTAGAGATGTTGACAAATGTCTGATTTTCAGTGGAAAAATGTGATCTGAATTAAAGAAATGCCTTGGTTTAATTTCAGGCACACTACATGGGATAGATGTTTGTTAGATCTCTGTGACAAGAACTCCAAGTTAGACACCACTCTGTATAACAGTAAACTTCTTGGGGGAATGCAGGATTTCATTTTAGTTAGAGTTTTGTTCAAAATGTTAAATGTATAATGCTTGAATACCCACTGCTTAACACTAGCTTTTGGGCATTGAACGGTATATCTGACTTATGACAACTTTCAGGAAACAAGGTATAAGAATAAATATTTCAGCCATAACAGCAGAAACAACAGCAAAGAAAATATGCCATCAAGAACTTGTATTTCCAAATACTTATGAATGTCAGTAATTAAGGTTTGGCCATCCAGGCTAAATTGCTGTCTAATTTTATGTTGGTTAACATAATATTTTTACCGCTTCAGGGCAATATGTGCTGCTCAAAGATAGCAGAGAAACAAGTACTGTCAAAGAAAAGGATAAAAAAACATTTTTGAGCGTTTAAAACCAGAAATACTAGAGTTGAACTGAGGTCTTCTTGAAGGTGCTACTAGAGATTAAAATCAGGAAATGATAGAAAATGATCATTAATATTCTGGAGAGGAGCATCAGGAATGTAGGGCTGACATTATAACTATAAGACTTTGATTGAAGGGCTACAGCTAGGAGATCGACAGTAGTAAGTTCGTGAGGCTAAACACACTTAAATATGGAATATCCTTGTAGTTACAGAATAGGTGTAATTATTATAAACTTGACAATGAATAAATTATATACTAAGAAAAATGTAGAAAGAAGGTGAAATATGTAGGAGAAGGAAAAAGTATGGGTTTTGCCTTTATAATTCAGAGTCATGAAATAATAAATCTAGTAATAGGTATATTTAACAGTAGAAACCTAAGTGCTAAGGAAGAGAAATGTGCTAAGGAAATGAAAAAGAAGGAAAAGCTTCCACATGTTAACTTTGTCATTGGCTATATAGTATGTCAAAGAAATATAGTATTAAAGCACTTGTCTAGAATGGATGAAACGTTACATATAATCCTGGCCCTACAGACATAAAACAAACCAAAGAATATTTGAAGTACTTGCTGATAAAAAAAGATTTGAGCAAATAGGAACACATATCATGATTTAACTTAAGAATCTTAAACACTGAACTCATCCTAAGTTAACCCAGAAATTTCACACGATAAAACTAAAAATTACATTAATGATCTCAGCAGTTGGACAATGTGAGTCTAAATTTTATATGAAAATATAAATTGCAACCACTGGGAATATTCTGTAAAGGGGAAATACTGGAAAAAATGTGATCATTCTGGAGATGTATGTAAAATGAAACAATAATATGAAGACCAAGATAATTGGAAGAGTTTTTTTTTTTTTAAGAAAACATCTTACATAAAAGAAAGAGGCCTCAGAAAGAATCAAAAATATTAGGAGAAAAAAATTAAAACATTTGTTAATAAAATTTTATAAACCGTGTAAAATATTTCTATAAACAAAAAAATCAACAAAGCCTAATTTGGAAAAATATTTATAATTGATATCATAGATAAAAGATTATGCTAGTAAATCACTAATACAAATGGCTTAACAGTTCAATATAAAATTGGGCGAGAGAATACATATACTGTTCATAGAAAATGATATCTAAATAGCACTTAAACCCTCCAATAGTTACACAACTTTACATGATAAGAGAAGCTCAAATTATCATTGTATGGAGATGTCAGTCCTTACACTAGTAACCACCAGAAAGATTGACAACACATCACCCTGACAAATATGCTAACAACAGTATAAATAGGTGCTTTATACCAAAGACAATTTAGCAAAGGTAAAAATATAGATATTCTTTGTACTAGCAAAATTGTACTATTTCAAAAATGTATCCTACAAACTGGCCTGTGACAGGACAAATGTACAAGACATTTCTTAGTTATTATTTGCAATCACAAAAGATTAAAGACACTAAAATATTCACTAAAATAGAAACAAATATTATGTAGAAGCATACGAAAGAAAAAAAGAAGCAGAAGAGGCTTTTATCTAGGATATACTTGTATGGAATTATGTCCAAAATATAATGTCTTACCCTGTTAAGGTTTCTATAACAAAACACACACACAAAAACTAAGTAATATGAGCTGGGAAGGTGGCTCAGTGGTAGAGTGCTTGCCTTGCATGCCTGAGGCCCTGGGTTCGATTCCTCAGCACCACATAAGCAAAAAGAAAAAAGCCAGAAGTGGTGCTGTGGCTCAAGTGGTAGAGTGCTAGCCTTGAGCTGAAGAGCTGAGGGACAGCGTCCAGGCCCAGAGTTCAGGCCCCATGACTGGACCCCCCCCCCAAAAAAAAAAAACTAAGTAATTTACAAACAGCAGATTTTATTTTTTCTCTCAAAGTTCTAGGCAGAGAAATCCAAAGCAAGGTACAGGAAGATTGTCTAGTAAGGCCCTGTCCTAGCTGATAGATATTACTGTCTCCTTTTGATGGAAGGCTTGATAATTTTTTGGTCCTTCCCTGGCCTCTTTGAAAAGGCTACTAATCACATTTGTGAGATGGGAACTTTACAATATAGTCACTTTTTAAAGTCTATTTTTTTCTAATTTCACTGAGTAGGTGATTTTAAAAATGTAGGTTTGGTGAGACATAGCTGAAACATAAATAAATGAGTGGTAGGATAAGAACATACATTTGAAGATAGTTTTTAAAAGAATTCTCATGTATGTGTTAAATATTTCTCAACACCTAAATCTACGCAGTAGCAATTGACTCTAGAGAGAACTAAGGAACTGGATTAAAGGTATAGAGGGCATTTAATCCCATACCATTTTGTGCATTTTTTTAATTGCGAAAATACTGTACAGAGAGGTTACAATTACATGGGTAAGATAATGAGTACATTTCTTACCAAGCATTGTTGCCTCCTCCTTTGTTTCCTCTTCCCATCCCTTCCCATTCCCCCTCTTAACCCCCCTACCCAATCCTCCCCCCCACTCCCTGACCAAAGTTGTAAAATTCATTTTTTGACATAACAAGTTGTACATCTCATTGTTGCAATGGGTCCACCTGTATCCCTATTTAAACGATTTGTTTTTCCCCTTCCCCTCCACAAATTACACCAACATCAAATACAGTGAAAGCAGGGGTTGTACCATGGGGGAGGGACATACAAAGCAACAAAGAAATTAGCTTATAAATATGTTAGAAACAATCACATGAAAGAAAAAAAAACATTTGAATACTTATCTTGGGGTTCATTTCACCTAACATTAACTTATCTGATCTTTTCTACTTGTCTCAGACATATACTAGTTATTGCAAATAAGGGAAACCATGGGACCTATGTTTCTTTGGGCCTGGCTTACTTCACTTAATATAATTTTTCCCAAGTCTTTCCATTTCCTAACAAATGGGGCAATGTCATTCTTTCTGATGGAGGCATAGAATTCCATTGTGTATATATACCACATTTTCCTGATCCATTCATCCACTGAGGGCATCTGGGTTGGTTCCATATCTTAGCTATGGTAAATAATGCTGCAATAAATATAGTTGTGCTGGTAGCTTTAGTGTGGTCTTGTTTGTGATCATTTGGGTAAATGATTGCTGGGTCATAGGGGAGCTCTATGTGGAATCTTTTGAGGAACCTCCATACTACTTTCCAAAGTGGTTGAAGAAGTTTACACTCCCACCAACATTGCAGTAAGGTGTGCATTTTTAACACTATGGCATTCATATATGTCTTGCTCTGTGTAGTTATAAGGAAATGTCTGAGATTGGGTTATTCAAAAGTAAATAGAAGCTGAATATCAATGGCTCATGCTCATAATCCTAGCTACTCAGGAGGCTGAGGTCTGAGGATCATAGTTCAAAGGGAGTGTACTCTTACCCCGAGTTCAAGCCTCAGTGTTGTTCCCCACCAACAAAATGAAACAAGGCTTGTTTTTGTGTCCATGATTCTGCTGGCTAGATGCCCAGTTCACAGACTCCCTGTGGTTAAGCCTCATGCAGCTTCTATTCATGATAGAGAGCCAGAGAAGTATATGGATATACAAGAGAAAGAAGGTCTAAGGAGAAGATTAGCTAGCTAAGCCACACCTTCATGAGGACTCTGCCTCTAACCCAGCACCTCCCATTATTTCCTAGGATCCCACACTGTCAAAAAAAGCATCAAATTTCAGTATGAATTTCAAAGAGAACAAATCAAATCTTCTTACAAAAGGGTTAAGGCAAAACTGGAATAATTCACTTGTTTCATTCATGAATTTGATGAAAAATTAGAGAGAATTAGAAAAAATTAGAGAAATGATAGTGAAAATCAATTATAGAAACTGATAAATTTTAATATTTGTAAGTGAAGTTATATATGAAAGGAATGTGGTAAAGAATATTTACATGGGCAATAATTCTGGATGGTTAATAAAATAAATTCAGGTAACAGATAAAGAAAATTGTTCTCCAATAGTCTTCTGGCTCCGGCTGGCTTTGAACTGTGATCCTCAGATCTTAGCCTAGGACTACAGGCGCGAGCCACTGGCACCTGGCAAGACTAGCCCTTCTTAACAAAGGAAAACAAATAGGTGGAAAAGAAAAAGAGAAGAAGGGTTGACAAGATGTCTCTCTTTCAAGACTTATAATTATGTACAGGTTTGTCTTGCTTCCATCCCAAAGTACATTCTACTCTGGCAGTTCATCTGTAACTTTGGGGAAAATGTATCTAGCTTATTGCATCTGCCTCTCACTATTCAATTCACACCAAACCCAAGCCATGACCACCCACACCCACATGTCCTACACATTTTTAAAATGTGTAATGACTTTCTATTTCTATCATATGGAAATGATTCCAGCTTCTCACCTTCTCCTTCTGTGGCAACTTGCTACATCATACTGCCCTCAGCAGTGGACAATCCGGTTTCCTTCTTTCTGTCCAACTGTCCTTTCTGACCACTCAACCCATGACATGCATGATTGCATATGAATGACTACATTTAGTTTTTGTAACATGTAAGTAGAAATCCTCACAAACTGTCTGTGACTTGACTGCAGGCAAAAACTGAGTTACACAATCCAACTGGAATTTATTTTGGTTTCAATTTAAGGCAGCTTTATTATCAGAGCTGTACAACACCAAACCAAACTTTTCTTTTAGAGCAGGAAATGTTATATTCTGAACAGCACTCATTCTGTTATTGTTGGGATTTCTGCAATATATATTTAGTTGGTTTGAAAACTACTTAACTTTTTCTTTCAAGTTTTAAGTCTAGAAATGTCAAATTATTTCTTGTTACTGTGGTTTTATCTTACTCACAGGGTTAATTTGCTTAAAGAGAAATGATATTTTTTATTTTAACATGTGCACATATGTGTCTGGTATTCATTATTATGTAAAGGTATCAGTTTATTAGTTCTATATCAAAATAACCTTACCTTTAAAAAATAGTCAGCTCCTTGCTAGAAAGGGTTTATGGAAATAGGTAAGACAAAGAGACCTGACTGCAGAAGCCTCTGGCACAGTAAGCACAATGAAGGCAGAGAGAAAATGTGCACAGCTGTTCAAAAGAATGGGAGATTATTGGTTCCAGACTGGCTCCAGAGAGATGCTCAAAGCGACTGACAATGGCAGAACAAAGAGACCTGGGAGCAAGGCTTTGCTCTAAAAGAGAAGGTTTTGCTTCCAGAGAAGAATGTGCTAAGACAAAGTAAATGAGCTGCTACAAACCAACAGCAGGGTGGGGGCTGAAAGCTGATGCCTTTATGATTATTATTATTGTGTAAATACCATACAGAGGAGTTACAATTACATAGGCAAGATAATGAGTACATTTCTTATCAAGCATTGTTGCCTCCTCTTTGTTTCCCCTTCCCATCCTTTTCCATACTCCCCCCCCACCAAAGTTGTAAAGTTCATTTTTCAACATAATGACTTGTACATCTCATTGTTGCAATGGGTCCACCTGTATCTCTAGTTAAACGATTTGTTTTTCCCTTCCCCTCCACAAATTATACCAACATCAACTACAGTGAAAGCAGGGGCTATACCGTGGGGGAGGGACGTACAAAGCAACATAGAAATCATCTTATATATATGTTAGAAACAATTGCATGAAAAAAAATTGAATACATATCTTGTCTTGAGCCTCAGCAAAATACTGAGCAGTAAAGAAATATTAACTTGATTCCAGCTGAGAAAAGTGGATCAAAAAATGTACTTCAGGTCTAGGAAAAGAAATGATCGCTTCTTGTCATTAGCCTTTTCATGCTTTCCTTTGGTTTATATTTTGCATTTTCTCTTATTATGGTAGAAAAATGTGCTTCAGTTCTATAAGCCTATTTTATTGGTTTGTTCTACATTATTAATATTTAATAGTAGGAACGTTTATAGGTGTCTGTTATGGAGCAAACACAGTGAAAGTTGTTGTAGTTTAAAAGTGAGTGGGATGTGAATTCCTTCCCAAGTGGACCTACCAGTTGGTGAACAGCCAGAAAACTTATGGTAGTAGCCTGGAGTTGTTAAAAAACAAAGCTTAGAGCTGGGCCTCTGGAGCTACAAGTGAGTTAGAGATCGTGAGGATTGCAGTTTGAAGCCAGTCTAGGCAGAAAAGCCCACAAGACTCAATTTCCAAAATGACCAGCAAAAAAAAAACCAAAACCAGAACTGAAGGCAAGCCTCAAGTGGAAGAGCACTGAGTAAACCCATGGCTTTGAATTCAACTCAGCACCAGAAAAAAGGAAAAAATAAATAAAACAGAGGCTATTTGGAAAGGGCTTTACATTTGATTCTATCGGGTGCCATCGGTGAGGTCCAAGGTAAATAAAATACATTCTTCCTTATAAACTTGTATGTATGCTTCTTTGACTTAAAATCAAGTATGTTTGAATGTAGAGAAAGGTAAAGTAGGAAGTAGAGCTGTGGCTCAAAGTAGTAGAGCACTAACCTTGAGGAAAAGAGCCCAGAGAAAGAACCCAGGCCCTGAGTTCAAGTGCCATGACCAACAAAAAAGAAAACAGAAAAGGGTCAATCATCTAACATATGCTTCATGGTTAGCTATAGTGACTATTCCCATCATTACTGTTACAATTACTCTAGAAAAATGCTACCTTATCATTTGGATATTTTAAAACTAACACCTTTTGATGCTAGTATGGAAAAGATACTGGGATAAATGTTTTTGACTTAGATATTGAAGAATTAATTTAACTTCTTTGGTAAAGAAGGGAAAGGCCTTGCCAGCAGTAAACATGAAAATAAAAGTTGGGACTATTTCATTGGTTAAAGTGAGGACTAGAGGACATGCTTGGAAGATCTGTGGCTAGTTTTTAAGTGTTGTTGGGCCAAATGCTTCTGTTTGCGCTCTAGAGCTGTTGTCTGTTTGCGTTGTTTGTTTGTTTTGTTTCTCTGTTTAATTTTCTGTCTGTTCAGGAGATGGCCTATAGGGAGCATATCAAGATTCTCCTCCTTCCAGTAGGGTGTCAGCCATTGAAGAACCTCAGAACATACCAGAGAAAGGAGGGAGATAAATCAGGACATTCATACTATGTCATCACAGACTGGCCATGTCCCTTGATCACTCCTGATGACCATGTAACCTGCTCTGTCTCTAGACTTCTTTCTCTCTGGTTTTGGAAACCTCTCCTTCATCTTCTTGCATGGGCTTGAACTCTTTATAATCCTAGGATCTTACACTATGTCTTTAGGCTTTCTTACATCCTGTGTACTTTAGTTTAATTCTTTTTTTTAAAATTAACTCTCCCAGAATTTTCCTAACTATGTGTTTTACTTTCTGATAGGCCTTTACTGACAGATATATCAATTGCTACATTGACTTTATTTATCCATTCATTTTTTCCTATCATATAATAAATAAATAAATAAACATCTGTTAAATGTTCCCTAGGATGCTATTAAATACTGTTTCTGGTCTCATAGGGTTTATAGTCTACTGTGAGATTTATACCAATAAATGTCAGTTAAAATTCAGTGCAGGGCTGGGAAGGTAGCTCAGCGGTAGAGTGCATGCCTTGCAAGCATGAGGCCCTGGGTTCGATTCCTCAGCACCACATAAACAGAAAAAGCCGGAAGTGGCGCTGTGGCTCCAGTGGTAGAGCACTAACCTTGAGCTGAAGAGCTGAGGGACAGTACCCAGACCCAGAGTTCAGGCCCCATGACCGGCAAAAAAAAAAAAAAAAAAACAACAACAAACAAAATTCAGTGCATGAAGTGTTAAAATTTTTAAAAAGTGAAGGTGTGTTAGACTGCATACAAAGATACATGACCTACACATGTCAGGTAACACAGATGCAACCAAGGCTCATGAGATTGAGAAATAAGCACTGAGTGTGACAGACAGGATCATAATAAGGTGGGCTACCCACTGACAGCAATGTGTTAATTTTAGCCCCGTGTATATGATTCAAAACAAGAGGCACAGAGTGCTGTGATGAGTCATTCATGAAATCATGATATGAATGGGGTTTGGATGCAGTCCTTGTTTTATGTGGATTTGGCCTCCTCAGATGATGTTTCCTTTAGTTCTTAGTTGATAGAGCCCAGATAATGATAAACAGTTGCGAAGTATAATCTTAGATCATCTCCTCAGATTACTTTATACTATATATCTCAGAAACAATAGTAGTTTTATTTCCTGCTTGTCTATCATTGTTTCTCTCTTTTCAGGGTGACCCTGAGCAACAGAACCAATAAAATACAAAGATATTCACTTTAGGGAATTGGTCATGTGATTGTGGGAGGTGAAAGTCTCAGATCTGGCATTCTGGCAGGCTGGAAACTCAGGAATAACTCCATTTTAGCAGTGTTGAATGTGAAGGTATATAGGAGGCAAAATTCCTTTGACTGATTGGATGATCCCACTCAAATTATGAAGGATGATCTACTTAACTCAAACTCAACTACTTTAAATGTCAATGACATGAAAGAGATATCTCAGAATCGTTGTTCAAAGTTAGCTTGAACAGGAAAGTCCAAGACTCTGATTTCCAATTAATCAGCAAAAATTTAGAAGTAAAGCTTTAGTTCAAGTGGTAGAGCGCCAGCATTAAGGAAAAAGAGAAAAACCTAAGTTACAGCAAACTGGCTCTGAGTTCAAGCCCCTATACTGGTACAAAAACAAAATAAAACAAAACTCATGGTCTCTGTCTTCAGGTATTGAGATTAGCGCATTGGTCCATATTCAAGGGGAGGGGGGTAGGGGAAGAACATATAGTTCATCTTATGGCCAACTATTAAAGTTGTATAAACCACATTCAATTGGCAAGTCTTTTTTCTGATGGAAGACTAAGATTTAAGGAATCTCAGTTTCTACTAGCCCTGCGTTGTTTTAATATGTTGAACAGTTAGCTTTGCACAAGGTGTAAATGGACTAGGCTGAGCTACAGGGTGACAGTTTATGAATGGCTATTCAGAATTGTGTAGCTCCATGGACACAATGACACCCAACTGAGAAAAAGCTCTGTTCTTTCTTATCTGTCTCAGTAAGCATTTCTACTTTTACCATCCTTTACTTTTGTTGAGTATTTAAATTTGACCTGCCATTTAAGGCATCATTCAAGGATTATTAGTTGCATGAAATATTTGTTGTTTGTTTTTCTCTTGAAAAAATCTAGCTACCATCAGTCTGCTCCTCTAAGTACATCTTTATTTAATATGCAATAATTTTCTAAAATCATTTTTCATTTTATAAGTATTCATCTTATTTGTTCTAGCAAGAGGCTAAGAATTTCTTAAAATGAGGATCATGCTTTTCATTTATTTTTATTTTCTATGATTGATAATATAGTGCCTAGCAGGTAGTAGATGCTCAATAAATATTTATTAGTTAATTATGTTTTTGTGTAGAATGTCAAAGGAGTATTGCATCTCTAGTATGGGACCAGCACAATGCTATTACTCCATTATATGTAATATAATATGTAACGCAATATGCATATATTCTATTATATATGTACTACATATGTAGTCTTTTTATATGTGTAATCTAATAATCATAGTGAAAGAGTAAATTGTGATTTCCATTTTCAGAAGAAGAAGCAGAGCTGACTAGATCTTAAGCAATTTAGTCTGAGCTGTCATAATTTGCCATTCTCTATTCCAGTTTTTGGATCTATGTCAGTTTGAATTCAAAACTCATATGTTACCAACTCTACCTCTGACTACAGACACTCCCTGTGGTGGATGCTGTGATGCGCTGAAGAGACTTTTCTCCATGTCTGAGGCCCTTGTTCTTCCAGGAGCTGAGAGAGGTGGTAGTTAGGAGTGTTAGCTGTGTCCCTTTCTAGGGCTTGCCCATGGCTGGACAATACCTCCTCACTTAAAGAGATGCGTCCTTCCCAGGGCAGAGGTACAGCTGAGAGTATATAATTTGGGAAATACTTTGGATAGTTCCCCAACTCTAGAGATTTTTGACATTATTACTAAGGCCAAGATTGCGTTACAGTTCATCTCTTACCTCTTTTTCCACTATCATAGTGAAGAAAGCCCTTATTTGAAGCAAGTCCTGTTTTGTCACTGTGATTGTTTCCCCATATTTGTCCCATGAACTCCCATCCATAAACAGTTTCATGCAAATCTCTGCTTCAGATTCTACTTCTGAAAGAATGGGTGTGCAACCTGTAACTTGTTGCAAGATCAATGATTATCAGAAGAGTATGATGTTCCTAGGTGTGGCTCATGAAGTTAGCAATTATTCTTTCAGAGACACATGTGTCCTTCCGTGAGTGCTGAAATCTCCTCTGTGGAATTGCTACTGCTATATTTTATTCTTCACTTACTTTCAATCCTAAGCAAAATAAACCATGAACAAGATAGCACAGATATTGTGGTCTTCCAGAAAGGAATTCCCATATAAATTTGCAACTATTATATAAGAAAATATTTATGAGCAAGCCATGTCACAAATTAGAAGTATGATTCTTATCTACCCTGAAGATATGAGAGCAATGAATTTGATACATTATTTACATTGGGTCATTTATCTATTTTCATGGTATTTAACTAAAACCAGTTCTTTCTTTCCTTTCTCTTTTCTTTTTTCTCTCCCTTCCTTCCTTTCCTTTCTTCCATCCTTCCTTTCTCTCACTCTTTCTTTCTCTTTCTTTCCCTCCCTCCCTCCTTCCTTTCCTCTTTCATTTCTTTCTCTTTCTTCCTTCCTTTCTTTCTTTCTTGCTTGCTTGCTTGCTTGCTTGCTTTTCTTTTTTTGTCTTCCCCTCTCTTTCTTCTTCTCTCTTTCATTCTTTTTCTTTTTTGAGTTCTGAGACTTTCACTTAGTAATTCAGGGCCTGATACTGTCCCAGAGTTTTTGTGCTCAAGGCTATCATTCTACCACTTAAGTCACAGGCCCACTTATGGCATTTTTAGTATTTAATTGGAGGTAAGAGTCTCATGGGCTTTCTTTTTCAGGCTGGCTTCAAACTATGATCTTCAAGTATCAGACGCCTGAGTAGCTTGGGTGAACCATGGGCAACCAGGCAAGTGTCTAATTTTTTCAGTTGTACTTTGGCACTTGATCACATTGTAAATTTTATGCTGTATGTGCAAACTCTGCAAACAGTCTCCAAGTCATTTCTTGTGAATTTGGCATCTGTTTGATTTCAACCCTTCTTTGTAATGCCTGAGGAGTAGGTGAAGGTTCAGCTGCACACAACACCCTCTTTTAGTATGGAGTCCTATTATATATGTTTGTATCACAGTTGGAAAAGTAAATTTGTGGTTTTGACCATAATCTAAAGAGCATATTCTACTAAAGGTGTTAGCTGGTGATGATTAAAGTGCCAGTATCTGGAAATGAAGGCACTACAGAAATAGGTGCTGAGATTTCATTTTCTGAATTTCTTAGGGCACAAGGTATCCATAGTCTACCCACTATCTCAGGAAAATGTAGGACCAAAAATAATCTGATGTCATCAGGAAATCATAAACAACCATCCACCCATAGGAACTTGACCTCAAGAAAAGCAGCTAAAATACAGTGAAGCAGGGTACACAAGAGGGAAGAGGGCCACCCTAAATGTACGTATTTCTATACTTTTCTGTAATTTATATAATGATCTCTAATTCTTACTTCTGTAAAGATGATTATATTTCCCTGTAGCCAAATGCACCTGAATAAACCGGTGAAAGATTTACCTATAAATTGTCCTTTCTACCCTGGGAACTTCTGACATTTCCTAGCTGGGAATTTGATGATCGCAAGGCCTTTATTTCACTTTCCTGATCCTTGGGGTTTTGTTTTCTGTCTTTTTCTCACAGAAACCCTACAGTAAGAGCTCACAGCTGGGCTGCCATCCTTTGACAGTACATCACCAACCCAACACAGCCAGACTGAAATATCCAACAATCCCATCCTGTGTAGTGTCATTGGCAATCAGATTCTGTTTCAGTGAGGGTAAAATAATAGAAGAGCTTTTGTGCATGATTATATTCCAGACATCACAGAACAAAGAGTACCTATCTAGGTTGGCTATTGCTGGTGGCAAAAGCTGAAAACTTTCACTATCTTGTTCAGAAGGCAGAAAAGAGCCAATACAAGCCCTGGGAAGCAGACAGAGGTGACAGGCATTAATAGTGCCATTATCTCAAGATAATACTAAGCTGATAAAATATTTGGCCATGGCCTAAGCTTTTATTTCCCATGGAAATATGAGTTTCAAATACCACAATCTATCACAGAATCTCAAGGGGACTGCACATTTTATAATGTATTAAATTCATGTAAACTGCCACTATGAAGACAGGAAATCTAATTTAGGAGAATATATTCCAGCATAATAAGGAGGTTAAACTGAGGTGGCTGCATTAGGGACACACTGGATTTCTGGCTGACTATGTTCTTAATCAAAGAACATGTCAGTGGGAAGGCCACCAAAAATGATATGGAATTCAGAGCTGTCAGTTATTTTGATGCACACAACAGGTAAATTAATATTTGGTGATAGGCTTCTGGTGCTGAGAGTTTGACAGCTTATGCAATGCTACTTTGGCACTACAAATGAGGAGAGAGCAGATTCTTTGTCATAGTCTTATAGTCAACCAAATACCACTAATCTTCTGCTGTCACTAGGTAGTGAAAGAATCCACATTAACTCTTTCAGGCCATCAATAGTTTCCTTAGGAAATAGACATGGAGTTTTCTGTTTTCATTTTTTATTCCTTTTTTTAAAAATAAAACTAGAAATTTACCAGTAAGATACGCTCACCTAGGAGAAATTCTACATCATATAACCAGGAATCTGAACTGGATGAAACCACATGTTCCATCTACTTGAGTACTCTCTTCATCTCTAGCTACTGAAGAGGAAGTTATATCTTCATACCATACTTTGTCTAGTGGTAGAGTAGGAAGTAAAACTTATTTCTACTCCATGAAGTGTAATTAAAAAATTGTATAATACTTGAATATATATTTCCAAGACACACCCACACTGACACACACACACACACACACACACACACACACACACACACACACAGAAAGAATATATAAACTCTTTGAAGATAATTAAACTCTGTGAAAAGGACTACCATATTGTGCAGGAGAGAAAATAGAAGCTTAGAAGGAAAGTGATTATGCCTGAGGACAGGCCCAGCTGAGCTCTGATCTACTCTGAAGATGCCCACCCTTGTGTTCTACTTACCGCATTAGGTGTCAGCATTAGCAGTAATATTACTGAAGAATAAGCTTTCTTTAGATTATTATACTTTTCTTGTTATTTGGCTCATTTCCAAGCTCATAAAAGTATGGATCTATCCATGTTTATTTCACATACATATTAGTCAACGCAAGTTTAGACACAGTTTGAAACAAGTTTACATTTTCTTCTTCCTCATCTTCCACTTTTCTCTTTTCCTCCCACTCTACCTTGACCTCCTATTCCTTCTTTTGTGTGTGTGTATGGTGAGGGGGGGGCAGGGGTTGTTCCAATGTGATCTTGAATTCAGGGCCTTGTGTTCTCATTTGGCTTTCTCCCACCCCCCCCCCCCCCACCCAGGTCTCATGGTTTACCACTTGTATAACATCTCCACTTCTGGCTTTTTGGTGGCTAATTGATTGCAGATAAGAGTCTCTCTACTTCAACTGCCTGGGCTGGTTTTGAACCATGATGCTAAGATCTCAGCCTCTTGAGTATCTAGATTACAGGCATGAACCATGAATGTCTGGACCTCTACATTTTTCACAGAGAAGGAATAACACATCCTTAGGATGTATTACATCCTAATAGAATATACTACATCCTAAGGACTCACTTATCTATCTGATGTTTGCTTTTAACATTATTTCCTTTACAATGTATATACAGTGTTCACTTTGTATTGGCATGTCATTTAAAGTTTATTAACTCTGAAAGGTTATCAAGTATTACAGACTATTTTTTACATAACCATTTGTTCAGTTAAATGCAAATGTGGCTGTTAGTTTTGCAATCACACAAAAAATGTTAAAAAATGAAAAATTACCATTTGTGTTTTTAATATAAATTAGTGGCATCTCAGCATCGCTGTCAAAACCCCTGCAGGGCACACTATCAGATTACATCACAAACTAGCTAGAGCACTCATATTAAGGTCTAGTTCACTGAATTCTATCAGTCATCAGTTATGAAGGGACAATTTCCCACAGGGCCCTGTTTAGAAAATGAACTCGTTCCAATTGTGAAGCTTAGAATATGTTGCCATCAAAGCTACTAATGATAAGATTTAATGGACATTTAAAAACATTTACTTAGATAAAAAGTCACTATAATCATTTTTAAACAATTGCAGTGGATTTAAGCTTGGTGATCTTTTCCTTGTTTGTTTGTTTTTCCATATTTTTTCAGTGATAATCTGAAACAATGAGAAAGTACTCCATAAAGATAACATTGCAAGGATCTTATTTTGACTGAGAGGGGATGTCTGAAAGAGTACAACAAGCTGGAAGTTTTACTGATAACACAAAGAAAACAATGTTCTGATCTCTTCCAATTTAAACTTTCAGGTGTGTTACCACCCACTCTCTGCACCTCAGCTCCAAGTTCTAGAAGATTAACCAAAGCTCAGGCAGGTAGCAATAACACTGATGGTTTCCTGGGCTGTTGCTATTCCTAGGGTCCCTAAGGAAGCATCTAGCTGCAACAGTGACAGAAACATTCTTAAGACACTTTTGTTTGTTTGATTCCCAGCAGGTGGAACAGTGGGGGCTACCGTAAGAAGTTTAAAGAATCTTCTTAAGCTTGGTAAGTTTAAATAAACATTAAGTTATGCCTATATGTTTTAGACAGAAACAACAGGTTGAAAATTTGTCTATAAAATGTACCCCTTGAAGTGAGAAAATTGAATCAGTTATATTGGGGCTGCATGACACAACAAACAGCATACTTAATCAGAGAACTACAGACACACACATACACAAAATTTAACCAATTTCATATATTTATGTTTCACTTGGAATCTACTAGATAAGAGAAAGCTAAATGTGGTGGAGCCATGAGAACATGGTTTTCATAGCCTCTCTCAAATGTAGGAATTTCACAGCTATGGTTTTTTTTTTCTTCATAGTTATTTTGACATGGAACCCAAATCCTGTCTAATATATTCCTACAGGCTGATGAAGCTTCACTCAGCATAGTGAACTCCAATGTTCAGAAATCAGTCATTGAAGCAGGTACAAATGGATGCTATTGAAAAGGCACTTGATTTGTAGGCACCTCAAAAGAACTTCCACTAGAGAAAACTGCTCTTATGCTTCAGATTAAATTTTCCTGTGTGTAAGTAGAAGTGAAAATTAATCAGTCTCATTTGGGTCACATTAGTCTTTCGGGTTGATATTTTAGAGTAAAATAAGTAGAGTAAAATAAGGCAATACTGAGTACAGAGTTGTATTCTCTGTCTTA
Source organism: Dipodomys spectabilis (assembly GCF_019054845.1). Lineage (NCBI taxonomy): Eukaryota > Metazoa > Chordata > Mammalia > Rodentia > Heteromyidae > Dipodomys > Dipodomys spectabilis. Next base: position 669,816 of record NW_024870774.1, read on the forward strand.
GAAAAAAAAATTTCTAACCCCAGGCTCTTGCCTAAAGTGGTTTTGGAGTCCACACCAGGCCCAATAGCCCTATAATTCCATTCCTTTGGAATGGCCTTACTATACTAGCAAGTAAACATATTATAAACATTCTGCTTCAAGCATAACAATGCACAGATTTCAAAAATGTACTTGCTTTTTTTCTTTTTTTTTGGAGGGGGGGGTCGGTCGTGGGGCTTGAACTCTGGGCCTGGGCGCTGTCCCTGAGCTCTTCAGCTCAAGGTGAGTGTTCTACAGCTTGAGCCACAACACCACTTCCGGTTTTCTAGTGGTTTATTGAAGATAAGAGTCTTACAGACTTTCCTGCCCGGGCTGGCTCGGAACCGTGATCCTCAGATCTCAGTCTCCTGAGTAGCTAGGATTGCAGGCATGAGCCACTAGCATCAGTTACTGAAGAAATGGAGAAAACCTCAGGTAACTTGGTAGGAGACCAGGATCCAGTGTGAGTTTGGTAAGGATGCCATGTCTTTGAAATCTAGGTTTTACTCACCTTCTTCCCCATTCTTCCATAGTGTCCTTTAGGCCACAGAAGTATGCATTTGTACATCTTGATGTCCCTTCTACGTATTAAGAACATTGCTGGGGTTAGAAACGTGGTCCAAAAGATAAATATGCCAGCCAATGGGTGAAAGACTCAGATACCGTGTTTGAGTCCTGGTCTGAGACAAAAGGAAAACAAAAAACTTAAGAACAAGAACAATGATAACAACTAAAAGAAATAAATGAACATTCTTTTTCTATTTTTCCTTTTTTTACATTCATTTTCAGTCACTGGAAATTAATATTTCATGTGTATTAATAATTGTGCTAAGGGGAAGTTTAGCTTCAAGTAAATCTAAAATTTGGTCCCTTGCTACTCTTTGCATAACCATTCAACATAGCTCTTCAAATTCTGTATAAATTAATTCATTTGATACATAGACCAGGAAGTAGCAGTCTATTGTTCCAAAAAAAAAAAAGCAAATGAGATGTGTATACTGTTTCTGTTACCATGGAGCTGGTCCCATTGCAGAATTAGAACGAAATTACACTGTATCCTACTGACCGGAAGCAATACTTCTTGATGCAGTCTGAAGTGAATAATTATACCAAATAGCTTTCTCTCTCTAGCACTTGGAAGAATACAGTTTAGTAACCTTGTAGTCCTTGAGTGTGAGCTACTATTACATTCACAAGATCCAATGTATTAGAGAAAAAAAAGCCTTCATACAAATTAAGAATATTTATAAGGAAAAAAATTGAAAAGTTTTTCTTCTTAAGTAAAATTTTCTCTGACTGTTTGGCCCAAATATCATTATCTATAGCAAGGAATGTAACAATTAAGGAAAAAGAAAAACAAAAACCAATAAAACCCCCCAGACAATGGAAAATTTCTTTCCATATCATCTGCTGTTACCAAGAAAGTGTTGGCATTCTGGAATCTTTATTAAGAACCCTAAATCTCTGAGGAATCGATGTCTAATGTTTCCATTTTCGGTAGCATTTAAGTCTTAGAAATATTTCCCAGTGGGTTTGCCCTACCTTACTCATTTTTATCTTCTATTCCTTGGGGAGGGTGATATTAAAGATGTTCAAACAGTCAGATTTCTTACTGGGCTTCCAATGGCCTTTTGACATTGAATTGGAATCAACACCTTAAGAATAAAACCCCTCTCCTTCCTCTGAATTTCCATTTGGCACTATGGTAGGAGGGAGAATGGAATTTTCCTAAATTAAAGCACAGGGTGGGGTAGAATCTAGCTCAAGTATTGCAGCTACTCCAAGGTCATTCACAAGTCCCTTGAGCAAACAGGTAGAAAACCCGAACCTAACAGGAAAGCAAGTGATAATGACTACACCAGATATTTGCTTGGTAGTCTTTGAGTATTTTTTTTTTTGTTTGTTTGCCCCCCCCACCCCACTACTTTGAGTAGCAGAAATCAGAAGACTCTTTTGCTTTGCTGCTTTTGCTTTCTCTTTCTTTCTTTCTTTTTTTTTTTTAGTTTCTTGTGCTTTTAGATTTTTTTTTATTGTGAGAATACCATACAGAGGAGTTACAATTACATGGGCAAGATAACGTGTACATTACATTTCTTATCAAGCCTTGTTGCCTTCTCTTTGTTTCCCCTTCCCATCATTTCCAATACTCCCCCCCACCTCCTCTCATCCTATCCTCCCCCCCCCCACCAAAGTTGTAAAGTTCGTTTTTAAACATAATGACTTGTACATCTCATTGTTGCAATGGGTCCACCTGTATCCCTAAACGATTTGTTTTTTCCCTTCCCCTCTATAAATTATACCAACATCAAATACAGTGGGGGAGGGACATACAAAGCAACACAGAAATCATTTTATAAATATGTTAGAAACAATTGCATGAAAGAAAAAAAATTTGAATACTTATCTTAGGGTTCATTCCCTTGCTTTCTTACCTTAGCATGGGAAACATGTCACTATTAGCTTTATGAAATTAAACAATTTCTGGGATCATTTGTTATAGATCTATACTACAAAGTTCTAGTCCTTATCAGGTCTTCATTTCCTCAAGTCATTTGTGTTAGCTAACACTACTAGGAAAACCTAGCTTATGCCATAAAATAGACATATAAGTTATGAAATTATCTTTATTAGTGAAATGAATAGAGCTTAACAATTTAGAAATGTATTAATATGATGTAATGCTGAAAAAAAAAACCCAATAGTAAAACAAACCAATGCTTTATATGGGCTAATTGTCAAATACATGCACATACTCTTCTGGTTTCTGTAAAATCTCAATAGGGCAAGATTCCTAGAAGGTGGTGTGCAGTGTAAGACATTATGCTTATGAATATTTACTATAGGTTTCAAAAGAAGAATTATGCAGTATAAAACAAGGAGTGTACGCTTTCAATATTATCTAAGGAACAAAAATAGTTACTTATGTAAAAATCTGAATGTTTTCACCCTATCAGAACAACCTTATTAGAGGATCATTCACTCAGACTTTCCTATTCACTGTCAGCAACCTTCCTCACCATTGTAAGAACTAAAACCAAACCTCAATTAAAAAAAAATGAACAAAACAAAACAAAACAAATCCAACACCAGCCCTGTGTGTTGAGAGTGTTGGGTAATCAATGTTTCTTCATTTCTACTAACTATTGGAGTTTTGTCTTTCTCTCAAGGAATGAGAAGGCAGGCAGGTCTCCGAGGCTAAGCTTTTGGGGATGAGAATTTTCTCACTATTCTACACCTAATTATCTGTGTGTACCATCAGCAGAGATTCTCAAGGCACTATTGTTTTGAAACTGACCTGGTAGGCATCCCAAGTCTTAAGGATGAATGAATAAATAACTTTGCTGAATGCTGCTGAATATGGGATAATGTAATTAGTATTCCTGCCAACAGAATTGAAAATGAGATGTTGCATCTCTAGGGACTTTCATACTTCTCTGTAAATAGTTTCTCTTAAATATACACAAGACACACACGAGCTAAGCAAAAAGATTCCCTCTAAATTAAAATGTTATTATGCTTCAGATGATGGGGCTGAAGGACTTACTGAATCATCACTCCCTGATTGACAGGGGAGAGCCATCATTGACATATTTTCCAAGTACATTGAACCCCAAAGGCCTTTGGTTTCTTCAAAGGATGCACACACACACACACACACACACACACACACACACACACACACACAATGTGAGTTATTTGGGCTAGAAATTATCCAATAGAGAGACACCATTGTAAACTGTTACTAATATCTCCATGACTATAAAAATAAACATTAATATTCATTGGACACTAAAGGATGGAAAAATAACTGATTGAAATGAGGTGCTTTCTTCCAGCTTTTAAAGTTAAGGATTTTTAGGAAGTGTGGTATTTCAAAATCATGGGAGATTGCTGCCTCAATTGGTTTCAAACAGTAAGGCATTTTCCATATTGGCACCAAATGAAGTTCAATCTAATCAGTTTTCCCTTGGATAGTTCAGTAACTTAGAATTAAAATGTTAATCAGTTCTATTTGGATTATTTACATACAGGTGCATAGGAAATAATCTGGTGGGTTGTGGCCTGATAATTTGCTTAGCTAAAACTGCACACACAAGAATTATATTTTTCTTCCTTCCACAGTATTTGCAAAGGATGGGTAAACTTCCTTCATTCTCAGCAGGACTTCCTCTGTCTGGCTGCGTTTTGACTCACAATGATTTCTTCTTTAGAAACAAGCAAGAGGATGCCAGTTCATCTCTTACTAGAATCAAGAAGGAAGATGTATGTCTTGTGGGTAAAGACTCAAATCAGGAACAGAGCTAAAGAACAGCTGTTACTGCGTCTGGTCACTCAAACAGTGCTGCTGCAAGCTAGAATAAGCAAGGGAATTCAGTCCACCAGAATCAAAAGGTTGCTTATGGTTGCCAACAATAAACTCTGCGACTTTAAGCTCGCCCCTGAAGCTCCATGGGCTCCAATTTCTGCTTGAACGAGGAGCATTGATTTCTTGAATGAAGAACATTGATTTCTCCTTCAAATTCAAGTTCAAGTCTACTGATGCTGGTAATTTGCCTGTTGCTGTGGGAGAGCAGTAGAACATATCACTTCTAGTATGTAATGTTGGGATATGGGTTATTTTGAGATAAAGGCAACCAAGAAGACACAGAAATAAAGCAAACTCTGCATTTTCCTCCCAGATGCCATACTACCCTCCTCAATGACAAAGGACCAAGTGGCCATCTTCAGCCTCAAGTGAGCTCTGGAGGAACAAACTTTACTAACTTGTCTTTATCTACCAAGGGTTTGTCATATATTTACTGTTTCTTAACTTACTGTCACCCAAAACTCAGTCCTTCTCCTGTGTCTTTGTCACTTCTCAATGTATTATTGATGGTTGAAGATGCCATATATTTCTTGGATTTTAAGCTGCGTATCTCTTGGCATTTTCCTTCTTCTCTGAGTCACATCGATTTATAAGATACACATGTTAATACACTTCTTATATTTCTCCTGTCAGTATGCTCTCTGTAGAAGTTGTGGTTGAGAAGTTGGAAGATTCTAGGTTTAGATTCAGGAGTTAGGAATATTACTGTAGAAGCAGGTGGGACCAGTATGCAGCTATAAGGAATCTCCTCCCTTGTGCATATGCTTAAAGCCCTTACAAAAGGAGCTTCAGAGAGTGTTTAGTTCTCTTGCCCTCTTATCTCCTGCCACGTGAGGACATTGCATTTGTATTCTTTGGAGGATGCAGCAATGAGGCAGAGGACTGCCATTGCCAGCTACTGAGTCCATTGGTGCCTTGACCTTAAACTTCCTAAAGTAATTCCTTTCCATTGTAATTTACCCAGTCTCTATGCTATAGCAGCATAAACTAGCACAGAAACAGAGTAAGCATGTTTTTTTTGTTTTTTTTTTTTCTCCTCCGCATTGACTGCTGCTTGTGAAGTGCTTCATGGAGTCTGTGCCCTAGTATACAGAAACAGCATACTTTTCCCCTTTTTAAATTTTATTTTAATTATCAGTGCCTTTGTTTATTTTTCTCAACATAGACTGGGAAGAGGAGATTATCACAAGTCAGCATGAATTACCCTTTTTAATGTCACAAAAATGGAGCTAACCTTGCTTCATTAAAAGCTGAAGGTACATATGAAAAACAAATGAATTGATAAAGATCGGTCTATCTTCAATATCTGTGATGTTTCCACACTTCCTAAAAATGGCATTTTATAACTGTTTTAATGATTAAAGATGGTCTATGCAGTCACTATTTTATAGCTATTAACTAATTTGCCTTTATAGAGAAGTATATACTTTTGACCTCTTGGTATTCAAGTAGTGTTTTTTCTCTGCTTGGGTGTTTTTCCCCTGAAAAATCTCTGTCTTATACTTGAAACTTTGTCAGCCAGAGACGTTGGAACTTCTTCCTACACAAATATTTGGTTCCATCCAATAATATTAGGTTCCATGTATAAAAGCAAATAATCATTATTTACTGAGCACTTGTAAGTGACAGATATTAAAATGGAATTTCTCTTTTTTTCCTAATGTTAGATTCTTTTTAAATTTAATTCATTGTATTGTAAAGGTGATATACAGAGCAGTTAAAGTTACATAGGTAACTTTGTTACCCACTCCCTCACTTCCTCCCACTTTCTTCCCCTGACTCCCCTCCCCACATAGTTCATTTCCAACATAGTGTCTTGTATCACTGTTGCATTGGTTCCCCTTTTGTCCTTTGTCTTGCCATTTTAAACTGGACTTTATATATATCAAGGCTCTATGGCCCTGATGCCATTTCTATCTCACTTAATTTATTCACCCATTCATCCATTCATCCATTCATTCACTCAATTAATTGCATCATTTCATAGTTGTTAACTGTATTCCACATGCTAGAGGTCCTGCAGGAAGGTAAGTGAACTTTTTGCCTCTGTGGCAAGCATTTATATCGATAACAAGTTTCTGAAAGTCTGGGTCCATTTTTTTCTTTTCATTTTTAATTTGTTTTGTATACAGCATAAAATAAATATTTGTTGAATGACAAGCTTGTATCAATGAGAGATAAATGTAGAAATCTAGAAGAAGAGGCAGGTGTGCTGTGGCGATGAATAATAATTGTCATATAGCTATTCTCAGCTATTTTATTAAAACTAGTTCATTGTTCTTTGCAAAGCTGCCCCTATATCTATACAGAGAGATCCTGATTGAAACTTGTCCTAAGAACTGAGATTTAAAATGGTAACTTACTAGAGACCACCTCACTTGCCTGCCTGGCTCCTTCTCTTTTTTTCTTCCTTCCTTCTTCCTTCTTTTTCCTTCCTTCCTTCCTTCCTTCCTTCCTTCCTTCCTTCCTTCCTTCCTTCCTTCCTTCCTTCCTTCCTTCCTTCCTTCCTTCCTTCCTTCCCTCCTTCCTTCCTTCCTTCCTTCTTTCCTTTGTTCCTCTCTTCCACCTTTTCCTTTTCCCTCCCTCTTTTCCTTTTCTCCCAGAATCATCTGATATTATTGCTATAAACCTTGTAGTACTCATTTTAAAGTATTAGCATTTAAGAGATATGTAGTAGAAAAATATAAAGGTAATATATTATCAAGATACAACATCTCAAATCCTGTGATTGAGGAATAGGAAAATTTCATGAAAAAAAAACAAATCTTTTCCATAAATCTTAAAATTATTATACCTGCTAGTTACAAACTTCTTATATAAGGAAGTGTCATTCTTAGCCTTGCTGGTAAAGGAGTTTATTGTGTTTCAACATTCAAAATGTCTTAGCTTGAACTTCATAAGCTCAAAATACAATGACCTGATAGATATTTAAGAAACATTAAGAAAGATGGGTTGAAAGATGAAAGGGATAACATTGACCAGGATCCATTGTACTTGTAAATTGATTTCTAAATTGAATCCAAACCCCTTGGTAAAATTATTTAAAGATAAAAATAAACTATAAAAAGCAATAAATATTTATTCCAGAACTGAATCATCAAGTTGCATAACATCTTACTGGCTTGGAAGTTTTATAGGGACAACTAAAAGAAAGGGAAATTAATGCTTTTGTAAGGATACCACCAAATGATCAAGCCTTCACTCCTCACAGCACACAGATTTCCTGACTTTCAATCTGACACCCATAAATATTCCAGCTCAGTGGGTCTTTGGGTTCCCTAGTCTCTATAAATATACCATAGCTTTTGATTGTTTTATGATGGAAGTTTATTTTATTTTATTTTTGCCTGCACAGTTGGCTTTGTTTTTTTTCCTGTGCTTTATAGACCCTTGTCTTTTTATTAGTTCACTGTTCCCTGTTGATTTTGTGTTTTATATTCCTGCTGTCACCACCAGAACCTCACTGTAAACAAGAATGTTGTATCTCAGTGGGTTATTTTCTGTTAATGACCTGTGATACAGTATATAAATAAACCAGAGAGCCATCCACAGGTGCAGTTTATTAGAGTTATTGCACTGTGGCTTGGGTAATGTTCCTTGGTTCTTTAAAACTTTGCTGCTTTGAAAAGCAAAGGGGCCAGCTAGCTGGCATTTTTTGAAGAAAGGAAAATGAGCACATCATTTTATAAGGGATGGAAACCCAGACTAAAAATGATCATTTTAATCTCTCAGTGTCAACATCTAGGTTACCATGTGACTTTAAAAAAATTCTACTAAGCCAAATTACTCAGATAACAAGGTATAATCTCACTAGCTGTCTCTAGCAGGCACAGAGTAAACACACAATGGTCCCTCCTCACAGATAAGAAGAAAACCATATGGAAACACACACACACACACGCACGCACTACACTGCTCAATTAGAACAAGAGGAATTGTTTGGAGTTGTACACAGGTGCATGACAAAGACTGATAATGGTAGTTTATTAATGAATTCTCATAACCCCTAGTGAGGTAAGTGTTATTAAGAGTCTAGTTTGGGTGGGCCAATAGAGGCTAAGTAACTTGTCCAGGGCCACAAAGTGAAACAATCTCTGCTGTGGAAAAGAGCCATCAAATGAGCTCCTGCCACACCTTGTGCTCTTACCACTGGATCATGGTCTGTTTTTTGTCTTGAGATGAAATTAGCAGAACAGACACTGGAGTAGAAGAGTCAAAAGATAGAAAGAATGTTTGGTAATGATTTCAAAAGAGAATCAAAAGGAAATAAAAGGCTGTGAGGATACTGGAGTGGTCTACAGCCAAACAGATATATACTTCTGGCTTTGAAACACACGGGGAACAAATCCTACCATATCTCAGGCGAATCCAGCTTCCAGAGAAGACAAGATAGGGGAGGAAGGTAAAATGGAAAATGCAGTAGAGGAGACTAACTTTCTGGATGTTCTCTACTATCATGTGGGGCACTGAAAACAATTGAGTTAGAGAATCTGATTTTTGTTGGTGGAGCTATATAGAAAATAAGGTTTCAGGCTTCTACTTTACTGATTGTGAATAGAATAATAGTAGATATTCCTTTGCTTTTCCTTATTATTCAAAATGATAAAGTAGTGCTTACTTATAAATCTTCATAATTATCTCTCAGTCTTGTTAAGAATGTGTGCATGACTGTCACAGGTATCCAGGATGGATCTATTCTAAACTAACAACAGCAACCCATGCATAATGAATCCTTAGTAATTTATTTAACTAGTGTATGCACATGCAGCCATACCTGTCATCAAAATAATGTTTCACTTGGATGCATCCCAATCTTCAAATTTGTTCCAGATCCTTTATCAGACAAATATACATCTTACCAGTGTTTGTTCTGAAAATATTTTTGCCCAGTGGAGCTACATGATCAGTTAGCTCCATTCGTCTATCAAATATATCATAAACATTCATTCCATGCCACTGTACAGAATTACTTTTGTAAGTACTCTTGTGCAACTTGCTTGAATTTACTAACCAGGAATTAACTATTGATATATTAGAAGAAAATATCAACAGAAAAAACCATACATTTCATAATAGCCAAGTCATAGTCATCCCCAGTTACATGTTATATTACATGTTTATCATCCTATGGAGTTTTCATCAATTAATTCTTGGTGTTTGCTGTGAGTTGGTGGTTCATGCCCTTATTCCCAGATACTAAGGAAGCTGAGATGTGAGCTAGATCAAGCAGAAAAGTTTGTGAGACTCTTATCTCCAATGAATCACCAAATAGCGAGGAGTATAGATCTTGTTCAAATGTTAGAGTTCCATCTATGAGCGGAAAATCCAAGCAAGATCTCAAGGTTCTGAGGTCAAGCCCCAGTACTGGCACCAAAACAGAAGAAAACCTTGGAGAATTAAGAAAGAGTGGGAGAAAGTAGGTAGGGAGAAAGGAAGTATGTATTCAAAAAGATGGAAAAAAATAGAAAAGTAATAATTGCTAAATAGTGAGCGATTGCATTTATTTGTAATTTTTCTTATCAATGAAATACTTTATGATAAATTTAACAGTGTAGGTAGGTTCCTTGAGGTTATTTTTCTTACTAAAATGTTAAAAGCACTATCATTATATAGAAGATAAATAAATATTAATGATATCTTTGAAATGCCTATACATCCACAAATAAATTGATCTTTATCCTTTAAAAAAAGAAAGCCTTGGAACATCATTAATGTGCAATATAAAGGCTCCTGTTATTTTGGGTGATGATTAGGACATTGGCACATTAATGATGTTGGAAAGAGAACTAGAGTTTTCAGAGTGAGATGATACCAGAATTTTTGTTTCTCTTAAACTTTTCCTACATAATTTCTCATCAATGCAACACTTTCAGAGATTGTTTCAGGGTGTCTACTTTTACTTCAAGGTCTGATTCATCTGGAGTTGATTCTGTTGCAGGGTGATATATAAGGATGTCATTACCTAATATTTAATTTATCAAGTAGTCAGCATTGATATTTTGTTTCCTTACTTTCTAGAAAGAAAAAAGAAGCACTATAAACACTAATTTACCAGCAAGAAAATTATTTTCAAAAGATACAAGTGTAGCATGTCTACAATACTTCTTTAACAACTAACATGTAAAAGAATTACTGACTGCAGTATATTCCAGCTGAATGAATTTTTCTCATGACTTTTATTTTTGTTCAACTACTTCACTCATTATCTGTGGAGTCGCTTGCATTTTTCTTCTTTCACATCTAACTTCCATTCTCACTAATTCAATTTCTAAATTATGAAACATAAAAATATCACTTTTGCTTGTTTTGAGAAATGATGTCAGAGTAGTATTTGAGGGAAATATTTTGTTTAATTAGATGCAAATATGAGTGCATATTCATATAATTTTATTTAGTGCTTTGCACATATAATATTCAATTTAAAAATAAAAGTTAACATAGAAAAGCACTATCAAAAGGGCCCCCAGAGGTTGGAATGGTGAGATAGTTCATAGAAGCGCCTCAGCTAGCTCCTTCCAGTTTCTTTACTCAACTATAATTTTGAAGAGCATCAAACAAGAAGTGCAGGCCAAAGTGGTTCAAGACTCAAGGGACTTTGTTAGGAAATTACCTGCTAGGAAGATGCATCAAACTGGGCTATGAGAAAGGATGGATCCACTCTACAATTAGGCCCAGGACACTTTGGACTTAAGGTTATAAAGATAGAGATAGAGATAATAGAGATTATCTTATCTATCTATCTATCTATCTATCTATCTATCTATCTATCTATCTATCTACTTACCTATCTATCTAGAAATCTCCATGAATATGTAACCTATGGATGTATTTTTTTCCTATTTCCACCTCTATGTTTCCTTAGTCTTGGTAAGTTGTCTTGAAATAATAATTACAAAAGCTTAGAATTGTAAAAGGATATTGGAAACTTAATGACAGAGTCATTGCTATAGAGAAGTGCACTTTTTTTTACAATGCTTGCAGTGAAAATAAACTTACTGCATCACAAAGTAATTATTTCAAAATGTACCTCACTGTAGCATTTGCTTGTTTGTCTAGTTCTACCCTATTGGACAGCCAATCACAGCAACTCTTTTCCAGGGGTCAGGTTCCTTAGTTCGAACAATAGTCATCCCTTCTCACCTCCTCTAACACTGGCCTAAAGCATCACGTTATTTCCACAGTTCTTCAGCTCACACAGCATCATTGCCCTGTCTACTATTTGAACACAAACTTGTTTATCAAGATTGTAATAAACACTTTTCAGGAATGGAATTGATATTCCAGATATGGTTTAAGCAACAGAGTATATAATAGACATATGGATGGCTAAGGTTTAGTTATTACACTTTTACGACTGCCATTTCAATTTGCTCAAATGATGGTCAGCTACATCAGAGAATTGGGTCATGGTAAATTTGTTCAACTACATTCTCCCTGTCCTGCCTTTATGTATCTTATGATTATATTAACAGAGAGAGGGAGAAAGTGTTGTGTACCTGTTTCATAACAAAACTGTGTTAATTTTGTCATCCTGCAGTTTGAGTCATATTTCTGTGTGGAGAATAGTCATGGAACTTGAAGAGATTTCTTATGAGGAATGTTCAATGGAATTGGGAAGGTTGCATGAAGAAATGGTGAAAGGATTCTTTTATTCAGCTTTCTTCAAATATGAATGGCTGTTATCTGCATGTAGAATTTATACCAAGAGATTTATGTTCAAGGAAAATTGAACCCAGTGCTATGAAGAAGTTTTTCAGTATTAGATTTTCTTTTTCTAAGAGTGACATAGGTATGACTATTGAAAGATTTATTTGTCATTGTTAGCATCTTGTACTCCATTGGCTTGCTTGCTTGGGCTTGTGCTCTACCACTTAAACCATGCCTCTAGTCAGATTTTCTGCTGGTAACTGTAGAGATGGGGTCCAGAGGACTTTTCTGCCTGGGGTGGCTTTAAACAAGAATTCTCTGGATCTCAACTTTCTGTAACTATGATTACAAGTATGAACCACTGGTGCTTGACTATCATTGATATATATATTTGCAATCCTGGGGACTGAACCCAGAGCCTGGGCACTGTCCCTGAGCTTCTTTTGCTCAAGGTTAGCACTCTCCTACTTGAGTCACAGCACCGTTTCCAGCTTTTTCTGTTTATGTGGTAGTGAGGAATTGAACCCAGGGTTTCATGCATGCCAGGTAAACACTCTACCACTAAGCCACAGTCCCAGCCCTGATGTTTTTTTGAAAAGAAAAAAATTTCTGAATGATGGTATTTAAGAGCATTAATTTCTATAATGGAGCCATAGGATAGATTATTTCTTCAAATTTAGAAGATAATCGTTTGGTAACCAAGTAGTGTTTATATTTGTCTTAATTGCATGTTATTTTATTATGTGGGTGCAATTTTTATTGTTGTGTCATTGCTTCAGTGCTGAAATTGAATTTAGGGCCTGATGCAGACAAGGCAAGTAATTAACAATTCTCCGATTCTTATTTTGGCATGCCTTGTAATATGGCATCATTTGCATATTTTATAAATGTTGACTTTAGGTTCTTACTTGTTATTGATATAAAATGTGAAGTAGCATATTTAGTGTGTTAACATTTTATGGGGATCCTATAGAAAGCCATTAAAGAAAAACATGGTTAAGTACACATTTTACTATTTTGTCATGAGAGAATTTACTCATTCCTTTCTCAGCACAGTTCTTGGGCATATCAAACATGAAAGTGTACTGCCATCTGAGTTATAGAATAGGAAGAAAGAAGGAAGAGCTAGTTTGGTAAGAGTGTGCAAGTGAACATGCTTGTGGATGGGTGCTTGGCATGGACTCACAGAGGTATGAGGTGGGGTCAAGGCATAGTGGTTGGCGACTTTTGTTTTGCCTACAGTGGACAAATCCGGTAACAAGCTCCCTGGAATTAAGAAGTAACGGGGGATAAAATATCTGGCATAAGAAAAGGTCAAAAGCTATGTATATATGACCAGATAAGATGATGTTAAGCGAAATGAACCCCAAGATAGGGACACAAGTGGTTTTTTTCTTTCTTGCTATTGTTTCTAACACATTTATAATGTGCCATGTGATTTTTTTGTTTCTTTGTATGTTCCTCCCCCATGGTATAACCCCTGTTTTCATTGTATTTGATGTTGGTTCCCTGAATCTTGTATATACATTTTTCTAATTTGGAGAGGGGAAGGAAAAAACAAAAGGCTTAAATTGGGATATAGGTTGACCCATTGTAACAGTGAGATGATGCACAAGACACTCTGCTGAAAAATGAACTTTACAATTTAGGCTTGGGGGGGGGGGGAGTGTAGTTGTGGGGGTGAGTAGGAAGAGATGGTAGGGGAAAAACAAAGGAGGAGACAACAATGCTTAATAGGAAATATACTCATTATCTTGCTCATGTAACTGTAACCCCTCTGTAGAGTATTTTTACAATAAAAATGTATAAAAAACATCTGGCATATAAATTGAAGCATTTCATGGCATTCACTTTCTGTATCCCCCAAAATGAAAATGTAAAGCAAGAAGACATAGAAGAGATAGGAATAGCTGGACAGATACTGAGCAGGCAGAAATTAAGATAGGTTGCCATTTTGAGAATATGTCTCCAAAAATCTTGTGGTCGAATCAGCTTCTGCTCCAGGACTTGTGAATACTGAGGGTGCAGCCAGTAATAGACATTCACATTTCACTTGGTCTGTGACTTTTTTTTCTTTTTGTGGTGTTACTAGGGTTTGAACTCAAGACTTCTCACTTGTTTGGTTTGTTTGGCTCTATTTGAGTCTTGCCTCCAACTCTGGAAGTGGTTTTGCTTTCACACCCAAATAGACAGAACAAGCTGGCGAAACACAAGAAAAATGGCAAGTCCAGGTATTTCAACTCCTGTTCATGGTAATCAGGCAACAGAGCAGTTAATAAAAAAATCCAGAGGAAAGCTCCCAAAATGCTCTACAAACACTACTGGTAAATCTGCTGAATGAAAAAATTGAAAGCCTGCAAAGGGCTCCGTGTCAGCATGCTAGGGAAATGTGTGAGCGTGATGGATCTAGCCAAAGATTAACAGGAATTTTGCGAGCATGAGGAGGCTAATCAAAGATTAATAAAGGAACTGAGTGAGTGGGATGAGAATAAACAAAGATTATTAGGGGCATTCATGGATTCCACAAACAGAAAGCTGGAGGAATCCAGGGAGGCTACAAAGAAAATGCTGAATGAAGTCCAACAGAAGAAAAGGGAGTCCAATGAAACTATAACCAATCAACTAAGGGATTTGAGAATGAAAACAAAATTAAGGAGGTAAAGAAGTCTATATAAGATCTAAAAAACAAAGCTCCAACAAAGAATTTAAAGCCATCAAATCTCATTAAGTAGAAGGAAAGGAAATTAAAAAAACAAAGTAGAAGTATTAGCTTTCTACTTAGACCATGCAGAAGATCAAATCTCTGGGACTGAAGACAGCTTGGACATTACAGAGAAAGAACAGACAAGAATTCAAGGTAAATCCAAGAAATATGATCGAGCTATTCAACATATAGAAGACACCATCCAAAGGCCTAATTTAAGGATAATGGGTATAGATGAGGGCTTAGAAAGAGAAGTGAAAGGTCTAGGAAATTTATTTAACAGGATCCTAGCAGAGAACTTCCCAAACATGCAAAAAGGCCCATTCAGATACAAGAAGCCTTTAGAGCCCAAAATAGACCAGACCAGAACAGGATATCCCACCACCACATTGTAATCCACACAGGATCAATAGAGACCAAGGAAAGGATGTTTAAAGGTGTAGGGAGAAAAGATCAATCACTGATAAGGGGAAAGCAATCAGAATAACCTCAGATTTCTCAGCAGAGACAATTAAAGCAAGAAGAGCTGGGAATGATGTGTGCCAGGCCCTAAAGACAAACAACTATCAACCAAGAATACAGTACTCACTTAAACTCTCCTCCATAATGGAAGGACAATTAAAACCCTTCCACTGCAAAAAAAAGTTAAAACAATATAACTCTACCAGCCCTAAAAAGATACTTTAAGATATTCTTCACATAGAAAACCAACAAGAGCATGATAAAGGCCAAGAAACAGCCCCCAAACAGAGAATCCAAGAAACATGGGTATAACCCAGTTGGCAAAGCCCCCAAGAAACTGGATAACATGGCAGGAACTACTAAAAATCCCTCAGTCCTAATTCTAAATATTAATGGATTTAACTCTCCAATTAAGTGACATAGTCTAGTTGGATCAAAAAGCAAGACCTTCTATCTTCTATCTTCTGTCTTCAAGAGACCCACAAAACAAGCATATTCTGGGAGATTTAGTATGGTCTTGTTTGTGATTGTTTGGGTAAATGCCCAGAAGTAGGATTGCTGGGTCACAGGGGAACTGTATGTGCAGTCTTTTGCGGAACCTCCATACTGCTTTCCCACCAACAGTGCAGTAGGGTTCCATTTTGGCCACTTTCCCTCCAGTATCTGTTGTTATTAGATTTCTTGATTCTAGACATTCTAACTGGTGTGAGGTGGAATCTCATTGGTTTTGATTTTCATTTCTTTTATGGCCAGAGAGGTTGAGCATTTCTTCATGTGTCTATTGGCCATTCTTATGTCCTCTTCAGAGAAGTTTCTCTGTAAGTCTATAATCCTTTTGTTAATGGAACAGTTGTATCCTTGAGGATTTGTTGTTGGGAAATTTAGTTTTTTGAGTTCTAAGTATATTTTAGATATGAGGCCGTTGTCTGTTGTATGGCTAGTGAAGATCTTCCCCCAATCCATGGGCTTTCTATTGATTTGGGTATCTATGACCTTTGCCATGCAGAAGCTCTGCAGTTTCAGGCAATCCCAGTTGTCCAATCTGACTTTGATTTGTTGTATTTCTGGTTTTTATTGAGAAAATTTCAGCCTTTCCTAAGGAGCCCTAGACATTCTCTTATTCCTTCCTGTAATGTTTTCAAGGTGTCTGCTTTTACCTCAAGTTGCTTGATCCATTTGAAGTTCATTCTGGTGCAATGTGATATAGAAGGATCTAGCTTTACTTTTTCACAGGTGTTTAAGCAATTTTGCCAGCACCATTTACTGAAGAGGCTGTATTTCTTCCATTTTATTTTTTAAATTATTATTAATAAGTTTTTTTATTGCGAAAATACGGTAAAGAGGGGTTACAATTACATAAGCAAGGTAATAAGTACATTTCCTATCAAGCATTGTTGCCTTCTCCTTTGTTTTTCCCTTACCATCCCTGCCTCCCATCTCCACGACTACACTCCACCCCCCCACTCCTGCCCCCACCAAAGTTGTAAAGTTCAGTTTTCCACATAATGTCTGTAAGGTCCGCTCCTGGATGGTGAGCAGACTCCACCCTCCTCGCAGCAAAGTCTCCACCCAGTACCTGCGTTACCTAGGCAACTGGAACACCTGGAAGAGGTCACATCTGCATCCGCTGAGGTCACATCTGAATTTGATGTGGCCACACCTTTCTCCGCCCATACCCTACATAAGGCCTAGCCCAGGCCCAGACTCTCTCTTTTTTCTCGCTCTGTTCTTTTCTAGCTCTGGCTCTTCTTTTCTAGCTCTCTCTCTGCTCTAGCTCTTCCCTTTGTCTTTCCCAGCCACGTGGAGTGCCAACCTTGCCTGGTCCCAGCAGGTCTACTGGATAAACCTACCCCTTACCCGAATACCACGTGAGTGCTACTGTTCTTACCCCTCTCTCTGCTCTTTTCTAGCTCTTTCCTCTCTTTCCCAGCTCTCTCCTTCCCAGGCCTTTCCCAGCCACGTGGAGTGCCAACCTTGCCTGGTCCCAGCAGGTCTACTGAATAAACCTACCCCTTACCTGAATACCACGTGCGTGCTGGTGCAGTTCTTACTCGGCCACCTCTTTTTAAAAACCTAACATAAATGGTGCCGTGACTCGGATAAAGGCTTATAGTCAGGAAAGCTGGGATTTCTGTTTTTTTCCTCTTTTTTCTTTTTTTGTTCTTCCCTTTTTGCTCTGAGGAATACCCGCAGTTCTGACGGCCTTTTGCGAACCAGTCTGTCTGCGGCGGAATCAGCGCATCGATACCATTGCTGCCTTCACATCCACGTCCACACCACTTCTCTACTCTGGTGAGTGAAACTACTCTACGGCTCTCTGTTACTCAGTCTCTGTCCAGACGTGGCGCCACGCCAGAGAGCTCCTACGGCCTTTAGCTGAAAGGCCGGTCACCTCTGAAGCCGAGGACGCTTGGCTTTGGGGGCTTGGCCATTTCTCTCTAGAGGGCTCTGGGGGAAGTCGGGACGCCGCTTCTGCCTGGTCAGCTCTCCTTCACTCACCAGACTGACTCTACTCATTTAATGGGGTGCTACGAATCACGCCTGAGCCGTGAAACCCCTTTTAAATGTCTCCTGCGCTCCCTGGAAAGCCAGAGAGCCTCATTTTTATGCCATTCTCAGAAGTACAGTTTTTGCTACTGCAATGGTAAATGGTCAGAAGTTTGTTTAATTTCAGGCTCTCTTTGCTCTCTCTCTGCCATTCATGTGCAACTTTCTACACTTTTTTTCTACAACTTTTTGGCTTGTGCCTTGAAGAGTGCGACGCAGGCTGGGTCCCAGGGACCGCCCTCTAGGTTCCCTCTCAAAGGCTAGCCAATGTAGGCTTAATCTATTCAGGCTTTCTTTGCATTTTTTCAGAAATTCGCCATCTTGAATTCGCCATCTTGGCCACGTGGTGGGTTAAGGGTTTGGCCCCATCTGGCCCTTAACCTTCCACTAAGTTTACTACTCCATCTATTCTAAGGTGCCTTGCTAACAAGTTGCTCTTTTCACAGGCCCTGGTAACAGAGGCCCAACCAGCTGAAATGCTTTGTTAGCAAAGATGTCTAAACGTTGTCGAAATTTTAGGTTTTAAGTTTTGCCTTTTTTGTTTTGTGTTGTGTATTCTACTACTGACTATGTGGTTCTAAAATACTGGGTATATCTGTGCTAAAATTCTCATCACATCTAATGAGTTTCATCATTTCAGAATATTTGTTGGCAATTCTTGATAAGAACCAGGTAAGCTCTACTTATTCTACTTGATCTCCTTGTTGCCTTAATTGGAAATAATAAAGGGCTTTTGTGGCAAAGATTTCAGTTCAAAGCCAGCTTGGGCTAAAAAATCTCTAAGACTCCGTCTCCCAGCTGAACTCTGCAAGTGGTACTATAACTCAAAGTGGTTCAGTGCTAGCCTTGAGCAGAAGTGCTCAGGGACAGTGCCCAGGCCTTGAGTTCAAACCTCCTTTGACACTGGAAGTGCTATTGTAACTCAACATGGTAGAGCACTAGCCTTGAGCAGAAGTGCTCAGGGACAGTGCCCAGGCCTTGAGTTCAAACCTCCTTTGACACTGGAAGTGCTATTGTAACTCAACATGGTAGAGCACTAGCCTTGAGCAGAAGTGCTCAGGGACCGTGCCCAGGCCTTGAGTTCAAATCTTGAATACCAACTGGGACAAGCCATCCCTGCAACGAGCACCTAGACTCAAGCCAGTCTGGGGAACAAGGGAACGTGGAAAGGGGTAAGAGGAGATGTCACATCAGCTACTTTGTGCCTGCCCTTTCAAAATTAACCTGAGCCGGGAGGTCAGTAGAAGTAAGAAGCCTACCCAGCCAATGTCTAAGGTCAGTAGAAGTAAGAAGCCTGCCCATCTAATGTCTATACCTGTGTACCTATTAACTGAACAGGAATTTATATTCTTGCCTTTGTCCCCTGACTTCTCTACCTAGTCGCCAGATGTCAGAAGTATCTAGGGACATTTCTACCAACATTTTCAGCCCCAAGTCCTTCCTCTTGCCATTTATTTGCTGTTTAGTATTTTTTTTTCCAGCCCCTCAATGCTCATGAGACTTCTCCAGACTTCACCTAAGGACTCACGCCACCAAGGGACAGCTGCTGCTCACTGCCTTCTCTGGGAGGGGACCAAATTCCAGCCTTTTACCCCCATTGTCGACGCCCCTTGTCAGCAGGAAGTAGCCAGAGAGAATCCGCGCCCTATTTCATGATTATTAAAAGGCTGGAATGTAAGGTCCGCTCCTGGATGGTGAGCAGACTCCACCCTCCTCGCAGCAAAGTCTCCACCCAGTACCTGCGTTACCTAGGCAACTGGAACACCTGGAAGAGGTCACATCTGCATCCGCTGAGGTCACATCTGAATTTGATGTGGCCACACCTTTCTCCGCCCATACCCTACATAAGGCCTAGCCCAGGCCCAGACTCTCTCTTTTTTCTCGCTCTGTTCTTTTCTAGCTCTGGCTCTTCTTTTCTAGCTCTCTCTCTGCTCTAGCTCTTCCCTTTGTCTTTCCCAGCCACGTGGAGTGCCAACCTTGCCTGGTCCCAGCAGGTCTACTGGATAAACCTACCCCTTACCCGAATACCACGTGAGTGCTACTGTTCTTACCCCTCTCTCTGCTCTTTTCTAGCTCTTTCCTCTCTTTCCCAGCTCTCTCCTTCCCAGGCCTTTCCCAGCCACGTGGAGTGCCAACCTTGCCTGGTCCCAGCAGGTCTACTGAATAAACCTACCCCTTACCTGAATACCACGTGCGTGCTGGTGCAGTTCTTACTCGGCCACCTCTTTTTAAAAACCTAACAATGTCTTGTACATCTCATTGTTGCAATGGGTCCACCTGTATCTCCATTTAAAGCATTTGTTTTTCTCTTCCCCTCCCCAAATTGTACCAACATCAAATACAGTGAAATCAGGGGTAATAACGTGGGAGAGGGACATACAAAGCAACAACAACAACAAATCACCTTAGAAACAACAGCAAGGGAAAAAAAAAACCACTTGAGTCCGTATCTCGGGGTTCATTTCGCCTAACATCAAATTATCTGACCTTTTCTGCTTGTCTCAGACATATACTAGTTATTCCATTCTATTTTTTGCCTCCCTTATGGACGATTAGGTGGCTATAGGCCTTTGGGTTCATTTCTAGGTCTCCAGTTCTATTCCAATGGTCCTCAGGTTTGTTCTTGTGCCATTACCAAGCTGTTTTGATTACTATGGCTTTGAAGTAGAGTTTGAAATTTGGTATTGATATTCCTCCAGCACTGTTCTTTCTGTTAGGGATTTTTTTTTGCTATTCAGGGTCTTTTATTGTTCCATAGGAATTTTTGGATTGCTTCTTCTATTTCATTGAAGAATGAGTTGCAATATTGATAAGTATCATGTTAAATTTGTTGATAGCTTTTGGAAGTGTAGCCATTTTCACCACGTTTATCCTCCCAAACCAGGAGCATGGGAGGTTTTTCCACTTCCTAAGCTCTGCTTTAATTTCCTTTTTCAGGTTTTTAAAGTTTGCATCATAGATGTCCTTCACTTCTTTTTTTGGTGTTATTTCATATATTTTTAGTTTACATTTTTTAAACCAATGTAACAAAAAGGTAGGAGGGAGGGTAATGGTGTATTATGCCTGTAAATGGGAGAGAGAGGGACCCAGGCAAACACACACGCGTGCTCACACACACAAACACACACACACACACAAACACACACACACACACACACACACACACACACACACGGGTTTTTATGGGGACATTGAGTTTCAGTAGCAAAACGTGGTGGGAAGCAGGCCCAGAGCCGGAGGAGGGGTTATGGGGTTTATTCTGGGGAGGGATGGCGCTGACAATGCAGTTGTTATGTGACCTGTCTGGGAGGAGAGAGGAGGAGGGGGAAAGAGAGGGGAGGGATGAAGGAAGGGAGCAGAAAAAGAGTTTTCTAAGAAAGGAATCTAATGAGTGCATGGTGTGTCCAACTAGCACGAAGCAGAGGTTTAACATGGCTTCTTTCTCTTTAAAGCCTCCACCAGGTCATTCTTCAACGTTTCTTGTTTTGATTTGTCTGCAAATGTCTGCACAGACCTCAGCCCGTTGACAATATCCTTTGTTTTCCCAAAGTAGATCTCATTCAGTGTACTTCTGATTTTATTTTCCATGTCCTCTACCAGGTGCCCGATATTGGTTACGTGTGGGGAGCAGTCACTCACAGTTTCATCTTTCTCCATTTGTCTGGTGAGGCTGCCTCCGAGGTTCATCGTGCCCAAGCCGGATTTGTTGGTTTGCAGCCACAGCATCACCGTGGAGGTCAACTTGTAATGGGCAGTGCGGCCACTGGACTTCTCCTGTACCTCCACCACATGGATGGAATCCCAGCAGCCTTTGATCTTCTTTGATCCGTCTCCAGCCTTCTTTATGAGAATTACTCCAGCAAAGCCATGATCCAGATCCCAGGGGAAAACAGATGAGACGCCATCTTCAAAATACAGGTCTCGGTGCTGGTCAAAGGCATTGTTGGCTTCCACCTCCAGTTTTCTCAGCCTAGCAGACTGCATTGCTCCATCTTCCAGAGCGGGGTCATACTTGTTACTCCACGGTGACCTATAGCGAGTCCCCATCTCTGTTGTAGTCAAACAACAGGTAATCCTTTCCCACCACCTTGTCTCTGGCAATTTCAGTGGCTGGTCAACAGAAGACAGGAGATCTTCACATAGACTGGGGACTAGGTCAATCAGGTCAATGAGGTTTTTCTTGATTGGCTGTGGAGGCAGGCGCCTCATTAGGTCCAAGGCACAGTCCAGCTGCTGATTACTCATGGTGGCAGTGGCAGCGGCGGTCCCCCCGTCGGTGGTTCTCCTCTTCCACCCCCCAGCAGGGCCCAGCGCTTCCACTTCCCCAGGTGCCCAGGAATGAACATTAGTTCACTTCTTTAATTAAGTTAACTCCCAGGCATTTTATTTTTGTGGGGCTATTACCAATGGAGTTGCTTTCCTGATTTCAGCTGTGCTCTTCTCATTGTTGACATACAGAAAAGCCGTTGATTTTTGAGGGTTAATTTTATACCCTGCTATTTTGCCAAAGTTTTGAATCAGCTTGAGTAATTTGGGAGTGGAGTTGATGGGATTCTTAAAATACAAGATCATGTCATCTGCAAAGAGGGAGAGTTTTACTTCATCTTTCCCTATTTGGATCCCCTTTATGTTTGCATCTTGTCTTATTGCTGTAGCTAGACATTCTAATACTAAATTGAAGAGACATAGAGAGAGTGGACATCCTTATCTTGTTCCTGAGTTTAGAGTAAATGGCTTTAGCTTTTCACCATTAAGTATAATGCTGGCTGTAGGTTTGTAATTTACAACCTTTATTATATTAAGGAATTTTCCTTGGATTCTTAGTTTTTCTAGAGCCTTCAACATAAAGGGGTGTTGAATCTTGACAAATGTTTTTTCTACAACTATTGAGATAGTCTTGTGTTTCTATCCTTGCTCTTGTTGATTGGTGAATTATATTAATTGATTTGCATATATTGAACAAGCTTTGCATCCCTGAAATAAATCCTATTTGATCGTGTTGTACGATTTCTTTGATGAGTTGTTGAAATCGACTGGGCAAAATTTTGTTGAGAAGTTTGGATCCATGTTCATCAAAGAAATGGTTCTATAGTTCTCTTTCTTTGATGCGTTCCTACTTGGTTTTGGGATGAGGGTTAAGATGGATTCATAGAAAGAATTTGGTAGTGAACTTTCACTTTCAATTTCATTGAAGAGTTGAAGTATTGGTGTGAGTTCTTCTTTGAAGGCCTTGCAGAATTCTGCTGTAAATCTATTGGTCCTGGACTTTTCTTAGATGGGAGGCCTCTTATTGCTGTTTCTATTTCAATGCTTGATATGGGTCTGTTAATTTGGTGTAACTCATGTTTGTTTAGTTTTGGCATGTCAATATTGCTAGCAAATCATCCATTTCATCCAGATTCTCAAACTTATTAGCATCAAGGTTTGAGAAGTATTCCCTTATAATGTTCTGAACCTTGGTTGTTTCTGTCATGATGTTTCCATTTTTATCTCTGTTTTTGGTTATTTGGGTGTGTTCTCTTATTTTCCAGATAAGTTTTCCAAAGGTTCCATCAATTTTGTTAATTTTTTTGAAGAACACACTCTCTTTGTTTTGTTGATTCTTTCTATGTTTTTTTTTTTTTTTTGGATTCTAATTCATTTAATTCTGATTTAATTTTAATTATTTGCTTCCATTTACTGTATTGGGGTTTATCTTGCTGCTCTTTTTCAAGGAGGTTTATGTGTCTCATTAAATTGTTGGTTTCAGATCTCTCCAATTTGTTGATGTAATATCTCAGACCTATAAACTTGCCTCTGAGTACTGCCTTTGCTGTGTCCCAGAGGAGCTGGTAATTTGTGTTTTTATTTTTGTAGAATATCATGAACATTTTGATTCCTTTTCTTATCTCTTCCATGAACCCCTGGTGGTTCTACAGTATGTTGTTCAGCCTCCAAGTGTTACACAACTTTCTTTGGTGGCTTTTGATTTTGAGTTCTAATTTTATTCCCTTGTGGTCTGAGAGAATGCAGGGCATTATTTCAACGTTTCTGAATTTGGACAAATTTGCTTTGTGATCTAAAATGTGGTCTATTTTGAAGAATGTTCTATGTGCTATTGAGAAGAGTGTGTATTCTGATGTTGCTGGTGAAATATTTGGTAGATATCTGTTAACTTTCTTTGGTTTATGCAGTTGTTTAGAACTGTGGTTTCTCTGTTGAGTTTTTGCTCGGTAGATCTATCCAGTGAGGATAGTGGTTTGTTAAACTTCCCCAAAACTAATGTCTTTGGATCTATGTGAGATTTGATGGTAAGTAGTGTTTCTTGAGTAAATTAGGGTGCTCCGTTGTTTGAGGAATAGATATTTAGAATTGTAATATCCTCCTGAAGGAGAGATCCCTTAATTAGTATGTAGCAATCTTCTTTATCTCTTCTTGCTAATTTTAATTTGAAGTCTATTTCATCTGGTATTAGGATTGCAACTCCCGCCTGTTCATGGGGACTATTCACTTGGTAGATTTTATTCCAGACTTTCACTTTCAGAACATGTTTGTTTTTATAGGCAAAATGTGTCTCTTGAAGGCAGCAGATAGAAGAGTCATACTTTTTAATCCAACTAGACAGTCTATGTCACTTAATTGGAGAGTTAAGTCCATTGGTATTGAGAGTTAGGACTGAGAAGTGGTTGTTCCTGCCACTTTATCCACCTTCTTGGGAGCTATGAAAACTAGGTTCTTCCTCTGTTTCTTGGATTGTCCATTTGGGTGAGGTTTCTTGGTCTTCATTGTGCTCTTGTTGTTTTTTTATGTTTAGGACATTTTGAAGTATCTTTTTAGGGCTGGTTTGGTAAAGATATGTTACTTCAAATTTTCTTTGCTATGGAAGGTTTTTATTTGATCTTCCATTATGAAGGAGAGTTTAGGTGGGTACAGTATTCTTGGTTGATAGTTCTTTGTCTTTAGGGCCTGGCATACATCATTCAGGGCTCTTCTTGCTTTAATTGTCTCTGCTGAGAAATCTGAGGTTATTTTGATTGGATTCCCTTTATAGGTGATTGATCTTTTCTCCTTGAAACTTTTTTATCTGCACTATACATACCAAATCCGTTCCCAGATTAGGACTTTTGCCTCTTTCTGGTCTTAATAATCATCTTTTAAAAATTCATGACTTTTCTCTCATAGTAAAGAATTGTTAAATATGTATGAAAATTATTTTAGACCATAAGATATAGCCCATTTATATCAGTACATTTTACTAGTTTACTTAAACAATCTCAGAGCAACTTTAATCCCACTCCTATGACTCTGAAGAACTTTTTTCCCCTTAAAGAATTGGTGCCAACTTTCTTTTCAATATGAAATGATAAAAGACATTAATTTTACCACACTCCACTACCATGTCCTGCATGAATCTGCTGAACATAGGTATTTTGTGGCTGTTTTGCTGCTTTGTGACTTTGTGTGCAATTGTATTAAGAAGTGACAGAGAGGGTAAAATGCTTCTTCTGGTGACCACAGAGGAGAGAACAAGCTGCCATCTGTAAGTATCAATAGTATAGAAAGTAGAGTTGCTATAAAAGACTGCAATGTGGTGTGGCTATGAGACATATAAACTGATGATTTTGGAAAAAATACCACAAGAGGCTGTATGACAAAGACAGATGTTAAAAGTTTTCAGTAATAGTGTTCAGTGGAGAAACAATAAAATCAAAAGTGACATTATGTAGAGTGTAATCTAAATAACTTTCAATAAATAAATATAGATATGTATACAGCTAAAGAGTGATGGATAGATATCAAGTGTGTGTGTGTGTGTGTGTGTGTGTGTGTGTGTGTGTGTGTATACACATGCACAAATTGGTCTTGGGGATTGAACTCAACACCTGAGTTCTGTCCTTGAGTTTTTTGTTCAAGGCTAGCACTTGAGTTGTAGATACATTTCTGCTTTTCTGTGGTTAACCTGATAAGAGTGTCACTTGGACTTTCATGCCAAGGTTGGCTTCAAATATTGATCTCAGGTTTTAGTCTTGTGACTGGCTAGGATGACAAGTATGATCTAGTGCCCAGTTTGGTATATATTAATTGTAAAAAGTTTTCATTATGGTTTTCATTATGATATTTTCATATATGTATACTTTGATCAGATTCATCCCTTTTATTACTCTTTATTATTATTATCCACCTCTTCCAATCTCTCTCTCTTACAATTTTGCTTGTGTGTGTTTGTGTGTGTGTGTGCTCATCTTGGGGCTTGAACTCAGGGCCTGGGTGCTGTCCCTCAGACTTCTTTGCCCAAGGCTAGCTCGCTACCATTTGAGCCATAGCTCCACTTCCAGCTTTTTTGTGGCTAATTGGAGATGAAAAGTCTCATGAACAGGCTTCCAAGCCCAGACTGACTTCAAATTGCAGTCCTCTGCTTTCAGCCTCCTGAGTAGCTAGGAATACAGCCATGATCCACTGGTTCTTAGCTTCTCACAAAATTTTTGATGTGTTTCATAACGAGCTTTTCATACAAGCATATAATATAATTTGGTCAGATTTACCCCTCAGCTTCTCTTTTCCATCCTTCTACATCTAATTTCACATGATATTGCTCACTCAAAACCAGTGTTATGTGTACCTACCAAATGAAGACATTTGGAACTAAAAAGCCAGCATCCGAGTTACTTGACAGAGGTGAGTAAATGAAGTGCATGTTATTATGCAGCTGAGAAATATATTCCAGTATCCCAAGTTCATTTTAAGAATATTTGAGAGAAAGTATCCTGTAAAACTTGTTCTTTCAGGGGGTGAGGAACTTTCTTTAACTCCCATTTGGAAATATTTGGCATTTCATTGCCCTCATAAGACACTCTACCTTGTAACTCACAATTTTATTCAATTTTACTCCAAACAGATAAGAATGTTGTTACTTTACACTGGCATAGATTTTCTTTCTTTCTTTCTTTTTTTTTTTTTTTTGATCGGTCATGGGGCCTGAACTCTGGGCCTGAGCATTGTCTCTCAGCTCTTCAGCTCAAGGCGAGTGCTCTACCACTTGAGTTGCAGCGCCACTTCCAGTTTTCTAGTGGTTTATTGGAGACAAGAGTCTCATGGACTTTCATTGCCTGGACTGGCTTTGAGCCATGATCTTCAGATCTCAGCCTCCTGAGCAGATAGGATTACAGGTATGAGCCACTGGCACCCGGCTGGCATAGAATTTCTAAAACCCTCACATAAACAGAAATCTTATGCTTCTATCAAATGTGCAGCATCATTGTGGTTACCTTGAAAATGTGTATATTTGAAGCTTAAATTTTTTTTAAACCAAGTGCCTGTGGCTCACTCCTATAATCTTAGTTATTCAGGAGGCTGAGCTCTGAGGATTGCAGTTCAAAGCCAGCCCTAGTAGAAAAGTCCAAAGTCCGTGAGACTCATCTCTAGTAAAGTACTCAGAAAAAGCTGGAAGTGTTGCTATGGCTCAAGTGGTAGAGTGCTAGCCTTGAGCACATAGATGCTCAGGGACAGTGCCCTGGCTCTGAGTTCAAATGCCAGGACTGGCAAAAAAAAAAGGTTTAAAATAAAAGGCAATAATTGTGTATTTCTAATTAGCTTATTTTTATCTATTTATTTCTATCTTTGTTTCTATTTATCACTCCTTCAGTTTATCTCCTCATTTATAAGTTATAATAATATTTGTGGATTTTGCTGACTTTCTGTTATTATTTATACATTTTACTGTAGAAATTCCCATGTAGTATATGTATCAATATACTAGCAGAAGCATGCTCTGTGTGTGTGTGTGTGTGTGTGTGTGTGTGTGTGTGTGTGTGTGTGTGTGTGTGTGTGTGCTTCTCTCTCTTTCCCTTTCCTTCTGATTCCCAGGATATGAGTTGCTTGGTAAAGCCTTCTCTACCATGATGGACTGAATATTTCTGAAAATGTGAGCAAATAAATATTTTTTTCCAAGCTGTTTGTTAGGTGGTTTATCACAGTAATGAAAAGTCTGATGAATGCAGAATATTCTATGTCACCCATATCCTCATTGTATCTAACACTGCAGATTTATCTAAGCATGTAGTGCATTTTTTCACATTCTCATCAACTCCATTTAAAGTCTTTGATCAGTTGGGCAACTCACTTGCTAACCACATATTCCCCAGTGCTCCTTCTGTGCCTTCTCTCAGATCTGGGAAATGATTTCACTTTCAGAAAGATAAAACTCTAATGAGCCCTTAGGAATCTTTGTTCAAAGATGTCCAGTCCACCAGGGATCAGCTAAGAAGGTGTCTGAAGTGTGAATTACTTACTGATTAGAAGCCAACACTAGATTCTTTCCTTATTTCTTGAGGTCACCAATCAAATTCAAACCATGTTTTAAATTCTACCCCACAGGAAAGCTGCAAAGTCATTTTCTTTTCACTCTTCATTGCTGAGAAGAATAATTCACATTCATAGCCTCCAAACTTTGTGTTGAATGAGAACTAATGCTTTAATAGATTTTGACCCTCACAAATAGTGTGCCATTAAATAGTTTAAATAATGTACTTGCTGACTCCCTCAGTCCAAATATGATTTATAGATGACAATGTGATTGTTAATAAATGCTAGTTGATTATTAGCAATTAGAAGATTTTTAAGGATTTTGTAAATACAAAGTCCTAAAGGATGTAAAGCAGTTTTATAGCATTTTTAAAATACAAAATACAAAAAAAATGATGAGTGAACCTCTTTAATCTCTCCTTCTATTTGGAGTCATAAAAATCAGCTTTTAATTAGCTTGCACAATTGTGGACAAATCCATACACATGTATACCTTGAGGTCTGTTCTCATTAAACAGAAAGCAGCACCAGCTGAGATGCTATTTAGACCAGATGGAGCTCAGCCTGAGTGAGGAGACTATTTTCTTAGGTGGCACGATGAGCAGGCCAATTATTTGGGGGTATGTAAAGATTGGATATTGCTCTGCAAAACCCTACAATAACAAAGCTATCTCTAAGTCTGTATGATGATAGCGAGTGCTTCTCAGGAACTTTTTAGAACTTAATGACAGTCAGAAAGAAAAACAGACAGAGACCAAGAGGAAAGAAAAGAAGGGAGGAAAGGAGGAAGGGAAGGAGGGAGGAAAGGAGGAAGGGGAGTGAGGGAGGGAGAGAGGGAGGAAGAAGGAAGGAAGGAAGGAAGGAAGGAAGGAAGGAAGGAAGGAAGGAAGGAAGAAAGAAAGGAACCTAGGAAGAAAGACAGTTGTGGATGAGGTATAGCTTTAGTAGAAATGCTAGTTTCAATCCCCAGCACATCAAATTAAAAAAAAGAAAGGTAAAAGAGGAAGAGAGAAAGAAGGAAGAGAAAAGAGTATGGGAAAAAAGAAAGGAGAAAATCATAAGAAAAACAAAAGCTTAAAATCCCACAGTTTACTTCTTTGTGTCTGCTAGGTAGAAAAAGATGCTTATCTTTTGTCATTAACATATGGTAGTCTCTATTATTTAGTCTATTTTGCTTTTATGTTAATCATTGTTATTTCAAAGTTTATATAAAACTGAGAACACTTTATATCCACGAGGTTAGCTGGAAATGTCTTGCATGAGCTGGTTTATGAAGGTTCTAGCTTAATGTCACAGATTGGTTCATCTTATGGGAAAGGGATACAGATCTCCCTCAAAGCTTCGATTTTTCTCTTCCCTCTACCTTCTTCCTGGGGAACTGAAAGACAGTTAAAAGTTTAAATTTAATGAATCTGTTCTCATTCAGTTCAGAAGCAGGAAACTGCTTAGTGTAGAGTGATTTCAAAGGCTTGACACCCAAATGTATTCTTCAGATTTTCCTGCTGATGTGACATCATCTGAATACACTGAAGCCAGGCCATATTCTAGATTGGTGATAATTTTGATACAAAAGCAGGCCTCCATAGGGATGCAGCATGAACTAATAATAGGCAACAGTCCCTCCTGTGTGATAAGTTGACACTAAAGCCCAATCTGAAAATCTCTTATATTATTTAAAGGAGCAATGATCAAAGATGGAAGAGAAGAAAGAGCCTCATACATTCATTACTGATGTTGAGATAGAGCCAGTAATAGTTAAGGTGGTTATTACCAGAGAGCAGAAAACTAGCTTTAAACTTTATATTCATAAATCTTCCGGAAAAGTCAGAAGCAGGAGTGAAGAAGAATCAGCACCATGTTTTCCTTAAGTTCTTTTTAAGCTGGCTATATATATTGACACTCCCCTATATGACTTGTGCAAATATGGCTTTAGGTAGAGCCAAACAAAAGAATCTGAATATTACTGTAATGCTGATAGGAAGGAGAGTAAGATACTGAGAATCAGCTAGTCAGGGGAGTTTCCTTGTAGGGAAAACACAGTTACTCCTGCCAATTAACCTTAGCATGCTGCAGTCAGGCTAATCTTTATATTATCCTTTGCATCATTTTGCTTACAAGCTCTATGAACACATAGAAGTGCAAAGTAGAATGGTGGATTACCAGAGGCTAGAAATACTGGGGGATTTGGGATGTGGAGAGGTTAGTCAGTGGAAAATAAGTTATAGTTAGGTTGACAGAAGTTTGCACAGCAGGGTGAGTACAGGTAACCACAATAAACTACACAGTACAAAGTGAAAAAATAGGATTTTGAAAGTTTTTATCATATAGAAATGATTCCTGTTTGAAGGGATAAATCTTTAACTTTCTTTAAACATGAAAGCTATACCCTTATTAAAACATGTTGTGTGTACTTTTATGTTTTAGGTATCAGTTAAAGATTAATTCAAACAGAGTGTATAATGTATAGATCGTAGTGTTGTATGATGCTTCCCCCAAATCATTGAATCCATCTGAACTGGTAATCAAATTTAAATCCTATGGTGTAAAAATTTTAGGGACAACAATCTATATGATAGGTTCTTTGAAAATTAAACAATATAGCTAACATAGCATGCCATTCTGGTATATCTTACTCATTATAAATAGCACATTAAGTCATTTATGTATTTTAATTTTAAAAGTTCAGATTTTGTTTTCAGATAAAATAGATAATTCAAGCCAGTCTTAGTGATTCCCACAAGTAATCTTGGCTATTCATTACACTGAGATTTGAGGATTATGGTTTCAAGCCAGCTCAGGTAGACAAATTCCATGTACTCTTATTTTTGATTAACTAGAAAAAGCTAGAAGTAGAGGTGAGGCTCAAGTGATAAAGTAACAGCCTGGAGTGAAAAAATAAGCAAGAGTCCAAAGCACTGAGTGCAAGCCCCCAGCACCAGCACCCGCAGAAAAAGATAATTCAATGATCTAATCTCTTATATGTATTTGACAGTGCCTACAAATAAAGCACATATTTCCAGTTTCTTCACCCATTTATATTACTGCCCAGTAAGTAATTTTATTGGCAAGATCCACTCAAGTTATTTTTGTAGACGTCTGTAAGGCTCATCCTCCTTTTCAAAAATTTCTTTCTGCATTAATATTCTATCTTGGTTTTTATAGCAGAACTTCCATTTAATTTCATGACCTATATGTTCATTTTCCTACATTTTGTTTCATTTCTCTCCTTTACAATCTTAGGAAGTTTTATCCATATTTATGCTCTTTGAAAGTGAAAGCATTTAAGTAAGTAAAACTTCACACACGTATGGTATCAAGTTAAAGTTAAACAAAATGTGAATATATAAGGGTATGAGAATCATGTCATAAATTGGAAGATAGTTTTGTTAGACTACATTGCAGCACTTGTTTGTATCATAACTTGGAGTAATTTAGCATTTATTAAATTAAAGGGCAAAGAAGGGAATAAATTTATGAAATGTGATTTGAAGTGCGCACTCTCACCTTTGGTTTCTCAGTAGGAAGGATAGAAAGTGGCTATCACTGATTGCTTCTGTTCAGTTATAGAGCTCTATACCTTACCAGGCATCACACTTCCCCTAACCCTTGCTTTACCAGAAATATACCAGAGAAAGGAAGCTAAACCTCACCAGATAAAAGAATATGAAAGAAGATGTTTCTCACAGAGTGTAGATCAAAAACACATCAGCAGCTCTTCCCTAAGCATAACTATGGAGGATAGTTGGATCTTGTCGTTCTTGCCCAGTGTTTACCACTGTTGTTCTCTTCTATGTAGATAGGTACCTGAACTCTTTGTCAAATGATAGAACAGGATTCTGGTCCTGCCTCAGCTTCCCATAGATGGCTTGCCTTGAACATGTCATTTGTCTCTTTAGATATCATTTCATGGATACATAGTAAAGGAACTGCCTGGAAGAGGCAAGATCAAACTATAGAATGTGCTGTTTATGACACAGCAGGCTTGGCAAATTAAATATTCTCCTCTCTCTTCTTCTTTTCCTCCCTCCCTCCACTTTTCTCTCTCTACTTTCCTCTTCTCAAATGTACCAAAATGTAAATACAGGTTGAATCAGAATTTTAATCTCTAAATAATGTATACCACATTTACTTTCCATCTTAATGCCGCTAGCTACTTCTCTTTAATATCTTCTGCTTTCACTTGAGCACACTGGTCACCATACTAGGCTAATCTGCTTATTTATCCATCTCCCTCATTTTGATTTTTCTGAGACAGTACCCAGCCCTCTGTTCTCTTTCTAGAACTACCAAATCCACTTTCCTTATATATCCTTCTTTAATCTCCTGGAACAACATGATACGATCCATTTTTGCCTTCAGCTGTAGTTATTTGAATTTCCTTTGCTTTATGGAGCAGTTGCTTCATGAGTGACTTTATCTAAGTTTATGCTTCCCAGTTATAAATACTAACAGAATCAAAACATGGGTAATGTGCACTTGGACAGCATGGTGTATTATCTGGGTATTCCTTCCTAACTCCTTCCTAAAGCTTCCAGTTGAAGGGGTAAATAACTGAGATATAGTAATAAATTTGCCAGGCAAGTGAAAGATAATCAGATATTTTAGATGTATTTGTTTTTAATGTTGTACATTTTTAATAGCGCCGATGAAAAGGAAGACAAAGGAAAGCCAATGCATCTGACACTGGGAGATTATCCTAGGCTTTTGTTAATGGTACTCTCTAGTCCTGCAGCTTGAATCCTTGTCAACATGACTATCTGAATCAAACCACTGTTTGGAATTTCATTATCCTGCTCTGGAAGTGATGAAGAGCATAGGCCTACTAGAAGAAAGTATCAAGATATAATGGGAAAAGATTATAACTTTTCAAAGAGGAAGGAGAAAATGATACAGAAATACCAAGAAGACTAATTTGACAGTTTTTCTGATCTCTTGTATGAGGCATTAAACACCCTCCTTTTCTATCTAAACCTGAGATTGTGCAAGTTATTCCATCCTTCACTAGCTTTGGTTGCTTTGTTTTGTTTTTTTACAGTAATATATTTTTGGGGCTCCATGGTACTGGACACATGCTTCAGGGATCCAGCCAGTGTAGAAGGGTTGGCTGAAAGGGCAGGAAAAACAGCAACTTTTGTACAGTGTCTATGCCTAGCAGGCTTCCCTGGTGTTCCTGTTTTGTTGGCTATGAGTAAGGCAGAACATTGTTTTCCAAATATACTCCCACTTTCATTATCATCATCATTGTCATTATCATCATTATTGCTATTCACTGAATCATCCAGCAGAGAAAACTTTCACATATTGACAGTGGCTGAATGTAAGCACTTTAGTTACTTTGTCAAAATAAGAGTCTGCAGGGTCATTCAGTCTTTGTAGCTTTGTAGGCAGGGGCCCTCCAATTACAGACAAATGTTCTGAAATTACCTTTGTGTTCCATTCACAAACCTCGCAGATACATTTTTTCTCATTATATGCAATTCCATGATGAGGACAAGGCAAAGTGGTACATATACATTATTATGTAGAAACTAAAGCCATATCAGAATGTTCTAATTCACTAGACAAGAAATAGGAAAGGTGTCAACAGTCGGGGGTGTTTCAGGAACAGATAATGTTCTACTGAAGGCTGAAGTGCCTTTGTATACCCAAAGGCTCAAATCAGGTGTTTATTGCCTAAAACATGTCTGAGAAAATTAATGAGATAAGTTATTACCCAACATGTCTGAAGATTTTCCATTACCAGCTGTAAAAGCAGGTAGCAATCTCACTCTACCTTGAAGGCATCATTCATTATAAATTACTTGCTTTCAATCATGAGTAAAATACAGTGAAAGGAAAAGTACTCAAGGTCTCAAATGTGCTTTGCAAAAGACAAAAAGAGGAATCTTGAGACTCGGTGTTATTGTCAAATTTCTCCCAACAAGAGATCTTAAATCCAAGTTATTATTTGGTAACTCAATCTTCAGCATTTTCTAAAGTTAGGGTGGTGTCTTTCCTTACATATGTATTTTTTTTAAATAACAAGAGCCAGAGGCTCATTATCCTGAGTATGTGGTAACTCATATTACTATGTGATTGGGGAAACACCCTCATATTTTATCTGACTTTTGTTCCAACCAAGTGTTGTTGAAGATAAAAGGCAGGAATGGAGGAAAACTTCCTTGTGAATAATGCTGCTCTTGATCTACCTGTTAGCCATAGGCAAAAGATAGATTTTATGTTTCTAGTGCTCTGTAAAAGGCTATTTGTGATTATCCAAGATTCTTTAATGGAAGCCCATGACAGCTATCAGTAAAGCCCTCAGTGGCCAATCTTGTAAACTTGGATTAAATATATTTTCACACAGAAATCTTGGAGACTTAAATTAAGTAAATATATTTATACATAGAAATGAACTTTACCACATGATTTCCAGATTTTTTCCTTATTTTGTACTATTTAAAGTTAGACATGAGATTATTCATGGTTCTATATCTTGCATTATTCATCCCCATAGGAGACCTGGGGAAGATAGATACAAAATCCAATACTCAGTCCTAGGGATACAACAAAGTGGTTGGTTGTAAAGATCAAGAACATGGAATTTCCTCAAGATAGTGCTAGTATGGATTGTGAAGTAAAAAAAAATAGTGTAACATGGTGAAATAGAAGAAAAATAATAAAGAGTCTAAAGAACTCTACCCAAATTAAATGCAGGACTAATTAAGGCTATGTTGAATATAACCCCCACTTGCAGTAGGGGTGCTTGATGGATGTTCTCCTTAGGAAATGTGTGGCCATCTCTGATAAGCATAAGTAGCACAGCACAGCATCATTTATTTTTATCAAAGCTCTCCAGGCAGGAAAAAATTAAAAGATAGAGATTACCATACAATCTACAAGAACTGGAATCTTTATTCAGCAGTACTTACGATTTATATACTTGAACATTTAGTTATACTTCAGAACTTGAAACCTCTAATCTCCAAGTGTCTAAATTTTTGCTAGCTTTCTTAGAGCATTTTGGTAGCAACAATGTATTCTTAAATAGATCTCCACTTTGGAACTAAATTCATTGTATTGGTGACTAGAATATATTGCATTTCTATATTTCTATACCAGTAGTGTCTTCTAAAAGAATTAAATATTGCAATTAATAGGAATATATCTTTGTGTAATTTTTCTGACTTATTTGTTCATTTAGTACACTGCCGCCTTCTTGGCACTATACATTTTACCAGGATTTGAGGTTTTCATAGTGAATAAGCACATTATATACACATTATATATTATATACGCATTATATAACATATAATGCATATATATATATATATATATGTGTGTGAATGTGTGTGTATCTGCTTAAGAAAGACTTCACTACAATAATAAAAAAAACACAACCACTAAAAGTTAGATAATTATGTGGACAACGACTTAATTGTTGCTTATATAATTTTTGAACTTTAGCTTTGACTCTATTGTATGTCCATATTCATTTGGCATCCTAGGCTAAAAGAGTAACATGTGTCTGCTCATTCTGTGTCTGCTTATTTTGGTCTCACTACAGTGGGAAAATAGCAATAGTGAAATCATGTGCTGGTTTTAAAATTTCTGATTAGTAGTGGCATATGCTATATTGACTCACATTTTATCAGCCAAATTAAGTGACTTCATAAGCCACTTGTCAATAGGATGAAATGAATAATCCTCCTGCCAAAAGGTCCTGGAAGACAGAAGTGAGTATTTCTAACAATAAGATCATCTAAAAACTGTCTGAGGGAATACAAGCTAGATGTAAAGCTGAAAATCACAATACAGAAGGGCTATAGGTCATGTGACAGGCAAAGCTCAATGTTGGTATCTACTAAAATTCTAACACATGGCATTCTGTAGACATTTGTTTTTCTAATATAATATACTGGTAGACACTTCTGGTTTCATTTCTCAGTATATACATATATATATGTATATAGTATGTCTATATGTGTGTATGCATATTTATACATTTATTTATTAACTTATATTATTGTATATTGTTATATTTTATTTTAATATGCTTAAATATTCATATTTTAATACTATTATTTTTATTCTTATATATTCTTATATTTATTTAGTAACAAGACAATGATATATAAATATATATAAAGATATAAACATGTATATGTTGAGTTAAGGCAAATACTTGTCAAAACAAAATAAATTTAAGTCCAATTTTAGGTAAAATAAAATATTTAGAAACATGAATGAAAAGAACAGTGATTTTTCTGATGCTTTGTGGTATTAAGTGCCCAATTCAGTTGGTTTTGCATGACCATCATATCATGGTAAATAAAATCTTGCCTTTAACGGAAATAGCAATCATAACTCAAAAAAGTTGATTGATTATCCAAATTCCAGATGATCACATGAGATCCTCCCTGACTCTCATTAAGTCAGGAATAGTTTGCTTTTGCTTAAGCCTTTGTTATAGTGTGCCATTCCAAGAAAGTATCATAGATTGAGGTCTAAACTTCTTCTAAGAATGTTAGAATTTTGAGTTAATATCATTTACCTCTGGCTTCTAATAATATCTGATAATATTAAGTTGCCCAAAGGGGCTGATTGCTAGCTTGTAAAAATTTGGGTAGAAACTTGTAATACTACTTAATCATCTTTAGAATATATATTATCAGTAAGTGCATAGCATAAATAATTCAAATGCTCAAGAAAGACAAAAAACTATGAAAATGGTGAAATTTGAAATACTTACATTATCATATTTAACATTTGATGAGTTCTTAAACTGAATACTAACAAGATTCGTTGCTTAATGAAGGCTATTTTTTAAAGTAAGTAAAATATCGTACTTACAGTTTTTTTAAAACAAAGATTGTAAGAAATTCTAGTTCATTACAGGAAAGGCAAATGAATTTTTATATTGAAAAATTAGACAGATTTTATTGATTTAAAAAGCAAGAAGGATGCCTTTATATGGTATAAACAAAAACACATGAGAAGAATTATATCCAGCCTATTCTCAATGGAATAACCATAATGGAGCAAATTACTTCATGAGACCAAATAATCTTAATTTTTAGACAGGTTGGTTTGGACAAAATGCTAGTGCATTTTCTAGAAATGTTTTTCCCTATTTCTTTTTTCTTCCTTTACTGAAAAATAGTTATTTAACAGATATTTCCGATGAAATAGCCACCATTTGGATCATGTATTAGTGAAAAAGCACCATGGTCTCTACTCTTAGGAGCTTGGCATCAACTAAAAGATGTATAAAGAATTACTATGGTTGATCCCATGACATAAATAAATCCTTGATAGGTAGAAATCTTCTAAAGTAGCAAGAGATACTTCTCTGTGGAAATAACATCGTTTTAAGAACTAGAAATGGTGATGGTGACAATGTAATTTTGTACAGACATAATAGGAAAAATTCCCTTTGAAAATTAAAAAAATAGAAAAAAATAGAAAGCTGGGTGCCAGTGGCTCATGCCTGTAATCCTAGCTACTCAGGAGGCTGAGATCTGAGGATTGCATTCAAAGCCAGCCCAAGCAGGAAAGGCCTTGGAGACTCTTATCTCCAATAAACAGCTCAGAAAATCAGAAATGGTGCTGTGGCTCAAGTGGTAGAGTGTTAGTCTTGAGCTGAAGAGCTGAGGGACAAAGCCCAGGCCCAGATTCAAGCCCCACTACTGACAAAAAAAAATAGAAATAATAAATGACCTAATAGCTCATTCCTGGGTGTCTGGCCTAAGGAAAAGAAATCAGTCTGTTGAAGACATGTCATCACTCCCATGTTTATTGTAGCACTATTCACAGTAGTCAAGAAATGCAAAGGACTTAAGAGACTAACAAATGATGAATGGATGATAACATGAAGTACTATTGACCTGTAAAAGGAAGAGTCCTGTCATTTAGGACAATAACGAAACTAAAGAAAGGACAGTAGGTGAAAAACAAAGGAGGGGGTAACAATGCTTAACAAGAAATGTACTCATTGTCTTACACAGAATCTTTACAATAAAATAAATTTTATAAAAAAATGGAACTAAATGAAACAGAAGAATGGGTTGGCAAGAACGGGCTAAATGAAACAGAAGTTGTGCTAATGAAATAAACCAGATATAGAAATAAATGTACTATATGATCTTGTTTGTATGGGAAAATCTAAAAACCATTGATGGCATAGAAATTGAGAGTAGCAGTTGCCAGATGATAAGGAAAGTTTTGGAGAGGTGGAGGTGGTTAGGGAAATGATACTCTATTGCTACTAAGTTATAGTTATATAGAAACAAGAAGTTCTGGTGTGTGTATAGATTTTATTGACACTTAAATTGAATTTTAATTTTAAAACAATATAATACATATCTAAACGACTAAATAAAAGATGCAAACTGAAAACAACAGGTGTTGTGAGTACAGCCAGCCAGCTGATCCAGCCATGTAAAGAAAGTGGATTTTATTCAAGTACAGTGGAAAGTCATGGGTGAGTTTACAGGCAAGGACTTCATTGGAATTAATTCACATTCAAGACAATTGATCTTGAAAACTAGCTCCACAGGAAGCAGAAATAGGAAGATTGGAGGATCATGGTCACAGACTTGCCTCAGATATAAGCATAAGACTTTGTTAGAAAATACAAGAAAGGGCTGGAGATGAGGCTCAAGTAATAAAGTGTTTCCCAATAAATGCAAATCCCTGAATTTAAGCCCCAGTACTACCAAACAAAACCAAACAACATGCACATATACAACTGATCTGGTTGTTGTAGAAAGATGAATTGTAGGAGGAAAGAATACGAGCAGGGAAACCAGGCAGAGATGCAGAGAAATTTTATTACTGGTAGTGAGAATAGTAATCAGGAAACACTAGGGATTTTTTGTTTTTGTTTGTTTTTTTGTTTGTTTGTTTGTTTGTTTTTGTAGGTTGTGGGGCCTGAACTCGGCCTGGGCGCTGTCCCTCAGCTCTTCCGCTCAAGACTAGCGCTCTGCCACTTGTGCCACAGCACCACTTTCGGCTTTTTCTGCTTATGTGGTGCTGAGGAATCGAACCCAGGGCCTCATGCATGCAAGGCAAGCATTCTACCCCTGAGGAATCGAACCCAGGGCCTCATGCATGCAAGGCAAGCATTCTACCCCTTAGGAATCGAACCCAGGGCCTCATGCATGCAAGGCAAGCATTCTACCCCTGAGCCACCTTCCCAGCTAAAACACTAGCGTTTTAAGTACACTTTTGGGGGAAGAAGTGTCCATACTTGCCACCAAGTAGGTGGCAGGAGTTTGTAGAAGGGGTATTACCATTCTTTTATGTCGTCATACGTATATAGCTATTGGGCTATTGTGAACTTCTGTAGGACTATCGTGGACATACACTAACTGTTACAAGTGAAGGAAACCATGGAGCCAATGTCTCTGGCCATAAAAGAAATGCAAATCAAAACTATATTGAAGGGGCTGGGAAGGTGGCTTAGTGGTAGAATGCTTGCCTTGCATGCATGAGGCCCCGAGTTGGATTCCTCAGCACCATATATGCAGAAAAAGCCGGAAGTGGTGCTGTGGCTCAGGTGGTAGAGCTCTAGCCTTGAGCTGAAATGCTAAGGGACAGCGTCCAGGCCCAGTGTTCAGGCCTCATGACTGACAAAAAACAAACAAACAAACAAAAACAAAACTAACACACACAAAAAACAACAAGTACGTTGAGATTCTACCTCGCCTCAGTTAGAATGGCCATTATCAAGAAAACAAACAATAACAGATGCTGAGGGGATGTGGCCAAAAGGGAACACTACTCCACTTTTGGTGCGAATGAAAACTGGTTCAGCCCTTCTGGAATCAGCATGGAATTTCCTCAAAAGATTAAGCATAGAGCCCGGATGACCAACAATTCCACTCCTGTGAATTTTCCTAAGTGATCACAAACAAGGCCACACTAAAGCTACCAGTACAACTATTTTCATTACAGCACTATTTACCATAGCTAATATATGGAACCAACCCAGATGCCCTCAGTAGATGAATGGATCAAAAAAAAAAAGATGTGGTATATATATATATATATATATACACAATACAATTCTAGGCTACCATTAGAAAGAATGATATTGTCCCATTTGTAAGAAAATGGAAGGACTTGGGAAAAAATAGTATTAAGTGAAGTAAGCCAGACTCATGGGAACTTTGTAAATTTGCATAGATTAGAACTGATTGTGAGACTTCCAATGAGACAGGTCAAGTTCTAAGAAGCTATTTGAATTTAGTACTTAGTAAAAAAGTTTAATTTACAGATAAAATATGATATTTTAGGCAACAGGAATGGATGAGAATAGTGATTTTAAAGATAAAAACATAGTGAAGTATAAGGCTCCTGGGACCTCTCTCTGGAAAGTGAACTGAAACAAAACCAAAAAAATACCTAAGAAGATTGAGACTAAAAAAGCCATAGAAAAAGCAGAAGAGATTACTGCTGGAGTGATCCACACCCGTGGAATGCTGCTGAGAAAGAGATGAAGTTATAACAGCCAAGAAACATTTTCTATAAAAGCAGAACCATCAGTGATAATATTGGAATAGGTAGCTTCACAGGGGACTGGGGCGGGAAAGAACATAATTCAAGCAGAAGTAAAATGAAGGGAAAATGTGATATGAGAAAATGGGGATAACATGTATAAGAGATTCTTGAAGAAGCAGATATGGTAAGAGTGAATAGAACCACAAAAGGGAAGTACCAATCTGGAGGGAACTCTGACAACCTCAACACAATCCTCTCAAAGAGTGTACACATGCATATAGTTGTCAATGGTGAAGATAAGGGTGATGGTATAATTTAGAAAGGAATGCCAAGCTAGAGTGAGTAGGACATTTATGCCTGGGTAGATAGAGGGTGTT
The DNA here is from genome assembly GCF_019054845.1 of Dipodomys spectabilis. Classification (NCBI taxonomy): domain Eukaryota; kingdom Metazoa; phylum Chordata; class Mammalia; order Rodentia; family Heteromyidae; genus Dipodomys; species Dipodomys spectabilis. Next base: position 710,701 of record NW_024870774.1, read on the forward strand.
CCTTCAACAGTAGGGGAAAAGTATGAAGATTGATAAAAGGTATTGTAGAAAATGAGGAAAATATAGTTTCTGTCATTCAGACATAAGGCCTAGGAGGTAAGGAAAATGTGAAGAGGAATTTTGAAAATATAGACAAGGTTTCAACAAGCTTTTGGAAGCATTTGTCCATGAATAGGTCCCCAGAACCCAGTAGGAGTGTAATATATGTTGTTGAACAAGTAGAATATTGTATATTAGACACAATATTCCCTCATTGTTAACTGCCCGATGAAAATTAAGAAAAGTTTTTGCATAGAACAGATTTAATTCCTAAGATATTTCACCAGAACTTAATAAAGCCCTAACTGTAAGAACAACTTTTAGCAATTTGCTCCAGTCATGGCCTAGAAAGTATACCAAGATCTTAGGCCAGAAGAAAATAATCAGCTTTATAAATCTTCTAATGGCCCTAATCCTCTAATTTATGTGAGATCGCTTGGAGAATGCAAATAGACTGAACGGGATTTTGGATTTATACATAGCAGAAATGCCATGATAACATACAGCTAACCATATGGGCATGTTTTATAAGGGCACATGAGATGCTTGTAGAATTTCTCATTTTGAGTTTTTGAAGCATTTTTTCCTACAGTCATGTTAATAAAGTCCCTTTTATTGGTTTTACATGAGACTATTTTCCAAAGCTGTTTCTTAAGATAGACATTCTAAGTCACAATGTTTTCTGAACTTCCTAGTAATTCTCAGAGTATTGATCATCTTCTAATCTAGTTTTGACTTTGCCTTGAAACTTCAGCCATAAAAGATTTAAAAGATTTCGCCCTTCACTAAAAGCTATCATTTGTAATCCTTGCACTCACCCACTTCAGAATCCAGATGACTGAATGTCACATTCAGTTACCTTTACAAACCTCCAAATCAAAGTTTCCAATATGAACAACTTGCCTCACCCATCGCTTTTAGTCCTCAGCTCTCAATTTATTGGGTAATTCTTTACCACTCCTTGCCACTTCCTGTCTGCAGGGTTCACACTGTCAGGGCTGCTAGGTAGGCTTCTGGTGTCAAATCGCTTTAAAAGTTCCACAAATTTCATACAGGAAAGGAAAAATAGAAACGTGGTGCATGTCAAATTATATCCCATTTTGACAGTAAATCACTCAGCAAATGTTGAGTTTGTCTTCAGTGTATTATCAGGAACCACTGGAGCTGGCATGCGTGTGTGCGCGCGTGCGTGCGTGTGTGTGTGTGTGTGTGTGTGTGTGTGTGTGTGTGTTTCAATGTAATTTCTTTAAGCCCTCAGAAAATACTACCATTTTGCTTCCATTCTTCTTTTTTAACCTTTTACAAATAGCCAAAATAATGTATGGATCTGCGATTTTGCTGTCCTTTCCTGTGAGAGGCAGGCAATAAAAGTTGATTTGCACTAACAAGCTAAAAGCTCTGAGTGCTACTAGATGGTGATGCATTCCAGGAGGGAGGGCAGCTATCAGAAACTATAATGGTAGAAAGCATTTTCACAATAGATCCCACAAAGATTTAGAAGCCAAGGCTGTGATTTAATCTATTGTTCAGAAGTCAGCTGACATGGAAGAAAAGATTCAACTGAAAGTCAGAGTAGGGACTCTTCTTCCTTGTTTGCTTTTGACTCCAGTATAGTCCAGATATACAATGGTCTGTGCACTTAAAGCTCTCCCTACTCTCTGCCAAACTCATGACAAGGATCCTAGGTCCAAAACATTACTGATAATAAGACATGAGACATGTTTGCAAGAAAATAAAAGAACAAAAAACATATGCCGGATAAATGGGCATTCATGCTCTTGGCTGGCAGTTGGCATTTCCATTAGTTGCAAAACAATAACAACAAAAAGGTAGAAAATAGAGCCAAAGAAAATGTTAAAAATGAAAACCCCTCTCTGATAATGTGTGTCTACTCCTCCTAGTTGATATTTTAGTAGCAAGCATACAAAACATGCTTGAAAAGGTGGTGTTGTAGCCTTGCATTAACTTACAAAGCTGCAATTTTGGAGCTTGCAGAAGATTAAATCTCAAAAAATCATTTATGCGGCTTCTTAAAAGATAGTATAACTGAATAATTTCACATTTCAGCTGATATACAAAATAGAACCCAATCACTAGAAAACTTACTCCATTCAGGAAAAATGTGATACAGAAAGAAGGGATCTACCATGAAGAAGGGAATGGTGTATCAGAACCATTATACTCATGTTGAAAAAAAAGATACTTTTTTACAACAAACAATACTAGTAGGACACGGGATTATCATAATGAGATTGAAATTACAATGTTTTAGAACACTGAAATTATGTCGTTTAGTACACAGCAGAAATCACCTGGTGGTAGTCTAAGAATTTGAGTTTGGAAGCCCAGTAGTTATTATGTTCAAAATCCTTGCTGCTATTTGTATCTGGTGTGATCTGCAGTAACTTATTTAACTTTGTGATCTCTCAACATCTTTTCCTTTTAATAACATTTTTAATAGAAATCTTTAATATGGAGTTGCAGGGATTAGGTGACATCACATGGAAAGTTCTTGCTGCAATCTATAATACTTAATAAATATTACACGGTACCACTGGGTAATTGCAAGTATAAAGCTGATGGAAGAAGTAGTATGTATGTCTTTGTCAAATTTTTAACTCCAGACAACTATATTTTTTCAGTCGATAAGCAGTTAGTGGGAGTAATGGTAGTTGTAGAGATGGTTATAGTGGTAACAAGAATGGGATTTACAATGTCTGAGTTTGAAACAGATTCTGAGATGGAGATTTATATATAGTGAATTATTGAGAAGTGCTTCCTAAAGCAGAACTTGGAGTGTGAGAAAAAGAGAGGGAGGCAGAAGGAAATAATGAGTTAGGATGCAGCTGAAACCAAAAACTCAGCCAGATCACAATGTCCCTGAAACTGAAGGCTTCAGAAACAGCTCAGAAGAATGGTGAAAAGTGGGCCCTTATAATTTCATCATGGTGGTCAGTGAATACAGGCTGCTCTGGAGGTAAGAATCCATGCGGACCCATGGTAGGAACAAATAGCCTGGCTGGTTGATTACAGGCCTCAAAGCAGTAAGACTGAAATATTAGACACTACTAACCTTAATTCCCACAACCCACTTTGCAGGGCATAATCCTGTGTGAGGCCAGGCTCCCTGGCTTTGATCATCCCGGATGGCACACACCATAGGGCTGAGTTGCTCACTTTTTCTTTGTTGAGAGAATGTAGAAATGGTTCTTCTAGGATTCTGGTTTGTCTTGTTTGATGGGAACTCTCAGCTCTCCATCTCAGAGGCTGTTTCCAGGAATCAGGCCTAATATTGTGAGTGCCCTAAATGAGCTAGTCATCTAATGAGTGTTAACACAAGAAGGGGTATTAGACTCCTTTTGGTAGTGGGCCACCTCTGGGAAGAGGCTCAGCTGTAAGCATTCAGCAGGCAATACCCAGGAAATTGGGATAATCAGTAATCAATATCCCTTGATTCTGAAAAGGGTTGCTGGAGGTGTCTACAGGAACCAGAGCAACCTTCTCAGCTGAATTGCTACTCCCCTTATTTTAGATTTTTCCAGTTATAGAGTTGTGTAGAAAGTCATTCTAAGAGTAATTTTCTTTTAGCTAGGCTGTAATTTATAAATATATTTTCACTCATATAACTCTCACTATCTTAACATCTGTCCTTGCTCATCCAACCTTTACTTAATCTTTTGGTAAATATCAGAAAATTCAATATGAATCTGTTATACTAATGAGTCAAAGTAATTTGATGAACAAAAGATATATAAATATTTTGAGAAAACTCATGATATAGTTTAATGTTTTCCTCAAAAATGATTTCATGATCATCTTGCCAAAGGAAATATGTAGCAAAATTATGAAGTCATACAATTATAGGATTTTGTAAAAAATAAATAGGAACAAGAAATAGTATATTGTTCTGTCTTTTCTTACAACTTGCATGTTGCAAAAGCAAATAACTATATAGAAAAGTTCTAGTTCAGAATCAAAGACCCTGAGTTATCACTTCATAATTTTTTCAGAATATCTTTTATTAATATTCTCAAATGCCATTGTTTGCCAGGTGTGTTGTTCTACATAGAAATCGATGTTACTACATGCTAGAATTGTCTTTTTATGGAGTATTAGCAAGTTCCTTCATACTCTTCTGCTGTAGAATGGATAAAAAATGCTCACCCAGTTTTAAACAACAAAAAAAAAAAAAATAGAAAGTCTAAGTAAGCTTCAAGTCCATTAAAAGTAATAGATGGAGAGAAAGATCAGCTCTAAGTAAACCCTGTGCTAAGGAATTTATCTTTCAAGTACTCATTCACTTTTCTAAAAGATAAGAAAGGTTTGCTTAACCAATTAATTGAAACAGTTGAACTAAAGAGTACAGCAAACAAATCCAAAGTTTTACATCACCAAGCCACTTTTCTTTGCAAACTTGACAAGAACACCATAAACTTGTGGAAAGTGATGATGTAGCACTTCCCAGATTCTTCCTGTGCTTCACCATTAACTGATTCAAACACAGGCTTATTGGGGAGAAAAGATGACTGAGGACCACTGGCAAACATCTTCAGATCCCTTCATACTTGACTGTATGGCATTGTAACAACTCATGAGCTTAGTAGAGTTTACAATAAGGGCTAAGATTTTTTTGAAACTGTGGTGGCCAAGCACAGCGATCAGAACAGCAATATCTTAGAAATAAAGCTCACTGAGTGGGCTTGGAAGGTGGCTCAGTGCTTGCCTTGCATGCATGAGGCTCTCCCTGGGTTCGATTCCTCAGCACCACATATTCAGAAAAAGCCAGAAGTGGTGCTGCGGCTCAAGTGGTAGGGCGCTCACCTTGAGCTGAAGAGCTGAGGAACAGTGCCCAGGTCCAGAGTTCGGGCCCCACGACTGACAAAAAAACAAAAAACAAAAAACAAAAACAAAACTCATTTATTTCCTTGGAAGGAAGCATATTTTTTCCTTTGATGCTTGACCATTTTCAGTCATTGACTGCTTTTCTTTTGCTATCAGCATACATATCTATTAAGGTTACTGTATATTTTTTGCTCCTAGAGAAAACAACAACAACAACAACAACTTGTGTGTGTGTGCTGATCCTAGGACTTGAACTTAGTGCCTGATGCTGTCACTGACCTTTTTTTCTCATGGCTAGTGCCTTAGCACTTGTGCCATGGCTCCACATTTTAGCATTTTGTTGGTTAATTGGAAATAAGAATCTCCTAGACTTCCTTGTCTGGGCTGGCTTTAAACCACAATCTTCTGATCTCAGCCTGCTGAGTAGCTAGGATTACCGGCATGAGCCACCAATGTTTGGCTAGAAGCAATGTTTTTATTTCTGTATTTACATTTTTTCCATGTTTGGACCAGTAAGATGCTTTACATTCAGCCAGCATTGTTATTTGATAAAAATAGCATAATAACCTTGCATTATAAATTTTGTTCACAATATTTTTAACAACTTTTCTGAGAAATAAGTATATCTAAATTTGTCAAAAATATTCGTTGAGCAAATGAACATGAAGTTACTATGTTTAATGTCTTTGGCCTTTTTATGTATATGTGGCATACATAATATGTATGTGTGTGTGTGCAGAAAATCTCAGAGCATTGTGATAAATTAATAAATGTGTAAATCTGTTGTATGTGCTTTTCTCATTTACAAATTCTCAATCCTTTTCTTTTGATGCTGCAAATTGAACCTAGAACATTCCATAAGCAAATTGAGCTGAATCTCAATTTTTTTTTAATGAATGAGTGGATATATAAGAAATTTTTACATTTGATCTAAGATGGTTGCTTGGTGGAAAAATGTAACTTGAGCTACTTCTTCGTAAGAAAATGAGTATAAAAATAACTAGCCTGGCAGTGGTGACTCATGCCTGTAATCCCAGCTACTCACAAGGCTGAAATCTGAGGATGGTAGTTTAAAGCCAGCCTGTGCAGTAAAGTCCATGAAGCTCTTATCTCCAATAAACTACCAGATAACCATAAGTGGCGCAGTGGCTCAAGAGGTAGAGTGCTAGCCTTGAGCTGAAGAGCTGAGGGACAGCGCCCAGGCCCAGAGTTCAAGCCCCATGGGCAAAAAACAAAAAGGAAAAAAAAAAGAAATGGTTGATTACCAGTATCCTTGTTATTTGAATCACTTAGTGAAAGTACATTGCCTTGACAAGGAGTTAATGTACAAAGTGCTTCCTATATCATTTTGGTAAACAACTTATTCTCCAATACATAACGGAAACTTCTGAAAATTGGTAACTTGAGCTCAGATTGATGTTGTGTTTATAACTGGAGTCATCTTCAAGATTTTAAACATCATGCAATAAATACATGTGAAATCAAGAGAATCTAAGTAGTTGAACTGAAATCTCAGTTGTCTATAAATTTATTCTGTAAAAGGCATTGACTATAAACATAATGATGTGGCTACCATTACTACTACAGAGAATAAGCTGGGAGAATTTGTATGCTAATATAGAGAGCTTTTCATGGGCTGACATTGATTCTTTGTACTTCTATTTTATTCTAAAATTCATTAGTTTCTACCTTGATCTTTATTATTTTTTGTGCTTGCTAATTTGAAGTTTAAATTATTCTGTATTTTTTTTCTAAGAGCTTCAGTTATATCAACAGATCATTTGAGAACTCTGACTTCTCAATGTAGGAAGCTATAGCCATAAACTTTCCTTTTAGAACTGTTTGCTGGATCCCACTTTTGGGCATTTACCCTAATGTTTACAAACAAGACCACACTAAAGCTACCAGCACAACTATGTTTATTGCAGCATTATTTACCATAGCTAAGATATGGAACCAACCCAGATGCCCCTCAGTAGATGAATGGATCAAGAAAATGTGGTATATATACACAATGGAATTCTATGCCTCCTTCAGAAAGAATGACATTGCCCCATTTGTTAGGAAATGGAAAAACTTGGAAAAAATTATATTAAGTGAAGTAAGCCAGGCCCAAAGAAACGTAGGTCCCATGGTTTCCCTTATTTGTAATATCTAGTATATGCATGAGTCAAGTGGAAAAGGTCAGATAATCTGATGTCAGGAAAATGAACCCTTAGATGTGTATTTTAATGTTTTTTTCTTTCATGCATGTGTTTCTAACACATTTATAAGATTATCTCTTTGTTGCTTTGTATGTCCCTCCCCCACAGTATAACCCCTGCTTTCACTATATTTGATGTCAGTATAACTTGTGGAGGAGATGGGGAAAAACCAGTTGTTTAAGGATACAGGTGGACCTGTTGCAACAATGAGAAGTACAAGTTGTCATGTCCAAAACGAGCTTTACAACGTTAGTGCGGGGGGGGGTGGAAGGGTAGGGAAGGGGGGAAGGAGAAGGATTGGGATTGGGGGGGAGGGGGGAGGCTGGGAAGGGATGTGAAGGGTAAACAAAGGAGGAGGCTGCAATGCTTGGTAAGAAATGTACGCATTATTCTGCCCATGTAACTGTAACTCCTCTATACAGTATGTTCACAAATAAAATTAAATTAAATTAAAAAAAAAAAAGAACTGTTTGCTGGGTCCCAAAGATTCTGTTATGTTTTATTTTCGTGTTTATTTGAGTCTCTGAATATTTTAATTCTCCATTTATTTCTTTGACAACCTGTTCTCATTCATCTGCAATTGTTCATGCTCTATTGTTTAATATTTCCTGTGATTTCTTTTTGTTATTGATTTCAAATTTTATTCCAGCACATTCTGATAAAATATAGGTTAAATTATATTTACTTATGTTTTTTAACACATGATGTATGTCTTAAAATATGATCTATTTTGGATAAAGTTCCATGGGATTCTGAGAATAATGTTCATTCTGTAGCTGTTGATTGAGATGGTCAGTGGACTTCTCTTAAATTGATTTCTGTTGTGTCATTTAGTTCTGAAGCTGACTTGTTACTTTTTCTCTGATGACCTATCTATTTCTCATAGTGACATATTGGTAACACTCACTTTTATTGTGTTGGACATTTATTCATGCTTTTATGACTACTAGTGTTTTTTAAACATATTATACACATTCATGTTTGTTGGATAACTATTAATTTCCTCTTGGTTGAGTACTCTTTTTATCAGTATGAAGTGATTTTTCTTGTTTCAGATATACTTTGAGATACATACATATATATATAAACATATATATATTAAAGATACTGTACAGATGGGTTACAGTTACATGACTAAGGTAATGAGTACATTTCCTATCAAGCATTGTTACCCCCTCCTTTGTTTTCCTCCTACCATCCCTTCCCTCCCCACCTCCCCAACTCCTCTCTTCCCCCATCCCACCCCCTCCCAGTTGTAAAGTTCATTTAAACATAGTTTCTTATACATCTCATTGTTGCAATGGGTCAACCTGTATCTTTGTTTCAACATTTTGTTATTTCCCTTTCCCTCTCCAAATTAGAAAAATGTATACACAAGATGTAAGGCACCACAATCAAATACAGTGAAAACAGAGGTTGTATCATGAAGGAAGAACATACAAAAGAAACAAAAAAAATCACATAGTATATTAAAAAAAAACAACAGCAACAAAGATAAAACGTCTTGTATCTCTATCTTGGCATTCATTTCACTTAGCATCATCTTACATGGTCATATATACATAGCTTTTTACCTTTTATGCTTGTCTAGTAAGATTATCTGAGAAACCGTGGAACCTATGTTTCTTTGGGTCAGGCTTACTTCACTTAATATAATTTTTCCAAGTCTTTCATTTCCTAACAAATGAGGTGGTGTAGATGTACTTTGTTTTGAAGTCTGTCTTGTCAGAACAAGCACAGACACTCCCACATGCTTTCATTTTCCATTTGCTGGGTAACTCCTTTCCTATGCTTTCATTTTAAAGCTGCATTTTCTCTTGTCAGTGAGTTGTATTTCCTCTAGGCAAAAATTCATTGAGTCTTATTTTTTTAAATCTAACATGTTAATCTGTGTCTTTTGCTTGGAGAAATGACACTATTAACAACTAGGGTTGTTGTTGAAAGTTAATACTTAAGTTAGATTTTGTTGTTTTGTAATGTTGGGTTCTTTCCTATCCTCATTTGTTTTCAATTTATCCGGTGAGATTTATTCTTACTTGTATGTTCCTGTTTGCATTTATCTTCCTTTTTGTGTGCAGTATTCCTTTAGTATCTTCTGCAGTAATGGCTAGGTGGTTGTGAATTTTCTTTTTCTTTTTAGATTTTGTTCCTCATGTAAGGTTTTTATTTCTCCTTCAACTTTGAAGGGAAGATTTTCTATATACAGTAATCTTGGGAAGAAGTTTCCCCCCCCCCCAAAGGCTCAACCTATATATCTAATTTTCTAAACTGCTAGCTTTTAGTTTCTTTTGAGAAATCTCCTGTTATTCTGATGAGTTTAACATTATATGTGGCATGTCATTTCTCTCTTCCAGTATTCAGTATTCCTTCTCGGTTCTATTCATTTAATGTCTTAACTAAAATATGTCTTGGTGTATTTCTTTTCTTCTCTTGTCTGTTGAACATCGTAAAAACATCCCAAACTTAAATGGATGCCTCTTTCTGAAGAGGGAAGTTTTTGTATTATTTAATTTAATTAATTAATTTTTTAAAAGTCTCATTAGGTTGCACCTCTTCTTCTGTGCCTATGATAGTAGACATAGAGTTTTAATAGTGGCCTTTAAGTAGGGCTTGGGAATCCAATTTGTACTTGTTTATTTTTTCCCCTTTTCTTCATCTCTCCAGTCTAACATACCTACCGTCTCCTCAAGCCCTAATATTATGTCTTCAGTTCAGTTAAGTCTATGAACTCAAGTCTACTGAAACTTTCTACTATTTTGTTCTTGTTGTGCTTGGTTTTGATTTAGTTTTTCATTGTCAGGATTTCAGTTTGATTCTTTTGAAGTATTCTTGTGTCTTCATTGAATTCCTGTTTTAGATACCTCAGGTTGTTTTTTTTTTAATGATCAGCTGGTAATTTCTATTGTAATTGAATTCTTTAATCTTCTTATTTATAGCTTCTGAACTTATTCAGATTTTTGTACATGACGTCCTTAATTTCATTAATCATTCTTATAAGCATACTTCTAAGATTTGTGGGATCTCTTCCTCTTCACTAATTTTAGTGTCTGTTTGAATGGAATAGTTGACATTTGTGGCGGTGCTTTATGACCTTGTTTGTTCATATTTCTTTCTTTCTTTTTTTTTTTTTTTTTGGGTCCGGTTGTGGGGCATGAACTCTGGGCCTGGGCACTGTCCCTCAGCTCTTCAGCTCAAGGCTAGTGCTCTACCACTTGAGACACAGTGCCACTTCTGGCTTTTTTCTTTTTGCTTATGTGGTGCTGAAGAATCGAACCCAGGGCCTCAGGCATGCAAGGCAAGCGCTCTACCACTGAGCCACCTTCCCAGCCCCTGTTCATAATTCTTATATTTCTTCAGTTGTATTTATACAACTGAGGCCAAGGTTTTGATTAATATTATTCACTTGTAGTCTTGCATTTCAAATATTCTATGTTTAGGTAAGATTGAAGTAGCAGGTTTGCAGTGTTACTTCTCATCCCTGTATTCAAAGATAGAGTAATAACCACTTTTACCTATGGAGTAAGAGGTAGAGGTGAATTAGTAGAGCAACATGTTTTCTGTGTATGGATTGTGTCATATGTGAGTGGACAAAGGGATTGGTCTAGGATCATTTGTCCATTTCTGTGCTGCTTACAACTTAAATGTCTCCCTTCTTTGTGAGCCAGAAAGCCTGAATGGCCATGTAGAGCCCTTTGTTCTATAGTCCGGTCAAGTTACCACAGGGTTTGCAGTGCAAACCCCTATTTGTGTCCCTGAAGCAGAATACCCATAACCCCAGGGGGGTTTCTCAAGTGTGTTGGATACTGGGAATAACAAATAGAGTACTCACATCTTCCCTAACAGAGGCCTGGGGGACTCATATGCTCTGCCTGCATGTGTCAAATCTTACAGACTCCAACTGGCTGCTTATCACCCTGCAGAACTAAGCAGGCTAAGAGACTATCATACCAATCCCAGATTCTGTGATCAGAGCTCAATCATGTTTTAAACAAGCCTTCACAGCCAGCATATAACTACTGCATGCCAAAGACTCTGTTAGCTGTGGGATTGGAGTTGTTTCTCCAGTAACTCTCAGGTTTTGAAACTGGCTCTGGCCATGCAATGTTCAGTAACCAATCCACTCTAACATGGAGGGTTCAGCCACAAAGCACAAGGCCCTTCACTGCCCCTGACTTCCCTAATAGCAGTTCATAGAATCTGAGCACCTTTCCCACTGTGGCTTCGAGATTTATTTCTGAAGTGGTCTTCTCACTGGATTGGATAGCACCATTGAAAATTGACCTCTAATTGGGAATTTTCAGTCTGCCTTAATCAAAATCTGTCCCAATTTACTACCATCTTGATGTTTCCTACCTAGAGACTATGACCACGTGTCCAAGAGATACAAATCCTCTTCCTCCTCTTCCTCTTCCTCCTGTTCCTCCTCCTCCTCCTCCTCCACATCATCCTCCTCCTCCTCCTCCACCACTATCTCCTCCTTGTCTTTCTTTTCATCATTCTCCTCCTCCTCCTTCTCCTTCTCCTTTTCCTCCTCCTCCTTGCCAGTACTGAAGCTTGAATTCACGGCCTGGGTTCTATATCTTAACTTTTTTCCACTCAAGCAAAATCCTCTACACTTGAGCCACACCCCCTCTTATAGCATTGTAGCATTTTCTGCTTGGGATGACTTTGACCCACAATCATTAGATCTCAAATTATAGACATGAGACATCAGTACCTGGCATTTTTTTTTTTAGATTTAAAATTTTTTTCCTTTTTAAAAATGATCTTTAAGTACTTGTACAAAGAAGTTACCATTCAACAAAGCAGTTTATGAACACAAAACATGTTGATCAATGTCAAGGTTTTATCATTCTCCCCCATTTCTTCTAACCTCATCCTTTCTCTCAATTTTCTTAATTTTGAGGACATGCATTACATTTTAGGATTGCCTTCCCTCCCTCCCCCCAAACCCCTAACTCTTTTTCATTCATCTACCCCATCCCCTTGATCCCACCATCTTCTTTTTCAAGTACCTGCTTTCCTGGTGTTTATTTTGTCTGACTGTGATTTCCCCGGCGTGGCTCACTGTCAAAACCTACCTGGCTATAGAATCCTGCAGCCTGTGGAGGAGGACTGGAAACTGAGCACTCCAGCAGCTCTTGTAACATGAATCCTATACTTTGTTTCTGAAATGGGCCTCAAGCAATGAAACCACAGGGCCACTTCCCAAGTTCCCATTAACTTCTTAGCTCACTGTGTCAAAGCCTCCCCCTCTCCAAGAGTCTCCTACCTCTCCTCCACCTCTTTCTAAGCCACTGTGCTTAAGTGTCTCATGTTACCCTGAGCTGTACATGCTCCTTGTTTTCAAGAATCTTTACTTTCCTTTTACTCCACTGAGAAAGTAGAAAATGCTCTGAAGCCGGGCGCCAGTGGCTCACACCTGTAATCCTAGCTACTCAGGAGGCTGAGATCTGAGGATCACAGTTCAAAGCCAGCCTGGGTAGGAAAGTCCAGTGAGGCTCTTATCTCCAATAAACCACTAGAAAACCAGAAGTGGTGCTGGGACTCAAGCCGTAGAGCACTCGCCTTGAGTTGAAGAGCACTGGGACAGGACTCAGACTCAGAGTCCAAGCCCCACGACTGACAAAAAAGAAAAATAAAAAAAAAGCAGCTCTGAAAATTAATCTCTAGAAAAGCATCGAGTTACACACAAATCTCATAAATTTGTGTGATTTTTTCCTTATGTTGCCTTATTATATTTAATATAAAAATTGTTGATGCTTACTCATAAAAAAAAGTGAGTACCTTAGGAATCCCATGAAGGATTCTTTCTGCCTTCCAGAAAGACAGAGCTACCCTCTTCAGTGGAGTTGCCACCTGTAAGAGGTCTGAGGGGACCCAAGACTATAAGAATCATTTGATCCCAAATCTTGGCTGACACTCCTCTATCTTTAAACAGTAAACAGTATACATATATATGGAGAATACATATATATATATATATATATATATATCACAGTAAGTAATAGATAGAGAGATAGGCAATTTTCACTATATATAAGATTTAGTTACTCCTAAGCAGTATAAAGTTGAGTGGATAATTCATTTGATATTTAATTTTTCTTATTCTTTGGTAGTACTGAGGTTAGACTCAGGGCCTTGTGCTTTGTTAGGCAAGTATTCTACTACATATCCCAGCTCATTTTTTGTTTTGATTTGTTTTTCAGATACAGTCTTAGGCCTTCCCCCTTCTACCCTTGCTTTCTACCCTTGAGTCTCTGGGATTACATATGTTTGTCATCATGCCTCGTTCTTGATATTATATTTAGCTCATATATCTTTTCACTGACTTGTTATGTTATAGAAATGCACTCTTTATCCTGAACTAAATTGTAAAACCTACTCTAAGGAACTCTAGACCCGAGCTGTGAGGAAAAGGGGTAAGAGGTTGGAATGCCGCTTGCCTCATCAGTACTTAGTAGGCTGAGAACTGGACCTTGGGAAGGTCAAAACAGGCAAGACAAGATCAATGTGGAAGTTACAATTAAGTAGAACCTATGAGGTGTTAAGTCACAGTTGATTGGGCCCTATGAAGCTTGAAACAATGGTAATAAGATGAATGTTTATATTACAGTTATGGATTTCAAAAATATTCACCGCTTCCCACTGCTCCCTACCTATAGGAAGTTATTTATTACTATGTACACAAACTATGTTAATGATCATAACCACAAGATAGAGTGATACCTTGTTTTCTGCACATGCCTATAGTAACCTTCCCTGCACTGAAGTAAATGAATGGGTTTACCTCCAGCAGCTTGGAGTCCAAGATCCAGTGAGTGTTGGGCCTCCTGATTCCTTGCTTTTCTATTATTGTTGTTCTTATTTCTTTGGCTCCAGTATCTCATTATGCTATTCCTGGTTGCAGTTATCAAGACCTACTGAAAGGACAGATTTACCATTTTTCACATTCTCAGTGTACAATTCATTGATACAGGCACAACAGACATTAGATATAGTACTTACTTGTCATTGCCATTAGTAGCACAAACCAATTAATGATTGAAGTCCTAAAATATTTGCAATACTAGTTTATTTTAAAAATTCCCTATATCTTATAGCATAATACAGAAGTAAAACAGACTTCTAAATGAATAGAAATACTGATTTAAAACACTTAATATAACAGAAGACTAATTACATCCTTTATGCTGTTGTGATTCAACATATTTGGGTTAATTGCAAATTATCACAAGAGATGCTTACTCAGACTTCTGGAGAGTATAATCTCACGGTCATTTATAGTGAGCACCCCAAAGAAGTGCAAGATAATTCCAGTCCTGTATCATCCTTTAGTACTTCTAAATTTTCTGATCTCATGGAAAGAATCAGAAAGATAAACAGAAAAAGTTAAAATAAATTGTTTAAAAGATAGATGTAGATAAAGAGCTGTATAACTTCTGAACTGGCTTTGAAATCAGTATGAGAGATTTAGTCTTCATTCTCATTCAATGTCTGCTATACAGAACTTTAATAGCAGATATTTATTGAAAGTCTTGGAGCTAGAAACCCCTTTGATTTCCCTGAGAAAGTTGTGTGCTTTCTGCTCCAGGGCACAATTTCTTACTCCTTAATTAGGACAATAGGAATTTTAAATACATTTTATGCTCTATTCCCCGATCCAAATTAAGCTTTTTATAGAGATGCACTTATTTTTCTTCTTTGAGTGGTTTCTTTATTCTCTCATTTGTATCTTATTATCTATCTTCTGTTCTTCTAGTCATGTTACAGGTTGTCCTAAAATTCTTTCTAAGGAAATGTAGCATATTAATATTTTTTAAAATGAAGTCACACTAAGTTAACATTGAGTGGGCAAGCAAGCTCTCCATGGAAGCCTGTGCTGTTACCTGTATCAGGAGAGGAGTGATGCCTACTTGGCTTGAGCTCCACTGGGCAGTGGGCGGGATGTCAAGGGCTATGGGTTTGGGAGACACGGATTAGGACAATATAAGGGAGATATTGAACAAGATGCATTGTACTTATAAACAGACACATTGAATAGTGACTTGTTTGTACAACTACTTAAAGGTAATAAAATGTAATTAAAAAGAATACAGAAAACTCACTTGATCAGGCTAGACTAGAGGGCCAAATGGATTAAAAGCTTAAGGAAAATGTTGAACTTCTAAGTGCTGCTAGATGAACAGAAATAAAGACTGGAGAAGATCTCACCAATTAAATTTTAGAAAAGAAAATATGCCTTTATCACCAAGTCCGGGTAGTTTAAGAACTGAAGGTAGAGTAGGTTTTCTCAAATACCAGTGTGTTGTTATTTTAGGTACTACTGGCTGACTTAAGTAACTTGGGACTTCATGGCAATGCTGCCTAAAGGGCTGGGACAAGCCAGGTTAAGCACAATTTCAAGATTTTCTGGAACCACAGAGAACTGTTGTAATCTTGGATGAAGGAAGAACACCAGGCTCACTGTTTGTGGATCAAGGACTTATACATTATTAATTACTCCAATTTGTTTGATGACAGCTCTGGGTGCCCAGAAACCTAAGAGTCAAAAAGGCAGAACCACAGGTCAAACTTAGTCGCTTTTGAGATATAACAAGACATTCATGACTAGTCATCATCCATGTGAGCTTGGTCAAATGAACCCAAAGCCAACATTGATGATTGGCCAGGTGAGAAAGGACTGGAAACTCCCCTAGCTTTTCAAGAATAATATTCAGTTCTGGAGGAGTCAATATAGAAGAAAAGGTCAAGGTTGTCAAAGATCACATTTGGGAAGTCAACTAGAGGCTAGTTTATTAGTGCAAGAAACCTTTTATCTTAAGAAAGAAACACTTCAGTTTTTTAAACAAATATAAATTTTGCAGTAATATTAGGCTTATGGAAAAATTGCACAAAAAAAGCCGGTTGAACTTTCATAACAACTCCTCACTCTTGTTTCTTCTTTTATTAACATGTTGTATTAACATGGTATATTTGTACAAATGATGAACCACTGTTCATATTATTAATTGAAGACCGTATTTCCTAATTGGGCTTATTTCCGTAAATGTCATGAATATTTATATTATGTATATTCACTATTACAGTATCATATAGATGGTTGCACTATCTTATAAATACCTTATGTTTAACCTGATCATACATTGCCCTCTATTCCTCAGCTCTGAGCAATCAGTGATATTAGTACTGTTCGTATACATCTACATTTTAGAAAAAGTCATATAGAATCAAACAATATGTTTCTTCTTCAGAATAATTCTTTCATTTAGAAATGACTTAAATTGCTTACATTTTTTTACTTGATAGTTTATTTTATAGATATGTAATAGTTTTTATATTTCTTTACTTACCAAAGGGCATTTCCATTGTTTGCAACTTTTGACAATGATGACTAAAGCAGGTATAATATTGGTGTCTGGGTTTTTGCATGAACAGAAATTTTCAAGTTATTTCAATAAATAAAAGTATGATTAATCCCAAGATAGGGACATAAGAGGTTTTACCTTGTTGCTGTTTTTTTTTTATGTACTTATAGTGTAGTGTGTGTGATTTTTTTTGTTTCTTTTGTATGTTCTTCCCTGATGGTATAACCCCTGTTTTCACTATATTTGATTCCAGTGCCCTGCATCTTGTGTATACATTTTTTTTCTAATTTGTGGAGGGGAAAGGAAATACAAAATGCAGAAATGAGGATACAGGTTTACTCATTGTAACAATGAGATGTGCAAGACGCCATGTTGAAAATGAACTTTACAGCTTTGGGGTGCGAGGGGAAGGAGGAGTTGGAAGGTGGAGAGGGAGTTAACAATGCTTGATAGGAAATGTACTCATCATCTTATTCATGTAACTGTAACCCCTTTGTACAGTGTCTTCACAATAAAAATATATGATTATCCTATGACAAAGTTAGTGCTGCATTGTCTTTCTATGCTGCATTCCTGCCAGCAATGACTTAGAGTTCCAGTTGTGCCAAATTCCCTTTATTCAGCATTTGATATACTCAGTACTTTGGATTTTTGTTTTATTGTTTTATTTTCGTAGGTCTTTAATATTCTGCGATGTCATGTTTGTCTTTTGGTTATATATTTTCTTTGCTGGAGTAGTTCATTAAGTTCATTCAGTAGTTCATTTGAACATTTCTATTAAAATTTGTTTTCTTGAGAGTTCTTTGTGTTTTGTGGACACGTCATCTATCAAGCATGCATCTTGAAACATTTTCTCTCAGGCCAGAGGTTCCCTTTTCATTATCTTAACAGTGTTTTTATATATTAATGTTTGTATTGTATACAAACAGTGTTTGTATATATTAATTAAACAATGTAATGGGTTTCATTTTTAGAATTTTATACTTTATCATACTTGCCTTACTTATCACTTTGTTTTTTTAATAAGTTTTTTATTGTAAAAATACTATATAGAGGGGTTACAGTTACATGAGCAAGGTAATGAGTACATTTCCTATCAAGCATTGTTGCCTCCTCCTTTGTTTTCCCCCTACTATCCCTTCCCTCCCACCTCCACAACTACATCCCCCACCCCAAATTGTAAAGTTCATTTTTCAATATAGTGTTCTTCTACATCTCATTGTTACAATGAGTCAACCTGTATCTCGATTTAAACATTTTGTTTTTTTCCTTCCCTTCCCCAAATTAGACTGACATCAAATACAGTGAAAATAGGGGTTATACCGTGGGGGAGGGACATACAAAGCAACAAAAAAATCATCTTATACATATGTTAGAAACAATAGCAAGAAAGAAAAAAACCACTTGTGTCCCTATTTTGGAGTTCATTTTGCCTAACATCATCTTATCTGGTCATATGTACAGAGCTTTTGACCTTTTCTGCTTGTCCCAGACATACTAGTTATTGCAAGTAAGGGAAACCCTGGCACCTATGTTTTATTCTTAATGTCAGGTCCCATTGATTCTCTTCTTCTTTCTTAATATTTTTCATTCTGCCTTCATCTCCACCTCTCTCACTCTTTCTTTATTAGCTCTTTTCTCTTTAAGTCTATATTCTTCATATGAGATTAAATTTGTGTTTTTTGTCTTTCTGATTCTAGCTTAACATAATGATTCCATCCATTTTGCCTAAAAATGGCATAACATCACTGTTCTTTATGGCTAAATAATATTTCATTTGTGTGTATATGTGTATCACATTTTAAAATTCATTGGTCACTTGATGGATATCACTTAGCTATTTCCATTTTCAACATAGGTGTGCAGAAATGGCTATTGTATGTTGACTTTGATTCACTGTATACTCAAGAGTAATATAGAAAGATCACATTATAGTTTTATTTTTTTGAGGAACTTCCATACTGATTTTCACAATAGCTGAAACTAATTGACAGTCTAATCAACAGTGGCTAGCATGCCTTTCTCCTGCATTCACACTAGAATTTTTGTTTGTTTTTCCTTAATGCTAGCCATTCTAACTGAGATGAGTTTTTTTTTAGCTGAAGTTTTTAAAAACTTAATTTTATTGTAAAGGTGATGTACAGTTTCATAAGTCAGGTAATGCATGCATTTCTTTTTGAACAGTGCCACTTCTTCTCTCATTTTCTCCCAGTGTTTCCTTCTGGATTCCCCTCCAATAAGTTGTATAGTTCATTTCCAATGTAGTGTCTAGTGATACTCACTGAGTATCACTCACCCTTTGTCCCACAACTTCTGTGCTTCCCCTTACTCTCCCTAAAACAGATCAACTTATATACAAGGCAAAAAGTACAGAAATCAAAAACAGCAATAAATGAGAAAAGCAGAAACAAAATACAAAAAAAACTCTTAATTCTATTTCTCGGAATTCATTTTGATAAACATCATTTTACATGACCATGTGCACATACCAAATGAGCCTTTGTGATCCTCTCCTTAGAATATCCTTTGATCTGACTGTGTGAATGTTTAGAGTTTTGTTTATCATGTGTAAGTGTAATATTTTTTTGTCTTTCTCCACCCATTGTGTTTATTTGTAGATTTATAGGCACATTGTAATTACTGCAACCTATGTTTCTTTGGGTCTGGCTCACTTTACTTAATAATTTTTTTCCCCAAGTCTTTTCATTTCCTTACAAATGGTACAGTATCATCCCTTCTGATGGAGGAATAGTGTTATTCAGTGTCCATGAGTTAGAGAATTTTCTGTGATGGCTTTTGGTATTGAGATCTAATTTTATTCTGTTGTAGGTCTGACAGAACGGAGGGAATATTTTCAGTTTTTCTGAATTTCCACAGATGTGTTTTATCTATTTTGGAGGATGTTCAATAAGCTGTTCAGAAGAATGTATATTCTGATGCTGCTGGGTGAAATATTCTGTAGATCTCTCTTAAGTCTAGTTATTCAATGCAATTATTTAGGACTGAGGTTTCACTGTTGAGTTTTTGCCAGGACAATTTATCCAGAGGCAACAGTCATGTGTTCAAGTCACCAGCAATTGATGTGTTAGGATCTATGGTATGTTGAGGTTAAGTAGTGTTTGGTGATGAAGTAGGGTATTCTGGTATTGATGTGTAGATATTTAAAATTGTTATATCCTCTGGTAGGAGAGTTCTCTTTATTAGTATGCAAAATCCTTCTTTTTCTCTTCTCATGTATATTTGAAACTTATTTTTATCTGATATTAGTATTGCTACTCCTACCTGTTTATGGGGATTATTTGCTTGAAGGATTTTTATTCCAGACTTCCACTTTAAGATATTTGCTTTTGTGGGCAAGATGTGTCTCTTGAAGATTGTTGATGGATGGGTCTTGATTTTTTTTTATCCAAGTAGTCAATCTATGTCATTTAATTGGAGATTTAAGTCCACTAATGTAGAGAGTTAGGATTGAGAAATATTTGGTAATTGCTGCCATGTTATCCATCTTCTTAGGGGCTGGTAATTTTAAACTTTTGTTTTCCATGTAAACTGTTAATTCTTTACATTGATTTCTACAAAATAACTTTGGAATTTTGCTAGGAATTGGACTAAATCTGATGTCTTCTTATCCATGAACATGAAATAGCTTTTCCATTATTTGGCTCTTATTTAACTTCCTTCATAACTTTTATAGGTTTCTTTACATAGATTTGGGCATATTTTATTATAGTTATACCTATATATATTCATTTTGGAGATGTTATTCTACAGAATGTTATCTCTAATTGTTAAATGATAGTGAAAAAGAAAAAAAAAGAGTTTTCTCTAGTGATCTTGTATCTTATAATCTTTCTACAATTACCTATTAATTCCATGATTTTATTGTACTTTTTTTTCAATTTTTTTCTATCATAGCCTGCATACACAGAAACTACATGAACAAAAACAAGTTTATGCCTTTCTAGTCTATATTCCCTTATTATTTATCTTTTCTTATTGGATTGTGCTAGATAAAAATTAAATTATGATAAATAGCAGTGGTAAGAGGGAGAATCCTTTTAATGTATCCTATTTTCATTGTTTCTGTAGTTTTCTTTTTATTATTCTCTTTAGTTTTTGGTTTTCTGACGGTCTTATCCCTGGTTGGATTTTGTTGAATTCTATTTTTTTAATGAATATGTTATATATACTTGTAATCTCAGGACTTGGAAAGCAGAAGCAGGAAGACTTTCAGATCAGCCTCAGCTACCTAGTGAAATTTTGCTTGAAAAGACAAAGAATAAAATTTCATTCTTAAAAGTCTATTGCTGAGCCTGGGAAGGTGGCTCAGTGCTTATCTCACATGCACGAGGCCTTAGGTTCGATTCCTCAGCACTACATAAGGAGAAAAAGCTGGAAGTGGCACTGTGGCTCAAAAGGTAGACCTCTTGCCTTGAGCTGAAGAGCTGAGGTCCAAGCCCAGAGTTCAGGCCCCACAACTGACAACAACAACAAAAATCTATTGCTATGGGGCAATGTCATTCCTTCTGATGGAGGAAACTTGGAAAAAATTATATTAAGTGAGGTAAGCTAGGCCCAAAGAAAAATAGGTCCCGTGGTTTTCCTTATCTGTAATAACTATGCCTAGGACAAGCAGGAAAGGTCAAAAGCTATGCATGTATGGCCATATAAGATGATGCTAAGTGAAATGAACCCCAAGATAGGGACACAGAGATTTTATCTTTGTTGCTGTTGTCTTCAACGTATTTATAGTGTACTTTGTGATATTTTGTTTCTTTTGTATGTTCTTCCCCCATGGTACAACTCCTGTTTTCACTATATTTGATTCCAGTGCCCCATACCAAGTATATACTTTTTCTAATTTGGGGAGGGGAAAGGAAATAACAAAATGCTGAAATAGGATACACGTTGACCCATTGTAACAATGAGATCTACAAGACACTATGTTGAAAATGAATGGGGAGGAGAGGAGGAGTTGGGGAGGTGGGGAGGAAAGGTATGGTAGGGAAAAATAATGGAGGGGGTAACAATACAATAGGAAATGTATTCATTGCCTTATTCATGTAACTGTAACCCCTCTGTATAGTATCTTTACAATAAAAATGTATATTAAAATCTATTGCTATGATTATAATATTTTTCTTAATCAGACTGCAGATATAACAAATTGTATTAATATATTTTAAAATTTAGAACCAGCCTTGCATACTTAAGTAACTCCTATTTTCATTTTCTGTTAATTTGATTCAATATTTTCCTGAGAATTTCTGCACCCATGGTCATGAAAGATCATAGACTGTGCTTTTCCTTTCTGGTAATATCATTTCTACATTTGTTGTGAAGGCAATGCTGGCTGCTTTAATGATATAGATAATAATCCTTCTGCTTCTATTTTCTGGAAATGTTTATAGTCTATATTATTTTTATTTCCCTACCTAGTATGCTTTTCTCACCACATCATACTGATCAGATATCAACTAAAAAGAAAGGGCTTGTACATGAAGCTTATTTTCAGTGGATATAGCTTGATCAATGCCATTCCTTTCATCATTCTTCCCCATCCCTTTCAATAACATTAACTATTGATAGCTAATTATTATTAGTAATAGCTCAACATGCAAGAGGAATGTCCTAAAATAATCTAATTCACACAAATATAGGTAGAGCTAGACCAAAGCCCCAAACAATTATTGCAGCTAGAAAGTAAAGGAATAGTATTTATTTACATAGTAGGTAATGAAATATTGATTATGCATTGACTTTGTAAGCTCCAATTGCAGATACAAAGTATAATACCATCAACAAATTATCCAAAAACATAATGAACACGATATATCCAGTGATGTTTAAAAACAAAGTAAAAGGACTTATTTGAACAGCCTTTTAAAGTCATCAAGCTCTCTGTTAGAAAAGAAAAGCCACCACTTTAACACTTACTTATTTTAACTGAATTTCAGATCTAAAAAATATGACAGTTTTTATAGGACTAAAAAAATCAAATCAGACCATTTAATGTATTAATATTATAATCTACTTTTATGGTATTTCAACAAATATGAAAATGAATCAAATACAGTTTTTGGCTCCAAGTACCTTTTGAAAATATTACAGCTTCAAATATTGCAAAACAAAGATGGTCTCGTCTATCAACATAGATGCATAGAGCACAGAGGTTCATTTTTTTCTTTAAAGGAGTCATTTAATAAATACTTCATTCTTTGGGGTCTACATAGTCTATAACCAACTGACTTTTGTAACACAAATATCATTCATATAGTATAAGCACAAAACTGAGCACTGTGATATCCTAATAATTAGTGTGTGTGTGTGTGTGTGTACATGTGCATGTTTGTGAGTGTGTACAGCTTCTGAGTCTAGAATTCAGAGCTTCATGCGCTCAAATGGCATTTTCACTCAAGGCTGGTCTTTCGCTCCCCTTTCAACTTTTTCTGGTTAATTAGAGCTAAGCATTTCACTGACTTTTCTGTGTGGACTGATTCAAACATCCATCCTCAGATATCAGTCTCCTAAAGAGTTAATATTACAGGTCTGAGCCACTAGCACCTGGCTTAAATCCTTATACTTAAAGGCAAGCAAAACCAGAGATTGTGGTGCACATCCGTAAACCCAGAAGAAGAAGAAAGAACTTGACTTTAAGGCTAGTTTTGGCTGTGTGATAAATTTGAATCCAGTGTGAACTGTACGGGCTGGCCTGTTAAATTAACCAGTTAATTAATTAAAATTAATAGTCAGATAGCCGGCCAGATTCAGTATATCATCTGTAGTTGACCAGTCTCAGTTTTTTTAAATCTCAGAAGACAAAGAAAGGATGCAATGTACAATAGTTTTCAAATGATGAAACTTCATCCAGTCATGAAGCTGGTATACACAGAATATGTAGAAGGTTGACATAGTGTATAACTGGATGTTAATATACAAATAATAGTGTCTAGGTGATAAGCCAAATTGAATCAAGGGAGAGTGACAACAATAAATAAAGTTAATAAACCATACTCATCTTTTTCTTAAAGGAAATGGAAGAGGAAATAAACGGTTCATATTTCTTTTACATTTCTTCAAAGCATTTAATCTTCCCAAGAGTTTACCACATTTTAAATACATCTTTGTCACTTCTCCCTGATGAACTTGGGGATTTAATCTAATTCCCAACTTAATAGAAGGAGCTGCTATCCATTTCCCTTTCCACCTTCTATTAATTGCACTTAAATCCTAAGCTTTCCTGGTGCGAAGTCAGGAGTCAGGAGTTCTGAAAGCTCAGCCAAATGGAACCTCAATCTGGCAAGTCTCTGAACATTCTAACAGCTTTCTTCCCTTCCTCTCTCACGCTCAGTAGTTTAGACTCATTCAAGTCTGCCTCTTGTTGAAAATGAATTTCCATTTTTCAGAGTTCAGTAAGTAGATCTTTTGTCTCTCCCTTTTGGAGCCAAGTAGATTGCTTTTAGCTGCCTGGTGGAACATTGTATTTTATCATCATGAGAGTAACCAGCTGCAGGTTTTTGAACTTGAATGATTGCTCACCAGAATGGTCTCTGTGGTAATCTGCACTCTTCTACTCTTCTCAAATCTGGCTCATCCTTGAACCACAAATCTGGTTGTTTTTAACAGCTTAAATATCTTGACAACTATTTTCTGTAACATACACATATGAGTAAACATGTAAAATGTTACAAACTGATTTACCTCGCAGTTGAAATCTTTAGCACACAAATGGCTTCAACGGAAGTTTGCATGCTTTTTAATAATTTATACTCATTAACATTATTTAATTGTTTCTGTCTCTTTAGATGTAGCTCATTTGCAAGTATGATTACTGCCATTCCAAAACAAACAAAAGCTTTGCAGTGAATTCGTATGTGAACAGTAGCAGAATTTTCATTGCTTTGTTAATTACTCTACACAGAAAATTTCAAGATTCAACAAATCATTTTATCCTATCTTAAAAAAAACATATAAATATATGTATATGTGTATTTTTTGTTGTTGTTACTGGTCATGGGGCTTGAACTCTGGGCTTAGTAGCTGTCTGTGCATTCTTCAGCTCAAGGCGAGCGTTCTACCTCTTGGGCCACAGCACTACTTCTGGTTTTCTAGTGGTTTATTGGAGATAATAGTCTCATGGAGTTTCCTGCCTGGGCTGGCTTTGAACTGCAATCCTCAGATCTCAGCCTCCTCAGTAGCTAGGATTATAGGCATGAGCCACTAGCGCCCGGCAAAAAAACTTATTTCTAATGATAGGACTATCCTACCTTTATAAGAACATTCAACAGCATGCATCTTTTCTTTCTTGATGTCATCTTCCAAGTGTTGTAAGCATCAAATGCCTTTTAATTGGAGTAGAATTCTAAAGCCATAGCCATTTTTTATAATTATTTTATTGGTTGTTGCTAACCAATATTTACCATTTTTTTAAGAACTTCATTTCTGCCAGACACCTAGAAGAGGTCTGTAATGCAAACCTCATATCATCACGTTCCAATTCTGCAGAACAAATTTATTGCTTACTCTCCTATCAGTAACTGATTATAATCTCTTAGTGGGTAGGACCTAGAGCTATTTAATTTTCTATGTGCATTCCTCAGATAGCAACAAGTTCAAGGAATCGCCAAATACATTTATATTGCAGAATGATAAATAGATTTCACAACAAATTCTTAATAGAGTGGAATATCAATTTTATTCCATTTTAAATTCAGAGGGAAGAAAGTAATGGAAGATGGTAGTGTGGTTGCCTCTATGTGAGTTTCCTTGCCTGCAGATTATAAATAGTCAAGTCACCTCACCCTGATATATGTACCATTCAGATAATAAAATTAGAAATGATGTCCACAAAGAACATTTACTACTACAGAATAGGAGTCCTGTAGCTTCATGACTGGAAAGTAGGCTCAAAAAAGTCTGTAAATAATTTAACTCTTAGCTAATGAGCCCCATTAGATTAAAAGGTACTTCTGAGAGTGGAGTGTTGTTCAATGGCACAGCATGTGCCAAGAATGAACAAAGGAACTGAGTTTAGTTTGCAGTACCTCATTCTCAAAAATAATTTTACCTAGAATGATTGGTACATTCACCCTTACTGTAAGAAGATCTGATATATAAAGTTGTGACTATATTCATGCTAGCCAGTTCTCTACAGCAGAAATGTTGTAAAAAATGTATATGATTAAGTGCTACTGAAGCACTAGAACTCTCAACAGGGACCCTAGGTTGTGAAGGAAGGAAGGATAATCATTTTATCAAATAGTGCTACAACATTTGTGAATCTATATGCAAAATTTAACATTAGTTTATGCCATATGCAAAACTGAATTCTAAACAGATTATAGTCATATATAAAATACTAAATTGATAACATTTCTAAAATAAAACAGAAAAAAAAAATCTTTGTGGCCTGAGTTAGGAAGTGATTCATAGACTCAATGCAAAATAAATCTTGAAAAGAAATACAATAAAATAGACTGGATCAAAATTAAGGAGTTCTTCTTTCAAGAGACCCTACTAAGAGCATGAAAAGTTAAATCTCAAATAGGCAGAAATTGTTTCTCACACACATATTTGAAAAAATTTATATAAGTAAAAATACTCTCAGAGCTCAAGGAACAAAAAAAAGCAAATTTTGAAGAGCTCAAAGAAAGTAAATTAATTACAAACAAGCACACAGAAATTTCTCATCACCATTATATTCACCTGTCTTCACTAAAAAGATCTCTGTGATTTGAAAAATCATTGTGTTTATGGATCTGTTTGTGGACTTCATACTTGGTTGCTTTTATCTGTCTGTCTGTGCAAATGTCAACACCATTCTGTCTTGATTTCTGTGCCTTTTTAATAATTCATAAAGTCAGTTACTATATTTTCTCATTTTATTCTTTCTCTAAGTTGTTTTATAAGTCTTTTGCTTTTCTTTGCAGATTAAAAAAATTCCTCCAAGTCTAAAAAAAGAGGGTTTCTGTGCCTTGGAATGTAGTGTTGACTCTATTATATGGGGAGAAATAGACAGAGGTCTGAGTACCTCCTGTAATCCCAGCTACTGGGGAGCCAAGGATAAAAGATCCATGTGAGTTAAGGCATTATGGGAAATATGTTGAAACAATGTCTCAAGAAAATGAAATAAAATACAGGAGAATTGATACATTAATGATTTATACTTCTAATTAATGATACTTGCTTCACTTATGTAGGACTCTAATTATTCTCAGCAATGTTTTGTCATTTTTACCACATAGAGTTTCCAAAATTTTCATGAAATTTTCCTTCTCCCCAGAAATTTAATATTTTGAAAATATTGTAAGTCATATTTAAATTTTTGAATTTCCAGCATATTTCCTCATTTTATATGTAAGTCTTCTACCATAAGCTTTCTCTTATTAGTTCCAATAGCTCTTTTTGTACATTCACTGAGTTTATATAGAAAGGACACTTCACTACTTTTTCTTTACAGTAAAATACCTTCCATTGATTTGGGTTTTATACAGGATGAAACTTCCAGTACAATACTTAATAGAATTAGTGAGAACAGGTATTATTGCCTAGTTCCTGATCTTAGGTTGAAATCTTTAGTCTTTCACTTTTAAGAACAACAAAGGAGGGAATAGCAATTCTTGACAAGAAATGTACTCATTAACTTACTCATGTAACTGTATCCCCTCTTTACAGCATCTTTAGAATAAAATTAAATTTTAAAAAAACCATCTGAAAAAATTCTAATAACTTTACATTTTTATAGATATTCTTTATTTCAAGTTGAGCAAGTTCCCTTCTATTTCTCAATTTGTGGAGTTTTTATTTGGAATGTATGTGAGGTATTATCCAAAGCCTGGTTTTACATCATTGAGATGATCATAGAGTTTTATTTTTTAGTCTGTTAATATGGTGAATTATGTTGGTGTTGATTGGTTGGTGTAATGTAAAAACCATCGTTTGGTTCCCACAAAAATCATATTAGGGTATAATGTATTTTTGTAAGTTTTATGAGTTTTCTAAAATTTTATTGAGATATTTTTCATCTCTATTTATGAGAGAAATTTTATTTTCTTAAAATGTTTTTGATTATTTGATATCAGAATAAAATTGACCTCCTAGAGTAAATTGGAAACTATCTTTTGTTATTTGTTTTTCTAGTAGAGTTTGGGTAGAATTTTAAAAAGAAGAAAAATTGCAATAAATCAAAAGTGGATTATTTCAGAAGATCTGACAATAAAAGAGCCCAGTTATTAAAATTAGAAATAAAAGAGGAGATACTAGAATTTTAAGATTCAGAAACATAAAAGATCTTAAAGGCAAGAAATTAAACAGCTTAGATAAAATTAGCAAAATCATAAGCAGGTGTGAATGAATCAGACTCAAAAAAAGGAGAAAAATGTAACTACAGCAATAACAAAATAAAGTAATGAAGATATACAATTTAAACATCTCAGAAAAAAGATGTCCCTCAGAGAGCATTATTAGTAAATTCTACTAAACATTTAAAGACTTACCACAAGTCATTTTCAACCCTTTCAAAAACAAGATGAAAGACTATTTCCCAATTCATTCTATTAGTGCAGTGCTTCCTTAACACCAAAGTAGGGCAAATAATTCAATAAAATAAACTATAGACTACAACTTCTTATGACTGTAAAAGAAACAAACCCAACAAACTACTAGCAGATGAAATACAATAATATCTAAAATGATCATACACCATGCATCAATGAAATTTATAGGCTTGCTTAATATCTGAAAGTTCACCAATGTAGTCCAACACATTACTAAAAAAAGCAGTCAAAACCATATGTAATAATAAAAAAAACAGAAACAAAAAGTGTTTGTTAGTATTTAATACTCGAGTAATGAAATGTTCAAAAGCACATGAAGAGAAGAAATTACTTCAACCTGAGTATTATGAAAATCCATAGTTACCAATATACTTAACCCTTGCTTACGAATATGAAATAATTTATGGCTTCCACTAATGATCACAAAATGACAGAATATCTACTCTTGCCACCTCTACCAAAATTATGTGTGGTGGCTGGCCATGGTGGCTCTTGTCTATAGTAAGTGCTACTTGGTAGAATGAGGCTATGGAATCATATGAGCATTTAAGTTAACCTGAGTAACAAGAGTAGAGGTCATTTCTTAAGCAATCTGAATGTATGTTTGTTGATTGTACATATTACAGTTCATTTCTCCATTCTTTAGTTGATAAACATTTTGGTTGTTTATACGTTGGGGGCTATGATAATTTGCTTAATATTTTTGACAAGCCTAAGTTTCCATTTCCTATGGCTTTAGCTGGCAGTTGAATTGTTGGGTCATATATGAGATATATATATATATATATGCATATTTATTTCTATATTATATATACCTTTATGCCTTATCTATATATGTGTTTATGTGTATATAAAGGTGTATATATGTATATATAAAGGTATATATATTCAAAGGCATATATACGTATATATGTGTATATATATATACCTAGACATATATATGTGTGTGTGTGTATATATATATATAAACTTTGAAGAGCAACTACATTGTTTTCCAAACTGGTTGTACTTTTTTACTTTGTAAGAAACGGTCTATGAAGTTTCACATTTTTCCATAGGCTTGCCAAAACTTAAATTTTTTTCTTTTTTGTTTTATTTTTTTCTGGCCATGCTAAAGTTTAAACTCAGGACCTTAGTTTTCTAGTCAGGTGATCTACCACTTACTTGAACATACTCTTAATCTTTTTTGCCTTGATTATTTTTTAGATAGAGTGTCACACTTTTGCTATGTCAGCCTGACCTCTTATTTATATTTTCTATGTAGCTGGAGCCACATATGAGTACCATCTAGCTCATTTGTTGAGATGAGAATCTTACTAATGTTTACCTAGAGTAACCTCAACCTATAATCCTCCTGATTGCCTCTTATTTCCTAGCTGGGATTATAGTCATGACCCACTGCACCTGCCCCTTTTAATTTCAATATTGAAATCTTTTCTCTCTCTCTCTCTCTCTCTCTCTCTTGTCAGTCGTGGGGCTTGAACTCGGCTTGGGCACTATCCCTCAGTTCTTCAGCTCAAGGCAAGTGCTCTACCACTTGTGCTACAGCGCCACTTCTGGTTTTCTAGTGGTTTATTGGAGGTAAGAGTCTCACGGAGTCTCCTGTCTGGGCTGGCTTTGAACCGATCTTCAGATCTCAGCCTCCTGAGTAGCTAGGATTACAGGCGTGAGCCACCGGCACCTGGCTACTATTTGATATCTTGTGACAAGAAAGAAAATAATGACTGAAATAAGACCTTTAAAAAATATTTTTTAGCTAATCCCATCCATTTTTCTGTAACATAAGAGTCACAGAGTAAGTATTCCATGTAATTTCTAATATCAGAAAAGAAATAGGAACCAATTAGAGTTGTGAATATTTAGATTCCTCTTATTTAGGCTGTGGGAAAAATTTCACGCCTCCCGAAATTAATGCTACATCATATAATTAGAAAGTCCTTGAAATGGAAATCTTAAAGAAAGGGGAGTATATACAGGAAAGCTATTTTGCATCACACAATGTGAAATATATTGCCATGGTATAATGCAATCTAATCATTAAAAAATCTAGCATCCTGAGGTTACGAATACAGATAGGCACATGAATACAGATAGGCACAAAAATCCACACATGTTCAGATCTGAGGGACTACCTCAACATGTCAGAGGATGCTGAACTCTAAGTCTGTATGTCTCCTAAATGTCACCAATTTTTAGAGGCTTGGGCAATTTTCCTCCAGAATATTTTGGAAAATAAACATATGTTTTTTCTCTTTTCTGAGCCTTCAAACTATACATATATACATATAGATGTATTCAGATTGTGTTATATGCATAGAGTTCACTAAATTTTTCCTCTTAATAATGGCACTCTACGGTCAATGGAAATGCATTTGACGGAAACAAATGAAGCCCTGACACAAAACTAAATGAGAGGAATACTCCTTTCCCACCTAGAAATTCAAGTTGTGAAATGATCATGTCCAGCCACAATCTGTCTTCAAGTGTGTTTCTTTTCTCTGTTAATTATTTTAGGGTATGACTGCTTTAAAATATTTTGTGTTGCATGCTATCATTGAAAAGCAGAATGCATCACATAGAAATTCAGATTCTGGGTATTTCTTTAAACTTGAATCCCACAAGGCACCTAGCACCTAGATAGGTCTGTAGCCCCTTAGACCAGACAGAAAGCTACCCAGCAGCCTGACAAATCCATTTCTTCCCCTTCACTCATTTATATTTCTGCCTCACCTCTGCAAGCATCTAGGTTTGCTTCCATTTTTTTAGACCTCCCATAATAGTCATCAATTCTCCCAGCATTCAATTAAAATAATTACTAGCCTACAAGCAGTCTGTTTTGAGAAATGAAAAGAACTTTTTAATATTGCTTTCACAGTTCATATATAATTGCTGAGTAAATTATGGCCATGCTTAGTGATTCTTTAAGACTCTGGTCAAGAAGGAATGTAGAAATGAACTATTTTCATGTGAATTATTGAAACTGAGTTTCTATTTAACATATTGGGCAAAATGAGAAAAACAATATGAATCTTTGTTGCTTTGAGCATGATGACATGCACATGAAAAATAAGTGTGTAAACAGCAAGAAGGTGTAAGAAACATGTGATTTTTAGCTAGCATAGTGGTAGTGGTACCCAGTGATGGTGTAGAGCAATGGCTAAAAACCTTCTCTTGTATTCAATCTGCAGGTTTTGGTATTCATTTTCTCCTGATGAATTAAATTTCTTTATAAAGTATGAAAGGTTTTCTGCCTTCCCACGACACTTTGAAAAAGCTTGCAGAGACTTTTGTGGCCTAAGAGAGAACAGTGAATGTGCACCTCTGTGATTGAAACTCTCTGATCTTTACTCCTAAAAGCCGAAGTGTGCACATAATTATAACCACACATAGTGGTTTTGTAATGGGAACACAGCTCCGGCAGTGAGATTGTCTTAGAAAAACAAAAAAGCAAAAACTAAAAGAGAATGGATTTGAAAGAATTTTTTTCCTTTGGCCTTATAAACACGTATCTTTGCTTACTGCAATCTTTTGCAATTTGACATCTAAGCTTCAGAATATCATTTCATTAGGTCTATATAGTGATACTGAAAAGCTTTTGTGTGAACTGACACATTAAAATTGCATGAACAGCTCATAGAAAAGCTTACACATAGCCAATGTACAAGAAACAAAAGTAGCCTAAGACTGTCAATGACCACTTGACTAAAAACCCAAATGACTCGTTTAATGCCAATCCTTGTCAACATCAACTCAACGTAGTGTTGTTGTTGGTTTTTTGGAGGGGAAGGGAGGATTTGTGGTACTAGGGTTTCAATTCAGGGCCTCATGCTTGCTAAGCTACTCTACCACTGAGTTACATGTCTTTTTGTATTTTTGCAGTTTTAGTTTTGAGATATGTCTTGCTTCCTGCCTAGGCATATGCCTAGAACTTAAGTCTCCTAGTTTATAATTCTCCCTATATCTTGGATAACAGGTATGGAACTCCATACTCAGCTCTTGGTTGAGATGTTTTCTGATTTTGTTATTTTAATGTTATTATTGTAAAAATAGTGTACAAAGGAGTTACAGTTACATGAGTAAGGTAATGGGTACATTTCCTATCTAGCCTTGTTACCCCCCTCTTTTGTTTTTTCCCTATCATCCCTTCCCTTTCAACCTGCCTAACTCCTCCCTTCCCCGCCCCCCCCCCCCAAGTTGTAAAGTTCATTTTCAACATAGTGTTTTGGACATCTCAATTGTTACAATGAGTCAACTTGTATCCTTATTTAAGCATTTTGTTATTTCCTTTCCCTCCCCAAATTAGAAAAATGTATATACAAGATGCAGGGCATGGACAAATACAGTGAAAACATGGGTTATACTGTGGGGGAAAAACATACAAGAGAAACAAAAAAATCACATAGTACATTTTAGATACATTAAAAACAATAGCAGGAATGTAAAAACAAGTTGTGTCTCTATCTTGGGGTTCATTTCACTTAGCATCATCTTTTATGGTCATATGTACGTAGCTTTTGACCTATTCTGCTGGTCCTAAACTTATACTAGTTATTGCAAATAATGGAAACTATGGGACCTATTTTTTTTTTGGCCTGGCTTACTTCACTTACTATAATTTTTTCCAGGTTTTTCCATTTCCTAACAAATGGGGCGATGCCATTCTTTCTGATGGAGGCATAGAATTCCATTATATATATATATATATATATATATATATGTATATGTATATCTGTGTGTGTGTGTGTATATATATATATATATGTGTGTGTGTGTGTGTGTGTGTATACAGCTTTTGACAAGATCCAACACCCTTTTATGATGAAGGCTCTGGAAAAACTAGGAATCCATGGAACATTCCTCAATATAATAAGGGCTGTGTATGACAAACCTACAGCCAGCATTATACTTAATGGTGAAAAGCTAAAGCCATTTCCTCTAAATTCAGGAACGAGACAAGGATGTCCACTCTCTCCACTTCTCTTTAATTTAGTATTAAAATGCCTAGCTACAGCAATAAGACAAGATGCATACATAAAAGAGATCCAAATAGGGAAAGATGAAGTAAAACTCTCCCTCTTTGCAGATGACATGATCTTGTATTTTAAGAATCCCATGGACTCCACTCCCAAATTACTTGAACTGATTCAAAATTTTGGCAAAGTAGCAGGGTATAAAATTAACCCTCAAAAATCAATGCCTTTTCTGTATGTCAACAATGAGAAGAGTGTGGCTGAAATCAGGAAAGCAACTCCATTTGTAATAGCCCCACAAAAAAATAAAATACCTAGGAGTTAACTAAAGAAGTGAAGGACCTTGACAATGAAAACTTAAAAAACCTAAAAAAGTAAATTAAGGCAGAACTTGGGAAGTGAAAAAGCCTCCCATGCTCCTGGGTTGGGAGGATTAACATTGTGAAAATGGCAATTCTGCCAAAGGTATCTACAAATTAATGTGAATACCTATTGATATTCCAACCTCTTTCTTCAATGAAATAGAAGAAGCAATCCCAAAATTCAAATGGAACAATAAAGATGACAAATAGCAAAAAAAATAGGAGTATCAATACCAAATTTCAACCTCTACTACAAAGCCATAGTAATCAAAACAGCTTTGTACGGGCACAAGAACAGACCTGAGGACCAATGGAATAGAACTGAACAAAAGAGGAGGTAACAATGTTTGATAGGAAATGTACTCATTACCTTGCTCATGTAACTGTAACCCCTCTGGTACAGTATTTTTACAATAAAAATATGTTTAAAAAAAGAACTGAAGACCCAGAAATGAACCCAAAGACCTATAGCCACCTAATCTTTGATAAGTGAGCTAAAAAAAAAGAATGGAAGAAAGACAGCCTCTTCAGTAAATGGTGCTTTCTGATTCCATTTTATTTTCTCTTTCTGTGCCCAGAGTGGCCTCAAACAGTACTCCTTCTGATCTCAGCCTCCCAAGTTTGGTAATAGGTATGGATCACTTGCATCTGTTTTGAAGTGCTGTTTTAAAATTTATCTTCTATCAGGAAGGCTTTTAATAAAGTTATCATTTGGAAAATTATTAAAGATAACAGAGGTAGACAAATAGATCACTTAACTTTTATTTTAGAAAAAAGCTTTCAAGTTGCTGAAAAAGGCTTTCAGTTCTGTCCTTAGAATAAAATAACAGAAACAATAAACTCAGATTAATTTATTCAGGAAGTTACAAATAGTTTTCTAGTCACTAGAATCAATTACAGAGTAAAGAAAAAAGGCACTGGTGCTAGAGGACTGGCACCAATGGACAAATATCCAAATTTTCTAAAAAGTAAACATATATAAATTCAGACATACAAATTTAACATCAATTTGTCTATAAATAGCTTTCCAATTAGACTATCATGAAAGTTAACAATAAGAGCATATTCTCAGAAATACTAGAGGAGTCCCAAAGAAGATAATCTTTTCTTCAAAGAGTAACCAGTATATTATTTTATGGGAAAAAATACCCTATAATCATTGATTTGCTTAAAATGTGACAAAATTGCCCATGAATTCCCAGAAGAAATGGTACAATCCCTACTATTATATGTTAAGCACACAGGGATAAAAGAAACAGTCCATAAGCAAAAGTAATTGTCATGAGGACTGAAAATATTTTTCCATGATTCCAATGGCTATAACAAACTAGAGCCAATAATATGTGAGCTAGCCACTGTAAAGTAATAAAATATGATAGCAAAGGTAAAATTGAGACTCTAACATTCCAAAGAATTTAGCATCCAAAGAAGCAGTATGGTTTGAGTAAATTTCCTTTCAAAAAATACACAGATCTGAATTTGAATTGTCCCTGAGAATGTGAGCGATGATAAGCCACAGGAGAAACTAAAATCAACTAATTGTTGAAGTGTGCCAAAAACTACTTAGCTAAAGAGAGACAAAAAATCGGGAAACTGATGCAGTCACTTAAATGATACTGGGCACAAATTGTTTAAATAGGGATACAGGTTGACTCATTGCAACAATAGATGTACAAGACGCTATGTCAAAAAACAAACTTTCCAATTTAGGGGAGGGCTGGCATGGGGGTGTGTGTAGCCATGGAGCTGGGAGGGAAGGGATGGTAGGGGAAAAACAAAGAAGGAAGAGGCTACAATGCTGGATAAGAAATATACTCATTACCTTGCTCATGTAATGTACAGTATTTTCACAATAAAAACTTAATTAAAAAATGATACTGGGCTCATGGGGTTCTTATTATCTCAAGACAGGTGGGATTTTTTTTAAACTAGAACAATTCAGGCCTGTGGTCCATGTTTGTAATTCCATCTACTCTGGAGGTTGAGGCAAAAAGATTATGAGTTTGAAGCCGGGTGCTGGTGGCTCACGCTTGTAATCCTAGCTACTTAGGAGGCTGAGATCTGAGGATCGCGGTTCAAAGCCAGCCCGGGCAGGAGAGACTGTGAGACTCCTATCTCCAATAAACCACCAGAAAACCAGAAGTGGCGCTGTAGCTCAAGAGGTAGAGCGCTCGCCTTGAGCTGAAGAGCTGAGGGACAGCGCCCAGGCCCAGAGTTCAAACCCGCACAACACACACACACATACACACACACCCCTTCTCATCATTTATGGGGAAATAAATTTGTTCCAGAGTCCAGAACTGGTTAGAACCAATGGAGGCCTCCTAAAGACCTCTGTCTAATGTTTTGATACTGACTTCTTGATGCTGTCATAAAAAAGAATTAAAGACACATTGGAATAAAGACCAAGAAAATTTATTATGTGAAGCAAAGTGAAGGAAAGACAAGACAGCACACAGACCAGTCTTGCGCGCAGGCACATTTGATAACAGATGTGATGAATATTTAACATCATATATATTTAAGAGGAAAAGTTGGCTTAGGTAAGGCTCAAATTCACCTTAGAATAAGTGTTTTCCTTTGTTCTCATACCTGATGCATTTAATAACTCTTGCTGTTTGCACTTTTATCAGTTGTGTTTAGAACTTTAAGACTGACCTGCTCATTAAACTTTTGCCACTGATGTCTAGGCAGCCCATCATAGAAAGAATGGATTTTACCACATACTCCTTTCAGGACAGGTGTCTATAAAAACTTTAAAACACATTTTATGCCAAGAAAGTCATTTTCCTGAGTATTTTTCTAGGATGAGTGTCTTTTATAAGATCCTTGTCCAGGTTTTAGAGCATACAATTATCTTGGGCACACAGAAAAGGTCAGAGGAGGGTACTGCTCTTTTTCCTTTTTCTTTCTTTTTACTGATACTTTTGCTTGGCGTTGGTTGGGGAGTGAGGCTTAAAGCAAAGAAGATAGTGCTCTGTGCTCCTAATAGACCTAACCATTAGTATAGTGTTTGTCTCTTAAATCCCTGCTGCTGATTCCCATGCTTCATTTTCCCCCAGTGGATGCTACCTCAAAATGACAAGGGTATCCACAACCCAGATGTCATCTTTGCCAACATGCAGAAGAGCTCAGTTGCTTCTAGTGAAATAGCACAAAGATCCTACAGGAAATCTAATCACTTCAAAGGGCATGAAATCTGCTCTGTGCACAACCTTGCTGGGGCATTTCTGTTCTGTTTTGTTTTTACTTATGGACACAGTAGAAAACCTATTTCAGCATAACTTTAACCTTCTGCCCGTGTTAAATT
The DNA here is from genome assembly GCF_019054845.1 of Dipodomys spectabilis. NCBI lineage: Eukaryota > Metazoa > Chordata > Mammalia > Rodentia > Heteromyidae > Dipodomys > Dipodomys spectabilis. The sequence goes on from NW_024870774.1 coordinate 747,351, forward strand.
TTCAGCTTCTCAGAAAATATGTCCGAGGCACATATGATAAACAAATCTAACATTTAGGCCCAAATTCATCTTTTATCTTTCACAAATGTACCTTGATGTAAAGATTCATTGGAGAAAAGTATTAGTTGCAAGTCTAAAGAAAATAATTTTGTATTGTGGATTATTTGTTGAAAACAATAGCATAGCTCAATTGTACTGACTATAATATCAGTATTTTATGTATTGTTAATAAATTCCAAAATATCAGTGGCTTGCAAAATGAAATGTGCTTCTTGTCCATGTAAAGGTCATTCACAGGTGGCTAGTGCTGGGGGGTAGGAAGGAAAGTTTGGTCCACATTCTTTCAGGCCTTCTAGCTTTATTTTCTGGTTTCAGAGATTTATTGAGAGTCCAGAAAATAGACATGAAGAGTTATTGGAGAGTTTTAGAAATGACATGGTATCTTTTGTGCCTTAATTCCATGGCCCCCACTAGATTGTGTGTTTGTGTATGTGTGTGTGTGTGTGTGTGTGCATGCACGCGTGCACCAGTATTGGACCATGAACCCAGAGCCTTCCTCTCTCACTTGACTTTTTCATTCAAGGCTGAATCTCTACCATTTGAGCTCATCTCCACTTTCAGCCTTTTGCAAATTAACTGAAGATAAGAGTTCCACAGACTTTCCTGCCCAGGCTGGTTTTGAACACAACCATCATATCTCAAATGCCTGATTAGCTAGGATTACAGGAGTGAGATGCTGGCTCTTGGTGAAAATTTGAATTTTTAAACATTTGAAAATTAAAGTCACAGACAGCAGCACATGTCATTGGTTTAAAAAAAATCTGTGCTGGTTTATGTGTGGAGTCAGTTTGATATAGACTGTTGGAAGTCTGGTACTATAAAGATAATTTATTTGCTAATACTCATCACTATTCTCTGATTAATGAAGACTGATGTTTGAAAGTGCAATTGAGAAACACCATATGTGGTTTTTTTTTTTTTCTGTGTGTGTGTGTGTGTGTGTGTGTGTGTGTGTGTGTGTGTGTGTGTGTGCCAGAACTAGGATTAAAGTCAGAGTCTCATGCTCTTGACCAATTTGATTGCCCATGTCTGACATTCAACCACTGAGCAATGCCTACATTTCAATTATTTACTTGTTATTTGAAGATAGAGTCTTACAACATTTCTGCCTCTGCTGGCACTAATTCTTTATCTTTTGTTCCTAATTTCATCCTCTGAGTAGCTAGGAGCACAGATTTAAGCTCTGTGTCCAGTGTCTGAATTTATTATTATTATTATTATTATTATTATATTTTTGTCTGTCATAGGGCCTGAACTCTAGGTCTGGGTGCTATCCCCCAGCTCTTCAGCTCAAAGCTAGTGCTCTACCACTTGAGCCACAACAGCACTTCCTGCTTTTTCTGCGAATGCGGTGCTGAGGCATCAAACCCAGAACTTCATGCATGCAAGGCAAGCACTCTACCACTAAGCCACCTTCCTATCCCCCTGAATTTGATTTTTGAAGGAGAAAATAGTTTTGAATATTCTTATCAAAATCGTTATCTTAATCATTATTTTCAAACAAAACTTAACATAAAATATTACCTGAGAAGAGATCTACCATACACTCAATGATTATAGTCATGATTTTGTCAGTCATAGGGCTTGAACTCTGGGCCTGGGCGCTGTCTCTAAGCTCTTCAGCTCAAGGCAAGTGCTCTACCACTTGAGCCACAACACCATTTCTGGTTTTCTGGTGGTTAATTGGAGATAAAAGTCTAACAGACTTTCCTGCCCGGGCTGGCTTTCAAACATGATCCTCAGATCTCAGTGTCCTGAGTAGCTAGGATTACAGGTGTGAGCTACTGGTGCCAGGCTTTAGTAATTCTTGATATTGACCTCAAAGCTTTACACTTGCTAGGCAAGCACTCGACCACTTGAGTCACTATATCAACTGCTTTATGCGTTGATTATTTTGGAAGTAGGAGTTCACTGTGTGATATGGGCAGCCAAGGCTGCTATCTTTTTTTTTTTCTTGTGCTTCCAAGGAATAACAGTGATTAAAATATATTCTTGAAAAAGCCTAAGAGTGGTGGAAAAGCGATAAGCATTTTCAACAAAAACATGATAACTATGTGAAGGAATACAAATATTAGTTGCCAAAATTTTTAATTCTACAATGAATAATTAAAAACACCATTTTGTGTAATAAATCCATACAGTTTTATCGGTCAGTTTGAAAAGTGTAAACAAAACGTTATCTCATAAAATTATACAATTTTAGGACCAAATATCCCTGAGAAAATGTCCTTTCTAATATTACTTTCTAAAAACAGAATGGCATATTTTTATTATGCAATTGCACTGTAAAGGTATCAAGTAAGGAAATGTATGAACCCAGCTTTCTTCGTGCCTGTAAATGAAAGCTACCTGCTATGCTGGACACTTAGTCAAGTTACCTGTTCCAAACTTGTCAACGGTGAGACTGATCCTCACTCTGACATTGTGAAGTGTGAAAAGGGACAGTGCTAATTTTGCAGCTTGTCCCCTGTGCCTATGTTATTTGATTTATGTGCCTTACCTGCCTCTGATGACGCTGTCTGAATTCATAAATCTCAGTAAAAGAACAGAGACCCATAACTCAAAGAGGATAGGATGGGTTACACCCCGAGGCTGAGAATGTACCGTGGAGCTGGAGCTCTGTTCCCTCATGAACACCCACAGGTATCAGAGTTGCTGGAGGTTAGGCATTCATCACACAGGGTCTCAGTCAGGAGACATGGCAGACTTCCAGGAATAGATGATGTGTGTGTGTGTGTGTGTGTGTGTGTGTGTGTGTGTGTGTGTGTGTGTGTGCAAACTTTTCTGTAGTCCATATAAAATTTTGGTTAGTTTTGCTTTTAACTAAAACAGCAAGCAAAGTAAAGGTGATACAAATATTCTACAAATATAAACCCCCACATCATCTATACCTACTTGCCAGTGCCTACTTTCTCTAATGTATAAGATTCCCATACAGGCTTTATGAAGAAGAAATACTTACAAGCCATAAGATGCATGTTTTTAAATGCATTAGCTAATAAAGAAGATGATAACACAATGACAATACATGATCATTATTCAAAAGCACTCAGCAGTTCAAGAACTCAGAAGGAGAGTTCACTGAGGATTCGAAGATGGAGAAGCGTATAATCTAACACAAGTAATGTGTCTAACTTAAAATGAAGATGCTTCATGTTCATGAGAAGCTTCTGGAATAGCCACAGCTTAGTGCTTTCCAAGTATTTGTGCTTTTTTTATTTTTACTATAATTAGATGTTTCCCTGTGTTTAATTCAACTCAGACACAAATTGTAAATTTATGTCAGACATTGAGTTTTATTATTACAGCCAATATTGTCTTCTCTACCCAGCCACAGTTACTTCGGCTTTAATTACATAAAAGTTAGGCCAATACAACAGTTATTATTCAATAAATAACTTGAATATTCAATATTTCTCAAGCATTCATTCCATATCATTTACTGTTTGGGTACTAGAAGCACAATATTGACAGTATAGATTCAATCCTCACCATCTAGAGCCTTATGGTCTACAAAGTAAGTATTTCCATCAACAATGATGTCAAACTATGCCAGTTACAATGACAGAGAAAACACATTGTTTTCAACAATAAACACTTTGTTGTCTGACTAAGAGGAAATATTTCTATAGGAATTTGCTTTAGAGTTAAGCCATGAAAGATATAAAGTCAAAGGCAAGTAGAAATCGGGTAGGAGTATGCTCTGAGTGAAGAGAGAAGTATGTGAGTACTTTTCCATCCTGGGAAGCCATATGGAGACTCATCTTCTTAAACCTGAGAAAAGAGACAAAGAAACCCACCAGTTCTCAGAGAATCCTAAGGGAGTCTTCAAGGTTAAAGTTATTTTAATAATACTACCAATTGGTATTTGCTTTTTTTTAAAATCTCCTTTTCTTATGAGAATTTTCCAGAAGTCGCAATGATGTCTTAAAGCAAGCATAAGAATCCAGCTGTCTTCTATTAAGCTAGTCATTAAAAATAGTTGCACAAATGCAAAACCATGTTGCCTTTCTAATTGATTGGTTCTGGAAAATGGAGTTTGCAAAATAGATATGTTATTTGTATAAACATTCAGTGTATTTTATTTCTAAGTTAATTAAGGGATACATTTTTTAATTTCTTTGTTTTAATTTATATAAATATTCAAGATATAACTCATTGAAACAAAATACATTTAGGATCCTAGTTAAATTTTAATGAATAGACTTATGGGGCAAAAATCCTTGAAAACCACTAATATAATATTACCCTCAAATGAGGACCATGAGAGTGACTGTATCAATTAAAGGACCTCAATAATAATTCTACCAGCTGAGTGTGGTTGTACACTCCTATAATACTGGCAATTAGAAGCCTTAGTCAGGAATCCTAGAAATCAGGAAGTTTAAAGCCAGCATGAACTACATAGTCCCATCTCAAACAGGCAAATCAAAAAAAAAATTATACCAGACAAGAAGGTAACAGTACTGATCAGCATTTTAAGGTGTTTGTCCCTGTGTTTTACTTGTTTCCCCATTCTTAACTAATTTTCTGAGCATATATGTTCAATAGTTTTCTATTTTACTGTCAAAATGTCCTGGATTAAAAGATGGTTATTTTATCTACAGATTAACTGATGGTGTTGGTTGGGCCTTTCCAAGTTTGCTCTTAAACAGAACCCTAGACAAGGAATTGTTCAGGTAATTATTTATGTGAGGTACTTTGGGGGCAAATATGCATTCCCAGCACTAACATATTGCTTGAAAGGAAAAAAGACAAACTTCACTTTTTTTGTAGGTTTTGTGTTGCTTTGTTTTGTCTCAAGGTCCAACACTGTGTATTCAGTTGTTGACCTATTCCAGTTATGATGACTGACTAGGAAGGGAACTGTCAATTTGTGCTTTAGACATTTTAACTCTAGATGTCCAGTATATTACGGGTTCAGTACTATTTTCTAATTCTAGAAATAAAAAATCTTTCCCTTGAAGTCTTCCCTTTTAAATCTTTACATTTAATATTTTGAAAGAATGTTAAGAGCAACAGTCTTCTGCTGCATTTTATAGAAGGTCATTCAGAAGTTGGGTGGCTTACTATGAATACCAGAAATTGGATGCTTGAATTGTAGTAAGGTTATTGTCTAAGTAGAGCCCTTTAAATAAAAGAAAGAAAGAAAAAGAAAGAGACAAAAGAAAGAAAGAAAGAAAGAAAGAAAGAAAGAAAGAAAGAAAGAAAGAAAGAAAGAAAGAAAGAAAGAAAGAAAGAAAGAAAGAAAGAAAGAAAGAAGGAAGGAAGGAAAAGAGAGAGAAAAAAGAGTGACAGAATGAGGACTGTGGGAAAGAAGGAAGGAAGGAAGGAAGAAAGGAAGGAAGGAAGGAAAAGGAAGGAAGGAAGGAAAAGGAAGGAAGGAAGGACGGAGGGAAGGAAGATCTCCCTACAACACGAGAGAAGAGCCCCCCGCCCCCAACATCCCAAAGAAGGAGCTAGCTAGCTAACATTAACAGGACGAGGATGCAGGGATCTGTAATGAAACAAATCACTCAATTCCAACTGCAGATTTTGAGATCAGATACATCCTTTTGGAATATCTGTCAACAAACATGGATGCTTCATGTATAGTATGTTTGAGAGATAATAGAAAGGTTGCAAGTAAGGGTGGAGGAAAAGTGAGAAAAATAAAAACACCCAGTGAAGACACAGAAGAACAAGCAAGCAAACAGTGTCCTTCTGGGAACACTCACCTTTGTTTTGGGGAACATCAAGGGTGTCTAGCTATAGGCTCTGATGTTATTCTAGACATTTCTACTGACATAAAATGAGGTTTCTAAATTATGATGAAATCGGTACAGCCAACCACCAGGGAAGCCATTAAGAATTTAACACAAGGGAGTGTGGATTCTACTTGTCAAAGAGAATATTAGAACACTGTTTGATATAAAATGCAGCTATCACAGCTCTGAGGACTGGGTTCCACAGCTGGGTTTTCCTTGAACTCATTGCCTCACAAAGGCAAACACAGAATGAGCTGCTTTACAAGGGCAGCATACTTTGTGCCAAAGCAAAGAGAGAAAATCAACGGAATGACATGAGGATTTGATTGGATATCTATCTAGCAAACTGTGAGACAGAAAAGAACTCCATAGGGACCAAGAGGTAAAAAGTAGACAACAAGATATTCTCATAGAACTTGAAATTTCAGACACAGCTAGCCTGGGATACTTTCTATCAGTGTGAGTTCCCTATATTTTACCTTTTAGAATCCCAATATGCTTCATTTTAAAAATGAGGATAATAATATGGGTCATAAGAACAATGTCAGAATTAGTAAGCAAAAGAAAGGCAGGTGCCTACCATAGTATTTTCTCATTGTTACATTAGACTGCATGTCTGAAACTATAAGTGTGTGTGTATGCTGTATGTATATAGACATATATATTACATGCACATATATGCTGGTACTGAGGATTGGAGGTTGATGCAGAATCTGGACACTGTCCCTTAGCTTTTTCCCTCAAGGCTGGTGCTCTACTACTGAGCCACAACTCCACTTCAGGCCTTTTGCTGGTTAATTAGAGATAAGAGTCTCATAGATTTTTCTGCTCAAGCTGGCTTCAAACTGTGATCCTCGGATCTCAGCTTCCTGAGAAGCTAGGATTACAGATATGAACACCAGCAGCCAGCCCAACTATCTTGAAAAGAAATAGATAGTGTTCTATTATATGTTAGATAACTTACTTGAATTGTGCCCTGAGTGCTAAAAAATTATATGATTATACTAAGCATCAAATGTCATTATGTGAGCCTGTGCAGCATTCTGACCTTCTTAGCTGCAGAAAATTCTGAAATAGTCTAGTCACTGTTTCCTTCAGAGAATTCTGTCATATAGAGGCAAAATAAAAAGTTGAAGCTGGATGCCAATGGTTCACACATGTAATCCTTCCATACTAAATTGACTGAGATCAAGAGGATTGTGTTTCAAAGCCAGCATGGGTAGAAAATTTACTAAATTCCATCTTCAATAGAACTGAAGGCACCTGGCTCAAGTGGTAGAGCACTAACCAAGCAAGTGTGAGAACCTGGGTTCAAACTTAGTACAGTCAAGGTTTTTAAAAAAAGACAAAGACAAAAAAGAACATGAAGTTGACTAAACCTCTATGTCTCTGTCACTGTGCAGTTATTACATATTTTGAATGTGTGCCCAGAGACCTAACAGTAGAGCTCTGATTCTAATCATCTGAAAATTATTTCAAGAATGTGATAATTAGTTGACCGAGTTCAAAAGGCACAGGACAGAAGGCTCAGTCTTAGTTGATATCATTAGGCCTCTCTGCAGTGTCCTGATGTACTCCCCATTCCAAGGTGATCGAAAGAAGAAATTAGCTTCTTTAGTTCTATCTTTCTTCTCTTTCCTGGGCCTCTTTTCTGTTTTCTTGCAAATGTTTCTATAATTTCCCCTGTAGTTCTAAATGAGCTTTTCCCCTAACTATGTCTGCCCCTGACAATGTCCAGTGCTCCAATAGCCTTCTTAAATAGCCTTCTTAATTTTTTCCAATATTAACATACTACTCCCTTGATATTCTGTTTAAGTTACCTGTCAGGGGAAGAAAATGAGTTCAGATACAGCAATCCATGCAGACTCTTACAGATAAATAGCTTAATGCCTTTTGCTCCCCTAGGGCATTTATATTCTAAGACAGAATAGTTTGAAATGAAAAAGACTACCATGCACAGGAAAGACCTCTAATGTTGGAAGTTTCCTTCCAGTGGCAGGAGGAAAGAAAGGAATTCTGAAAGCTCACCCTTTGTTAGTACTTACCGAAGTGAGATCTACTGGAAACTCTGGAAAAAGAATTCACACTCCAGATGCATTGAAACCACTTCAGTCTAAGGTATTAAAATAGTGAAGTAGAACTGTTTATGAACAAAGTAAAATGAACTCTAATGGTGACAGGAAGATGTTAAGATTGTGAGAAGAAAGTCAGAATGCTCATCAAGTGACTCCAGAGTCATTTGGAGAAAGTGCGTTTTCAGACCATCTTTCTCTCAACAAGAATATTAAAAACTGTGGACTTGATATCATATATTCAGTGCCATTTAAACTTCCAAACCCAATGGAAGGCAAAGCACACACCCAAAGCAATTTCACAAAGCATCATGTTTATTACACTGCAAGCTCTCCCTCTGGCTGAAAATCTTGGTGCAACAGTTTTGGAAAACAAGTAGTGAAATGTATTGCTAAAGGCTAGAAAATGAAGAGTGATTTAAAACTGTGGAAAGACCATGAAGAGAAAAGATAAAAAGTAGTGACAGAAGTTTATTTCATTCCCATCATGAGATCCCGCAATGTTTATATTGCTTATTGCCTTCAGTTACCAAGGCCACAAACTATTATTTTCAGAGTCTCGTTGTCCCTGTAAGAGCTTCAAAGGCAAAATGGGAAGATGGAGGGCTTGTGGGGGAAAAATTGCCTGACCATTCTTAATAGGTTTCCTTTTCCATTTTTTTTCTGGAGACAATAGCAAGAAGAAGGAGATGCTTAAGAATATAATAATGATCAAGATGATAATAATAATATTAATCATCTCCCAAAACATTAATCATCATCTTAGAATATTGAACGTAAATCAGGTCCCTTTGTCTTTCCTCTTCCATTTTCCTATCCTCACTGACATGAAGAATATAGACTAAATAATTCTCTGAAAGTAATTCTGGATGCCTAGTGGTGAAACTTTTTATTAAAATTTTAATAGACACACAAAAGGAAGCTATCTTACTGACAGAACAAATTCATCAGATGAACTATCCAGTTCACAGAAAATACAATTTAAATTATGTAATGAAGTTTCAAACAATGGAATAAAATAAATGAATACATATATAGACTCATATATTATTTTTCTGAAATATTAACCAACATGGTTCATGAATCAAGCTTAGCTTTACTTGTATGCAAGATGAATGCCCTTGTACACGAACAGTGTTATTTTCTATTTCTTCCTCTGCAGTAACTCTTAAGTGATTTTTTTGATATCAGGCAGATAAATTTATTAGTGTGCCTAGTAAAGTCTCAAAGATAATTGTGATGCTTAATCTTTTTTAATTATATTTTTATTATCTTTAAATAGTTAAGTGATTTTTTAATGCAACAATAGGATGTATTTTCCCCCAGAGAAACATTCAAAAGGAGAATTCCTTCTTCTAATCAACAATAAGTAATGTTAGGCAAAAATTCAGTATTTTTTTAAAAAGATTTTTATGCCAATTTATGAGATGTCCTGAAAGTTTGTCATTTTATAATGGCTATGTGACTCAATTCAGTGTTTGGTATGAACTGTACTTTTTTTTAGGACGTATGCATTTGGTTCTGATAAATGACATGTGCAACATATATTTCAGGCTTTTATTTGGATCTCAAATTTGGTACTGAAGGTGAAATGCCATTAGGAAAAGTGATATTCTGGGAAGACAGCAGCTTCATGAGACCTAATTCAGCCTTAGACTTGTGTTGCTGAGGTAAAGGGCCAGGCAAATTATACCATCAAGATCCTTCATGTCTTACATGATCTGAGTTTTATCCTACACAAGGAAAAGGAGAGGAGAATCTGAATGGTTCTCAGTACAACATCCTCACTGGCTGCATAATGACGCGGCTGTTCCTTGCTCCTAGCTTCTTCCCTGAAAGCCTAGATATGCAAGTGCTGCCTGTATCTGAAATTGAATTCTGTTTTAAATATCTTATCTAGTTAGTGAGGTTAGGTGTCCTCTCCTTTCTTCTCCTCCCTCCATTTTTCTCCTCTCTCCCCTCCCCTTCCCTTGCCCTTTCTCTCCCCTTCCCCCTCCCCCCTCCTTCGTGTGTGTGTGTGTGTGTGTGTGTGTGTGTGTGTGTGTGTGTGTGTGTGTGCGCGCGCGCGCGCGCCAGTGCTGAAATTTAAAACCAGGGATTAGGTGCTGTCCTTCATCTTTTTGCTCAAGGCTAGCACTCTACCATTTGAGCCACACCTCTCCACTTCTAGGCTTGTGAAGGTTAATTGGAGTTAAGTGTCTCCTGGATTTACCCACCCTGGTTGGCTTCAAACTGTGATCCTCAGATCTCAGTCTCCTGAATAGCTAGGATTTGCAAGCACAATCCACTAGCAGGTATGTATTTCTTATAATGAACTTTGATTCTTATTAAATATATAATTTCTTATTCTGCTTTTTCCATCTCTTCCTGATGCCTTTTGTGAAAAGATTTCTTACATAATTTAACAACAACAAAAAAGTCAATCCATCATTGTTGGTGGGAGTGTAAACTTGTTCCTCAAAAGACTCCACATAGAGCTCCCCTATGACCCAGCAATTCCCCTTTTGGGCATTTACTCAAATGTTTACAAACAAGACCACACTAAAGCTACCAGCACAACTATGTTTATTGCAGCATTATTTACTATAGCTAAGATTTGGAGCCAACCCAGATGTCCCTCAGTAGATGAATGGATCAAGAAAATGTGGTATATATACACAATGGAATTCTATGTCCCCATCAGAAAGAACGACATTGCCCCATTTGTCAGGAAATGGAAAGACTTGGAAAAAATTATATTAAGTGAAGTAAGCCAGGCTCAAAGAAACATAGGTCCCATGGTTTCCCTTATTTGCAATAGTTAGTATATGTCTGAGTCAAGCAGAAAAGGTCAGATAAGGTGATGTTAGGAAAATGAACCCTAAGATATGTATTTTAAATGTTTTTTTTTCTTTCATGCATTTGTTTCTAATGCATTTATAAGATTATTTCTTGGTTGCTTTGTATGTCCCTCACCCACAGTATAACCCCTGCTGTCACTGTATTTGATGTCGGTATAATTTGTGGAGGGGAAGGGGAAAAGCAAGTCGTTTAAATAAGGATACAGGTGGACCCGTTGCAACAATGAGAAGTACAAATTGTCATGTGGAAAATGAACTTTTCAACTTTGGTGGGGGGATGGGGGGGGGCGGGGGCGGGGGGAGACTTGGAAGGGATGGGAAGGGGAAACAAAGGAGGAGGCTACAATACTTGATAAGAAATGTACTCATTATCTTGCCCATGTAATTGTAACTCTTCTGTACAGTTTTTTCAAAATTAAAAAAAAAGTCAATCCAAAATTTGCCGCTATAGAACTGGACACTGAATCTTGAAGGGTTAAACAAGTTGCAGAATTGGTTAGGGTTTTGTTTCCTCTCTGGAAATTGCTTGCCTGAACGATTTCTAAGCTGTTAGGGTTACCATGGTAATTATTATACTTAAGTGATGAGGTTTATTTGTGAAGCAAGAAATCCAACAAACTCGTCTGTATCTCTGAGTTGGGATGAGGAGCAGCCATCTTTAAGGAGCCAACTTGAAGAATAATGCATGTCTGTCTTTCTCAAGATGTTAAATGGGTTTGTGAATGGGAAACTTGAATCCATTAGTAAACATTACAGATGCTGCACTTGCTGGTTGGGATTTGCCCTTTGAAGACAAACTGAAGTTATAGATAATCTGAGAGTCAGCTGAACTTATGAAGAATTAAGTCTATTAGAGCATCTGATAGGACCTTTTCTCTTCTTTATGGCTGAAAATAATTGTTTTTGAAGTCAATTCATTTTATGTCATGTTGATACTTAAAAGGTTATATATTATTGTTTATTAGTATTACTACTATTATTATATTTACTATAATTACTATTATTATTACTATCCAAAGGATATGGGCTAATGAGCCCATTTCTCCTTACATGATTGAAAAAAAAAATTAATTGATTGGCACCAGTCAATCTTCTTGGTAGACTTTTGTATCATAGTATGCTTTTGCAAAAATCAGCAGTGATATTTATGGTGGGAAGGCTCAACACCATTCTTTACATACAGGAGGGTTGGATTTGGTGTCCATGCCATCTGGAAATAGTATCTGTAAGTCTGAAATACATCGTCTTAGTCCAAAATCAATTCTCTTTCCCAGTGCTTATGGCTCATGCCTGTAATAATTACTATTCAGGTGCCTTGAGATCTGAGAAGTGCAGTGTCAAGTCAGCCCATCAAGGAAAGGCGAAGAGTTTCTTATCTCCCATCATTCACCAGAAAGTAGGGAGTGGAACAGTGGCTCAAGTGGTAGAGTAACAGGCTTGAAAAACAGCAACAGAAAAGCTAAGGGACAGGGCATAGGCCCTGAGTTCAGGCCCCAGTACCAGCATTTAAAAATATTTCTAGCTTGGTGCCAGTGGCTCACACCTATAATCCTAGCTACTCAGGAGGCTGAGGTCTAAGGATTGTGGTTTGAAGCTAGCCAAGGTAGAAAAGTCCCCATGAGACTCTTATCTTCAATCAACCACTCAAAAACCAGAAGTGGCTCTGTGGCTCAAAGAAGGAGAGTGCTAGCTTTGAGCCAAAGAGCTCAAAGACAATGCCCAAGCCCTGAGCTTAAGTTCTATAACTGACACACAAAAAAATCTGTTTGTGTTCTCCGAATTATATCCAGTTGGTCTTTAAAAATTAGACATACAGATTTTAAAACAACCTGGAAATTCCTGCTCGGGTGAATTCCTGTACATTGAGCATCTCTTTATTCTGGCCCTTATCAAAGGGTGACATGGCTTTCTTAGTGAGGCATCCAGGTATACTACTGGGCCACTGTTGCATAAGGACAGAGGGGGCAGGGTACAGCCCACGCAGACTTAGTTTGCATAAGCTTTAGCCCGTTCTCATTTATTGTCTGTCTGTTTGGTCAAGTTATTTGGTCAAGTTATTCTCTAGGCCTTAGTTAGATACAATCATAAAACCAGTTTTACAGAGTTGTTCTGAGGATGAAATAAGTTAATACACAGAAAGTTAGAATCTCTCCTGGCAAAAATACTATTATGAGATTACTAGTAGCTTATCAAAGTATTTAAAAATTGCCTTTACACTCTCAGTAGTCAGTGAATCCTCAGATTGCTTGCTGAAGGCAGATTATGTTTGTTTGTTCATTTTGTTTTGTTGTTTTGAAAGAATGAATTCAGGAATGAGTTGAAGAATCCTTTTATAACTTCTACCATGATTGGTCATCTGATTTTCAGGGGAAAGCAACCTAGAACCATTCTAGTGGGTAGGCCTTAGAGCATAAGGTCTTATTTTATTCTTAAAAAAACTCTGGCCAGGAACTCCACTGTCTTCCTAAAAATCTTTGTCAATGAAGGAAGCTTTGAGCAGTGTGCCTTAGAGGGACAAGATGTCTACTTTAAGACTGGATGTCCTAATTATGAAAAGCCATTGGTACTGGACAGTATTGCTTTCTTTCCTCTATATATCAATGTCTTCTCTCTGTTGCATATACTGATTTGAATTCAACAATGAAAATTGAGTTACACGATATTTTAAGGGGCAGAGGTTCTTTTACCACTTGGCAATTTGATCTCCAAACAAATCTTCCTGCCTATTTTGTGGGGTTATATTTTTGTTTCTTTGTATCCTATTTTATAAGAGGTATTCGGAGAAAAGCAGACTTACTTGACATTTCTAAGCCATTGGGATGCTTTTTAATTTGTTTCCAGGGTATTTAATCTATAAGACATACCAGGCTGAATAATTTATGTAACAAAACAATGACAACAAGGTCAAAGAAGAAGTATGACTTTACCATGGGGAATATTCATGACATGATGCTATTTGAGATATGCTTCTTGAATATTAAAGAGTTTTTCCTAATGTTAAGTTCCAATTAAATAAGCAGAAAGGTATAAGAAAGAAAATTGGATTCCTTTTGAATAGGAGAAATTAAGCAAATTCTAGGATAGCAATTATCATATTGCTAATTGAAAAATGTTAACCACTGTCCACACAATATTTAGAGATGTTAGCTAGCAGTGTTTTCACTTGTGACCTACTTGCAAAATAAACCTCAGAGTACCAGATATTCTGCATCAATAAATCAGATATTCATAATCTGATTTATTCAGTGATACATAGTCTCAATTATTTATTTTTGGTTACATTTCAACTTAAAGGGAAAGAGTCAAAGCAATAGCACTTGCTGCTCTTAAGATGACTTATAGATTGTGTTTCTGACAAGATTTAACTCTGTTGTTCCTTTAATAACACAGAAGGAGCCATGTTGTAAAGGCATAATGCCTCCTTATATACAGAAAACAAAAATAAATAGATGATCTAATCTAACAATGAGCCCTATATCAGAAGTGAAGAAATCTGAATATTAGTATACCCCATCATTAGTTAACGTGTATTTTGGACCTAACTGAATTAATGGTGATATGTGTCATTTATTAAGGACTTAGTTTTTTAGAGGAACTAATCCTTATAGTTGTAATGAACAAGCCAAGACTTTAGTGGATGATGGCAATAATCCACTCCTAGAAAGTCAGAGGGATCTCTTCTCTTTCAACTGCTGGTGCTACCCTCTGCCTGAGATTAATTTCCTGGAGCACTCCCCATATCCAATCAGAGGAATGTTCAGAGAAGCAGAAGGGAGAAGAACCAGAATGAAGTCAGAGTAGACCAGATAGGTGGTTGACTTTATCCCTCTGCTTATATTTTGTGTGGACAACACAAAGGCCCCACTTCTCTGTAATTATGGCTTGCAATGTGAAGTAAATCATTGCGCTCAGGTAGTGTTGAGACACAGCAAGCGGGTGCTCCTGCACCAGGTTGAGCTCTCACTATGAGATTAAAAAACAGGAAACTTGTGCTTCGATTGGCAGAGCTGGGCACATCTCTTTGACTTAGTCTGCATTCAGCTACTATGCTAAATCGCCTCTTTGGCCTTTGAAAACCACTATGTATAAAATTCTTCACCCTGATAACTCAAATGACAGTATGTGCAATCCCTGTTATACTTCAGGGATATTGGAAAATTGTGAGCATGTCAGGGCTTGTCTTCTCTCTGTTATATAGATGAACTGTCTGGGCATCTTTTTATAGCTAACGCCTTTACCTGTACAATATATACCATCTCTCCCTGCCATCTCCAGCAATTCTTCCATCTGTTTTCTGCATCATAAAATCTTCCTTCTCATCATTATACAAATATACTATCATATCTCTGATCTCGAAAATGAAAATATTTCTTAACTCTACATATCTAACTTGCTATTGCTTCATTTCTCTACTCATTTATATAATAAATAAGAGAATATACTCACCTTTTACAATTCTTTTCTGCTTCCTCTTGTATCTGCTCCAATGCAGCTCTTCATTCACTGTAGCAGTATCGATCTTGGTGAGCTTACCAAGATCGTTTCTGTGTAGCTAAATGAAGCCAATTTTTGTCATCATCTTATTAGACCTATCACCATCATTCTCTCTTCTGTTTGAAAGTCTTTCTAAAGTGCTAAGATATTCACACTCATTTGGCTTTCTTTCCACCTTCCTAGATTCTTTTCATATGTCTTCTTTCATTCTGCTTCATCTCTTTCATTTTCATTTGTAGAATTCCCCACGGCCCAATCTTTACATGTGTTTTTTCTCTCTTTATACTCTACTCATTCACCTGATGAAGTTATCTAGTCCTATGCTTCAAATACCATGCATAAACAGATTTCCATATTTCTTCCATGGAAATCATGTTTTCCATTGTTTAAATCTACTGCCAGTACCTCCAACTTAAAATAACCCAAATCAAAGTTCTTGCTCATCCATCATAACCATACTGGTTCCAGTCACTTCTGTTTCCCACATGTATTAGAGCTGTATCTTCCTAATAATCTAGTCAGATTATGTTCTCTTCTGAACCAAACTTCTGACATGCTTCTCCTCTTATTCCAATTAAGGCCAGTGATCTCATACAGCCTTTAAGGCCTTTGAATCTGAACCTCTATTATTTGTTTTCAAAAATTTCTCCTATTAGTGACCCTATCCCATCCTTTTAGCTGACTCTGGTCCCCAGGACCTCCTTTCTGAATCTTGACCACTTAGCCATTTCTTCCTTCTCATGGCTTTTGCAAATTTCTTTTCCTTCTGTTTGGAGTATTCCTTCCAGATATATTCTCATGTCCCAGTGCTTCAATTTGTTTAGTTCTTTACTCAAAGGCACCTTGTACTTAGGCAACATCTATGTCTATTGTTATTTAAACAAGTTCCTACTCATTTCAGCATTTGCCTTATTTAAAGTTTAACTGCCTATAGAACTTCTCAAATGTATTTCTTGAATAAATCAGTTTCTTTAAGAAATATGCTCTGTAATTATCTGCGATCTTGTCCCTGTTCATTTTTTGACAGTAGCATCTCGGTTCACAGGAAAGACATCAGCATGATGTTGTGAAATTAGGAGGAGTTGTATCTGGTTCTGTACTGGCCCTCGGATGTGGTTTTGATTAGTACGAATGAGAGGCAGTGGCCTATTGCAGGTAGGGAACACTTTTGTCATCCACCCCTAACATCTTAGGGTGGAAAACTCTGTCTTTTCTGAGTTGATCATAGACATGCTATTGTGTTAGCCTTTTCTGTTCTTTATGTGACTACTGCCAAGGCTTTTATTTTCTGCCAGGCACAAGACCTAACCTGTCTGCCTGACAGACTGTGCCTCAGCATTTCTTCACAACTTTTCTCTATACATTTATTATTTGTGGGCTCAAAGATTGGGCCCCTGGCCCATAACTTACCGTTTTCCACATCTAAAAGTCACATGTAACCCAGATACACAACTTGGACTATCTCTCCCGTCTAGTGGATTTCTTTCTTTATTATACTGAGGCTTTTTTTACAGAACACTCATGTTCCTAAGGCCCAAACAGAGGACAGAGTAATAGCTCTATTACTTCTTTACAAAGGAAATTTGGAAAAGAGAAACAAAAATATATTTATGATCATTCCATGTTATATATATATATATATATATATATATGCATAAAGGTATTATGTTATATGATATATTGGTGTTATGCATATGCACAAATATACATTTTTGTTCCATAATAAACCAGAAAATGTGGTTTTTCTCATGTCTTCTTCCTTTCACTATATGGCTAAAATTCCGTTTGTTGACAAGGCATCTTCTCCCTCATTGCTAAGACTGTAATTGGAGACATGGAGTGTGAGACAAACCATCTTATCATACAACAACAGTAAGAAATCATCAGATATCTCATCGGATATATACCCAAGTTAAAAACTATACCTTTTGGAGAGCAAGTATTATTAATATTTACCATCCAAGTTTGAGGAAATTCCAGTATATAATTTGAGATTCACAAATGATGAAGATGAACCAGTACATTATTAAAAAGACAAAACAGGAGAATTAGAGAAGAACATCTGACAGCTGTTCTTGGAACAAGAATTCAGAGGACAATGCCCAGTAAGAAATGTACTCATTACCTTGTTCATGTAACTGTAACCCCTCTGTACAGCATTTTCACAATAAAAAACATACAAAAAATATAAACAAAGATACAGTTTAAAGAAAAAAGAATTCAGCGGAACTCCTAGATAACACAGGACTAGCAAGGCTTGTCCAGGGTATGCAGACATGAATGCCCAACATTCAGAAGTATAGTAGCCATTATAAATTTAGTATTAATTTTCTAGTACAAAGTCTTAATGTCATTTTATTCTTAATCTTTGGACACTAGCATAATGGTTTAGGAATGCTTGAACATAGAGATTAGTGTTTCTTTTCTTAAAGCCTAAAGCCTTGTTCGAATATTCCAATAGAGCAGGGCATTCAGAAGTCCTGGGTACTATGACCAAAAAAGAGAATAGATAAATGTGCCTATGTCTGTTTCCCTTTGGTTCTCAGAATATGCAGAGAATAGGTTACTAAAGAGGAAATCACATTTTTGATTTGCTAAGATGCTCTTTTTTTGTATGCCAGTTGTTGTACACAGAGAGATGAGGATGGAGCATGGCCCACTCTGAGAGGTGCATTACATGAAATGGAATCAGACCAAGGAAGTAGTGCCTCTTCACCATCAATGAGCTTTTAGTCATGAAAGCAGACCTTCCTTCCCTGCTGTTCTTGCTTCTGGGGGAATGAGAGAGAGAATGGCATTTTAGGGTCAGAGGGGAAATTGGGGAAAGGAAAAGAGCCTGGCTGTGATCAATCACAGATAAGTGTTTATGATTTATTTTGACTGAATACTTATTGAGAAACACTGAGATATTCTGAACTAAATTCTATTATAGGAATCAATACACTGGATGAGTATTTAACTGGAATTGACCAAATAAAATATCTCATCTCAGAAATCTGGATGTTGAATGAATAGAAGAGTATTTTATAGTTGTGAGAATAAACTCAGTTCATGTGACACATTTGCTTCAAATAGAATTCTCAATTATACCAATTACATCCAGGCAAGAGGAAAGTTCAACTAATTTGTGTGTGTGTGTGTATGTGTGTGTGTGTGTGTATGTGTATAAAGCATATATATATATATGTATATATATATACATATATTCCTTCTTGGCATTTTTGAAAGAAACAATGGAAGAACTACATCCCCCATGAGTTCTTAAGAGTTTAGTAGCAATAGAGGTTATTAGAATCTGTTTTTTCTGATGGCTCTTACTACTAGCCAGGCATAGAGGGGCTCCACCAACAATAAGCACAATTTCATTGGGACTTTTCAGCTAGGTCCTGTTAATTTCAAATCATTTTCTCCTCTGACATGCTGAATGCATGAAATAATTTCCTGCTTGATAGATGGCAACACTTTAGCACTTCTGGAAAAAAAAAAACAAAAAAACAAAATAGAAGACAATCTTTCCTTCCTGTCTCAGTAAGGGAAATAGCCCATAGGACAAGCTAAAAACTGCCATTGGTTTAAACAAGAAAGGCATTGATTAGGGGGAAAGCAGTGCTGAAAGAAAATCCTAGAGATACTGAGAAGGAGTCAAAGAAGCTACCAGTCAAACACGGAAAACAAAGAAGACTACAGCTGAGAACCTGTGGGACCAGAGATAATAAGAACAGCAGGAGGAGAGAGAGAAAAAACATATAAAGAAGAAGGAAAAAAAAACAATAAAAGATGATACATAAAAGGGAATGAAAAAACCAATAGAAGATGCCAGAATTTTTGACAGTGAGTGGTAGGATCTGAAAGAACTTCTGAAAGAAGTGGCTGAACTTCCCTATGGGGCACCATCCTTGACAGTGAGATATTAACCTAGAGGGAGCTCAGTACAGCTCAAGTCCAACAGAAATAAAAGACACAGAATAACTAAAATGCATGCACTAGATTTCCTTGTGTGCACTCAGAAGCACTTTGCCACAGCCCTTTCAAAGAGAATGTCATTGAAAAAGCTGCATGTTTTAGAAAATGTAATCAAAAGAAAATTTTTGTGTGTTATTTTGTTGCTGCTCTTGTTTATTTTCTTCTTTTTTTTTTTTTCTTTTTGACGTGGCAGCTAGCCCCATTAGGGAAGGATTAATTTAAGAAATCATTTAAAAATAGAATCAGTTTTTTTTTTTTTGTTTTGCTATTTTCTTTTATCCGTGACTTCTCTCTCTTTTCTTGTTTCAGAAATTTTGGACACTGAAATTCTTTCTACCTTTGATTAGTGATCATTCTATTGCACTCATATTTTGAGAGAAATATTTTATTCCTAAGTTTTGTCTCCCCTATTACTGTTCATTAACAGCATCAACCCTACCTTCCAATGATAAAACTTATGACTGTGGCCCAGCTAATAGGTACGCATTCACCATTTACTTCTCTTTTGTAAATTCCAGTCAACCCTACAGGGCTTAGTTCTGTGCTGGAGAATCTGCCAAGTTGATGCCTGTCCTTTTCAAATACTGGAGAGCAACTCTACAACTGAGCGGATTCCCCTGTACTCTTTCTCAGCAAAGGCAGATAGCATTTTACATAAGACAAGGCTCCATTTATTTTTAGTAGTTTGCTTATTTATTTATTTTAGTGGAAGAGGCAGATGAGAGGCTGATTGAGTTCACACCTCACTGATGAGCACAATGGGCAACTCATTAATGCTGGTGACTAAGCTGTAACTTTGGCCCACAGGCAGTTCTACTTGGATTTATAGCAAGAAAGGGGTGATAGATAGGTATCAAGCTCTTGTTTATTAAAAAAAAAAGCAAATGGATGCTTCCTATGTTTTAAAAAAAATTCAGATAAGCTAATTTAAGGCTAATCAAAACCAGTCACTCACTCTGGGAGGAATAGTGCCCCCGCAAGGCTCATCTAATAAGCTCTGATCCTTTGGCATATACACAGCACAATTGAGGTGGAGATAAGTGAGCTCCTCACCCATAAATAACCCCCTGATGTGATCCTTAATGCATTGTGAATTCATTGTGGGTTTTAGACAGCTGGAGGACACTAATCAATGCAAAAGAAACTTTGCTGTGGTTTCCACTTGGAAATATCAATCAAGTTACAACTGTGCTTTAGTTCAAATGGTCTGAATAAAACTGGCTAAAACAAAGTTGGCTAGCCCAAAGGACAAAGTGATACTTCAAGAAAGCAACTTCCTTGAGAGGTTTCAGAAGCATGCTAAATCAGGTCATCTTCTGATACAATGTTTTTCTCTAGTTCAGAGCAGCTTATAAAGCAGCTAGTTCTTACCTCTAGGAGAATTCAAACTTTTGAGAGAAGTATACGTAGGTGGAATAATTTAGATATTTTTGGTTCCCCCAAAGTAATCATTAGAATTGATGATTTATTGTTTATCTACATAAAGACAGGGAAATAATTTCAAATACAAATGGTGGGTGGTGGACCATTCCATATTCTGAAATCATTTATTTGAGCATTCTTTGCTGAGCTTCTTGGTAATTTATCACATTTTAGATACACAGACCTATGCTGTTTAAAAAAATCCATGATTCAGAAAGTATTGATTCATTTGTATTCACTGAGTGCCTACTGTCTTAGTTGGTTAAGGCTGTAAGAGCAAAATACCACAGACTGAATGTCTTAAACAATAGAAATTAATTAATTTTCTTACAGTTCTGGAGGCTGAAAGTACATAATCAAAGTATATGCACAGGACTAGCTGAATCCTCTTTCTGACTTGCAGATGGAAATTCTCTTACTGTCTCTCCTTGGTGCTTTTATTTCTGGGCACACACTCCCTAATGGTTTTCTGTGTCCTAATCTTAAAAAGACCAAGTAGTCTGGATTAGGGCCTGCCACTACAGCTTAATTTTAACTTAATCACTTCTTTAGAGAGCCTATGTCCAAACACATTCACATTTTGAGGTACAGGGATGGTTCAATACAGGGATGAGGAGGCATGATTCAGCACATGATCCCTTCTATGAAGTAGTCAGTATTCTAAATCCTTGAGATCAGCTCAGGAAACAAACCAAATCAATTATCTACCTTTGCTTATATGGTTAAACAAAGTAAAGATGACATAGATGGTAACTATGAATTTAAAGTTGCATAGTATTAATAGATGAGAAATGCCATTGGGAAAATATTAGAATCTAAAAGGGGGATTTGGAATGCACTGGATGTGGGGGCTCCTTTCCTTAAGAAGGTAACTACTAGATAATTGTCAGAAAGAAGTAAGAGAGTTTACTAAAGAGAAAGAAGAGTCACAAGATAAGAAAATCAGGCCAGTATGGGCAAAGCAGAGTAAGCAGAAGAAAATAGTTACACATAGATAGGTCTGCTGGAAGGAAACCGAGAGACAGACATATAGAGCCTTGTAGCCATTGTAAAAACTTGACTTTTAGGCTGAGCAGAACAGAAAGATGTTATAAAGAGTGACATGAGTCCCACTTGTTTCTAACAAGTTGAAAAAAGACTAGAAGTGCAAGGGGAGAACCAGGGTTAGCATTGCTGCCATGAACCAGATGAGAAGCACTCAAGTGACTCAAACTGAATCACACCAGAAGAGATGAAGAGAAACAAATGTGTTCTAAATAAATTTGCAAGACAAAATATAATAGGATTTGGTAATAAATAGGTATGGGAGGTGAGAGAGAGAAGTCAGAGGTCAGAGTAACCATTTTGGCCTGAACAGATGGATAGATTTGACATCAATTACAGTGTGGGAAGAAGACATTTGGTGAGGAAAATCAGGTGTTGAGTTTTGACATACTAATTCATTTTTTTTAGAAAATTTACATGTTAAAAATAATAGCTCAGGAAAGTTAGGGGGAATCAAGAACTAAATAGAGCATGGAATCCACTACTTAATTTTACATGCGTACTACAAGCAGCTACATATATTCATGAGAGCCCTCATTGAAGTCCAGAAAAATAAAATCTTACCAAATCTAATTGATTATGAGAAAAGTGTGTACCAGGACCATGTGTATGGAGAAATGTACCACTCTTGGAGCTACACTGACTTTGACTCAAGTCTGTATTTCACATAACCCTGGGCAAGTCAGGTGACCATACGAAATTCCTTTTTCCTCACTAAAAAAATAACCAGTAGATTGGTTCCGGGAAGATGGCGGAGGAGAAGCTGGAATCTGAACAAGCTCTTGCATAGAAAACAGTTTCAGAGTTCCAGTGAACAGTCCCAAGCCAGAGAATCACACCAAGTGTGCCATCACAGGACAGAGAGTTAGTCAAGAGAGGGGAAGCCAAGCAGACACATCTGAGCGCCTGCCAGGAGCTGCTGCGGCGGCGGCAGGGCACACCTGAGAGACAGTCCGGGACGAAGGAGCCAGACGCAGCGGATGAGCGGATTCTACTCAACACCAGCAAGAACCGACAAGGAGCAGACAACTTCATCCTGCACTTTGCAGACCAGAGACGACCCAGGATCCAAGACTCGGCGTGAGTAGAAGCCCGACTTCCTCACTCCTTCTCTGGGAGCAGAGGAGGGAAGGCCACCCCTCCCCCCCCAGCACCGGTGATCTCCATCTTGGATACCAACAAAGCTCGGAGGAGCGGCTAGCTCCAGCTCAGGCCTTGGAATAAAACGAGTCATTTAGCAGGTCACAAGAACTTAACGGCGAAGTGACCTCACAGACTCAGTTCCATCCAGGGAAAAGTCACCCAGCTCAGGCGCCAGCCATTGGAGTGGCTTTCCTCACCGGGTAACCAGAGCCAGAGGCTGCCCCTCCCTCTAGCAGCCACCACAATCAATTGAAAAACAGAAACCCTGAGAATGGCTCTAGGCTGGGTGCTGTGAGTTTTTTTCACAAAATAGCCCCAAGGAAAAGCTACTGTTTGTAGAAAGGCCTAAACTCTACCCAGAATCTAGCCTCATCACTGCATCCCCCTCTTTTGTGATTCTCAAAGCAGATCACCCTCCCAGTAAACTAACCTGGGAGGGGGATCTCAAAATCTTGGGTAAAGCAGAGCATTTTTCTGCCTGTTCCAACAAACTGACTTAAGAAACCAATCAAGCCACAGGACCTCAAGCTGACCAGAGACTCCAACCAGACTCTGGTTACAGACAAAAGGGAGATACAGGACTCTTCCCACCGCTCCCAAAAAAAAAAAAAAAATCAAAGAACTTTTTTTTTCTTCTTCTTCTTCTTTTCTTTTTTCTTTTTTTTGTTTTGTTTTTTTTTTTCGTCTTTTGTTACCTTATATATATAAAAAAATTTTTTTTTGCTTTTCTAAAACTTTTATTAATCTTTAATTTTTGCCTCTTCTGAAAAAATAATTGTTTTCCATTAACTATTTTTTTTCTTTCTCCTCTTATAATTTTTATTTTAGGAATACGTGAATGTGTGTTTTCCTTTCTTTTCTTGTCTTCTTTCTCTTTTTCTTTCATTCTTAATTATCTTTTTCTTTTTTGTCTAGCTCTACTGAATTTCTGATCTTTTCTTCTCACTTTCCTATCCTTTCCATCTTTTCCTCTTTGTTCTTCTTTATATGACTTAACTCTTGTCCTGCACATCCTCAGATAAACCCATAGTTAACCAGTAGACCCTATCCCCCATTGTGTACACACTTAATCCACAAACTTATTACTCAATTCAAAACCTCTGAGACTTAAATTCATTAATAGCAGTACTACCTCTTTATACCTATATAATATTTTAAGCATTTTTTTAAAGTTTTTCTCATCTCCTCTATGTCCCTCCCTTTCTCTCAACATATTCATATTCCTCTATAAATAGATGGTCTTTTAATCTCTAAAATAACATTAATTTTTACGTTTCTATTTTTTTTTCTGGTCTCTTTTCATTCCCCTTTCCCTTTCTTCTTTTTCTCTCTCTCTCTACTTGCATCCTACCCAACATATTTCCTGCATTGTGATTAGGACATAGTTAACTCTCCCTGTGCCTCCCCACACCAATCTATTCCTATTTTTTACCCACATCTCTCCCTAACCCTAATAATTTCTGGTTTTCCAAATTCTTCTCTGCGGTTCGAAGCCCTTTAA
Organism: Dipodomys spectabilis; assembly: GCF_019054845.1. NCBI lineage: Eukaryota > Metazoa > Chordata > Mammalia > Rodentia > Heteromyidae > Dipodomys > Dipodomys spectabilis. Next base: position 771,637 of record NW_024870774.1, read on the forward strand.
CATATAGTTGTTTGATGTCGAATAGATGTATCTGTTGAACTAGATTGTATCTGTAGACTATTGACTGTACAAATGCAAACTCTGGTTGATGGTTGCCTTAAGACAGTGTTCTAGCACAAAACTGGTGCTATCTTCATCTCAAATGGGCAGAGTAAGTCGGAAAAACACAAGAAAAATGGCAAATTCGGGTATCTCAATTCCCAATCTTGATAATCAGGGGTTAGAACAGATAATGAATAATCCAGAGGGGAGTTCCCAAACAGCTCTACAAACACTGCTGGCAAACATGATAAATGAGAAGTTTGACAACGTACCAAGGACTCTGTATGAGCGTGATAGGGAGAGAGAGGAGGCATCCCAGAAGTTTATACAGGAATATCATAAGCGTGAGGAAGCTACTCAAAAACTGATACAGGATTTGCGTGAACAACTTGAGAATACTCAAAGAGAAAGGGAGGAATGGCGTGAGCAGGCTGAGAACACTCAAAGAGATCTGCAGGAATCCCACGAACGGGAGGAAGCTAATCAAAGAGTAATACAGGAATTGAGAGACCAGGTAGAGAACACACAAAGATCACTAAAGGCATTCATGGAATCCATTAACAAAGAGCTGAAGGAAGTCAGGGAGACCACAAAGGGAATGCTGAATGGAACCCAACAGAAGGAATGGGAGCCCAAAGAAACCATAACCAATCAACTAAGCGATTTGAGGACAAACACTGAACACCAAATTAAGGAAGTAAAGAAATTCATACAAGACCTAAAACAGAGCTTCAACAAAGAACTTGAAGCCATCAAAGCTGACCAACTAGAAGGAAAAGAGATAAAAAACAAAGTAGAGAGTCTTGACAGCAGGTTAGACCATGCAGAAGATCGAATCTCAGGGATTGAAGACAGCCTAGATATTATAGAGAAAGAACATACAACCATCCAAGATAAGTCCAAGAAATATGATAGATCTATCCAACACCTGGAAGACACCATCAGAAGGCCTAATCTAAGGATAATGGGTGTAGAGGAGCACCTAGAAACAGAAGTTAATGGTCTAGGAAATTTGTTTAACAGGATCCTAGCAGAGAACTTCCCAAACATGCAAAAAGATAGGCCTGTCCAGATACAAGAAGCCTTTAGAACCCCAAATAGACCAGACCAGAATATGACATCCCACCGCCACATTATAATCCACACAGGATCAACTCAGAACAAGGAAAAGATCCTTAAAGCTGTCAGAGAGAAAAGGGTAACCACTTATAAAGGGAAGCCAATTAGAATCACCTCAGATTTCTCAGCAGAGACAATCAAAGCAAGAAGAGCCTGGAATGATGTATGCCATGCCCTAAAAACAAACAACTATCAACCAAGAATACTGTACCCAGCAAAACTCTCCTTCATAACTGAAGGCCAAATAAAAACCTTCCATAGCAAAGAAAAATTGAAACAATACATCTCCACCAAACCTTCCCTACAAAAGTTTCTTAAAGATGTCCTACACATAGAAAACCAACAAGACCGCAATAAAGGCCAAGAAACTGCACCCAAACTGAGAATACAAGAACCATAGGAAGAACCCAGTTTTCACAGCCCCCAAGAAGGTAGATAACATGGCAGGAACTCCCAAATACCTCTCAGTCCTATCTCTTAATGTTAACGGACTGAACTCTCCAATTAAGCGACATAGACTGTCTAGTTGGATTAAAAAACAAGACCCTTCTATCTGCTACATGCAGGGGTCATATCTTGCCCGTAAAAACAAACACATTTTCAATGTTAAAGGCTGGAACAAAATCTACCAAGCAAACGGACCCCATAAACAGGCGGGAGTTGCAATCCTAATATCAGATAAAATAGGCTTCAAATTAAAATTCGTGAGAAGAGATAAAGAAGGTCGCTACATACTAATTAAAGGATCTCTCCTTCAGGAGGATATTACAATTCTAAATATCTATTCGCCAAACAATGGAGCACCCAAATGTATCAAAGAAACACTACTCTCCCTCAAATCCCATATAGATCCACAGACATTAATTGTTTAGGATTTTAACACACCACTCTCCCCACTAGATAGATCAACTCGGCAAAAACTCAACAGAGAAACCGCAGATCTAAACAGCTGCATAGATCAACTAGACTTAACAGACATTTACCGAACATTTCACCCAGCAGCATCAGAATACACGTTTTTCTCAGCAGCACATGGAACGTTTTCTAAAATAGACCACATTTTAGGCCACAAAGCAAACTTGTCTAAATTCAGAAACATTGAAGTTATACCTTGCATTCTCTCTGACCACAAGGGAATAAAATTAGAACTCAACACCAAAAGCCACCAAAGAAAGTCTGGTATCACATGGAGGCTGAACAACACACTGCTGAATCATGAGTGGGTCATGGAAGAGATTAGAAAGGAAATTCAAATGTTCATGCTATTCAACAAAAATGAACACACAAAATACCAGCTCCTCTGGGACACAGCAAAGGCAGTACTCAGAGGCAAGTTTATAGCTCTGAGCTCCTACATCAACAAATTGGAGAGATCTGAAACTAGCAATTTAATGACACATCTAAACCTCCTTGAAAAAGAGCAGCAAGATAAACCCCAATCCAGTAGATGGAAAGAAATAATCAAAATTAAATCAGAATTAAATGAATTAGAATCCAAAAAAAACTATAGAAAGAATCAACAAAACAAAGAGTTGGTTCTTCGACAAACTTAACAAAATTGACAGACCCTTAGCAAATCTTATCAGAAAAAGAAGAGAACACACCCAAATTAATAAACTCAGAGTTGAGAATGGAAACATCACCACGGAAACAACCAAGATTCAGAACATTATAAGGGAATACTTCTCAAAACTCTATGCTAATAAGTCTGAGAACTTGACAGAAATGGACCTCTTCCTAGCAAATATTGACATGCCAAAACTAAACCAAGATGAGGTAAACTATCTTAACAGACCCATATCAAGCATTGAAATAGAAACAGCAATAAGAGACCTCCCAGCTAAGAAAAGTCCAGGACCAGATGGTTTTACAGCGGAATTTTACAAGGCCTTCAAAGCAGAGCTCACACCAATTCTCCTCCAACTCTTCAATGAAATTGAAAGAGAAAGCTCACTACCGAACACATTCTATGAAGCCATCATAACCCTCATCCCAAAACCAGGCAGGGACTCATCAAAGAAAGAGAACTATAGACCCATTTCTTTGATGAACATTGATGCAAAACTTCTCAACAAAATTTTGGCCAACCGACTTCAACAATTCATCCAAAAAATCATACACCACGACCAAACAGGATTCATTTCAGGGATGCAAAGCTGGTTCAATATACGCAAATCAATTAATATTATTCATCACATCAACAGGAGCAAGAATAAGAACCACATGGTTATCTCAATAGACGCAGAAAAAGCATTCGACAAGATCCAACACCCCTTTATGATGAAGGTTTTGAAAAAATTAGGAATAAATGGAACATTCCTCAATACAATAAAGGCTGTATATGACAAACCTACAGCCAGCATTATACTCAATGGTGAAAAACTAAAGCCATTTCCTCTTAACTCAGGAACAAGACAAGGATGCCCACTCTCTCCACTTCTCTTCAATCTAGTACTAGAAAGCCTAGCTACAGCAATAAGACAAGATGCAGACATAAAGGGGATCCAAATAGGGAAAGAAGAAATAAAACTCTCCCTCTTTGCAGATGACATGATCTTGTATTTAAAGAATCCCATAAACTCCACTCCCAAATTACTCAAGCTGATTCAAAACTTTGGCAAAGTAGCAGGTTATAAAATTAACCCCCAAAAATCAATGGCTTTTCTGTATGCCAACAATGAGAAAAGTGTGACTGAAATTAGGAAAGCAACTCCATTTGTAATAGCCCCACAAAAAATAAAATACCTAGGAATTAACTTAACTAAAGAAGTGAAGGACCTCTATGATGAAAACTTTAAAAGCTTGAAAAAGGAAATCAACACAGAACTTAAAAAATGGCAAAACCTCCCATGCTCCTGGATTGGAAAGATTAACATCGTGAAAATGGCAATACTTCCCAAGGCTATCTACAAATTCAACGCAATACCTATCAAAATTCCACCCTCATTCTTCAAGGAAATAGAAGAGGCAATCCAAAAATTCATATGGAACAATAAAAGACCCCGAATAGCAAAAACGCTCCTCAACGGAAAGAACACTGCTGGAGGAATATCAGTACCAAATTTCAAACTCTACTATAAAGCCATAGTAATCAAAACAGCTTGGTATTGGCATAAGAACAGACCTCAGGACCAATGGAATAGAATTGAAAACCCAGAAATGAACCTACAGACCTATAGCCATCTAATCTTCGATAAGGGAGCTAAAACAATAGAATGGAAGACAGACAGCCTCTTCAGTAAATGGTGCTGGCAAAACTGGTTAACTACATGTAGAAAACTAAACCTAGATCCTTATATATCACCCTGCACCAGAATCAACTCCAAATGGATCAAAGACCTTGAACTCAAAGCAGACACTCTGAAAACATTACAGGATGGAATAAGAGAAACCCTGGGTCTCCTTGGCTCAGGCCGAAATTTTCTGAATAGAGACCCGGAAACACAACAAATCAAAGAAAGGTTGGACAAATGGGATTGTATAAGGTTGCAGAGCTTCTGCAGAGCAAATGACATAGCTAGCAAGATCAATAGAAAGCCCACGGACTGGGAGAAGATCTTTACTAGCCATACAACGGACAAGGGTCTCATATCTAAAATATACTTGGAACTCAAAAAATTAAACCACCCAACAACAAATTCTCAAAGAAGCAACTGCCCAATAAGTAAGTGGGCGAAAGACTTAAAGAGAAGCTTCTCTGAAGAAGAAAGAAGGATGGCCAATAGACACATGAAGAAATGTTCAACATCCCTAGCCATAAAAGAAATGCAAAGCAAAACAACATTGAGATATCACCTTACTCCAGTTAGAACAGCAAAAATCAAGAACTCTAACAACAACAGATGCTGGAGGGGATGTGGACAGAAAGGAACCTTACTTCATTGTTGGTGGGAATGTAAACTTGTTCAACCACTTTGGAAAGCAGTATGGAGGTTCCTCAAAAGACTTCACATAGAACTCCCCTATGACCCAGCAATCCCACTTTTGGGCATTTACCCTAATGTTTACAAAAAAGACCACACTAAAGCTACCAGCACAACTATGTTTATTGCAGCATTATTTACCATAGCTAAGATATGGAACCAACCCAGATGCCCCTCAGTAGATGAATGGATCAAGAAAATGTGGTATATATACACAATGGAATTCTATGCCTCCATCAGAAATAATGACATTGCCCCATTTGTTAGGAAATGGAAAGGCTTGGAAAAAATTATATTAAGTGAAGTAAGCCAGGCCCAAAGAAACATAGGTCCCATGGTTTCCCTTACTTGCAATATCTAGTATAGGTATGAGTCAAGCGGAAAAAGTCAGAGAATGTGATGTTAGGAAAACGAACCCTCAAATATGTATTTTAATGTTTTTGTTTCTTTCATGCATGTGTTTCTAACACATTTATAAGATTATTTCTTGGTTGCTTTGTATGTCCCTCCCCCACAGTGTAACCCCCGCTTTCACTATATTTGATGTCACTATATTTGATGTGGAGGAGATGGGGACAAACAAGTCGTTTAAGGATTCAGGTGGACCTGTTGCAACAATGAGAAATACAAAATGTCATGTCAAAACCAGCTTTACAATGTCGGAGGGGGGGGAGGGGGGGTATGATTGGGTGGGGGGGGAGGGGGGAGGCTGGGAAGGGAGGTGAAGGGTAAACAAAGGAGGAGGCTGCAATGCTTGGTAAGAAATGTATGCATTATCCTGCCTATGTAATTGTAACCCCTCTGTACAGTATGTTCTCAAATAAAAGAAAATAAAATTAAAAAAAAACAAAAAAAAAAAACAAAAAAAATAACCAGTAAATATTTTAAAGGTTAAAGGTAGTATTGAAACAAGAATTACATAGGACACATTTAAACAGACAATGAATATTTTCTTCAGAATGTTTGCAATGCAGAAGAGAGACTTAGATCAGTTCTACTAAACAAATGCCTGGAGAATGTGAAATGCAAGGGTGGTCATGCATGGGCCCTCTGTGTTTGCTAATTGACTTGAACCTAGAAAAAAATGTGAGCTTTTCTTGTCTTTGGTAAGGGAGATAATGTTACAATCTGGAGAAAGGTACCTACCAAGGTGGGCTCCAAACATACCAGACAAATTGACAAAGGCCTATCTTCCTTGAGGTTTACATTTCAAAGTGATGGCTCCCAAGACCTTAAGAATGACATTTCTGGGTCACAGAACTGTCAAGAAACCTTTAAATATATCTACATCTCAATAGACTACAGAAAGAATTTACCATTTCAAGTATAATAAAAGTAAATGCTCCAAAGTATCTGAGGTCAGGAGCACAGAGGCAAGTAAAAGGCCACTTAATTTGGTCAAGATGAGCAAAATACTAAGGACATTTTAATAAATTTTACTTGAGAGGTAACTGATTTCAATCATGGAGCATAGTAGATGTTTGTAGAGCAGAGCAATCTGGCTTTAGCAAAGCCAATCTACAATAGGCAAAGTCCTCATTGACATACATTGGGATCAATGCTATTTAGGAAAATGGTATTACATTCTGATAAATGCTCTTAGTTGTTGGAGGCAAACAGTAAGTGAATGTGCCATGAAATTCTGTATCCATTATTCAGGGTAGGTTGGAGAAAATCAGTTGTTACAAAAGTCTCATCAGAGCTTAAGTCTTACCATGGACACCCTAATGATTTTTTTAGGGGTCCCTGGCAAACTGTCCTGATGAATCTCTTCATTCTGCAGGCACCCAGAGAGAAGCACACTTGGAGATACAACAATTATGTTTGACTGATTATTTATTTACACATTGTATATAGTTCAAGAGAAATACAAGACCTTCTGTAGATGGAATTTAATATTGCCAGAATAATAAAGAACCACATAGCACACATATAATATCAAAGCTCTAGCCACTGAACTAGCATACCAAGTGTAAGGTCTGCTGCTCCTGGATGGCAAGCAGACTCCACACTCCTCTCAGCAAAGTCTCCGCACAGTACCTGTGTTACCTGGGCAACTGGCACACCTGGAAAAGGTCACATCTGCATCTTCTGAGGTCACATCTGGACTCCATGTGGCCACACCTTTCCCCACCCTACCCTAGATAAGGCCTAGCCCAGGGCCAGACGTTTTTTTGCCCAGGCCTATCTTAGCCTTGTGGAGTGCTAACATGGCTTGGTGCCAGCTGGAAGGATGAATAAACCTACCCCTTACCTGAAGGCCATGTGCGTAGTGGTGTTCTTACTCGGCCTCTTTTTAAAAAACCTAACACCAGAGAATATAATCAGTATTGAGTTCGAATTTATATGTATATTCTTGGAATATTCCAGTAGAATATTATGAAAACTGTGAGATACACAGAGTTCATTTTGTAGGACCAATAAACCCAAATCTATGTTGTTTGCATTTTGCCAAAATTTCATGCGAAAGGTGCTTTCCTTCATGTAATTTCATTTTCAGGATATTTTAAACACTAAACATAAGGGAGATATATATATATATATATATATATATATATATATACACATATATATATGTACATATATATGTGTATATATATATATATTTGTGTGTGTGTGTGTGTGTGTGTGTGTGTGTGTGTATCCTGTCGTGGGCCTGAACTCTGGGCTTGGGCACTGTCCCTCAGCTCTTCAGCTCAAGGCTAGCGCTCTACCATTTGAGCCACAGTGCCACTTCCAGCTTTTTTCTTTTTGCTTATGTGGTGCTGAGGAATTGAACCCAGGGCCTCAGGCATGCAAGACAAGCACTCTACCACTGAGCCACCTTCCCAGCCCCAAGGGATATATTTTTTAAATTTTATTTTATTGTAAAGATGCTGCACAGAGGGGTTATAGTTATATGAATAAGGTAATGAGTACATTTCTGGTTGAGCATTGTTACCCCCTCCTTTGTTGTTCTCCCACTATCCCTCCCCCAACACCCCACAAGTTGTAAAGTTCATTTCCAATATAGTGTCTTGTGGATATCATTGTTCCAATAGGTCATCCTGTGTACTTGTTTATTGGTCCCCTTCCCCTCTCCAAATTAGACAAATGTATATGCAAGATGCAGGGTACCAAAATCAAGTACAGTGACAACAGGGGGAAGAACCTACAATGGAAACAACAACAAAAAAAATCACATAGTACATTAAAAACAAAAACAATAAAGAAAGACCTCATGTGTCCATATCTTGGGGTTCATTTCACTTAGCATCATCTTTTTGTGTGTGTGCATGCTTGCATACTTGCTCATGTTTTCTTCTTTCCAGGTTCTCTTTATTACTGTTTTTGTGTGTGTGTTTGTTTTTATTGTGAAAATACTGTACAGAGGGTTTACAATTATGTGAGCAAGGTAATAAGTATTTTTTTTTATCATTTTTCCAGTTTTTTTCTTTTTGCTTCTGTATTTTTATTTCCTTCATAGAACATTTAAAATCAATTCTAGTTTCCTGACATTTTCTTCTTTTTTTTATTGTGAAAATACTGTACAGAGGGGTTACAATTACATGGGCAAGGTAATGAGTACATTTCACATCAAGCATTGTTGCCTCTTCCTTTGTTTCCTCTTCCTATCCCTTCCTATCTCCCCCCCCTCAACCCCTACCCCCGGCCAAAAGGGGTAAAGTTCATTCATTTTTCGACATAACAACTTGTACATCTCATTGTTTCAATAGGTCCACCTGTATCCCTATTTAAACGATTTGTTTTTTTCCCTTCCCCTCCACAAATTATACTAGCATCAAATACAATGACAGCAGGGGTTTTCTGTGGGGGAGAGACATACAAAGCAACAAAGAACTCATCTTATAAATATGTTAGGAACAATTGTAAGAAAGAAAAAAAAACATTTGAATACTTATCTTGGGGTTCATTTCACCTCACATCAACTTATCTGACCTTTTCTGCTTGTCTCAGACACATACTAGTTATTGCAAAAAACGGAAACCATGGGACCTATGTTCCTTTGAACCTGGCTTACTTCACTTAATATAATTTTTTCCAAGTCTTTCCATTTCCTAACAAATGGGGCAATGTCATTCTTTCTGATGGAGGCATAGAATTCCATTGTGTATAAGAAAAAGAACTATAAACCCATTTCTTTGATGAACATTAATGCAAAACTTCTCAACAAAATTTTGGCCAATCGACTTCAACAATTCATCCAAAAAATCATACACCACGATCAAACAAACAGGATTCATTTCAGGGATGCAAAGCTGGTTCAATATATGCAAATCAATTAATATAATTCATCACATCAACAAGAGCAAGGATAAGAACTGCATGGTTATCTCAAGAGATGCAGAAAACACATTTGACAAGATCCAACACCCCTTTATGATGAAGGTTCTGGAAAAACTAGGAATCCAGGGAACATTCCTCAATACAATAAAGGCTGTATATGACAAACCTACAGCCAGCATTATACTTAATGGTGAAAAACTAAAGCCATTTCCTCTTAACTCAGGAACCAGACAAGGATATCCACTCTCTCTTCTCTTCAATCTAGTATTAGAATGCCTAGCTACAGCAATAAGACAAGATGCAGACATAAAAGGGATCCAAATAGGGAAATATGAAGTAAAACTCTCCCTCTTTGCTGATAACATGATCTTGTATTTAAAGAATCCCATGGACTCCACTCTCAAATTACTCAAGCTGATTCTGAACTTTGGAAAAGTAGCAGGGTATAAAATTAACCCTCAAAAATCAATGGCTTTTCTGTATGCCAGCAATGAGGAAAGTGTGGCTGAAATCAGGAAAGCAACTGCATTTGTAATAGCCCCACAAAACATAAAGTACCTCAGAATTTTGTAATAGCCCCACAAAACATACAGTACCTCAGAATTAACTTAACCAAAGAAGTGAAGGACCTCGATGATGAACACTTTAAAAACATGAAAAAGGAAATCAAAACAGAACTTAGAAAGTGGAAAAACCTCCCATGCTCTCGGATTAAAAGGATCAACATTGTGAAAATGGCAATACTTTCCAAGGCTATCTACAAATTCAATGCGATACCTATCAATATTCCAACCTCATTCTTCAAGGAAATAGAAGAGGCAATCCAAAAATTCATATGGAACAATATAAGACCCTGGATAGCAAAAACAATCCTCAACAGAAAGAACACTGCTGGAGGAATATCAATACCAAATTTCAACCTCTACTACAAAACCATAGTAATCAAAACATCTTGGTACTGGCACAAGAACAGACCTCAGGACCAATGGAATAGAATTAAAAACCCAGAAATGAACCTACAGACATATGGCCATCTAATCTTCAATAAAGGAGCTAAAAAACTGAGTACATTTCTTATCAAGCATTATTGCCTCCTCCTTTGTTTCCCTTCCCATCCCTTCCCATCCCCCAACTCCCCCTACCTCTCCTCACCCCCCCCGCCCCTGCGCCAAAGTTGTAAAGTTCATTTTTCAACATAACATCTTGTACAGCTCATTGTTGCAATGGGTCCACCTGTTTCCCTATTTAAACGATTTGTTTTTTCCCTTCCCCTTCACAAATTATACCAACATCAAATACAGTGAAAACAGGGGTTATACTGTGGGAGAGGGACATACAAAGCAACAAAGAACTCATCTTATAAATATGTTAGAAACAATAGCAAGAAGGAAAAAAATATTTGAGTCCTTATCTTGAGGTTCATTTCACCTAACATCAACTTATCTGACCATTTCTGCTTGTCTCAGACATATACTAGGTACTGCAAACAAGGGAAACCATGAGACCTATGTTTCTTTGGGCTTGGCTTACTTCACTTAATATAATTTTTTCGAAGTCTTTCCATTTCCTAATAAATGGGGCAATGTCATTCTTTCTGATGGAGGCATAGAATTCCATTGTGTATATATACCACATTTTCTTTATCCATTCATCAACTGAGGGACATCTGGGTTGGTTCCATATCTTAGCTATGGTAAATAATACTTAGCATCATCTTATACAGTCATGGTAAATAATACTTAGCATCATCTTATATGGTCATATGAGCTTTTCGGCTCATCTGATAAAATTACCCTAGATGTATACTAATAATTGCAAATATGGGAATCCGTGGGACCTATATTTCATTGGGTCTAGCTTACCTCACTTAATATGATTTTTTCCAAGTCTTTCCATTTCCTAACAAATGGGGTAGTGTTTTGAACTAAACAATTAAAAATGTTTAGAAGTCCAAAATGATTTCCTAAGGGGTTCTGTAGTTTTAAGTATGTATTTATGTAATGAAACACAGCACTTAGGCTTCTGAAAGAGGAACATTGAAGCTGAGGAGGAAGTTTGGGCTCCACTCCTGTTTACACACTGAAGCCATTTCAGCACTGAAGTCCATTTCATCAAGAATTTTGGAGTCTAATCCATTCATTTTTACCTAAGAAATGGAAGACATTGCATTAGTCCATTTCCTGCTACTTGGGTGAAATACTCATGTGCTTGTTACTTATAAAGGAAATAAATTCATTAGCTTGTGTTGGAGGTTCAGAGACATTGTGCCAGCGTGGGCAAGGAAAGCTCACATAATCAAACACCAGAGAGCAACTGGTGTCCAGGCACATGCTTCATTGAGTCCTTCAAGGAACATTTACTCAGTGACATCTCAGCAGTAGATCCTAGCCTCGTAAAGGCTGAAACCAAGTTGCATTAGCCTCTGGGGGCCATATTCAAACTGAGGCCAAACCATGGCAGGTATGAAATAACTCTAGGGACAAACCAGTTCTCTATGCTTGATCAAGAATGAGTTTCCTACTGGGCAATGGTGGCTTGTGCCTGTCATCCTAGCTTCTCAGGAGACTGAGATCTGAGGATTGTGGTTCAAAACCAGCCAGGCAAAAAAAGACCCTGAGTTTCTTGTCACCAATTAACCACCAGAAAACTGGAAGTGGAGTTTTGGCTCAAAGTGACAGAACACTAGCCTTGATCATAAAAGCTCAAGAGTAGGGCCCAGGCCCTCATGTCAAGCCCCATGACTGATGAGAGATAGAGAGAAAGAGGGGGGGGTGAGGGAGAGGGGGAAGGACGGAGAAAGGGGAGGAAGGGAGAAAGGGGAAAGAGGGAAAGGAAGGAAAGGAAGGAAGGAAGGAAGGAATGTTAGCCCAAAAGAGTCCTCCCTTGTAACTTAACATGCTCTTTCTCTAGGTAACACTAGGCCCATGTAGTAAAGGCAGCAAATGATTAGCCCCTATCCCCTTTTCCTGAGATCACCCCTTTGGGATAGCTATGACCATATAGGGCAGCAAGATCTCCCAAACCTGGGAGGTTATAAAAGGTTATCTGAGCCAATAGCAGGCACTCCTTCTCACTGCCTCTCACCAGGTAAGAAGGGGTCTTGCTCGTCCCCTTATTGAAAATAAACCTTTCCTTTCCTTTCCTTACCTGGATATGCATGTGGTTTTCTGGCTGGGTCTAATTTACCCTAACAGAACACTGCTTCCACATTCATGGTCCCTAAATGGAAAAAATTTGTCTCTTAGATTGGCATATTTGGCTGAAGATAAAACATAGATATTCAGTGAATCTAGCTTCCTGATGGTTATGGTTGTGCTGTTTTATGTTTTGCCTTTTACTGTAACAGGGGTAGCAAGCTAGAAATACTACCTCAGAATATATTTCTAAACTTTACAAACTCAACACCTCATCTTTTTTTTTTAATTATGAAAATACTGTACAGAGGAGTTACAATTACATGGGTAAGATAATGAGTACATTTCTTATCAAACATTGTAGCCTCCTCCTTTGTTTCCCCTTCCAATCTCTTTCCACCCTCCCTTTGCCCCCCCCCCCACACCCAATCCTCCTCTCCCCTCCCTCCCACCGAAGATGTAAAGTTCGTTTTTCAACATAACATCTTGTACAGCTCATTGTTGCAATGGGTCCACCTGTATCCCTATTTAAACAATTTGTTTTTTCCCTTCCCCTCCACAAATTATACCAACATCAAATACAGTGAAAGCAGGGGTTATACTGTGGGGGAGGGACATACAAAGCAACAAAGAAACAAATCTTATAAATGTGTTAGAAACAATCGCATGAAAGAAAAAAACATTTGAATACATATCTTAGGGTTCATTTCCCTAACATCACCTTATCTGACCTTTTCTGCTTTACTCAGCTATATACTAGTTATTGCAAATAAGGGAAACCGTGGGACCTATGTTTCTTTGGGCCTGGCTTAGTTCACTTAATATAATTTTTTTCCAAGTCTTTCCATTTCCTAACAAATGAGGCAATGTTTTCTTTCTGATGGAGGCATAGAATTCCATTGTGTATATATACCACATTTTCTTGATCCATTCATCTACTGAGGGGCATCTGGGTTGGTTCCATATCTTAGCTATGGTAAATAAGGCTGCAATAAACATAGTTGTGCTGGTAGCTTTACTGTGTTCTTGTTTGTGAACATTTGGGTAAATGCCCAAAAGTGGGATTGCTGGGTCATAGGGGAGCTCTATGTGAAGTCTTTTGAGGAACCTCCATACTGCTTTTCCAAAGTGTCATCTCTTTTCCCTTTTGTGTTAGAAGTTTCTATGGTGGCATTCTATTCATATAACATTTATTACAAATTATAGACAAATATCTTATAATTATTTTTATCCTTCTAGTCTTCAAACCACCCTTTCTGGTGATTAAGTCACATCAGTTTATTCTTAGTTCATATATGTTGTGTATATATATATATATATATATATATATATATATATATATTATATGTATCTATGTGAAGTACCTATTCTCTACCTGTGTGCATACATATGCATAAAATTATGTGTATGTGTGTTCATGTACATGCAACCCCATAGGCAGCTCTTCTCTACTCCTTGTAGATTCCTGAGGATCGCTGCTTCAGTGTAAATCCCAGGAACACAAAATCCACATGTGAAAGAATTTCAAGGTGTCTCACAACAAGGAGAGTCTGACAAGGTCAAAGTTGTAGCAAAGATTTACTTCATTTTAACGGAATGAAGTACAAAGAAAGGGAAAAAAGGAGAAACTTTTCCTTCCCTTTATGCAGGAAATGAAAGTAAGGACTCAAAATGGTGCCTCTTGACAATGGTGTTTTTAGTTTCTGGGCTGGAAAATACAGGGGGTAATGTTGTGTATACCACCCTCAGTCATTAGACAGTGCTTTGGAGTAGTTAAGGTGGGTGCTAATTATTATTCTAAAACTAGTAGTTGTGATCTAGGCCAGTCTAAGTTACAGGGATAAGGGGTGAGCTTGAGGACTCCCCTGTGCTAGATGTTTCCAACTCTCTGTCTCTTATGAAGTCCGCAGAGGTTCTTAACATCTCCAAAGAAAGAGCAGATGCAGTGAAAACAGGGGTTATACCATGGGAGAGACATACAAAGCAACAAAGAAATCATCTTATTAATATGTTAGAAACAATCACAGGAAAGAAAAAAAAACCTGTGAGTCCCTATCTTGGGGTTCATTTCACTTAACATCAACTTATCTGACCATTTCTGCTTGTCTCAGACATATACTAGTTATTGTAAATAAGGGAAAACATGAGACCCATGTTTCTTTGGGCCTGGCTTACTTCACTTAATATATTCTTTTCCAAGGGAAAAAACAAATTGTTTAAATATGGATACAGGTGGACCCATTGCAACAATGAGATGTAGGAGACCGTTGTGTCCAAAAACGAACTTTACAACTTTGGTGGGGACGGGAGAGGGGGAGGGTAGGGAGATGGGAAAGGAAGGGAAGAGGGAACAAAGGAGGAGGTAACAATGCTTGATAAGAAATGTACTCATTATCTTGCCCATGTAATTGTAACCCCTCTGTACAGTATTTTCACAATAAAAAAAAAAAAAAAGAAAGAGCAGATGCAGGCTGTCCCTTTATGTTTCTCTCTTCTGCGAAGGAGATTGGTAGGAAGGGAACCTTTTGCTCTGTTTGTTCAGTTTTTACTTCTTGGTTTTACTTCCTAAGTCTGGCCCTTTGGATATTTATTAATTTCCCTGTTCTGCCTATCAGTGACTGCTCCACTGTGGAATTAGGTATATTAGCTCATCAAGTGCCGGTGACTAATGCAGGAAAAAGGATTAGGTCAGTTGGGAGGGCATTTAAGTAGGGCTATTCTGAAGTGGAATTATATTTTCAAGAAGGACCATCCACAAGGGTGGTATATCTGCTAATCTTAACTTGTTCTTGAATTCACTCCCCAAAGCTTCTGCATGTGTCTTGAAACTGTGGTGTCACACAAGTTCAAACTCTCAAGGAGAATTAATTACTTCTTCCTTTGCACTCCTAAATTTAGTTTCTGACTCTTATCACAGCCATTGTAATGTATTGTAAATGTCTGTTTCCTATTAAACTTTGAGTTGCCTAAGAGCATGGACTATGTGTTATTTTTCTTTGTATCCTTTAGTGCATTACATATGATAGATGAATGAAGAAGAATAAATACTAGACTTTGACAATAGGCTTCAATATCTATCTATCCATTTATCTATCATCTATCTTAGATACCTACCTACCTACCTACCCACCTACATATCTATCTACCTACCCACCTACCTACATATCTACCTACCTATTACACAATTCTAATGACTTCACAACATAACAGAAGCTTTGAAAGAAGCAGGGCTGAAGATGAGTTTAAACTACTTGTGTAGGCATATTCAGTTATTCAGTCCTATCATCCTTATTTTTACAGAGAGGAACCTGAAATTCACTGATATTAAACAACTGTTCAAACACGTGCGCACGCGCACACCCACCCACACACACACACCATAGGGCATAACAGGAATTTATACACATGAAATATAGCTACAAAGTCCCAACTCTAAGTAATATCACTATGCTTGTCCTTTTCCGAACCAGATGTTTAATGTTTAGGATGCAGAGAAAGTAGGATCTGAAAATATTGAGGAGAAGGAGGAATCATTTTGACCAGAAATAATAGGAAATTGCATAAACTAAAACATTTCGATTACACTTGGTTATTCACAAGACTTTTCCTAAGGAGAGATATGAAATGGGGGGCAGGTACAAAGATGTTTTTGAAGCAGAAGTAGAGAGAGATGGGCAGGACTTTGAGTAGTTCTCCTCTCAATATTATCTAGGTTTAATCAAGGTGAATTTCTGTCTTTTTTATGCCTTGACCCTCTCTTCCTTCTCAGGAAATAGCTAATGGATACGCTCATTAACCTAATGGATTACAAATAAATATTACATCCTTATATGTTTTACATTTCCTACAGTAAGCCTTCATTAAACACTGTCTTCTGTAAGTATTTTCAGAGGCTTCCAAAATCCTTGTTCTGAGTTCTGCAGGTCACCATAGGAACTAACCAAAAATGGGTTAAAACCATTGAGTTGTCGTGATCCATCTTTTTTTTCCCCCAAATTCCCATTGGATTATAACCACAGGTAGCAGGCAGATAGCATCCCTACAATTGTCTGCTTCTCACTGCAAACTTAGAAAGGCAGGGAACAAATTCAGTTTCTATTTTGAATCCATGGTATGCCCCCCCAGGAATATGTGGCTTAAAAGCCCATTTGGTGCTTTGGAAAAGCATGGTGAGCAGTTACATTGACATTACTCACAGCCTTCAGGGGGAAACACTCTTGTTCTGCTGAAATAAAGTTCCTGGAGGGAACACTTTGCATTATGTATCCCTCCCTACTCACTCTGATTACTTTTCTTGAGGTTCCCTTGGGTTCTTCCAAACTAGACACAGCCTCTCAATTCTTAGCTGCCCCTCACTTCTTAGGCATGAGCTGTTCCAGCCTTATTGTCCTAGTCATTCTCAAGTTATGGAGGAGCAGGAGGTGGTGGGGAGTGGTCTAACATTCTCACCAGTTGACTGCAAAATGAATCTAACTAAAACTGAGTAGATTCAGATTCGCACAACTCATTAACGTGAGAACTCTAACCTCCCCTGTAGATAAGTCCCCATAGGCATTTTCCTTAGACAGCCTCTTAAAAATCTAATGCTTGGAGAGGTATGTTCCTCTTAACGGACAACTCTGTTAACTCTCAAAGAGTCTGGATTTAAAAAAAATCTCCACATCAAATCTCCAGTTTTATTCTTTCAATTTTTTCTCCTCCCACACCCTGCCTTCCTTTTTATCTTTGCTTTTCTTCCTATTTCTTCTCTCCTTTTTATACTATGCTTTGCCCATCTGTTCTCTCTGCTCTCTCTCTCTCTCTCTCTCTCTCTCTCTGTCTCTCCTTTAATCTCTATATCATCTTCTGCAAACCTTTCCAGTGCTGTCCAATAGAATCTCCTGTGATAGTGGAAATATCCTACATTTGTCCCGTTCAATTTTGGAACTTTTTGTTACTTGTAGCTACTGACAACTTATAATGTGGCTAGTGTGCGTAAAGAAGGAGTTTTTGAAAAGTAAAATTCAATAGCCATATAGGCTATTGTGTATCATGTTGGCCAGTCCAACTTTAGATTAATATGTAACTTCTAGTTACTAATATTTATCTTCTGTCTCATTCACATGTTAATGTCAACTGATAGCTTCTTTATACAATATCTTTTTTTTTTTTAGTCCTGAAAGTATTTACTTCAGGAAAAGTTGGTGCAGCTTATGAAATTCGGCTCAATTTTTTTCCAAACTTCCTCTCAACCTCAGAGGACTTTTAAGGCAAGAGAGTACTTAGTGTCTTCTCTGAAGACAGGCTGTCTCTTTGGCTACCTGGAGACTAGATATTCCCTAACCAGAGATACAGGGCATCCCAAGGTGATCAGAGGTCCAGACTAGGCTCATTTGCAAGGCATGGTAGCAAGTATATTTGAAAATTTCATGAGCAAAGGTAGAGGTAAGCAACCTCTTTGTCCATCTGTAGGAATAAACAGTATTAATACAAGGGTCTTGAGCCAGGGGAGGCATGAAGAGAAGGGGAAGGATTGAAGAAGAGGTGCTGTGGAATGAGACTGAAAGGGAAAGGGTAATGAGTGAGAATGTAATCTCAGTCACAGCTTTGCCCCCAGAAAGCCAGACTCCCTTAGCAGAGTATATGAATCAATCAAAAATGGTTGTATCTCAGGATTTGATGTGGTTCTAAAGGCAAAGGAATGGACTAAGATTAGCCATCCTTGGAGTATAGGAATTCTATTCCAAACCAGATTAACGCCACATTTAAGTAGACTGACTACTTTACTTTGTATCCTGTTCTCTGTTTCTTTTCTTTTTTGTGTGTGCGCCAGTACTGGGGTTTAAACTCAGGGCTTAGGTTTTTCACTCAAGTTTATCACAGCTACCTACTTGAGTCACAGCTCTGTTTCTAGTTTTTCCATTAATTAAAGCTAAAAGGTGCATAGACTTTCCTGCCTGGGCTGGTTTTAAACTGTGATCCTTAGTTCTCAGCCTCCTGAATAGTTAGAAACAAGCTGAAGTTGTTCCTTTCCTTTTTTTTCTTTTCTTTCTCTCTTCTTTTTTCTAAATTTTAGCTTGAGAACTATGATCTCAGACAATAGTCATTGTTTTGCTTTTCATAACATTTGTTCTGATTAGAAATGTCTGAAAAGACATTTCAAGATCAGGACACTAGTAAAATTGGTTTCTTGTAAGCTTATAGTTCTGTTAAATCATAGATTTTTTTTCTGAACAGTATGCTTGGAATCCTGGAAACATATTCTTCATATCTGGGAAATCTATTTTACATTGACTTCTAGTATTTGCTACATTTCATATTGACTGGCTTTTCTGTATTTTAACTGTATTTGTGTCTAGACATGTGGGGCTTTCACTACAGACAATTTCTACATTATTAAGAGGGTTATTTTGAGTGGCCCCTGTGAATAAACCTAATTTTCCCCTCTGATTAGTGCTTAATTTGAAATTGTTTGTTCAGTGATGAAATCTTTCTTGAGTTTCACTTCCAGATTCCAGTTTCCATTCCCAGAGGTTTGCTTTTGATTACATAAATGTTTTCAGGGTTATTATGTGGGCAGAGTTGTAGATTAGGTAGTTTTGGTGCTTTTTTATATAAAAAAATTGTTGAGGAAGAAGGGGCTGTAAGTTAGGGTTTCAAGCTTTTAGGTACTTTACTATTGATCACTCCTTCTATTCAAGACTAATAGATAACCCTCACCTTTAACCTCTCCCAGTTTCACCATCTAGTCTTTGACTAGAAATTCATCTCTCTGAAGACACACATTGCAAGAGATTTTAGCCATGCATATTAGGCTTTTCAGACTAGAGTGTCCTAGGTTCTCATTTCCCCCCATCTTCAGTTTTTGTAAATAAATATTGCAGGGGAGGCAAGATACTTATCCTGGTCTCCAAAATGTAACCTAGAAATCAGAGCACATGCTTTCCTTATGAGCCAATGTTTGCAACATACTTCTTCATACAGACACTCGCTGACTCTTAGTCAGATGATTTGTTATCGGATCTCACAGGTTCACAGCTGGAGAGAATTATCTCAGAGCAAATCAAACCTCCTGTATGACCCATACTTGGTTTACATGGTATTTGGGGGCATTTTAGACTTGACATTGATACTGGAATAACTTAATATTTGAGGAAGGTTTGGATTGGGTGGAGGTATTTTGCACTTGAGTGGAACATAAATTTGCTGAACCAGACAACAGAATATTATGAATGGAATTTTGTCCTTCTTTACTTGCTGAAGTGTTAACCTCTAAGACTTCAAACATGGCCTGGATTGGAGATATATTCTTAGCAGGGATATTCAAGGGAAAATGAGGCCATTATAGTTGGACCCAATCCAACAATGTCCTCATATAAAAAGGGAGAAATTGGGACTTGAATAGACACAGAAAGAAGACAGTTTGAAGACAGAGAAGAAACACTGTGTGACCATGAAGACAATTATGTACTTTACCAGGAGAGCATTGGGGAACCCCGAGTATATCCCTCCAAAGGAACTAACCATACCAATGCCCTCATTTTATATTTCAACCTCTTGTACTTGAAGGTAATGCGTTTCATTTGTTAATCCACAATGTTTGGGATAGCAGCCATGGTAAACTAATCTAGAAGGCCAGATCCCACTTAATCAGCCTGAATATGAGTTTAACATATAAGACATTCAGACCCACTGACTATTCTAGGTTATGTGTACTTCCAGCTTTCCAAATGACTTTTTCCTTTTCTTTAAAAAAAAATCTTTTCAGTTTTTTTTTGGTACTTTCTCCAATTTTCTATACATTTCAAAATTTTACCAATAGCCAGTCCAAGGATAATAGCCACAGCTTTTCACTATTGTCAAGTGTTATCATCTGACACCAGAGCGGCCCAAAGTTGCTTGAGACATGATTCAGTGGTAGAGTAGCTACCTAGCAAGGATGAAGCTCTGAGTTAAAATACCAGTTCCACAAAAACAATCTAAAAATATTAAACATAAGAAGCTCCAAGTTATTTTTACTATTACTCCTAACAATAATATTAACTAATATTGACTGGCCACCTATTGTGTTTATGGTAAGATGCTGAAATTAATTATATGATTGTTTTCTCACTTCTGAAATGACAGGATGGTTGAACTTGACAAAGCCCATCCAGAAAGTTATTGGGAGGTAAGGACAATGACCATCTGTACGGACCTTAATCATTTCTCTCTTGAGAAAATCCAATTCTAAGTGTAAGAAAGTAGGGATAAGGTAAGATCAAGCAGGGAGGAATCAGGGAGACAATCACTTTATATGTTGGAATCATTCCTTCTTTAAGGAACAATTCAAATTACTTTAAACATTTCCAATGGAAGGCTTTTCCAATAGCTAAGCCTCACAAGGGTATCATTGCATCAATGTACACACATTTCAAGCCACAGACAGACCAAAAACAGTTGCTGCATCAGCTCAAAGGAATGCTCTTCTGTAATCAATTAAATTCATTGCACTTGATTATTTAGTTCCTGCCAAGAAACAATTTAAAAAGCCTGTTCACAACAATTTGTTTTACAATTTTCAGGACCACTAAAATGACCTCCTGAGGACCTGGAATTTTAAAAGATTTCTCCAGTGTTGCCTGCGGACAATATGGCAGTAAAATAAAAACAAACAAAAGCTCACTTGGATCTTAATGGTATCCATATGAAATATACACATCTATTCATCAAGCTTTAATCCACATACAGAGCTATTTTCACCAGTCATGGTGTTTGCTATAATAATTAGGACTACCAGTGTGGCATCTACCCTCTTTGAAATTCAGTGACCTAATCTTTGCAACATAGAAGGTAATGATTGTCTCAGAGATGGGTATGAGGGTTAAATGAAATAGTGAGCATAAGAGCACTTGATCCATTACTGAGGTCAGTATTTTTTTTCTTCTACCCTACCATTTGCTTTCTCTCTTCTTCTTCTAAGTATACAGTTTTCTGGATTCTCTGCCTTTAACCCAGATAGCCAAAGGTTGATATGCAGAACTTTGATGAAAGCTATACAAATCTACCAGGACTTGACTCAGAATGACTTAAAACCAATCTCCAAGTCATGTTTTTTGTTTTTTTTTTTTGTTGGCCAGGGTAAGTTAAGGAACTTTTAGGGAATTAATTTATTAATTTTCTCCCATTTTGTTCAGAGCCAAGATATGAAGGCAAGTAGTTATATTTAGTATTACCATCAAGGGATTTATGTGTGTGTATGTGTGTGTGTGTGTGTGTGTGTGAGAGAGAGAGAGAGAGAGAGAGAGAGACAGACAGACAGACAGACAGACAGAAAGACAGACAGACAGACAGAGACAGAGAGAGAGACAGAGAGAGAGAGATTATTCTCTGTAGCCATTCTTTTACTAGAACTAGGGGTTTATTTTTAAGTCTCAAATCTTAAGTGACCAGTCTCTGGAGGGAGGGAGCAAGAAGAGAAGTGACCTTTTTCACTCAGTTAAAAATCTGTCTCTAGGCCATCAGAATTAGCAGATGTTTGAGAGCAAAGGCTTGATTAGTACATTTACACCTCTCAGGTTCTTCCATGAACATTTCTTGTTTTGAGATTTCCTCAATTTTCTGGCATCAAATAAATTTAAATGTATGTTACAAATTATTTCTCCCCACATTTGCAGATACTTTCTACTTTCAGGAATAAAATCTTAGGCACACAGATTATTTCCATCTCTTTTAAATGAAATAGAAAGCCAAGAAAATCCCTTTGCTAATATGCTTGCATTACCATAACTAAATACTAAAACTTAGGTGGCTTGGATCATAAAGTTATTTTTTTCTCAGTTGTGGAAACTGGAAGACTGAGCTTAGGCTGCTACCATTACTTATTTCTGGTGAAGACTCTTCCCTTCAATGTAAGCAGAGCCTTCTCACTGTGTTCTGAAGTGCTATTTTGTGGACAGAGAACAAGACGAGGGGAGGAGGGAAGGAGGAAGGGAAAGAAACAACTGCCCAATAAATAAGTAGGCTAAAGACTTACAGAGAAACTTCTCTGAAGAGGAAAGAAGGATGGCCAATGAAGAAATACTCAACCTCCCTAGCTGTAAAAGAAATGCAAATCAAAACAACATTGAGATACCACCTCACCCCAGTTAGAAAGGCTATAATCAAGAATTCTAATAACAACAGATGCTGGAGGGGATGTGGACAGAAGGGAACCTTCCTGCATTGGTGGTGGGAGTGTAAACTTGTTCAACCACTTTGGGAAGCAGTGTGGAGGTTCCTCAAAAGACTCCACATAGAGCTCCCCTATGACCCAGCAATCCCACCTTTGGGCATTTACCAAATGATCACAAACAAGGCTATACTAAAGCTACAGCACAACTATGGTTATTGCAGCATTATTTACCATAGCTAAGACCTAGAACCAACCCAGATGCCCCTCAGTAGATGAATGGATCAAGAAAAGATGGTATTCTATGCCTCCATCAGAAAGAATGACATTACCCCATTTGTTAGGAAATGGAAAGGCTTGGAAAAAATTATATTAAGTGAAGTAAGCCAGGCCCAAAGAAACATAGGTCCCATGGTTTCCCTTATTTGCAATATCTAGTATATGTATGAGCCAAGCAGAAAACATCACCTTTGATGTTAGGGAAATGAACCCTAAGATATGTACTCAAATGTTTTTTTTTTCTTTCATGCGATTGTTTCTAACACATTTATAAGATTATTTTTTGTTGCTTTTTATATCCCTCCCCCTCAGTATAACCCCTGCTTTCACTGTATTTGATGTCAGTATAATTTGTGGAGGGGAAGGGGAAAAACAAATTGTTTAACTAAGGATACAGGTGGACCCATTGCAACAATGAGATGTACAAGTCGTTATGTTGAAAACGAACTTTACAACTTTGGTGTGTGGGGGGGGGCGGGGAGGTTTGTGGGGGTCATGGGGGAGGATGGGAAGGGATGGGAAGGGGAAACAAAGGAGGATGCTACAATGCTTGATAAGAAGTGTACTCATTATCTTGCCCATGTAATTGTAACCCCTCTGTACAGTATTTTCACAATAAAAAAAAGGAGAGAAAGACACAGATAACAGCATTTGACTGCCCCTCTATAATAGAGACACCATTGTCACCAAGAGGTATGCTCTCCTCAGTACATATCTATCCTTAGTTACACTTCAAAGATCCTAGTCCAGATACTTTCATCTTGAGAGTTAGGGCTTTAGCCTAAATT
This sequence comes from Dipodomys spectabilis, assembly GCF_019054845.1. NCBI lineage: Eukaryota > Metazoa > Chordata > Mammalia > Rodentia > Heteromyidae > Dipodomys > Dipodomys spectabilis. The sequence goes on from NW_024870774.1 coordinate 795,338, forward strand.
TTCTTTGGGGGAGGACATAAACAGTTTATAACAACTCCGTAGCAGGTCTGGAATGATGAATTTATGCTATAGGCTTAGATATTGAGTTTATAATGTAAAGATAAGCTAAATCAAAGAATTGATTCAAAGACTATAGAGGATTCCATAGATACCACATGTAAAATAGGAGTCAAAATAGTAAGTAAGGCAAAGTCTTTCCCTTTCCCCCTTGCTTTTTCTTGCTCTGACCATGGGGAGCTATGTCTAGCCAATGCTATATGTAGATTAACCCAAATTTCAGCTCTGGAATGCTGGAGACTGTGCAGCCATGATTCCATTGTATCCCACTGTTGGTTATCATTTGTGTCATCAGAAGAAAACAGGGTAGGAACAATAGCATGAAACAAAGGCCTTTAGAAATTTTTCTTGAAGAAATTTCTTGAAGCAAAATTTCAATTAAATCAAAGCACTTTGATAACAGGATACATTTTTTATTTTGCAAATTCACAGTGGAGCCGAAAGTTGCAAACCCTCCAGATGGTGATCTAGAGAAGGCAGAAATCAATCACTTATTTGTACTACAGTTTGAGAATTTAAGGATCTTTGGGAAAGATGTTCAAAAGCTTCACTCCAATTAACCTTATCCTATTAAATGTGCCCATCCATAGATCAGAGCCAAAGAATGGATTTCAGGGGCTAATGAGCCAGATTGGAGAAGACACCACAAATCTGTGGTCATTTCCTCCAGAATGGAGAAAACTCTAGATAGAAATAAAACAATATAAACACACAGGATCAACATGTATGTAAGTTACAGCACAGTTTTTCTCAGATAATGTTGAAATGAGGACACTCCTGATTTAATTTTAAACATGATATTTGAACTGTGTGTCTCCTTTCTGAATGTGGTCTGAGAACTGAAATGAATTATCATGTGCCAGTGTTTGTAGCTTGGGCAGAATGCTAAGCTAGTCCATTTATTTAGAACCCACTGCTCCTCCCTGGCATATTTTTGCCCTTGAATAAAAATAAAATGACAAAGGAAAACAATATTTCTTCTTGCAGATACTCATCAAGTGAAAAGTCTGGTGTTTCTGGTAGAACCTCTGAGAACTAAGAGATTTTTATCAGCCCTAAGATATTACAAAGAAGTAGTATTTTAGCATATCTTTGTGACATTTCTGGATAAATTGAAAATGAAAAATAAGAGACAGGACATTATGTTTTCTTCAAATTCAAAAGAAATGGATAACTCTCATTAACAGATGAAGGAAACCAGAATCCAGGGAAAAGCAGAGGAGAGAAGAAGATCATGTCTATATGCAAATTTTTATTTCATAAGTTCTTTGTAGAAACCTTCCACAAATTTCACTTTGTCTTATAGAACCCTTTCCTATATGTTCATCCCCTTTCTTGATTCTCTACATTCTAATATCCAAAAGTAGTAATTACCACTGCAAAAGAAACCAAAATAATCCAGTTCCTCTCAGTCTCAACTGAGCTTGTGAATATTCAAAATCTAGAGAATTTGAAATTTATCAAAAACAGAATTCCTGGCAAATGGTATACATGCACACACACACACAGACACACACACACACAGACACACACAGACACACACACACACACATATCTTTTCCTGGTTTCTGACTTCTGAGAAGGATGTCATCGTTCTGATCATCTTTATAGTTCCTGGGATTTAACCAAATAGATATGCCTATGCACATGCATAAATACAATATATAATATATCAGATTCTACACCAATGTATATGTGCATACATGTGTATATACAAGAATATGTATACATGTATACGTGTGTGTGTGTATAAGTATATATACGGGGGCTGGGAAGGTGGCTCAGTGGTACAGCGCTTGCCTTGCAGGCATGAGGCCCTGGGTTTGATTCCTCAGCACCACATAAGCAAAAAGAAAAAAGCCAGAAGTGGCGCTGTGGCTCAAGTGGTAGAGCTGAAGTGCTGAGAGTAAGCGCCCAGGCCCAGAGTTCAGGCCCCAAAACCGGACCCCCTCCAAAAGTATATATACATGTATACATATACATATGTTTATATCTACGTACACATATATAACTATATACATATATAAACATGTATATATGAATGTATATGTATATATACATGTTAAAGTAGAAAAATAATCATCCTACTTTATTTAGCATCTTCAGTAATCATTTCAGATGTTTAGTGGTTACAAAGCATCTATTCTCTATTTATATTCATTACAAATAAATATTTGAAAAGTCATTAGAATTTACCAAATATAGCAATTATGAGAGAATAGCAATGTAATATGTTTGTTGAAGAGAGAAATAAATTATAAGGTGGGTTAGGAGAGCCATACTGAAACTTAGGTGGAAGTGGTTATTTGACAAGGTTCCGCCTGCACACTGCTACTGATCTGCTATGGAAGTGGCTGCTTGAGTTATACTGGCATGTAGGTGGAAATGCTGATAATAATGAATGGTCTCTCACTTGTAAAAAATTTTTTAGGGGCTGGGAAGGTGGCTCAGTAGTAGAGCGCTTGCCTTGCATGCCTGAGGCCCTGGGTTCGATTCCTCAGCACCACGTAAGCAAAAAGAAAAAAGCCGGAAGTGGTGCTATGGCTCAAGTGGTAGAGCGCTAGCCTTGAGCTGAAGAGCTGAGGGACAGCACCCAGGCCCAGAGTTCAGGCCCCACGACCGGACCCAAAAAAAAAAATTTTTTTTAGACAAACCAATACTAACAGAGCTCTCTGAAATTAGACACTAACCTGATTTTGTGAAAGTTGAACGGTACAATAAATACATAGAGCATGTAGCTTCGTAGTAATACTATTTTTTTTCCTTCTCACAATCCTCCAGAGCAGACCAAAAGAGAAATTGGAGAGAGGAAGACACTATTGAGAAAAATCCTAGGGAATAATTTCTTGCAAGTGACATAAAATTATTTTTGTGCTACTTTTAGCATTCATCAAAATGTTTTTCATAAGAATACATATGCACTCAAATATGTTTTTATTTTTTAATGATTCTGGCAGGAATTATTTAAGACTGTATTTCTGATATTTTTTTCTCTCCCACATTAGAGAGGGGAGATGAATAAAATGTGGCCTTGGTACTGGACTATTCATAAGAAAAAGGATATAATAATTGTCCAAGAATACTGTGGCTTTTTCACAGAGCAAGCACACCTATAAATTTCAAAATATGCCCTTAAAAGTTGAAGTAGTGAATCATCATGCATCAATAGAAGTAGCAGAGGAAGAATAGTAGAGGAAGCACACACACACACACACACACACACACACACACACACACACACAGCCATACCTTTGCACAGAAATGAAATGGTTTTTTTTGTCTTTAAATTTGTCTGTTACTCTAAAGAGTGTCTTGCACAGAAAAATGTTCTGTGGAATGTTTAGAAATGATTCATGAAAGACTGCTCGAAGGCTTGGGTATTTCTGCCAGAGGCATGTTTAGGCCTTTTATTGAAACTGCTTAAATTTCATAAAGAAAATTGATATGTAAAAGGACATGAATGTGAGTTTCTTCAGAAGTTTCATATTCTCTCCTGCCTCAGTATTTTATTTTTCAGAAAGTAAGGCAAAGTCAGAAGCCAACCTCTTAAGTTGTAAGAAGGAAAACACTCAGTTCACCAGTTATTTCTTTTTAGCCCTAAACAAAGAAACCTCTCCACATCTTCATTCCATTTAGACCCTGAAGACTAATTACAGACCTCTGGCCAAGGCATACAACTCTGTGTGTTATATTTAAAATTACTTAAAACTAGAGGAACCATTCTAGAGTGTTCTCAATCAATGATTCTTCTAATCATAGCTATGAGATTTAGAGGAAATTACTTCAGTTTCTGTCTTAGTTTGCTTTGAAAAGAGGGGCATGTTTTGTTTTATTTATTTTTATTTTTGTTTTGTTTATTGTTATTGTCAAGGTGATGTACAGAGGGGTTACAGTTACATACATCAGATAAAGAATACATTTCTTTTTAAGCAATGTTACCCCTTTCCACTTTCTCCCCCAGTTTTTCCCACTATCCCCACCCACAAGTTGTATAGTTCATTTTCAACATAGTGTCTAATGAGTATAATCGCTACATTTGTCATCCTTTGTCCCACCATTTCTGTGTTCCTCTTACCATCCCAAAGACAGATGAATGAATGAACAAGACAAAAGAAAAGGAAAACAAAAACAGCAACATAGAAAAAGTAAAAAAAAATCTTGTTTATATTTTCTGGATTTCATTTTGATAAATATTATTTTATATGATCAGATACACATGGCTATTGTGTCTTTATGATCTAAAAATAGTCTCCTTTGATCTAACTCTGTGTGACTACCTAGAGACTTGTATAATTTATCAAATAAGGACATTGTTTTAGATGATTTTCAGGATGATTTTTAACTCTACCACAGTGGATTCTATGAATCAAATAAAAAAGGAAAAGAGAAGCTGTTTATATTTATCTCTCAGTTTTTCATCATACACTTACTATTTGGTGGAGAATAGAATATTCACTGTTGTTTTTCTGTTTGTTTTCCCATTTTTTACATTCACCTCAGGATAATTTTTATTCTTTTATTAGCATAGATTAATTGTAAAAAGGGTTTTGTTATGATATTTTCTTATCATACATAATGTGCCATGATCTAATTTATACCCCCTTTATTCTTTCTTCATCTCTTCAACTTGATATTTTTAACAGTTTTTAATGGGTTTCAATATGCTATTTTCACACATAGACACACACATACTGTACTTTGGTCATAATCTGCCTCCAGTCACTCATTTCTTCCTCTTTCCTTTCATGAATTTCCAACCTAATCAATATCATTTTACAATGATATCTTATTATTATTATTGGTCTAGATTCCACATGTTAGAGAAAGGTACAGTATTTGCCTTTCTGATATTTGCTTACCTTACCCAACATGATGATCACCAGCTCCAGCAAATGATATTCATTCTTTATTTCTGAATAATCTTCCATTGGGTATATGGACCACATTGTCTCTATATCTTCATTGGTTGCTGATTATATTATCATAGTGCTCTAGTCAATAAGCTAGTGCTGTCTACTCCATCATAAATATCAGCTTCTCTGGAGGGGGGGCGGGGAGGAGAAGCTATAATCCTTAAAGTTATATTTATTTCTTAACTCTTTAAGAGAAGTGAGTTGAACAAAACATGAAGGTATTTGGGGAACACTGAAGGCAGAAAAAAGTGTAAGTTCAAAGTTATCATGTTGTCCATGCATGGCATCTTTGAGGAATAGTGAGGAGACAATTCAGATGGGAAGTTCGTTAGGAGTTGAAGCTCATAATATGTATATTCTTAGGCTATGTTAAGGGTTTTTGTTTTTCCTATATGCCTTTGGAGAATCAGAATAGCTTTAAAATGAACATTAGGGTAGAACTTTAACTATTTTGCCAAGAATAACTTATAGGGAGCAATGAATGAAGACCAGAGACCTATTTTATGATTAATTTACTATTTACAGAAATTATGATGATTGGCTTAGAAATATAGAGATGAAAGTAGTGGTAGATCTAGGTTATATGTTGAAGGTCAGTCCATTGAGGAGAGAAGAGAGAGAAGAGATATACATCTTGAGCTTCTCAACAATGAGAAATGTCTCATAAGTTTAGGAGAAGCTTGTTGCATGAGCTAGGGAGAGTTATATCACAGAGCACTTCTGGGAAACAGCCAGAGGGCTCTTCACTGATACATGTATGGACTTGAACCTTCTAGTTTGCCTCAGTCCTCAACTTTCCCCTACAGCTGACAGTATTCTTATTATGTGAATTTGAAGCCATAAAATCCAACAGAAAAATCTCAAAAATGGTTAAGTATGAAATGCTAAAGTTGTTCTTTTTTTTTTTTTTTAAAGTTGTTCTTGTACTATTGTACAAACCCAAGGACAAGCAAGTATTCTTTTATAAGTAGTGCTGGAATCAGGAATCAGGAACATTGCTTCCTTTTGGAGATTGTAAGTGAATCAAATCTTTCTTTTTTTTCTTTTCTTTTTGGCTAACCCTATGTTCTTTTAATGGCTCCAAGAAATACTACCAATAAAGAAACATAATTATTTAAACTTACTTGAATCCCACCTTGCATAGTCAACATTCTAAAGAACTAGAATACAGAGAAGCTTAAGCTTAGAGTATATTATTTTGTATATTATCTGTAAGAAAAATATATTCAGCAATGTTAGGTGACCTCAACATCAACAAGTGGACTTTAGTGGGAAAATTTTCATATTGATGAAAAATCAGAATGAATAAACTTTAAAATACTGGCAGACTCAAGTATTAGAACAATCATGAAATGCATTGCATAGTTTAATAGAGTAGAATATAGTCTTGAATTGTTTGCAAAAAACTACTGCATTAATTTTGAAGCAATACATATTTTTGAAGTACATTAAAATCAATTTTTATTATGCAAATACAGATGCTCCCTAAAATTAATGTAGCTCAATTACATCATTAGATGTCAGAAAGGCATTTGAAAGGGTAGGCTGAAAATAATTCTTTTGAATGTCACATAAATTTTCTTTGCAGCTAATCTCTGAAAAGAGGGGGAAAATTCTCTCTACTCAGGCATAGAATAGAAGCATTAACAATGGAAAGGTCAGTGCATAATGACACGGGAGAGAAAAGGCACAAAGTACTATATTGATGAGAAGAGATGGGGAAAAGTTAGTTAGAAATATTAATCAATCAGTCCTTAATTTAAGGCCTTTAGGTAACTTGCTAAAATCCTCTTCACTATTTAATATCAAAGAAATGCTAAACAATAAATCCTTTCTGTGAAGAGAAAAAAGTATTCCTAGAACTGTTTAGATTAAACATTTCTCTGTCCCTTTCAATTTTGCATATTGCAGGTCATACTGATTTTTTAATTGACCTACTAGAAATAAGATAGCCGCCTTATTCTCAATATAATTTGCCTACATTAGCTTAAAAATCAAGAGTTGATTACACAAAGTTTTCCAAAAGAAAATCATCTATTCATTAAAATTTATGTTTGGGAAATCAGGAGGAAATGGTCATGGTAAAACAGTAATTAAAATTGCAGGATTTGGAGGAATATGCATATGAGGAGCCATACTTTCTAATGATTGGTATATATGAATGCATGTGAAACCTAGAAGAAATTATGTTAAGAGCATAACATACCTTGTGGTTATCTTTGGATGGTAAAATGCATTTGCAAACTGCATTTTTATCTGCTTTGCTGATTTTACATGTGTGGTGGTATTTAAGAGCTGTGGAGAGATACCGCTGGCATTAGCAATAGCGTTTTTCTCTTCTTGACCTCATTCTTACTATCTAATTTACTTGTTGCCTATTTCACTTGCTCTACTAACTTATGTATGTGTTGTAAAGGCCACTTGGAGCTGGAAGGAAAAGGAGAACTGAAGATGCAGAAAAGGTTAAGTTAGCATCATACAGGAGGATCAAGACTTAGAAAGATATTTGGAAAGGTAAAATATTTAATTGCCTGTGAAATTGATTGTAATTTTATAAAGATTCCACAGGACACAGAAAGAACACCTAGATAAAAAGAAAAGGGAAAAAGTTGCATTGATTTGCTGATTTACTAATTTTTTCCTTCATTTGTTAAATAAGCATTCATGAAAACCAGATAATGATGTGCACTTGGAAGTCACTCATGAACAAAAAAAGACACTGGCCTTCAAAGAATTCTTGATTTAGCTTTGGAAATAAACACATAAATATACAGAATATGGTAAATACATAGAATATAGTAATATTCTCTCCCTTTGTGTGTGTGTCTGTGTGTGTGTGTGTATGTGTGTGTGTGTGTATGTTTACCAAGCAGATTGGTAATACAAAGAATAGAGTCATGCAATCTAAAATGCCTAAGCATGTCATAAGTTGTTTGTGCTAAGTCTTGAATTGTTGCTAGAAGTTCACCAAACTGATCAAGGGAAACATTCAACTTGTTAACAAATCTTCAGAGGGCTGGGATATTGTCCTAGGGAACAAGAAGAATCTTGGTCTAGGAAGGTGGCTCATTGGTAGAGTGCTTGCTTTGCATGCATGAGGTCCTGGGTTCAATTCCTCAGCACCACGTAAGCAGAAAAAGCTGGAAGTGGTGCTGTAGCTCAAATGGTAGAGCTCTATCCTTGAGCTGAAGAAATGAGGGACAGTGCCCAGTCCCAGAGTTCAGGCCCCATTCCAGGAAAACAAACAAACAAACAAAAACTCTTCAGAATTGTTAAATGGTCTGTACAACCTGGGGAGAAGAAGACGTTGTGGGGAGGAAACCTGGGAGAAAAATGAGGGAGAGGTAACAAGTTCAACACTAAATGTACTTATTTCCTGACTTATGTAACTATAACCACTCTAGACATCACCTTCAGAATAAAAAATACATAAATAATTTTTGTTAAGTCTTCAGAATTGTTGAAGGAGAGGAACACTCAGGTGATAAAGAATTTGAAAGCTATGCTCAAGTGGAGAGATCCAACTAAGATGGAACCGTTGAAAGAGATGGAAACTCAGTAAAGGTTTCCATGTCACGTTCATTTATTGGGGTTTACCTTATAGGTCTGGTGTGCCGCTGAGAAAATGAGAAGGTATTCAAATAATTTATACTTTAGACAACTAACCATACTTAAAAATAAGAAATTGGTCTAAAAGGGATAGAGATGAGTCAGGAAGAGCAGACTATCATAGGAGTCCAAAGAGGAGAGATGGAAGAACTGAACTATGGCAGTTAGAAAGGAACAGAAGGAAGAAGATGCCATCAGACTTGCAGGAGGCAATGACTAAGGAAATAACCTGGGAGAATCTAGTTTCAACACCTATCTCCATCACCTACTAGACACAGGAGAAGATATGCTATGAGATCACTCATCTCCTGTCTCAGGACCCCACTTCACTGGACAGAGGTGGCAGCTGTTGACCATTTACAATTGAGTACTTCCTGGGCGTAGACCTAACAAAAGGGAGCAGCCTTCAACCAGAACAGCACATCCAGTGGATATTCAAGATGAGGTAGAAAGATCTGTCTCTCCACCTGGATTCAATCAGGAAAGTCAGAGTTAGCATTATATGAAATTTGTATTTTAGAATAGGACTATATCTCTCATTTCAGTGTCTCCTTCTGCCCAGGCAAGCTGCTCTTACTCCCTCACAGATGATGCCAATCATTATCATTCAGTAAACTTCCCACATCTGCATTCTTTTGGGGACTCTCGTCAGGGAGAGGTTTCAGGAATAGATTTTTTTCTTTTTCTTTTTTTATTGTGAGAATACCGTACAGAGGAGTTACAATTACGTGGACAAGATAACGAGTACATTTCTTTCTTTTATTTTTGTTGCACTTTGGAACTTTAGGTTTTTTTTTTTATTGTGAAAATACTGTACAGAGGGGTTACAATTACATGGGCAAGATAATGAGTACATTTCTTATCAAGCATTGTAGCTTCCTCATTTGTTTCCCCTTTCTATCCCTTCCCATCCTATCCCCCACCCCCCTCAATCCTCCCCACTTTCTCTCCCCCCCCAAAGTTGTAAAGTTCGTTTTTGACATAAAGACTTGTACATCTCTTTGTTGCAATGGGTCCACCAGTATCCCTAGTTAAACGATTTGTTTTTTTCCCTTCCTCTCCACAAATTACACCAACATCAAATACAGTGAAAGCATGGGTTATATGGTGAGGGAGAGATGTACAAAGCAACATAGAAATCATCTTATAAATATGTTAGAAACAACTGCATGAAAGAAAAAAACATTTGAATATTTATCTAGGGGTTCATTCCCCTAACATCACCTTATCTGACCTTTTCTGCTTGACTCAGACATATACTAATTATTGCAAATAAGGGAAACCATGGGACCTATGTTTCTAGGAAATGGAGACTGGATCAACCACAGCTTCATTGGCAGTAGTGTGACAATTGTTAGCAGTGAATGGTGCTCTTACACTCTTTAGCATTCCACAGTAAATCTTCAAATCTTCTAGTAAATCCGAACAGGCCACTGGTGGAGGAAATCTAATGACAAATGCAATATCAAAAACACTTTAGGTTCTACATTAGTAGGAATTTCAAGGACATTGGGAACTAACAATGCTATCAAAATGTGGGAGAAAGACAAAAAGAAAGTAAGGTGAGTAATTGCAATTCAAGACAGTGTAAAAAGCCAAGGGCTCTTTTGGCAGTGTGTTAAGAAATTCTTAGCTCTGAAAGCCTGAGGAAAGAAAAATTTTAGTATGAATCCTAGATTCTGCTATGTGTATAGAACTCCAGAGCATATTGAGTATGCTGTGCTCAGATGAGAAGGAAGGAGTTGAATCTTGAAATAGGAGATGAGGATATAATGCTTGATGAACTTATAATACTAATGAGACCATCTTGAACCTCTACACTTGCCAAAGTGCTTGATTCCTACCTCGTCTGGAGATAATGGAGTGTTGCATAGCATGCTGACCTACTTTTCATCTACCTTCAGACAAGTAACTACGCCAAATCACAGTATATTCTGGCCAAAGAAGTGCCAGGTCTACTAATGAGGAAGAAACCATAGAAGGAAGAGTACAAGTAGGTATACTTTTTAAGAAGGCTAGTACCCAAATGTCTATCAAAAGATGGTTGAGTGAGTGAACCATGGCATGTCTAGTCAATGGAGTGCTGCACATGGTTAAAAGGAAGGTTAACTACTTAACACATGCTACAAACTGAGTAACTCAGAATAATTTTCTGAATAAAAGAAACAAGATAAAAAATCTATACTGTGCATATAGTATACATTCACACATGCACATTTCTAGATAATCTAAACTAATCTATAGCAACAGAAAACTGAATTGCTATTTGCCTGAAGATCCAGGGATGAGAGGATGGGAGATGGTAGGCAGGGGATTACAACGGGACATACAAGACTTTTTCTGGGTTCAAAGTATCTGTATGGTAGAACACACACCACATTTATGAAATGGCATACTTTATATTTTTTCTATATGCAGTCTACTATGTATCCACTACTCCCCCAATAAAATAAACTTTAAAACTGACACTGAAATCTCAATCTTTCTAAATGTTATAGGTTTGGAGTCCAGACTGTTCTTTTCTGTACCAGCCAACATATCTTGGTGATGGAAGAAAGAAGACATATCTGACTATACCGGACTCTTTCTATGAAGCCATCATAACCCTCATCCCCAAAACAGGCAGGGACTCATCAAAGAGAACTATAGAACTATTTCTTTTATGAACATCGATGCAAAACTTTTCAACAAAATTTTGGCCAATCGACTTCAACAACTCATCAAAAAATCATACACCACGATCAAACAGGATTCATTTCAGGGATGCAAAGCTGGTTCAATATACACAAATCAATTAATATAATTCATCACATCAACAACAGCAAAGATAAGAACTGCATGGTTATCTCAATAGATGCAGAAAAAGCATTTGACAGGATCCAACACCTCTTTATGATGAAGGTTCTGGAAAAACTAGGAATCCAGGGAACATTCCTCAATACAATGAAGGCTGTATATGACAAACCTACAGCCAGCTTTATACTTAATGGTGAAAAACTAAAGCCATTTCCTCTAAACTCAGGAATGAGACAAGGATATCTACTCTCTCCACTTCTCTTCAATTTAGTATTAGAATGCTTAGCTAAAGCAATAAGACAAGATTCAAACATAAAAGGGATCCACATAGGGAAAGATGAAGTAAAACTCTCCCTCTTTGCAGATGACATGATCTTGTATTGAAAGAATCCCATGGACTCCACTCCCAAATTACTTGAGCTGGTTCTGAACTTTGGCAAAGTAGCAGGGTATAAAATTAACCCTCAAAAATCAATGGCTTTTCTGTATGCCAGCAATGAGAAGAGCACAGCTGAAATCAGGAAAGTAACTCCCTTTGTATTAGCCCCACAAAAAATAAAATAAAATACCTAGGAATTAACTTAACTAAAGCAGTGAAGGATTTCTATAATGAAAACTTTAAAAACCTGAAAAAGAAAATCAAAACAGAACTTAGAAAGTGGAAAAACCTCCCATGCTCCTGGATCAGAAGGACCAACATCGTGAAAATGACAATACTTCCCAAGGCTATCTACAAATTCAGTGTGACTCCTATCAATATTCCAGCCTCATTCTTCAAGGAAATAGAAGAGGCAATCCAAAAATTCATATGGAACAATAAAAGACTCTGAATAGCAAAAACAATCCTTAACAGAAAGAAGAGTGCTGGAGAAATATTAATACCAAATTTCAAGATCTACCACAAAGCCATAATAATCCACATAGCTTGGTACTGGCACAAGAACAGACCTGAGGACCAATGGAATAGAATTGCAAACCCAGAAATGAACCCACAGACCTATAGCCATCTAATCTTCGATAAGAGTGCTAAAAAATAGAATAGAAGAAAGACAGCCTCTTCAGTAAATGGTGCTGGCAAAACTGGTTAATCACTTGTAGAAATCTAAAGCTAGATTCCCATATATCACCCTGCACCAGAATCAACTCCAAATGGATCAAAGAACTCAGAGTCAAAGCAGACACCCTGAAAACATTACAGGACTGAATAGGAGAAATACTAGGTCTCCTTGGCACAGGCTGAAATTTTCTTAATAGAGACCCAGAAACACAACAAATCAAAGAAAGGTTAGACAACTGGGAATGCATGAAATTGCAGAGCTTCTGCATGGCAAAGGACATAACTAGCAATATCAATAGAGAGCCCACGAATTGGGAGAAGATCTTCACTAGCCATACAACAGACAAAGGTCTCATATACCTGCAACTCAAAAAATTAAATCCCCCAACAACAAATCCTCAAAGAAACAACTGCCCAACAAATAAGTGGGCTAAAGACTTACAGAGAAACTTCTCTGAAGAGGACATAAGAATGGCCAATAGACACATGAAGAAATGTTCAACTTCTCTAGCCATAAAAGAAATGCAAATCAAAACAAAATTGAGATTCCACTTTAACCCAGTTAGAATTTCTATAATCAAGAATTCTAATAACAACAGATGCTGGAGAAGATGTGGACAAAAGGGAACCCTACTGCATTGTTGGTGGGAGTGTAAACTTGTTCAATCACTTAGGAAAACAGTATGGATTTTCCTCAAAATACTCCACATAGAGCTTCTCTAAGACCCAGCAATCCCACTTTTGGACATTTACCCAAATGATCACAAACAAGACCATACGAAAGCTACCAACACAACTACGTTTATTGCAGCATTATTTACCATACCTAAGATTTGGAACCAACCCAGATGCCCCTCAATAGATGAATGGATCAAGAAAATGCCTCCATCAGAAAGAATGACATCGCCCCATTTGTTAGGAAATGTTAAGACTTGGAAAAAAGTATATTAAGTGAAGTAAATCAGGCCCAAAGAAACATAGGTCCCATGGTTTCCCTTGTTTGGAACAACTAGTATATATCTGAGACAAGCAGTAAAGGTCAGATAAAATGATGTTAAGCGAAATGAGCCCCAAGATAAGGACACAAGTGTTTTTTTCTTTCTTGCTATTGTTTCTAAGGTATTTGTAACATGATATTTTTGTTGCTTTCTATGTCCCTCTCCCACGGTATAACCCCTGTTTTCACTGTATTTGATGATGGTATAATTTGTGGAGCAGAAGGGAAAAAACAAATTGTTTAAATAGGATAGGTTGACCACTGTAACAATGAGATGTACAAGACACTAAGTTGAAAAAGGAACTTTACAATTTAGGCTTGGATTGGGGAATGTAGTTGTGGAGATGGGAGGGAAGGGTTGGGATGGGAAAATCAAAAGAGGAGGCAACAATGCTTGATAAGAAATGTACTCATTACCTTGCTCATGTGACCCCTCTGTACAGTATTTTCACAATAAAAAACTTATTACGAAAATAAATATCTGTCTAGATCCCATGTCTACATTGTGTTTGTTAAGCTATGTTCCAATTTTTCAGGCTTTACCGCATGTTCCTGATAAGCCAGTTTTAGATTTCAAGTATTGCATATTAAACTCTATTATGTATTTTATTTTCCAAGAGCATGGCTTTGGAATCAGCATAGGTTTGATATATAGCAATGCTATGTATATGCCAGTGTCATACATACCAACTACCTACTCTGTTCAATGAGACCTTGCACATATTATACATTCAATACACACACATATATAAGGCATAACATATATTTCTATACAGAATTGGAGTATATTTATAATTTCACTAGAAGACAATGTGGACCAAATTCTGGTTGCACAGCTTAATCTCAATGGTAAAGTTAACTTCTCAGTCCCTAAGTTTTATCCAAAGCTAAATTTAGTACCCCAAAATGTATACAAGTGTCAAACAGTCTCTGGAACTTGGTAAAACATGTAAGAGTAAGTAGTCACTATGATTATTATTAGCTTATTATATGGTGATGCAGGAAACAAGTAAAACCAAATGAAAATCAAATGGCAGCAACAGTAACAATTAAAGATGTCAGCAAATACATGCACCTCCTTTACTTTAACCTAATTTCTGCGACAGATGCTCCTCTCTTAATCTCAACAGGGAACAGATTTCACAGCCCAGGAGCGTAATTACAGAAAACACTGGCCCCTGTGGTCACAAAGTTCTACTTGGGGCACAGTGAGTGGCTGCCAATTCAGACCTCAATGGGTGACTGGGGCATATGGTGATAAAGGATCAGTCAAGAGTATACTGTAATGTTCAATAAATGCCAGCAGCTTTGTAAAATTCAAAACAGAGGTCACTGTGCTGCTCCATCAATAAGAAGCAACAAAATTCAATACCTAACCAATAAATATGTCTTGTTTTATCCTCCCTGCTTCCCTTTTCCTCTGTAAAGAAGATTAGCTGCTTACTATATATAGATGATAAACAAGATTGTGTGGTTTAAATGAAAACAGACTCAAATAGGTAACTGCATAAATAAAATCTAACCAGATTCCTTCTTGGCCTTCTAGAGCACAGAGTTCAATGCAGTTGTCTCTACAGAGATTCCTTTGAAGTTCGTACTCATTGGACTGATGATACCAGGACCTTCTGAGTTTATTGCACACATCATTGCTCTGTGTGTGTGTGTGTGTTGCTATTGGGGCTTGAACTCAGAGCCTCATTCTCTTACTTGGACCTTTGGCCCAAAGCAAATGCTCTACCACTTAAGCCACATCTCTGCTTTTGGCTTTTTGCAGATAAGAGTCTCACAGACTTCTACCCACGCTAGCTTTGAACTATGGTCCTTTGATTTCAGCCTCCTGAGTTGCTAGGATTATAAGCATGAGCCCCCAGTGCCCAGCTAATGAATAACAGCAGCCCTTTGTTTCCACTTTACATTCAAATCTCTCATTCTGCTCACCACAGAAAGAAAAGCATACCTTCCTTCAGTCACCTGGGCTCTCTTCTGTTAATGATTCAGGAAGAAACTCTTATGTTCCATCTTCTTGTCTCAAGTCACATAGAATTAGCTGTTGATAAAGAAAACTACAAAGGTTCATTGTTTAATTTTTAGATTAGAAGAACTTATATTCTTTACTAATATTGGCTTGAGAACTCACTTCTACTTGAAAAAAGTGGTGCACTGCTTAAGGTTTCTTCTTTTTGTTTTTTTTTAAAGAACAATGGGTTATATAGATCATCAAGATATTTCTAGTGGGGTTAAAAAAGATATTTCTAGTGGGAGAAAGGAACTGTAATAAAGAGTTGAAATACGGACTGATGCAAAAGGATAAAACCATCTCTGTATTGTAATCCATTCTTGGCTAGTTGAGTCTAAGAATGGACATCTTTAACTACACTGTCCCACTATAATGCACAACTGACATAGCCCAGAGGGCCTCTGTCGTGAATGAAATCCTCTCAAGTGCTTCCCTAGGAAGAAGGCTGGGCCACTGCAGAATATTCTCCATTAATATTGAATCTGGACATGAAGGACTGAGATGCATGATGATGTGAGGAGATACTGAGAATAAAGTGTGAAGCTTTGAGGGCCCCCCACAATGGCTCAGACTTTCAACTTCATTGATTCATCTGTGGCCCACTGGGAATTCGAAGATTTAGTTTCAGCTTCTCTGATGCCTGCTTACCTTGTTATACTACCCTCCAGCCTCTGTACCATAAGGAAATCACTCATTCTACATAGAACTTAAATTAGATGAGGATCTTCCTAGAAAGTGTGTGTTTGTGTGTGTGTGTGTGTGTGTGTGTGAGAGAGAGAGAGAGAGAGAGAGAGAGAGAGAGAGAGAGAGAGAGTAAAGAGAGAGAGTGTTCTAAAGCACTTTCTCGTATGTACACAGAAAAGCAAGAATTGAAACAAAAAAGGGAAGGAAATTAGGCTTGGCAATTTTAATTTCCTTAAACATCTGTCCATCTAATCCATTCTATCTCTATAGGTAACGAGACAGAGAACCAGGCATCACTGACACTTGTCTGTAATCTTAGCTATGCAGGGAGCTGAGATCTGAAGGATCAAGTATTAATGCTAGCCTGGGCAGAAAAGTCTCCAAGACTCCTTCTTCAAAATATACTCAACAATATTCTAGCTGGAGATCTGACCTGAATGGTAGAGCACCAATTGAGCACGCAGTCTAAGCAGGTGCAAAGCCCTCAGTTCAAACATTGGTCCTGTCAAAAGAAGATATAGAGATATGTGTGTATACTCTTTATATACCATCATATACCATGTGTATATACCATTATACAATGAAGTATGTGTATAGTTTATCTCACCTCTCATCACACGGTCTCTGAACTCAATTTATAATGATGTGGAATTTTGAACAAGGTATGCATGTATCTATGTTTATGTATGTATGTGACTATGTATAAACAGCACCTGTTTAAAAATATACACCACTACAAATTGAGCTCAAAGACAAAACAAGGAAAGAGTGCTTTTTGAGAATGAGCATAAATATGATTTTTGTGTGAGTACCAGTCCTGAGGCTTGAACTCAGGGCCTGAACTCAACTTTCTTGATAAGGCTAGCCCCCTACCACTTGAGCCACAGATCCACTATTGTCTTTCTGGTGGTCAGTTGGAAATAAAAGTGTCACAGACTTTCCTTTCTCAGGCTGGCTTTGAACTGTGATCCTCAGATCTCAATATCCTGACCAGCTAGGAGTACAGGCAAGTTTCACCAGCAGCCTGACTTTGAACCTGATTCTTAAATGCTCAGTTTCAGCACTATGTACTAAATTTATTTCTTTCTCCTAATGTTCTATAGGAACAGTCAGTTTAAAGTACATTAGCATATATGAAAAGAGAGTTGCCTTCAAATCTCTTTTGAGATCTTGTCCTCAATGAGGTTAGAAAACAAAGGAAGCCAGGAGACTTAGAGTGTCCTCAAACAACATCACAGCTGGGGAGGTAATTTATTATACTCTAGGCAATGATATTCACATTGAGCAATACAAGGCAGACAATCCTTGAGGAGATCAAACTTACTCCCCACTGTGTCCCTCCCCAGACTGTGTCTCATTTTTAAAGTGTCCATTGTAGGTGACAGACAGGCAAAAATTCTCCTGATGGTTAGCAATTCTTTTTCCATAAAACTGAAGAGCAAAGCCAAGGGCAGTGTGTCCATTACTGGCTAAAGTAGATCAGCTCATCTTGGGTAATCAGAAATTATGCATTGGCTGCCTTCTTTCCACATGGTCCTCCCTGAAAAGTAAATATTGGGGGTGGAGAAAGTAGTGATACACTTTTTAAAATTTTGATTGGTTATTGTTATGATAAAGGTAATGTACAAAGGGATAAGAGTTGCCTAAGTCAGGCAAAGAGAACATTTCTTTTTGGACAATGTTACTCTTTCCATTCCTTTCCCCTCCCCCATTGATATTATCTTTTAATAGATTTCCTGAACCCAAACAGTTGAAGGAAGGTGAGCCATAGGGGAGATAAGCAGAATAGTTAATGTTTGTAAATCTTTTCATAATAGCAATGAGATTGAAAATGTAAATGTCAAGAAAACAACCTAAAATGTTAAAGAACTAGGGCCATTATAAAACAAATATAGTAGCATTTTGGTGCGTTAATATGTTTGATATATATACACATACTTTGCTTAAACACCAAGGCAGTCAGACTCCTTAAAGATAGCCTGCCAAAATCTCATTGGGCCTTAATCCTCAAAGTGTGGGCTAGGAACCTTCAATGCTTCAGTGAATCCTGTAATATGCCAGTATTACATCTTCTCCTTCTGAACCAGATTCTGTGCTTAAAGAGATTCCCAGGTGAATCAGGAGCTTGTTAAAGATCAAGAGGAAGACTCTGTAAATGTAGGTTCTTTACCTGGACATACAGAATTGCAGAGCCAACAACTATTATGGACAGGAACAGGTCTTAGCCCTCATCAGTGGTGAAATAGAGAAAAAGTTCAGAGCATTTAAGATTCTAAGAAGGTGGCAGACCAAGATAACCAGGCAACTAGAATCATTCACTCAAGTATATCTATGGTTTGTAATCAAACTGTAGCTTCATTTTCAAGGACAGAGCCAGGAGGGAAGAACTGAGTGCTAAACATAAAGGTAAGAATTGTAGGTACATATTAAATCATTGTTCTGGCTGAGCTTTCCTTTCACCTCATTTGAGAGATAGAAGTAACCATATAATAATAAAATTCCCACTTGAAGTTGGGATCTCTCCTCTCCTCTCCTCTCCTCTCCTCTCCTCTCCTTTCCTCTCCCCTCCCCTCCCCTTCTCTTCCCCCTTCCCTCCCCTCCCCTCCCCTCCCCTCCTTTCCTCTGCCCTCCTCTCCTCTCCTCCTCTCCTCTCCTCTCCCCTCCCCTCCCCTTCTCTTCCCCCTTCCCTCCCCTCCCCTCCCCTCCTTTCCTCTGCCCTCCTCTCCTCTCCTCCTCTCCTCTCCTCCTCTCCTCTCCCCTCCCCTCCTCTCCTTCTTCCTTCCTTCCTTCCTTCCTTCCTTCCTTCCTTCCTTCCTTCCTTCCTTCCTTCCTTCCTTCCTTCCTTCCTTCCTTCCTCTATCCCTTCCTCCCTCTCCCTCTTTCTCTCTCTCTCTCTCTTTCTTTCTTTCTTTCTTTCTTTCTTTCTTTCTTTCTTTCTTTCTTTCTTTCTTTCTTTCTTCCTTCCTTCCTTTCTCTCTTGCTTTCTCTTTTCTTTTTCTCATTCTCTCTCTTTTTCTCTTTCTTTTGTTCTTTCTTTCACTCTTTCTTCCCTCTTCCTCCTCCTCCTCCTCCTCCTCCACCTCCTCCTTCTCCCCTTGTTGCTCTTCTTCCTCCTCCTCTGCCTCCTCTTCCTCTTCCTCTCCTTCTTCTTTTTCTGTACTGGGATTTTGAATTAAGGTCCTCACACTTGCTAGGTTGCTTTTCTACCACTTGAGTCAAGCTATCAGCCTGGCTTTTTGCTGGTTAGTTGGAGATGGAGTCTCATTATCTTTTCTTCCTGGGCTGGTTTTGAACCTGGACCCTCCAGTTCTCAATCTCCTGAGTCATTAAGAATAGAGTCATGGACAACTGAGGCCTGGCTTAAAGTGGGGATCTTTAAATAGTTAATCAGAGTAAAGGTAGCTTTGGCATCTCTGCACTTCAGGAATAAACATTAGCCATTTCTAATTAGGCAAAACATTAGCCATTTCTAATTAGGTATTTCATATTGTGATCACATCATAAAGCTGGGCCTGCAGTTTTCCTCAAAAGAGATGGGGGAAAATATATGCATACCTCCCTAAGAGATCAGAAATCCATAATGGTCTTGAGGTCTGAATTTATGTCACCCACATAGACCATGAACAAGAAACCATAGCAACACTGGTTTCCTAGATTTTTCCAGGCCCATTGTGGAGCAAGATATTTAAATATACTCATTACCTTACTCGTGTAACTGTAACCTCTCTGTATAGTATCTTTATGATAAAATAATTTTTTAAATAAGGTAGAAGGCTAAAAGAACAAATAAGGCAACTACAGAGATCTTTTACAAAGGAACTGGAATTATATTGACAGTATGCACAGAACAGAAAATCATGAAAATTGTGCCCTCAAAGAGCCAAACAAAATCACAGCCAACCCAAGGTTAGAGATAGGTATGAAGTACCATAGTAAAGAAGAAGGTGCAATAAAAGTAACCATGCTATGATACCAGAACTACAAAAGAGTGGTTTTGAGAAATAAGAAAATTGATCCCACAGCACCCAACAACACAGGAAGGAGCCCTAATAAGAGTGTTCTACATCTCATCTATTGACACTTAACCTGTCCTTCATCTTTATGAATCCAGCTCCTTGAATTTCATCCAGATAGATTGTATGTTTTTTGAATCATCAAGTAGTTCTCTCAAAGAAAGAAAATATTAGGTGATCTTCAGAATCTTGTGTTGTTCTAGTCCCACAGGCACCCTAGCCCTTGAATGAGGCCAATGCTGGCAATCATTAATTTTTTTTGTTTTTTTAGCATTTCACTAATAGTCTGAAAACTGTTCTGGATGGCATACTTATCAATAACCCTCCTAAAAAATATGACCTTTTTGTTCAAATTAGTTTAAAGGAAGTGATTCTCACGCAGGGTCAGCTTTACGGGCTACGGGACATTTGACAGTGTCTAGAGACATTCTTGGTATTGTGGGTAGTGACCTGCATTGCTACTAAGCACTCTTCAGTGCTCCCATGGCCAAGGGTGAAAACTCTGCTGAGGAAGAATCTGAAGCCCTCTCCTGACCCAATCATCTCTTCTACTGCAGATGAGACCATTCTGATAGTCTCATGACCCTCACAGAGAAGTTTTGCTCATTTTTAAGCTATATTAAAAATAAATAAATCCTAGGAGACCGTTTTTGTGTCCACAACTTTTGTGTTTTCAACTTTACATCCTGTAATTCATCTGTACTGCGGTTTGGGTGCACTTTGTTCATTGTTATTGGTGAGTATTATTTCACTGTGGGAATGCTACACAACTAATGCATTCACCTAATGAAGCACTTGTGCTGTTATGTGAAGCAGTCATACATTGGTGAGGATTATTCCTATGTGTAGAGTTGCTAGATATACAGCGTACTAATTACCCAGATTCATGGATATTGTCAAACTTTTCAAAGCAGTTATACTGAGTTAATCTCTCACAAGTGTAGGAAATACAACCTATTTTCAAAGAGTCAGTTCAGGTGACGTGTATGTGTATTCACGTATGCACGTGTGTACATCTTAAACTTAAAATCTACATCTTGAGCATCAGCTAACAAGGAAAGCAAAAGAGCCCAGGTCCAGCCTTATACGCTTTCAGTCATTAGGTGACTAACACAGATTCTAATTAGTAATTCTGTTGACCTTATAGATTCTACAGAAACAATAGCTGGTGCAGGGAATGTGTGCGTCAATAAGTCATTTGGAAGTAGTTCTTGGAGATGGTAGGTTTTTTCTCACTGCCTTCTTGAAACCAATTTAGACAAGTAAAACCAAGTACCGCAATCTTGTTGTGACAAAAATAACTGTATGATTTTGATATGCCTGCTTGCTGTAAATGTCATCTAAATGTCTTGCCTTTGACGGTGATGTTCTTCTCACTTTACTGGGCTGTTTCACTGTACACCGTTCTTCCTTTATTGCCTTATGTGAGAGTCCCTCATCTGGAATATAAAAAATTCTCATATATAAAAAGCCTTTAAAATTCTTTAGATAAGAAAACCTTATGGAGATGAAAGTATTATACATAGCAGCAATATAGATATTACTTTGACTTCTCCAACTCTATTTGATATCGTATTCCTTTTGTTAATTTTTATAATATGGGAAGTTTTCCAGTTTCATGTAAATTAGCATCACAATCTTATAAACATGTTTCTATTTGTTGAATCCTGGGTCAAAGTAATTATACAACAAAGAACAACAGTTTTCATAGGAGACTGCATGCATGCATGTAAATTGGGGTTCTCGCCAAGACAGTAATGAATACAATTTCAGGTTTCATGAGATGAATCCAAAAATGGAAAAGCTAATAACAGAGTTCTTATACCACAGACAATAGGAGTCAAGGTATCTTTCTTCTTCTCCATAGACTAGTGTCTGCATTACAGACTTAATGTGTAAATTATATAAAAAATGAATCCTATTGGAAAATTCTAAGACTCTCATATACCAGATAAAAGTGAATTTTTATTTTTAAAAATAATTTGAATAGATTCACTACACCACAGTGACTTTCATCCAATCTGTATTTTTAGAAAAACAATTATACTCAGGAGGCAGTATAGTGGGGCAAGATTCTCACCTATTCCACATGAGATGAATAAAAGCCATCATTCCCCATATGCATTTATCTAGGACATAGAACTCCAGAGGTGGTGCCTGCTATAAGGTGACAAAAATAATACAATAAATTTATACTCTTTTACAAATGAGAATCTAGGAACATCTGTATAATGTCCAGTCTTTTAAAGTATTGGGGTAGAATGGTTAAGAGATGACCTCTGGAACCAAACTGTCTCAGTTACATTTTTCTTCTTCATCTGAGCAAGTGATTTAATCTCTCTGGCACATACAATGAGACTTATCTCTAAAACGTGGGGGGCAGGGAGGAGTGGGGGGAACAATAAGTCAACACAAATGGAGTTAAGTGGAGCACATGGTATGTAATAATTGTTATTAGATGTTTGTTATTATAATTACTTAATTGACATCAGAGTGGATACTTTCTATAAAAGTCCCTTACTATCCAGGGAAGTATGGCAATAGGTTCTCTGCCATCAGTGCTGACCTGAGTTCCCCTCATCCCAATTCATTCCCCTGCTAGCTTCTGGCATACTGCTGAAAATCATGTGATGCCTTGAACTTGAGCTCGACCTTGGCAGATGCTTGGTCCCAGACTCTTAGAAACCTGGGGCAAAGTGCCAGAACTTATGAGAAAGGTCATGTCACAACTGCAAGTGGTCTCTATTTTTCTAGAAGTTGGGACTTGAATGCAATGTTGATAGATTATTTTTGTACTCTAAGGAAAACCAGTGCCTGGAGCCTTCAGTTATGCAAATCTAAATCACAGGTCATAATTAAAAAAAGAGGTGTTAGAGAAGCTGTAGCTTTAAGGATAAACTGTTCTGCGTTTACAGAAAAGACCATAGATGTAGCAAACGGAATCACAGTTCTTTAAGCTGCTTTGCCTTAAAAAATACACTTGCTTTTCCAAGTATAGATTTAGCTGTCTATAAACTAATGTTTATCTCTTGTGTTTTATAGTGAGTGGCTTTTTGGAGATGGCCAGGATGTAGAAAGATGTTAAGATTCACTTTCACCCAAAGTAAAGTACCCTCCAATAAACTTCTAAAAAGTCAGAACTGAAGCTGTGGCTCAAGTGAGACAGTGCTAGCCTTGAGCAAAAAAACTCTGGGACAGTGCCCAGTCCCTGAGTTCAATCCTCAAGAGTGGTACAGACCAACAACATAATAAAGCACCATAAAACAATAGTATATATAAGTTTAGGATTGAAGTGAAAGATCTGAAAAGCATTTAATGTTAAAGAAACCATCAATTCTTAGTAATTTGGAAAATGTCAGTTTCTGTAGCTTCCCTAGTTTCCTAGCCACTAACCCCCTCCACCTACTGAACCTTGCATCACTTATAGGGCAGGATGATGGTGGACCAAGTGTCTGTTTTGCAGAGACTGGAAGGTAAGGATCTGTGCAGCTTCCTAGCATCCCTGGGACAAAGGATATTTGGAGACAGGAAGTGAATCCTTCACTTAGACATGAGGAAAGCACACCATCTCCTTAAGGTTCTTTAGCTTGTCTGAGCAATCTAGCCAACTTGGGAGATATTTTAGGAAAACCCATATGATCAACCTCTGTATAAATATCTCTGTTTCTGAGCCTTCATTCAGCTCTTGCCAGATATTTCTCATGTATGTATGTATATAGATATAGATAGATAGATGTGTGTGTGTGTGTGTGTGTGTGTGTGTGTGTGTGTGTGAAAGTAAAGAAAAATGTGCTCAGCAAGCCCTGTTAGAATGAAGAGCACCCAGGAGAAGTTAGCTCTTCAGCCTCAGGTCTCTGCACTGAAACCTCCGAGGTTTTGATGCACAGGGTGTTCCCCATAGGGTGAGAAGACTGGCCTGCTGGCAGAGACCAAACTAGAGATAAGGGATAGGGATGGAGGCCACTAAAGTAAGACACTAGTATAGAGAATTGAAGCCCTGACTGGGGTTCACCAAAAGTCATGAGAGGAAGAAGATGTGGAGGCTCTCTCATACATGGTAAGTATTAAACATCATATTTGCATAATTTTAGCAATATGCACACACAGCTAGAGTCTCAAAAACATTTAATCGCATTTGCTTTCAAATTACATGACAAAAGAGCAAATCTAGTGAAGTACTTGCAGAAACACAAATACCAAAATCAAAAATACCAAAATCAATTACAACCCAACATCTAAACAACCAATGGGGTTGATTGTCTAAAATGTTGAAGCATTGAAATGTCAAATTGTTACTACCTTACAAAGAGGGACCAGTCAATCTTAGCAGTTCTTCTCAACACTGTGTGTGCAGTAAATAAGTTTTCAAATACTCAGTTGAATGAAAGAATGACCCCTTTTATAATTTCCTGCCTGATATTCAGGGAGCTCCAAAGATCTGATATTCTGAAGTATATTTACTGAACATTTATGCTGAACGTTTTAGTGAGTGAGGGAAATTTCATCTGTGTTTTCTGGAATTCTAAAAGGTCTGTCACATAAATTAGCATATTTTTATAGTTGTGATTTTCTTTCCTGTCTTCATCCTATTTCACTTTCCAATCATATAGTCACTTTTATAATACTTTTATATCATTCAATTTCAGAGTATTACTTTATAGAGACAAATACACTAAGAGAGGAGAGTCTTATTCTTGGAATCTTTTCCTGAATGTTTTTATGTCTGCAAGTATTAAAGGTAATTTCCAGAGTGGTGCGTATTTCACAACTTTCTTGCTTTTCTCTCTGTAGTTCTCTCCCTGTTGCTTCTCCTGAACTCTGCACACATGGCACATCATACTCTTTCTCATTTTCCTTTTATCCACTAAACTCTGCATTGAGTGGCAATCAATGAGCTGAGGTCAGACTTTCGGTTAGGGAAGAGGGTATCAACTTTCTGGTTAAAATTTGATCTCTTGTGATGTAAGAATTAATTTTCTGTCAAATGGTTGCAACACCATTTTAGGAGCAGCCAACATCTCTTAAATTGTTATGCAACATAAACTATATGCATTCCTGCGGTCAGCCTTAAAAAATCCTGTTCAGTCAGGAACTTGGTGCCTTAAGTTTGTAATCCTAGTGACTCAAGGAGGCTGGGATCTGAGGATCATGGTTAAAAGCCAGCTCAGGAAGGAAAATCCATGAGACTTCTTTCTAACCACCAGAAAGCTGGAAGTGGCACTGTGGCTCAAGTGGTAGCTTGCCCAGCCTTAAGCAAAAAAGCTCAGGGACAGCACCTAGGCTCTGATTTCAAGCCCACAACTGGCAGAAAATTAGAGAGAGAGAGAGAGAGAGAGAGAGAGGAGAGAGAGGGAGAGAGGGAGAGAGAGACAAAAATTATTTCAATTGAGCTACAATTTGTTAGGAATGAAGAGGGTTTATAGAGTTACTCCCTTGGCCAAGTGTTCTATAGTTGATTGATTTAGTAAATTCCTGACCCATTTTAAACTACCCTGTGAACTAGACTATGAACCTAAGTTCTAAGTTCTGATCAATCAGAACAAATGCAACAACAATGTGTTAAGGATAAAACCACAGCAAACTGACAGCCCAGAGTGCTTGCTAATCTCACTCTTACTGGTTTTGCACCCTTCTGCAGGAGTGAAATTTGCCTTGCCAGTAATTTCTGAGTTTTGGGTCTCATTCTGTTGTGATACCTCAGATTCTGAAATTCATTTCCAACCATGAAATGTTATAATATAGATGACCCTGTGCCACCCATCTTCCTGACAAAAACTAGAGCATTCCTAAATATTCTAAAATCAAGAAAAAAATAGTTGCATAAGAATCTACTTTGAAAACCTGACTGCATATATTAGCATAGAAATTCTTCACCCTCTGCTCAGTGGTGATGGGGAAATAGAAATTCAACAGCTGATAGAATGTAAAGCATTTGGTTTTCTACAGATATTTGGCCTGTATTTGCAGCTAATTAACAATTAACACTAAGTCTTCAGTAGGCATGATTCAAATATAGGTAGCTGAATCCTTTACAATTCAAAAGAAACATGCTATAGTACAGAAACGGACTCTCTGGGGAGCAGCAAGAAAATTAAGCCACCAATCTAAGCAATCCAGGTTTGCCATGTAGCCCACACCCTGCAGCATGAATGGTTCAAGAAGCACAAAAGCTGACACACTAAACTGAAAGCAATGACACGGTCACTCCTGTAGAGCAAATAGGTCAGGTCTGCTGATTGTATCTTCTGAGACCATCATCTACCTTCATTCTATGTCCATGATCTCCTAGTCTCAATCTTGCCTCAGGTCCAAACCACCTGTTCACACTCTCCAACTTTCTCCAATGACATTAACTTTTCTTCTTTCTCATTCCCTTGTATATGAAGAGCTGCTCAGCTCCATGCTACATTCTGCATCCTTGCTTCTTTCTGTGTTTTTCTAGGGCATCGAGGGTCCACTCTGTTAGTAAAGCAAATAGATTTAATTAAGTTTGATGGCTTTTTAAATAATCCTAGAGGACTTGGAAAGGCACTTGCTAAAAGAAGCACAATCTTTCTTTAGAGCTGCATTTACAGAAGAGTGTGGCTACTCACATTTAATATGGAAGGGTATTCTTTGTTAATGTAGAATAGGACACTGCCCCTTAGAGCTACCCCACATATTTCCCTTTTCCCTTCCAGACAAAAATGAATGAAATGTCCACAGTGAGGAAAATCTGTGGCACAAACAGGCAGACATGGGATTTTGCAGTCAAGTACAATGGAAATACATGGTTTATTTATGGTCCCCTAGTTTGTGAACTTTTAGGTTGTGTTATTTGTTCAGCTTATGAGGAGGAGATAATAAACCACTGAATGAAGAGAAGAAAGTACTCTCTAAAAAGAAGATACAAGTTCTCAGTTGATGAAAATGACTATTTAAA
The DNA here is from genome assembly GCF_019054845.1 of Dipodomys spectabilis. Taxonomy (NCBI): domain Eukaryota; kingdom Metazoa; phylum Chordata; class Mammalia; order Rodentia; family Heteromyidae; genus Dipodomys; species Dipodomys spectabilis. The sequence goes on from NW_024870774.1 coordinate 822,403, forward strand.
CTATAGGTCTGAGAAGAATTTTCTTTTCTTTGAGACGGATAAGGTTTTTGTTCTTTTCTATGCCAGTACAGGGTTAGGGGTTTTGTTTGCTTGTTTGTTGTTTTGTTGCCTGTACTGGTGTTTGAACTTAGGGCCTTAAGCTCTTTTTTAGCTTTTTCACTCAGAGCTAATGCCCATCAGGTTAAGCAACACTTGCACTTCTGACTTTTTCCTGCTTAATTAGAGAGATTGTGTATCTCAGATCTGTCTGTCCAGACTGTTGTCAGTCATGGGACTTGAACTCAGGGCCTGGACGCTGTCTCTGAGCTTTTTCTCTCTATGTTAGTGCTCTACCATTCGAGCCACAGTTCCACTATGTTCAGACTGTTTTTGAACAACAAATCTCAAATCTTAGCCTCCTGAGTAGCTAGGATTATAGTTCTGAGCTACCAGGATCTGGTGAGACATTAATTTTAAGGAAGGTTAGTAAATCATACATCACAAAAGTGGATCTAAGTTTAGGAAATATGAAAAAGTTGGCACGAGGACAATGAACCTTTACAGCTAGTTTCTCCTCTAAGTTTTACCAGTCAAAATTAGTAGTTGGCCTATCCATTAAATAAGTATGAATATCTGAAGATGATAGCTCATTCATCCTTATGGCTTAATAATTATTTATTGAATTTCCATCCTCCTGGGAAAAATACTTTCACTTAGCAATGTATACTTTATTGAAATCTTCTTTGGTTAGGGATGCAAGGCATGGTAGAGGTGAAACAGTGCAGGAATGTTCACTGCAGAGTTCTGGGCTTTCTGAACTTCAGTAGGTCTCTTTGACACCTTGATTCAGATTGCACTAATTTTGCAGGTTTGAAAGAAATTAGGTCTATAGGGAAATTAAAATTCTAGAGCTCACTAAAATGAAATATTCAATACTCTGCTTTTTCCTACATTGCCTTTATAGACTATGAGAATCTGGACAGTTTTAAAATTGCTGCAGTTGTTTGAATTATTGTTATTATTGTTGTTGTTATTGTTTAGAGCCATGAGAGCAATTAGAATAAGCTACAAATGATTTGTGAAAGATAACATTACTTGTAATGATGGGAGCTACAAGCTAATTAAATCATTTTCCTTGTGAGTTTATAAATTGTCATGTATTCACAAACTAAAAAAAAAAGAATCAGTCAGGATTCAATAAACTTAGCTATATATATAATATAATATAATCCTATATATATTCTGTATATAATCTCTATATAAATTATATGTATACTATCTATCTATATAATCCTATATGTCCTATATATAATATATAATAATTATATATCTAATATATAATCCTCAAGCCTATAATTCTAGCTACCCAGGAGACTGAGATATGAGGATCACAGATTGAAGCTATCCTAGGCAGAAAAGTTCATGAGACTTCTTATCTATCTCCCATTAATCACCAACTAAGCCTGGAGTACAGCTGAGGCTTAAGTATTAGAGAACTAGTCTTGAATAAAAAAGCTCAGAGACAGCATCCAGGCCTCAAGTTCAAGCTCCAGGATGAGCACAAAAGGATCAATAGCAACAAAAATCAGAATCAAAATGTAAGTTTTATTAATGGCTAATTTGGACTTAAAAAGTTGGATTGAAAATGTGGCCATGAATAAGGCCTCTGTGTACATCCCACTGAACATTAAATTACTCACAACCTCACAGAACCATAGACTTTTCTTTTAAATCCCCAGTCCTTCCTGTCAGTTCTTCCAAAGTGGAAATTCTAAGAATGAACTGGTCCAAATAATTCTAGATTGTTTTATGAATTTTACTATCCAGAAAAGTAGTGTGTAGGAATTCTATGCCTCCATCAGAAAGAATGACATCACCCCATTTGTTAGAAATGGAAAGACTTGGAAAAAATTATATTAAGTGAAGCCAGGCCCAAAGAAACATAGGTCCCATGGTTTCCTTATCTGAAATAACTAGTATATGTCTAGGACAAGCAGAAAAGGTCCAATGCTATGTACATATGACCATATAAGATGATGATAAGGGAAATGAACCCCAAGATAGGGAAACAAGTGGTTTTTTCTTTCTTGATATTGTTTTTAATGATTTATAATGTACTATGTGATTTTTTTGTCTCGTTTGTAGGTTCTTCCCCCATGGCATAACCCCTGTTTTCACTGTATTTGATTCCAATGCCCTGCATCTTGTATATATATTTTTCTAATTTGGGGAGGGGAAGGGAAATAATAAACTGCTCAAACAAGGCTACAGGCTGACCCATTGTAATAATGAGATGTACAAAACACTATGTTGAAAACGAACTTTACAACTTGTGGTGGGGGCAGGGAAGAGTTAGGGAGGTTGGGAGAGAAGGGATAGTAGGGGAAAAATAAAAGAGGAGATAACAATGCTCGATAGGAAATGTACTCGTTACCTTATTCATATAACTGTAACACCTCCATACAGTGTTTTTACAATAAAACCCATAAAAAAGAAGATAAAAGATAAAATCTCAACCAAAAATTTATGACAATTTTCCAAACAAATAAAGCAGTATTATAAACAAAAAAAGAAAAAAGAAAAAGTAGTGTGTTTTCTATAAGATTAAAAGGATTAGAATCATGAGAACTACTTTTCAAATATTTCCAAGTGCAGGAAATGTCTGGCTCATTGGCTGGAGTGGACATGGCATAAATGGATGAAAATAATTCTTCTATCCACCCATAGCTTTCACCTAAAGTCACAGAATCTCCCAACAGGCCACTGTGTAATGTACCTTAAAGAGTTTTGTTATTTGTTTAAATAGAATTCTAGATCAAAACTTCTTATTCTTCAAACTTTTCTTTGAGCTTCATAACCTAACAAGAAATGTGATTTTCCTTCTTGTCAGAAGGGCTTGGTATTGGGACTTGATCTCACACTTATGAGGGACTGAGACTTGATTTACATCCTCAACCTCTTTGGGCTTTAGTTTTAGTTTTTTGTTTGTTTGTTTTTGTATAGGGTCTTGCATTGTTTTCCAGAGCCAGCCTCAGACTGTAATCCTTCTACCTTCTAACTTCTTCTTAGCTGAAGTTATAGGCTGGTACCAATATACCTATACCAAAACCTGGCCTTTCAATATTGCTACACCTATGTATTGAGCTTAAAGCTAGTCCTACAAAAGTGGTTTTTAACAGTGACTTTGCTACTTTTGTGGATCTCTTCTACAGATACAAAGCTACTCTATTAAGAAAATTTCAGCCTGTGCCAAGGAAACCTAGGGTTTCTCCTATTCCATCCTGTAATGTTTTCAGAGTGTCTGCTTTGACTCCGAGGACTTTGATCCATTTGGAGTTGATTCTGGTGCAGGGTGATGTATAAGAATCTAGCTTTAGTTTTCTACAAGCAGTTAACCAATTTTGCCAGCACCATTTACTGAAGAAGCTGTCTTTCTTCCATTCTATTTTTTTAGCTCCCTTTTTGAAGATTAAATGAATATAGGTCGGTAGGTTCATTTCTGGGTTTTCAATTCTATTCCATTGGTCCTGGGTGTCTAAAAAAAAAGATGCTCTACAAGTGAAAGACATCCTTCTGCCACAAATCTTTGCAAATTCAAACTACCATAATCCAGAATTTCAGACATCAGGCAGGCATGGTAGTAGATGCACTCAGAAAACTGAAAATGGAACATGCTTGCATTGAAGTTACCTGTACTACATAGCAAGACTCTATCACAAAGCAAAAACAAATGAACAAACAGAAACAGCCATCAGAGTCTAGAATGTTTTAGACAACAGATTTTCTACACTAAAAGCACATGCAGAAAAAAAAATGTTGACAATGGATAAATTTCTGCTTCCTGAGTCCATCAGTGACTTCATGAAGCAGAGAACTTACCTTTGCCCCAGTATCAGGTACACATCTTTACAATTTTACATGGTGATAGATAAGCCCTAGTTGTTTTTAACCACTGAAAATCCTAACCTTACCTACTATAGTCTGAACACCACCTTAATTAATACTCCTGATTGGACATTCATTTTATTTCTTTTTATTGGTACTGGGGTTTAAAAATATAACATCATACTGGTTTGGTTAGTGTTCTACCATTTGAGCCATGTTTCCAGCCCTGTTTTTTGCTGGTTAATATGGAAATTAAGTCTAGCAAAATTTCTACCCCTGCTGGTCTGAAACCTTGATCCTACAGATGGAAATCATCCTTCAGAAGAACTAGAATTACAGATGTGGACCCCTGTAATTATATAGTGAATCTCTAATTTTCAGTCCTAAAAGTCAAGCAACAGCCTCCCATTATAACTGATACATGGAATAAAATCGATTGCTTTGTTAGTTTTATGATGGATGTTGTGGATATCTTTCTGCCTCCAGACTGCTATTTGACTCTCTCTTACACCAATTCCCTTCCAACTCTGATAAGTTATTTCTTTTATAACTACTTGATTCACTGTAATAAATATTTGAGAACATAAGCCAAGAACGGATTATTCACTATGCTGATTAAAATATCAGTAGGTTTGTCCCTCCTCACCTATCTGTGTCTTTTCTCAACTCTTAAAGCTTTCTTGTTCTTCTTAGTAAGACAGGAAAAATGAATTCAGTCAGATTTTGAGGCAGGCAATATTTATCACCTGTTATATGCTCTAGATTTTTGCTCAGTGACAAGCATATTTAGAAGTTCAGTCTGCCCATCAAGTCCTGTAGGTTACATATGTTCAAGTTTTCTTGTATGTCTATTATACAATAACAAAATGTAAATGAAATTTAGAATTTGTAATAATGAAGTGGCTTAAATACTACGTCAAAAACTATTATAAGAAGAGGAAACATGACTCAAGATGCAGAGCACCAGCTGTGAGTGAAAAGACAGCTAGAACTTGTATTCTACCCCAGTATCAACAATAAATACATACATATATTTAAAATAATACAACTAAGAAAAATTTAAATACCAATATAGCCAATACATACATACATATATTTAAAATAATACAACAAGAAATTTTAAGAAGAACTTAAATACCAACATAGCCAAAAACTATTAAACAATTACTATAAAATAATAGATAATAATTTTTGCTTATTTACCTGCCAAATTACTGAATCTTCTATATATCTTAATTATTAATCCTCATACAAAAGCTTAAGAAACACAAATATTTTTATAAAAGTAACGAGGCTTAGAGAAATTCATTTGTGTGTATTCTCATAAACAATGAATGGCAGAATTTGTTCACATATTGAGAATGAATTCTCAATCACTGTGATCAACCACATCACTTAATGATCCAGATATTAATTTATATACTAAACTTTGTAAGCATTGAGCTAAATTTAACAGTAATTAAATAATTTCATTACCACTATTCTGTGATGTAGATACCATTAGTTATTATCATTTCACAAAGGAAACTGAGTCACAGGTGATCTCATACTAGAACACACTAGTCAGTTTTGACACTAGCATTTTAAAACAGGCCAACTTAAGAATTTTTTCCTAAGGTTTTGAAAAACATTAAAAGCTATGGAGGAATACTAAGAACAACTCAATCAACTTTCACATACCCATCTTTTATATTTACCAGCTGCAGCATTTTCTACAATTGTAGAATCCACACTACAAGTCATGGTAGTTGCAGGGTAAATGTAGAGTAACTTATGAAAAAGTCAATTACTAGAAGGATGTTTTATGGAGGTATGCACACAGAAAGAAGGAATGGAAAGAGAGAGAGAGAAGACAGGAAGAAGAAGAAGAAAAGGGGAAAGGAAAAGAGAAAATAAAAATAAAAAGGAGAAAGATAGAAAAGAAAGAAAAGAAAAGAGAAAAAAGAAAGAAAAGAAAAATAGAAGAAAAGAAAGGTCTAGAAGATATTGACTACCATGGAATGATCATGGGGACATAGGGAATGAAATGGGACCAGATTTTGAGTCTTTAAATTCAAGAAATTTAAACAGTCATAGGAAAAAAGTAATCTTCAAAGTATTTTTACTGAAAGAAATAGCAGCCAAATATTGATACTTATTAACACCTTCATTGTCCTTTTAAACAACTTTCATAGACTACCACCACTGTGAAAATCGTAAAACCCTTCTCAATCAGTTCAAAGTGTTCAACACTTACACTGTGCTTTTAAAGTAAATAACTTGAAAAGATCTTGAGAGACATGGAAAAATTAGCAATATTTTAAAAGAAGAGTAAGAACTTTTTTACATCTTAACATATAGATGACTAAAAGTTAGATTTAAAATTCTGCTAGTTCCAGAAGATGGCTCTTGTTTAATAAATAGAGAAGCAAAAACTACAGTGAGCTATATAACTGAATTATTGATGGTTTCCAAGTTACAGCATTCGGGACACTAGGGTTCATGGTCATGGAGCAGATTTGTTGGAAGAGGAATACTTTACCATCTATATCTGAACCTCAAATCGCCTGTGCTTGACAAGAACTGAGACAAATATTGCCAAATGGACATGCATGTGTGTTTCATAAGCATTTCAAATATGACACAAATACATGCCCTTGTAAATCCCTCTGGTTTCAGTAATATTTCCATGTCAGGGACATTCTCTGAGATTTCAAGGTCAGAGAGAAAACATTAATGTTTACTTTCCAGTATTAGTAAAACATTAATGTTTACTTTCCAGTATTAGTCAAGTTTAGGCAATCTCACCAAAGATCCAACAGTTGTGATTTCCCTACACTATCCTCAGTCCAGACAAGCCAGGAGATAATTGTATATGTTGTAATTGCATTGTGTGTTGCTTTAAAAATACTCTATTAATGCCCTTAGTCTAATGATCATATGTTCAGGGTTTTTTTGGGGGGCGAAGGGGTGCTAGGCTTTGAATGGAGAGCTACGTACTTGTGTAACTTGCTGGCATAGCTGATGCGCTACCATCAACAAGGCTGCCAGCCTTGTTTTGGCTAATTATTTTGGACATGAAATCGCATTATTCTCCCTCCCTCCCCCACCGGATGGCTTTGAACCTCAATCCTCTAGGTCTCCACTCTCTGAGGAGCTAAGGCATAAACCATTGGAGACCTACTGAGATTTTTGTTTATTGATTTTTTTATCTCTTGGTTTAAGAATTCCAACATTTTCTGATTGTTTCGTTTAAAGTTGAGAATATCCAAACTGTGGAAGTCTGGGAACGTTTGTACCTTTTCATATACCTTATAATTTTCTGCTGTTGTTATAAGACAACAACAGGATGCCCTGGAAAAATAAACTGTGGCAAATAGGTCTTTGGTATAAGAACTGTCTGAGAGGCATCCTACAATCATGCAACTGGTTGTCAGCCCTCAGGTAAGTCTTGTCATGGGAGGATGAGCTTTGGTTCAACTAGACTGGGTATTTTCCTTTCCCTTCATGGCAGTCTGGAGGGAAAAGAGTTAGATATTTTCCTTTGCCTAGTTACAGTAGGCTCTCATAATAGTCCAACAGGTTTTCCGGGGCTTTAGCAAAACAGTGTCTCTTCAGAGCCACACAGAATGCTCAGGCCTATGTCAAATTGGCTCCTTTTTCCTTTCTCCTCTTGGAAACAAGAGAGAATTTTTCTTTGATAATCACTATGAGAATCTGGTGAAGTTCCTGGAAGCAAAAACTCATAAAAGTCTGAACCCCTGATAACTGGGACCCTGTAGAATTTTTTTGGTGTGTGTGTGTGTGTGTGTGTGTGTGTGTGTGTGTGTGTGTGTGTGTGTGTGTTTTATCACTCAGACGTGTCCTTTTTCAACCCCCAGCAATTTATGAGTTCAGTTTTTCCTGCTTTAACACTAGTTCCTGAAGTGGCTTCTGCTAATGAGTTTCTGTGCTAGGAAGCTGCTGGTTTCTCCTGCCAGTGTTTGGGGACTGCAGTTTGCCCTGTGATCTCATTTCTCTGATGGATTCCAGAAGAGTTGTTGAGTCTTTGGTTTTTCCTTCTGGTTTGAATGAACTTGCAAAGTCTAATCTCCTTACATGCAGTCTGGAAACTAGAGGCCAAGGCAAGGCTTTTCAGTACTTTCAATTATAGTCTCACCTTAATGATACTCTGCAAGAAAGTTAGAAAAATCTGAAATGTGTTTGGAAATGCCAAGGAAAGAAAAATACAATATTATCCTCTTCTATCTTTTTCCCCTTCCACTGAAGCTCAACAAATAAACAGTAGGTGCAATGAAACACATACAATGTGTAGCTAAATACAGTGATTCTCTAATAGAACAACAAAGAAACAACAAAATCCAAAAACATGAAACACAAAAAAATCTGAGGGGTGTTCCCTATCTGACGTTCACATTAAAGTGATCAGTTGGACTCAAATGGACAGAACTGAAAAGGGATTTCAATGAGCATGACCTCATTATTCTGCTTCATCTTAATGAAAACAAGTAAAAGAGAATGAGATTTTCAAGAGATCCAGACTGGTCAATGTCTTAGAAATTTCCAAGTTTGCAAGATTGCTATCTGTTGAACTTTATCTTGAGATTCATATTCCTAGGAAAGCTTTGGGCAAGAATGGGTATTGTTTATGGTAAGATGTTAAATTAGGGATGCTGTGTGTTGGAGATGGGAAAAATCCAAAATGGCATGTATTTTTTTTTCATGCAGTTGTCACCAGGCAGGATTTATTTCTCATTCCTCATTTCTATCAAAATAACATAATTTTCATATTATTTGAAGGGAATTACAAGAAAAATCCTATTTAGGTAGAAAAAGTTGATTTCCCTGATAAATAAACACAGGGGAGAGGTCCCACTGGGGACTGCTTCTAATTCAAACTTATCCTGTCCATAGTACATGCACCTTTATCAGTCCCCTACTGGGGCACCTGGGGTTCGTGATGGAATAATTCATCATGTATTTCAGATGAACTTTCAGCAAACAAGTTTGATAATAACACTAAAGCTAACATTTATATTTGTTGGTTGTATGAGGTGTGTGTGTGTGTGTGCATGTGTGTGTGTGTGTGAGAGAGAGAGAGAGAGAGAGTGTGTGTGTGTGTGTGTGTGTGTGTGTGTCTGTCTGTCTGTCTGTCTGTCTGTGTGTGCTAGTCCTGGAGCTTGAACTTGGGGCCTGGATGCTGTCCCTGAGCTTTCCTGAGTAGGGCTAGTACTCTGCAACTTAAGCCACAGCTCCACTTCTGGATTTTTGGTAGCTAATAAGTGATGAATCCTATGGACTTTCCTGCTTCTACTGGCTTTGAGCTGCAGTCCTCTGATTTCAGCCTCCTGAATAGGTAGGATAACAAGTGTAAGCCTGTGCTTGGATGTTTTCTTATTTTGTTTCAAGTTCAGGTAGGAAAATTGAATCCACTTTATACATTGCCTTGTCTAATGCCATTAATAATATTTTTATTGGAAAAGTAATACATAATATTGTAAAAAGAAAGAATTCACAAAACTGTACAATGAAAAGTTATTACGCTTTTGGTTCTTAGGTATAATCTACTTCATCAGAATCAACAACTCTTTCTAGAATATTTGAGAAATATTCTATATATACTCAACTGTGCATATGGACATGAATCTTCTTTTTTTGCCTGATTTTTTTATATTGTCAAGGTTATGTACCTTACATAAGTAAGGTAATAAGTTTATTTATTGTTGAACTTGTACCCCTTCCCTCATTTTTCTCTTACTATGAATGTTTTATATAAATTGTTTTTTACCCTTACCTGATCGATCTATCTGTCTGTCTGTCTATCTATCTATCTATCTATCTATCTATCTATCTATCCTACCAATGTACCTAATTCATTTGAACTTAATTCATTCATGTTTTTTCATTCTCTTTTTGGCTATGGAACATTTCAGGAACCTGTGTGTCGTCCTTGCACAAGGCCACACAAATCTTTTCTGTGTCATTTCAATTTTAGTATATGTGCTGCTTAAGCCAACACTTCCTTTCATGCTTTTCAATGGCATATATATACAGTTATCTATCTATCTATCTATCTATCTATCTATCTATCTATAGATATATATTTGATTTTGTGGCTATACTTGTGTATTTGGCCAGTATACTATCAATTGACATGTAAATTATTCCTATTCATTTATTACTGACATCTTACTTTACTGAAACCCTCTGCATTTATTTGTAGCCTATATTTCCAGAAGTGGATAATGCTATTTCAAACGTGCTACTAAAATTTGATATATAGAATTATTGTCAAATAGTTCCCTAAGATATCAACCTACTAGTCATGGTTGCTTCTTTATAATTTTAATCATGCCACTCATTTTGAGACATTGATATTTCAGAGATTTTGATCTGTAAAACTTTGTTTAAGGAATAGTGCACACTTGAAATAGACTTTCTCACTTTGCTGCAAATCGTATCAGAACATATTGTTTTTGTTTGGCACAAAAATGAAAGGTATAAGTCAATGCATTCACTTAGTGGAAGTTTAGAGAAAAAGATTTGTGTGTGTGTGTGTGTGTGTGTGTGTGTGTGTGTGTGTGTATGTGTGTGTGTGTGTATGTAAATACTCCATTTCCTTGCCATTCCTCAGTAGAAAAATTCAAACATACATTTGAGTTCCTTTCAAAAGTACGTGGTTGAATACAACACATTATTTTTTTGTAGTTTGAGTAGTTATATTTGCAAAGAGCAAGGCCAACTATAACAGGAATGTAATTTTATGGTGTCTAATATAAGTGGTCATATTTTGTGAGGAGAAAATGCCAATGAGGCCTAGCTAAAGGTCACCTATTTTAATGAACTGGTTTCTGACTCATGGCTTTACCTTTACTTCTCTTTTTCCTTTTTTTGTAGGCTATACTTTGATTAGCATAAAGATTGTCTAATAATTGTTGCAGTATTTCAAGTTCAAATGATTTTTTTATTCAATATGTTTCTTCATCCAGAATTAAAAGCAAGTGTATTCTGATGAAGTCTTAGAATGAGGAGAGAAAGGCACAGAGAGAAATTAAGGAATCTTTTTTTTTTAATTTAATTTTTTTATTATTTATTTTATTTTATTTTTTTGTCAGTCGTGGGAGCTGAACTCTGGGCCTGGGCTCTGTCCCTCGGCTCTTCAGCTCAAGGCTAGTGCCCTACCACTTGAGCCACAGCGCCACTGCCAGCTTTTTTCTGCTTATGTTGTGCTGAGGAATCAAACCCAGAGCCTCATGCATGCAAGGCAAGCGCTCTACCACTGAGCCAACTTCTCAGCCTGGAAATAGTTTTAGAAAAAAAATCCTGTCTATTTTGTTTAATTCTCTGGCCTGGAATCCAGTGCAGGTAGAAAATTTTCTCAGAGAACATGAAATAAATCCTGGGTTTCAAAACTGCAGTGGCTCATGTGATTATATTTCCCCAGTAGTATTTCACTACATTTAATACCTTGCTGTTTCTCACTCTGTTAATGATAGACATACACCACATAAGCAAAGTAGTAGTCAACGTAATTCATCCTAGCATATATGATTCTTCAGTTCCAGCCCTCACTCGCTCCCCCCCCCCCCCAGATTCTTTGAATGTCACAACTTTGACTTTGAAAAAAGGCTGGTGACTTTCAAATAAAAACTATTTGGTAATCCCTTATAATTTAAAAATAATTAGAATTTTACATTCACACAGAGGGGCAAGTGAAGAGTTGAATGGTCTCCTTTGTAGGGTCTCTTGCATTATTTGAGAACTGTCCATATGCTAGGTCTCTGTGTAAACACAATTTTTCTGGTTTTATAGACTAAGAGACAAAATCATTGAGAGCAAGAACATTGCCTAAAAATCATGTGGCTTTTCTCACCGAAGCCAAGATTTGAGTACTTAAAAGATGCATTTTTTTTCTTACCATATCTCCTTGACTAAATAATATGTTGTTGTTTATGGGCTCTATAAGTTAAGGTAAACAAGAATCTACAAATCATTAAGTCTTAGCCAACGGTGATAGTTTTCCTGTGTTTTGCATGATTCGACTTTCCTCTAGCAAAGGAGAAATGGAAGTGAAAAGCTAAATAAGCTAATTTAAAACTTAGCTAAGCTGGCAAGGTAGACAACAAATAATATCCACCCATGTACCCACAAGTCAGTTGAAGAAGTGAAACTGTTCAGTAAGAGTCCTACCCTCATCTTCTTTCTTTCATTCTTTCACAGAGGCCACTGTTGTCCTAAATTAGAGATTTACCATTTTCATTTATTTCGTCAATCTTTAACAATACTTGTTAGTATTTTGGGTCTTGAAAGCCTCTATATATGCTCATTCATGCTTTACCCAGTTATCTTGATCTTTTGTTCAAAACTGTTTTCTTACATTCATCATGTTGAGTATATGAACATATATGAGCCCAAAATGCATCATCTAGAAGTGTCAAACACATTGATAATTTTTAAATAAAGGTATCTAAGAGGGTCTTCTGAAATGTTAATAATTAGAATAAATAAAATGTTTCTATGAGCTAGAAGCTGAGTTAAACACTTTACATACTAATTTCTTTAAGCTTCTCATGCTAGGGGATGTGAATGATCATTTTCATATCCTTACTGAAGCACAAATAGTTTGTTACCAACACAAGGTGACAGCTAGTCATCTAAAGACTCCATTACAGCATAAATATTTATAGATCTAGTTTAGTACTTGTTCATGACCTTTCTTTAAGTAAATTGTCACTTTTACCTCATTCCATTTTTTGTTTTTCATAAACATATCTCCAAACTCCTGGCCAAGCGTAGAGCATAATGGGAGAACCCCCACAAGCATAGAAGCTGTCTTAGCAAGGCTTCTCATGGTTCTGATACTATGTAGTGACGTTACTATCACCTGGAACATCTGTTCCTGAGACATCCTATCCCAGGAAAGAAATAACTGCTGCATGAATTAATTCTCTAGCTCAAACCTAGGCCAATTCACTACCTTGTACTATAATTGAAAGGTTACCTTAGGCAGATAAAATAGGCCTTTACAAAACAACCAATGGCCTAATTGTTAAGGAAAATTTCTGTGTCTTACAATTACTACTATTGAGAACTATCCATTAAAGAGCAGCCTCGGCCTCCCTCTTGACTCTTTCATTAGCACAATACTCCCACATTAGTACCCAATTATAAACAAGCCCTATCCAAATTTACATTACTCTCCAAATTACATACACAGACTGATTACTGTTTCTTAAAAGAGCAGGATCTACGTGAGCACTAAATACTCCTTTCGCAGTGTTGTGGTTTCATAGTCAGATCCTTTTGCTTATATGGTAATAGCCTTTTATCTCAGTCAGCAGAAGCAGACTGGTACTTTCCATGTGCTCTTTCGAGTATGGCATAAAAACAATAGACCCTAAAGAAATGTGGCTCACTTTCTATAATCCAATTCTTTTTTCTTTCTTTCCTCTCTTCTTCCCTCCTCATTGTTTTTGTTTTGTTTTGTTTTTGTTTTGTTTTGTTTTTTTGTCTCTGTTTTCCTTAGGTATTTCTTGCCTTAGTCTGATTCCACTCCGTTTCCGATTTCCTGTCACCTATTGCTTAGTACTTTAAATTGCATGCCTTGTTTTAACATTGCAGCCAGTTTGCTTCTCAGTATGTGAGAATCCCTTCTGTTCAACTGCATTTTATTCTGCAGGATTCCACAGGATTTCCTGAAGAAACAATCTTCAACTGGTGAATCTAAACTCAAGCCTAACCTCAATATCAGACAGAACCTCAAAATCAGACAGAATTCTTGGGTCACTAAATCTTTTTTTTTTTCCAGGCCATCTTTTATTTTCCCAGAAGTCTGATTCTTCCTCTAGAATATGTAAGAATTATCTTGCCTGTGAGCTGTTTGGAATAGCCAAGCATTTACTTTTCTGTGTGTGCGGTTATTGTTGTTTTCATTTTTTGTTCTGTTTTATTTTCTGCCACTACTAGGGCTTGAACACCCATGCACATTCTTGGGTGGATTTTTCACAGGAGGTGGGGGATCTACTGTTGGAACTACACAATCAATTCTAGCTTTTTGTTGGTTAGTTGGAGATAAGTCTCACTGGGGACTGGCTATATATTTTATTATTTATTTATTTTTGTTTTGTAATGCAAATGAAGAGCTGTGGGGTTAGAAACAGCAAGCATAGAAGGATCTTCATAAATTCTTCCTGAAAAGGGATGAGGTACTAGTATGTTTAGTATGAAGGGCCCTGCTTTTTTCCCTGGAACCACATCTACTTCACTTTACTTGAACCTGCTGTTCACTCCCCCCTGAAAACTGCTGCAACTTTGACCTGGGACACCTTATGTTTGTTTGTTTTTTTAATTGTGTGAAGAGGAGTTACAATTACATGGGCAAGATAATGAGTACATTTTTTTATCAAGCATTGTTGCCTCCTCCATTGTTTCCTTTTCCCATCCCTTCCCCATCTTATGGTTTGAATTCTGACCTCAAGATTTATTTCTGACATCTTCTACCCCGCATTGGGGCAACACATCTAAGCTCAACACAGGGCTTCCCTTACATGCATTTCTTTCTTTTTCTTTATTTCTTTCTTCCTTTCTTTCCTTCCTGCTTGCTTGCTTTATGTGTCAGTCTTGGGGCTTGAACTCTAGGCCTATGTGCTGTCCCTCAGCTCTGAGAGCTCTCTACCACTTGAGCCACAGCGCCACTTCCAGTTTTCTGGTAGTTAACTGGAGATAAATCTCATGGACTTTCCTGCCTGGGCTGGCTTCAAACTGTGATCCTCAGATCTCAGCCTACTGAGTAGTTAGGATTACAGCCTGAGCTATTGGTGCCAGGCTACATGCTATTCTTAATATCTTAAACATTTAACATTTTAACATTCTTTTTTTTTTTTTTTGTCGGTCATGGGCCTGAACTCTGGGCCTGGGTACTGTCCCTCAGCTCTTCAGCTCAAGTCTAGCGCTCTACCACTTGAGCCACAGCGCCACTTCCAGCTTTTTCTGCTTATGTGGTGTTAAGGAATCAAACCCAGGGCCACATGCATGCAAGGCAAGTGCTCTACCACTGAGCCACCTTCCCAGCCCCACATTTTAACATTCTTTTTCTTTTTTTTATTGTGAAAATACCATACAGAGGGGTTACAATTACATGGGTAAGATAATTGTTGCCTCCTCCTGTTTCCCGGTCCCATCCATTCCCATCTCCCCGCTTCCTCCTTCTCCTTCCCCCCCTACCCCCCCTCCCCTCCCGCCAAAGTTGTAAAATTCGTTTTTTGACATACTGCATCTCATTGTTGCAATGGGTCCACCTGTATCCCTAGTTAAACGATTTGTTTTTTCCCTTCCCCTCCACAAATTTATACCAACATCAAATACAGTGAAAACAGGGGTTGTACCGTGGGGGAGGGACATACAAAGCAACAAAGAAATAATCTTTTTGTTTTGTTTTGTTTTTTTGGGCCCGGTCGTGGGGCCTGGGCACTGTTCCTCAGCTCTTCAGCTCAAGGCTAGCGCTCTACCACTTGAGCCACAGCACCACTTCCGGCTTTTTTCTTTTTGCTTATGTGGTGCTGAGGAATTGAACCCAGGGCCTTAGGCATGCAAGGCAAGCGTTCTACCTCTGAGCCACCTCCCCAGCCCAGAAATAATCTTTTAAATGTGTTAGAAACAATTGCATGAAAGAAAAAAAAATTTGAATACATATCTTAGGGTTCATTTCCCTAACATCAATTTATCTGACCTTTTCTGTTTGACTCAGACATATACTAGTTATTGCAAATAATGGAAACCATGGGACCTATGTTTCTTTGGGCCTGGCTTACTTCACTTAATATAATCTTTTCCAAGTCTTTCCATTTCCTAACAAATGGAGCAATGTCATTCTTTCTGATGGAGGCATAGAATTCCATTGTGTATATACATTTTAACATTCTTAACATTTGCATCTAAAGTTGTTTTTATTTGGTTGACTTTCCAACAGTGTTCTAAAAACCTTAACTCCTTTCTTATCCTGCCATGACAAAATAACCACCCTTATTTACTAAAAACAATACAACAGCAACAGAAAAACAAAGCTGATTTCAAAATTGGGAACACTTTGAAATGTCCTGTGCCTACCTCTCCCAGCTCACCCAGGAAAGATCTCCGGTCCCACTTGATCAATGCAAGCATGTGTTCATCTGTAAAATTGTCCTTTTCATCAAGTTTAACCCTTCTTCCTTTATTATTTCAACTTGTTTCTCTTGGCCTCACAAAGGTAGAATCCTTATAAATCATATCTTGACTGACATCTCTACTACTCTTCTCCTGGTCTTCCTTGATAGGTAAATATATTCCATAAACTCTGGTGGAATTAGTCAATTAAAACTGCCAACACATTTAACTTCTGTGTAGCATATGTTCAATTGCTGGTAACATTGATAACATATTTTATTTGGGGAAACTAGTCTAATCATTTCTACTGGAGGAAGAGGAAAGGCTATTGAGTTGGTCCACAGCATCTTATGTATTACATCAGGATACATCAGATCCTGCACTACCTCTGACTTTCTTTTAGTGACTATCTCCAGCTTCCTGAGTGGTTTTGAAGTCTGATGAAGAGATTCATAAAGAAGCATCTTATAAAAATATCCTTTCCATATGCTTCATCATGGCTGAGTCATAAAGAAGCAATGGAGCTTTCACAATACAGATTATCAAGTAATTCCTCCTCTCTTCTTTTCACAGTCATGTAACTTCTATGCTATCTATCAACAAACAGAAAGCTAGAATTCATAGGTCAGACAAGGTAATCTATCATAGTATCATCCTATCATACTTTCTGCTTCCTTGTTTAAAATTGTAAAAAAATGTTTTTCTTCTACTTATATTGTGTGTGTGTGTGTGTGTGTCTGTGTCTGTGTCTGTATATCTGTGTGTGTGTATACCAGTACTGGGGCTTGAACTCAAGGCCTTGTGCTCTTACTTGCCTTTTTGCTCAAGGCTGACACTTCACTACTTGAACCACAGCTCTACTTCTGGTTCTTTGTTGCTTAGTTGGAGATAAGAGTCTTTCAAATTTATTTTTCCTGGCTGGCTTTGAACTGTGATCTTCAGATCTCAGTCTCTTGAATAGCTAACAGGCTTGAGCCACTAACACTTGGCCATTCAACTCACAATGTTTTATCTCAAGGAAAAAAAAACGGATTGCATAGTTTATATAAACAAAACATACTTTCAGCTATTGAGAGTAGCCTGAGCCTACCAAAACTCCTTGAAGGATGGAAGCAACTCAATCATTTCCTTTTTCATCCTGTTAGTTTACTCTATCTACCATCTTCTGCACTGTATAAACCTGTCAACTGGTTTCTCTGTAGCCACTACTTTTTTCCCTCTCTCCTTCCTCTCCCTCCTCCTTCTCCTCTCCCTCTTCCTCCTCTTTCTCCCTGGAGATCAAACTAAGAACTTTGAGTTTGTGCTCTACCTTTCAGGTAACATTCCCAGACATTTTGCTTATGGGTTGCTCTTAAAATTAAATCTCATGAAAACTTGGCTGGCTAGCCTTGAACCATGTCTTCACCACACAAGTGCCTGGCTTGCCTTCCAAATTTTGCCTCTGTCCTTCATTGTTAGATATAAGAATGAGACTGCTCAAGATGGACACAAGCTTTGCATCAGGTTTTAGGTACATCGTTACTGACACAATGAATTCCTGCATTGCCATGGAATAATTCTTTAGATCCAGCCCAAAATAGAATTGGCCTTTTCTTTCCTGTTTCTTTGTCAACAGCTATTTTTTGCTGTTTTCATTACTTCTTAATTGTTCAAACTTCCTATCTTCATTTTTCTTGTTAAGGACCGATTTTACAAATGAGTTCATTATCTCTACCATTTTAGACTCATCATTAATTTCATGCTCCTCATTTATTAGTGGACCTATTTTCTCTGTGGTGCTTCCTTTGCACTGCGGTATTTGTAAAATGCCCTTATTTTCTTTGAGTCTCATTTACTATCTTTATAATATTATTATTATGCCATTGGTATCTTTCCTATGTTTAATTGATGTATGTCTCTTTTTATTCCAAATAGCAAGTGTTCCTCCACTGACTTTAATATAAGGTGTTTAAAGACATTTGTGTTTACATTTCATATTTGCACACCTCATTCTTCAAACACATTTTAAATCTGCTCTAGTCTACTTAAAATATCAACAGAATAAGCACTGGCAGAAAGAATTGAGACAATTCTTCATCTTATAAATGCATTGCTGTATACAATAAATTTCTTTATCCTTAATTAGTGAAGAGATTCATGATAGTTTTATCTGCTAGTCTGATAACAGAGCATTATTCAACAATGTCCTTGGCCAGAACACAGGCAAAGAAAGCAAGGAAATAGAATTGCAAGTGCTAAACTCATGTGCATTGGGGGAAAGAATGTGTAGAGCAGCAATTATGAGTCTTCATCAATATCTAGATGACCTGCTTCTAGGCCATGACAACTCCTAAATGATATAAAGCAGAGAGGTTGCTCTTTCTCTCTCTTAGAGTCTCTTCCTCCTTTTTTTGACCCTCACTTTACTTTTTTAAAAATATTGACATGGGAGCTGAGAAAGGAAAAGCCATGTATTTGCATGTAGAGTACTTTGCTAGAATATATACAGAAAAAATACTGTAATCCATGATTCCTACCGTGAAACAACAGAGCATCGGATTAGGAAACAGGAGGCCTGGGGTTTTATTGCAGGTTTTCTATTATTTCCCTCTTGGCAATTGAGCTTTCTCATTTGTAAAATGTGGGAGTCGAATTGGATAATAGTTAACATTCCTGATATCTCTTAAGTGTTCTATATAATTCTTAAAATTGGGAAACTATTGAGTCATCCACTAGGAGGTTTATTTATGTATTCTCATTATTAGGCCCTTATTAAATACCTCAGTCTCCTACTTGGAAGTCTAAAAGAACCCACTCATTCCATATACCACCCATGGCAGAAGCAAGGCCTGCATATAAGCTTGTGCTTGGAGCTCCTATTCATTTTGCCTAATCTCTAAGCTGAGCTCACATTTCAGCCCTCTAGAGTTGGTGCTCATTAGGACTTTCTGTTGCATGTGGCTTCAGAGCTTTACTCAGATGAACCAGGTCACGTCTTTAACTCTAATTATAACCTGCTATCTGGGAAAGAACTTTCTGGCAGAGATGAAGATCTAAACAATTCAATCTCAACCAGTCCAAACAAACTAGTCGTTTTCCCTCATTGACCTACTTCAGGTTTTAAAAGTACACCAGAATTATTTATTATATAGTTTTTCATTTGGGAATTTTTTTTTCTCTGAGTCAGAGCTTTGCCATTTGTATATACTGCTAACCCAATTTTATCAAAGCTGCGATGAAAATCAAATGAAATCATTTCAGTGAAATTCCTTTGTTAAATACTTTACACATCCGCGTTTGCAAGTATCTTAACTCATTGCTTTCCTGGAACTGTGTCTTGTTCTTGTTACATGTTTGTTATGATTTGAGTATGAAGTATCTCCCCAAAAGGTTCATATGCTGTGAAGGCTTGGCTCCAAGTGAGTGGCACTATTAAGAGGTGATCGCATCATAAGGAATTAAATCATCAATAGATTAACCCTCTGTAATTGTAGGAAGTGGGTCCCTGATGACAGGGGGTATATCTTTGAAGGGTGTATACTGTCATTGGTCTTTTGTTTACTCTGCTTTCTGGCTTCCAGAATGTGAGCAGCTCTGACCTCTGGTGCCTTTTGCACCATGATCTTCAGGAGAGTCAGCCAGCTATGGACTTAAATCACTGAAACCACGAGTCCAAATCAGTATAACCTTCTTCAAATTGTTTCTTTTTCAGGTCATTTGTCATAACAACAAAAACTAACACAAGGTTCTTACACCTTAACCATGTAAAGAATTACTCTTACACTAATCCCACTCCATGAAACTATTCATTTTTTTAAATCTGATAAATGTCTATTCAGCCTCCAAACCCCAGCTCAAAGATGATCTCTTATATATGAAGTCTTTCTACTTCTCCCAGTCAGAGAAAGTCATGATCTGCTCCATTCCTCCTTTGAGCTGCACTTATATGTCTATTGTGTTTTGCAGGTCTTATCTCATTTCATCTTGAGGCAACAATAACAAGAGATAGGATCATTATTATGTTCTTTGTTTTTGTGGGAAATTAAGGGCAAATGACTTGCTGGAGATCTGCCAGTTAGAAAGGATCTGGATCTATCCCAGAACTCATGTATTAGTATTCTTACTCTAACTTAAACTTTCCAGTGCATCCTTTCAAAATGATTGGTGGAATCCACTTGGTCATTTGGAACTAAGAGATATGACTTTGCCATTAGACAGAACTTTCTTTTTATCTTATCCCAGTTGTTTGGGGTTTTTCTGGCCTCTAGGTTTCAAGTTATCTGCATAGTAATGCTTTAGTTTGTAAACATTTAAACATTGAGATGTTTCTCCATGTAATGACAAACAACTCCCATATCTAAAACAGCTTATTGTGTTTCTTCCAGTCTTGTCTTAGTCACAAAGACTGGTTTATCAAGAAAAATCAAGACTACTACCAATTTCTCAGATCAGTAGATAGTAAATCTCAATCACATAGATTAGAAAACTCAGTTTTTTATATGAAATATACTCTAGAGGAAAATACTGGTGAAAGGTGTGATTGATAAACTCATAGTAATGTTAGGAAACGCCTAGCTTTATGTATGGTCTTTTAAATTGTATGCACTTACAAGAATTTAGTGAGCTTAAGTGTTCACATTGGTGATTACAAAATTTTTATTTATCAAAGAAAAATATACTTCTTAACCCTATGACGTTAAAAGCAAAAGAATACATATATATTTGAGAAATATGTCGAGTAAGAATTGAAACAGAAACAAATGTCAATTTCATTACAGAATTGACAAGAATATTCCATTCTTCAAGTATTATCAGTATCAAAGTTTTACTATAATTTTAGATATGACGTCTAATCAAGGATAAGGAGTATGTTCCTTACCAAAAATTTCAAATATGCTTTTCAAAGCTCTTAGACCATGACTTTTAGAGAAAGTTCTTTGGCCAAACACTATTTGCTTACAGAATGTCACATAGAATCTTTAAACAACTGTCACTAAAACTCCATTTTCTTGTCAAACTGAAATGGCATTATTTCTATAGTTGAACATTTCTTGATATGTAAAAACATACAAGAAGCTTCAGAAACCTCTTAATATATACAAAGCATAGTTTGAGAAATGAAGAGGGCTTCCTGGAATCAAGATAGCTATGTTTACTGGATCTAATTGCTCTTTAGACACAAGCAATTTAGGCAGAGAGGCAGTTTTTGGATATTTTTGTTTTAAATTGTATCATCCATTACTTAAATGCATTCTTTTTTACCCAGCAAGAAATAGCAGAGCTCAGAATTTATAACAGAAATTCTTCCAGAGTCAGAAAAGTGATGATTCTGATCATTGTTTCTGAAAAGGTATTAACATGCTTACACATGTCTGTCCTTTCTCTATTTCCCCCAAATTCCCAAACACAGTATGAATATTTTATAGTGATGTTTAGTAATGAGCACCAAATCCAACCTTAAAATGACTCCTCTTTTAATTAGCACATTAGTCACTCAGTAAAAATTGAGTAGGATGAATTATTCAAATATAATTCAGCAGAGGTTCAGGAGCAAATCTAAGAGATGGAGAGAAAAAAAAGAAGCAAGGCAGCATGGTTGTTTTTCTATTCACAGAAGGTTAAAGAGGGACTCTGCAAAGTTAAGGAGTAGGATTCACAAGAGCCATTTGTTAATAGAAGAAGATTTAGAAAGAGTTTGAGGCTGCCAATATCAGAGGATGACCTTGAATCCCTGATAAACTCCAAGTAGAGAAGAATGCATGTCGATGAAGTGATGCTTCTTTATCATATGCTTTCATAGCTTAAATTAATGCCCAAAGAGTACTCCTGTGTACATCTTGGGACAAACGCTCACTATGCATTTACTTGGTGCCTAAAATACTTTCGAATTGCAAAGAAGCATTATGTTGAAGTTTTCTTTAGAATGGAGAAATAGTCCCATTAGCAGTTTGTACCAGGTAGGGAGACTCAGAGAGACAAAGGGGGAAAAGGGGAGTGGGAATGGAGAGAGAAGGAGGGAGGAAGAGAGGGGAGCAGGAAGGGGAGGGAGAGAGGGAGGGAGACAGAGAGAGAAAATGGAGGAGAAAAAGAGAGGGAAGAAGAGGGAAATGAAGAAGAAGAGGGAAAGGGAGAGGAAGAGAGGAGGAGGGAAAGGGAGAAAGAGAGAGGGAGAGGGAGAGAGAGGGCATCATTCTTGATGAACTAAAGAAGAGGAAAAAACAACTGGTCAAAAGAAGAAACAGAAAAAATCAAGAGAAAGTAGAATTCAGTAAAGTCTGTACCTTTGATAATTGGAAACAAAAATGACAAAATACTGCAAAGGCCAATGTATATGAAAACAAGCAAAGAAAGTAAAATCCCTGCAAAGATTTAGAATTCCTCATAAATTCTTCAAAAGCATGGACAATTAACAAAATGTGAATCTTTCAAAATAGATCCCAACCTCATGGATTTTGGTGACAGCAATAATAATAATAACAACAACACTGTTAAGCAGAAGGTGGCCATGAAAATCAGTCTGACTCTCAAGGTAATTTATCTATAAAAGACATTTACTCCAACTATTTGAGGGTTTTTTCATTGCTATTCTCTTTCCATTTCATGTTGCTTTAGTCAGAGAAAAACACTTGAAGTGAAGAATCCTGCTGTGTTGTACTTTTTTCATGCTGAGTGAGCCATTTCCCTGGACTCAGTGGGAACTAGTTTGACTTTAGTCTATTGTATACCCTTAAGGAGAAATCTTCAAGCCAACATCAGTCTCTTCACTGACCGTATTGAGGAAGGGGGTTGTTTTATGATCACCTCAGCTGGACACAGAACATCTGGGCATCAATTGAAGTCCAGGAGGCATTACCTACTGGCAAAATCCACATCAGAGCCCTACAACTGATCTGGATTCAACTCATTCCTATAAATCAATGCTCATTTATTTATCTGCATACTTTATCTGCCCATCAGACCTAAATTTAATCAGGTTCAAGCAGCATGTACCTATTTGTATTGTTTGACTTAAATATTCTGGGCTTCCATTAAGTTGTTATTATTTATTTAGTTGTTTATTTGTGGGTGGCTTAAAACTCAGGTCCTTGGGACTGCCTCAACTTTTCCATTGAAGTCTGATGATCTACAACTTGAGTCACAGCTCCATCTGCAGCTTGTTTTGGGTGGTTAATTGGCGATAATAGTCTCCCACAAATTCCTGCCTGAGCTGGCTATGAACCATGATGCTCCAAACTCAAACTCATAAGTAGTTAGAATTTCAGGCTCCTAACACTCAGCTTCAAAACATTATTCTTTGATGCCAGAAGCACCTTACTTTGAAAGAATCCAATTCATTAGATCCAATATGAGGAAAAGCAAAATGCCACTATGAGCAAAGATCCCCTTTTTCCATGCCACAGACTACAAGATTTATATTTATATATAAATATTGTAGTCCATGGTGACTTTCCAGCAATTAGTTAATTGTGCTATGAGTTCATAATTTCTTTGTTTTATTCAAACTGACTTGTGATAATGTATTTGTTGTTATTGTTATCAAAAAAGAAAGATTGGATAAAGTTAAATAATAAAGGTTTTGTTTCTTTCTAAAGAAAAATGAAAGGTGAAGATAGTTTTATAATTTCCAGAGGTAACTGAAGTTAATGTTTCTGATAGTTACTCCTTTTACACTTCTATTTCTTGACACACTCAAAAAAGTTAGGACCTCCTAAACATATGAAGATTTTAACCTTATAATCCCACTTGTTACCTGTTTTTAACCTTATAATCCCACTTGTTACCTTATTTATAATTAAATGTATCATTACAGTTTCATTATCAAGTTATATCAAATTTATGAACCTATAATGATAATAATTCTAGTGTTTTTGCTGTGCTGGGGTTAAATATAATTGCAGAATAAAAATAGGTTTGTCAGTTAGTTATTATGTAAATCCTACTTTAAACTGTTTTATTGTATTATTTTCATTATAGAAAAACTCTTATGTTTTAGGACTGACCTGATAACAGGAATACAATTCTGTCATTGTTTTCTGTTCAAATGTTTTGTGTGTCAAGGTCCAGTGGATTCCCTGCTTGTTTCCTTTCTATTCTAATCACATTTGTTGCCATTGCTTTCTTGTATAACATATCACCCCATTTGCTTATTCTAACCTTTAATGCTTTAGGCTGTTGCCTTGAGCAGTCATAGAATTTATTGGTCCATGTATGTCCAAAAATGTCTCCATTTTGTCGTTACATTTGATTGAGGAATTAATTTTAGCTAAAGTTCTATTGCTTTTAGCTTGTTCTTTTAATTCTTTCCAATATGTTCATTGCTTCTCAGGTTACTTAGCAAAGTTTAGGCAGCTCTAAGGAAACAGAACATGGGATTGTAGTTCTGGTTGAAGGAGGGAAACATGAAGGGGCTGTTCAGGCCTGTAATCAGAGCTAATTAGAAGGCTGAGATCTGAGGAGTGTGGTTCAAAGCAAGTTCAGGCAGAAAGTCTAGGAGATTCTTAGTTCTATTAACAATCAAAAAGCTGGAAGTGTAGGTGTGGCTCAAGTGGTAGAGTGCCAGTCTTCAGCAAAAAAGCTGAGGGAGAGAGCCTGAGTGCAAGTCCCAGTACCCACACACAAAATAAAATAAAATACAAGCATCTAAAATGAGAGCTAGCACTGCAGATACCCAGATATTGAGCACCGTGTAAGCCATATAGTCAATGTTGCATCATGAATAAATGAACACAGTTGCATTCCAACAAACTTTATTTGTACAATGAAAGTTAAATTTCATATCATTTTAATATGATATACAGTTTCTGACATTTTTTTAAGTCGAAAAACTATTTTCATTTTCAGCCCATATAAAAACAGACAACAGGTTGAAGGGGGCCTGTGTGCTACTTTTGCTGCTCTGGTATTACCTGAATACAAAAAGTGAGATGTTCATCTTATACCCCATGACACTTTTTAAAAGCACTTAGGAATCAAAATGTCTAAGTAAGTTTTAATTTTTTTTCCTTCATACTTGGAAGACTCTGTTTCATTGTTTTCTAGAGTCCAGGATTACTAAGGCAGAGTTTGGTGGTGACATAATCTTTATCTTTTACAAAGAAAACTATGCATAGTCACTCGATCATTTTAGCATTTCTTCTATCTCTCTGAATTCTGAAATTTCCCCAGAATCTTTATCAATGTGGACCTTTAGAGCTTTGTTGTTGTTGCTTATTGTTGTTTTTCCCTTGTGATCTTGGCAGTTTTTGTTCAGTCTGAAACCATTTATTATTTTTTCAACTCAAGGAAATTATTTTACATTTATGTGACATAATTTTTTTCTCCTGTTTTTTTCCTACAAAAATTTCTATTAAAATGATATTACATTCCTTGTATCTCATAATTTTATTTATTTTCTGAGTCATTGTCTCTTATGCATTATTCTGGGAAATTTCCTCAATTTAATTATTTAATTATTTTATTGAGTCATTGAATTAGAAAACCTAGGATTATGTTGTTATTTTATAGAAATTATTCATCCTCATTGCATTGGTGTTGCCTTGAGTTTTAGAAGCTTTTACAGGAGATGAAGGTCACCCACCCATTTGTCAATAGTGTACTTGCAAAGATTTCTGTCTACAGTCATCATCAATCCACTCTTTTTTCATATGTGTCTAGAATTGTACTTTATCTGTAATTCTTTTGTATTTTATTTATCTCATTCTTCTCTCTTGCCGTCCCTGGAGCTGTATAATTTATTTTTATTTGCAATTCTTGTTTGTGTCATTTCCTTCTTAAGGAGGAAAATAGTAACAGGCTTTAACCTATAATCCTAAGCAGGTAAAGATGAGGACAGAGTAAGAGTGGATGAGACTATAAAAGAAAGATAAAGGAACTATTTGGATTTCTTTGGAATAAAATAAAGAGGGAAGCCAAGCATTTTATTTTTTATACATTTTTTATTGTAAAAATACTGTATAGAAGGGTTACAGTTACATGAACAAGGTAATGAGTACATTTCCTATCAAGCATTGATACCTTCTCCTTTGTCAAACATTTAAAAATACATTGAGGAGGCCAGAAATGACAATACCATTTGTAGGACACAGCCTGTCAAAGCAGTCTGGAGTAATAAAAGCAAAGCTGATGTTTTACAATCCCAGATTTCAAAACATACTATAAAGATATATCAACCTCAACATCATGGGATCAATATAAAAATCAGATTCAGAGACCAATAGAACAGAGACTCCAGAAGTAAATCTACATATCTATAGACTAGTGATATTCTACAAAGATTCCCAAAATGTACATTAGACAAAGGACAGCCTCTTCAATAGTAATGCATGCCGAAAAGATGTCCCTATTTTTCAACTCAAAGTGGATCAAGAAGCTGGATGTTGCGGTACACACTTGTCAACCCAGCTACACTGAAACTGAGGCAAGTTCCTGGCCAGTTTGTGTAAACTAAAATTAAAAAGAACTAGGAATGTTAGCTTAGTGGAAGAATGGTTGCCTAAACCTGAATCTACTAGAAGGAAAGATGGGTGAAATAACAGTAACACATAATTTACCAGATACAATTCTGGAAGCTCAAGAAACAAAAGTGAAAATTAACTAAATAGGTTACATTAAATTAGAAAACATCCAAAAAAATGGTAGAAACAATCAACAGAGGGCAGAGACAACCTACAGAGTAGGACAAAAGTATTAATCAGACAGAGGTTTTATATCCAGAAGACTAACAACAACAAAACAACAACAAAAGAATAAACAACAAAAGCCAAATGACCTATTTAAAAATGGATAATGAAGATACTTTTCAAAGGAATAAATACAAATCGCCAATAGAATAAAGAGAACCATGACTCCTAACTTGAATCGTAAACCATAGTGTTCATCACATAGCTAATAAATGGCAGAAACGTGATCACAAAGAAAAAGAAATTATCTTCTATAATTGGGTGGAACATGCTTTCATCAGAAAGAATGATACTGCCCCATTTGTAAGGAAATGGAAGGATTTGGAAAAAAAAATCATATTAAGTGAACTAAGCCAGAACCAAAGAAACATAGGTCCCATGGTCTCCCTTATCTGTAATAATAGTATACATCTAGGATAATCTTAGCAGATGAGCAGAATAGTTCAATAGCTATGGACATATGACCATATAAGATGATGCTAAGCGAAATGAACTCTAAGATATGGACATAAGAGGTTTTTCTTTGTTGTTGTTCTCAATGTACTACGTGATTTCTTGTTTTCTTTTGTGGTGAACCCCCCCTTCCCTTTAATTTATTCCTGTTGTCATTGTGTTCAATTTTGGTACCCTGGGTATTGGATGTATGTTTATCAGAACTAGGGAAGGGAAAGGGAACAACAAAATGGTGGTACAAAGGACAAAGTAGGAACCTATGCAATAGCAATACTTACAAGACATATGTTAGAAATGATCTGTACAACTTGGAGGGAAGGGGTGGGGAAAGGGAAAGAAGAAGAAAAAGGAGGGAAGGGGTAACAAGTTTGACAAGAAATGTAATCACTACTTACTTTTGTAACTGTAATTCCTCTGTACATCACCTTGACAATAAAATTAAAAAAAAAAAAGAAAAAAAATGCCAGATGATAACATTAACCATTAAGAAATATTATCTTACCCCAGTTAGAATGGGTTCAAAACACAAAGCAAAGAACAAGAATAACAACAACAACAACAACAACCACAAACCAAGTGGGTACTTGTGGGTATAACCGTGACAACACAGGAAGGTGAATATTTACTGCCTACTTAAGTTTTGTATGAAGCCTATAATCCTAGCTACTCAGCTAATATCTTGATAGTCTCCATTTAAAGCCCACGACACTCTATCTCAAATGGACTACTACATGAACAGGAAAGGGCTGAAGACAAGACTCTAGTAGTAGTGTGTCAGCTATGAGCAAGCCATAGAAGAAAGCAAGTGGTACTACCATCCAACCCCAGTACTACCATACATCTATCCATCCACCCATCTATCCATCTATCCATACATTTCATCTAAATGTAGATATATGTCTATACACACACACACACACACACACACACACACATATGTGCAGATAGATATGTTTTTGTTATGAAGCCTTCTGAATATCAGCCCCTGTGCTTTTCTCAGTCAGTAGATAGATTCACCCATTTTAATGTCTTCTTGTCTGTAAAAATGCTTTAATCTTTATTTTCTTGAGGAAATCACCAGAATTTAACAGTAACACCACATTTTGGAGTCAAAATGTTTGTGGAAGTGGTTTATTGTAGATGTGGCTTAATTCTGCCCCTTGTATCATTAACAACCACCTAAGAGTGCAATTTCCTGGCCATTCTGTATCACCTCTATGTTCTTCCTTTTGAATTGTGCACGATTTGCATAAATGAGGCCCAGAAGAATACTCTGTCAGGTTTTAATGATGTTCCTGAACTGAGCGGGACTTGGGAGTAAAAGAAAAAGAACATTAGAAAAACCTAACTAACCCAAAACGTGGAGCTATTCCCAAACAGAGTGTACAATCTATAGACATTCATTTTTTTGTGCAAATAAAATCTAATTTTCTCCTCTCTCTTTTGCTTTTATAATGCAAAGCAGCCACAGCAGTTTGGTCTTTTCCTCTGAGCTCTCTGTAGCTCAATTGAATAGTAACTTGAAAACCAATCTGCTGTCCAGGGAGGGAAATAAACTGAGAAATTAATTCCCCATCTCTACTCTTTATGCTATATGTATGACCCTTAGTAACATCCACAGGGTCTTATTCAGAATGTGGAGGAGACAAGGGAATTACAAGACGAATCAGACACCAAAAGATAACCTTGCAAAGCTTTTGTTTGTGAGTAATACTGTTCTGGGTTATAACTTTTACCAGGCAAAAATGCCTGCGAATAGAGCTTTGGACGTTGATATAAGCTTTAGAGTTTTCATTTGTAATTCACCAAGAAAAGTGAAAGGAATGAGATTTGAACTTATTTCAACCTTTTAATCAGCAATGAATAAGAATTGTAAGTATAACATTGCATTATTGTCGTGCATTAGTGAGGCCTCAATTTATAAAAAAACTTACAGAGAGTTAGAGAAAGCAAAGGTTTATTAGATGTAGTTACAAAAGAGATCGAGTGGGCAGCTAAGAAAACAAATACAAGGAAATGAGACAGGGTCAGGAAAGAGCTTTATGTCTTTGTTTACATTTGGTTGGCTGTCTCACTTTGTATAGCCCTTATTGACTGGTTCTTTTCTTTCTCCAACCATCGTTCAAGTTTTCAAGTAAACATCTTGAGATGTGTCAAACATCTGCATTCCATTTCATGGGCTTAACTCATTTTTGAATTCTATTTGCCTCAATGGGCTTACCTCCACACTACACCTGGACCTTCATATTTCTCTGACTACCTTGTCCTCTTAAATCAAGCCTCCTTCATAATTGTCTCCTCAATACTTGGAGTTTTTAGCCCCAGACCCAAACTCCTTGGATTCCAAATGACAGGTCCCAGGCAAAGAGGTATGGTAAAGGATAGAGAAAGGAGATTTTTTTGCATAGTATGGGCATGTCAAAGGAAGATAGCATTTGGTACATCTTCAACAGCAGATCTTTGCCTTAGGTTCAAAAGGAACATATGGAGGAGGGATGAGGAAGGAGAGCTATGTATAATTAAAACAGTTCTAGCCAGAGATCTGTTCAGAGGTGGCCAGAGGTGGTGTCAGAGGGGGTGTGGCAATTTATTGTTTCAAGATTAGTCAGAGTGTCTTGTAACAAGGAAAGTCATTGATTCCTAGCAGGTGATTTACTCACTTGTCCCTTCTTTCTGGCATTCAAGATGGCTGCAGTCTGACAGCAGGAGAGATGGTTCAGGCCAAGAACACAGATAGAAAAAGGAGGTGACTGGAATATTTATTCTGCTTTTAATTAATTCCTGGACCCAAGCAAATAGTCAGTGTTTCTCACTTGAAAGCAGTTTAGGCACCTCTTGTAATCACTATCAACTTGCCCTTAAAAACGAGATCATAAGCTGGGCACTGGCAGCTCAGGCCTGTAATCCTAGCTACTCAAAAGTCTAAGATCTGAGGATCATAGTTCAAAGCCAGCCCAGAAAGTCAGTGAGTCTCTTATTTCCATTTAACCACCAGAAAACTGGAAGTAGCACTGTAGCTTAAAATAGTGGAGCACTTGCCTTGAGGTGAAGAGCTTAGGGACAGCCCCACAATGGAAGAAGAAAGAAGAAGAAAGAGGAGGAGGAGGAGGAAGAGGAGGAGGAGGAGGAGGAGGAGGAGGAGGAGAGAAGGAGGAGGAGGAGGAGGAGGAGGAGGAGGAGGAGGAGGAGAGAAGGAGGAGGAGGAGGAGGAGGAGGAGGAGGAGAAGGAGGAGGAGGAGGAGGAGGAGAGAAGAAGAAGGAGAAGAAGGAGAAGGAGAAGGAGAAAGATAAGAAGGAGAAGAAGAAGGAGAAGAAGGAGAAGAAGGAGAAGAAGGAGAAGGAGGAGGAGGAGGAGGAGGAGGAGAAGAAGGAGAAGAAGGAGAAGAGGAAGAAGAAGAAGGGGAAGAAGAATTCATAAAATTGCTTTTGAGAACAGATTTGTTTCTGACAATATTGAGGTCCAATTGTAATAAAATGCAACCCACATATTTAGTGTGCCATCTGACAGCTTTTGATATGTGTTTTGTTTGTTTGTTTGTTTTTTGGTCAGTTGTGGGGCTTGAACTCTGGGCCTGAATGCTGTCCCTCTAGCTCAAGGCTAGAACTCTACCACTTGAGCCACACCACTTCTGATTTTCTGTAGTGTTTTAGAGATAAGAATCTTACAGACTTTCCTGCCAGGGGTGGCTTTGAACCATGATCTTCAGATCTCAGCCTCCTGAGTAGCTAGGATTACAGGCATGAGCTACCAGTGACTGGCGGCTTTTGACATGTGGATTCACTTTTTTGAAGCAGCCAATACAACCATCATAACCACCGTGGACATTACTTCCAAAGCTTCCTGCAGCATTTTGTAACATAGCCCTTTCTCCCCTGCTCAGACAATCATGATTCTGCTTTCTTTTTTTCTTTTTTTTTGTACATTAAGCACAATTCATGGCAAATAAAATCATACTCTACATATTCTTCTTGTACCAAGTGTTGTTTTTTTTTTACTTGGCATTATTATTGTAAGGTGCATTATCCACATTGTATCTATAACAGATTATTTATTGTCATGAAGTAGTTGGGATTCCATTGCATTGGTATGTCACATTTATTGGCCCATCATGTATGGATGAACATTGTTTTCCCTTGGGAGTGACCACAAGGGAGACTGATGTAAACAAACATTAATGCTTAGATACAGGTGTGGTCCTGTGCTTCCTTTCCTCAAAGGAAGAAATGTTAGAGTGAGACATCTTGATTATATGATGAGTACCTGTTTAATATTTTTCTTTAAGATGCTGAACAGTCTTCAAAGTCATCATTCTATTTTAAATTCCTACCACAAGTGTTGCTCTAACAACAGGGTTGTGGGATCTTTTTTCTACCAAGGACCATATGAGTATTTACAATATGATTTGAGGGCCATCCAAAATTATCAACAATACAGTCAGAAGCCACAAGCAGCCTATAAGAGGTAGCCTATAAGAGACATACTAAACGAATGCATGTCAGTTCCATCATGTATCAAATGGGTTGAGGATGTTACAAAGTCCCAGGGCCAAATGTTGGATCTTAACCATGCAAGGATCCATACATTGTGACAAAATCTGTTTGTCACACATTTCCTGCCACCTGCCTGTTAAGTTGTTGGAGGAAAAAAAATATGAAAGAAAACAATGTTTCTTATGAACCATATGAAATTTGGACTTTTATGTTTATTAATAAAGTTTTATTTTAAAACAACCTATCTCTCTACAATCCTATATTATCTGTGGCTTCTTTGTGCTACAATAAGAGAGTTGGGTAGTTGTTCCAGACCACAGAGCCAATAAGCCAGTCTGGGCTGGAATGTCTGTGAAATTCTCATATCCCCTTAACCACCAAAAAGCCAAAAGTGCAGCTGTGGCTCAAGTGGTAGAGTCCTAGCTTTGAGTAAGAAATGTTCACAGACAGCATTCAGGCCCTTGAGTTCAAGCCCAGAGACTGGGGGGAAAATGCCTAACTAAGTCCCAAAATTTTTCTCCTAAATTCTGTATTTTCTCTTTGTTTAGCAGTTAAAATTCTGTCTATGATGAATTTGAATTAACTTTTTCAAAAGGTATAAGATGAAATAAGGTTGATTGGTTGTGTTAGTTATTGAATATTTCTAGAGATTTAAAAATATAGTTATTTTCCTTTCACACTGCCTTTTTCTATTAAAATAAATTTATAATATATATGAATTTATTTCAGAACTTTTTATTTTGTTCAATAGATCTACATGTCTTCTAAGTGTTCATTGTATACTCTATTGAGTATAAAAAAGTCATAAAATCAGCTGGGTGCCAGTGGTTCATGCTTATAATCCTAGCTCAGGAGACTGAAGTCTGAGGAGCGCTATTCAAAGCCACAGGCAGGAATGTCCCTGAGACTCTTACCTCCAGTTAACCACTAGAAGATCAGAAGTGGCACTGTGTCTTGAGTGGTAGAGTGTTGGCCTTGAGTTGAAGAGCTCAGGGACAGCACCCAGGCCTAGAGTTCAAGCCCCATGACCGATAAAAAAAAAAATCATAAAATCAGATAATGTATGTGATTCATCATTGTTTATCTGTTTAAAAATGTTTAGCTTACTCTGATTTTACATTTTTTTGGGGGGGTCCGGTTGTGGGGCCTGAACTCTGGGCCTGGGCGCTGTCCTCAGCTCTTCAGCTCAAGGCTAGCACTCTACCACTTGAGCCACAGTGCCACTTCGGGCTTTTTTTCTTTTTGCTTATGTGGTGCTGAGGAATCGAACCCAGGGCCTCAGGCGTGCAAGGCAAGCACTCTACCACTTAGCCACCTTCCCAGCCCAACATTTTTATATAAATAATAGAATTAGACATCAGTTCCTATCAAAAGTTGTCAGAATTTTGACTGGGTTACATTGGCTGTGCATATTAATTTGGACAGAACTGATATTTTAACACTACGATGTCTTATAAAATGTAAATACGTTATATGCCACCCCCATTTACTTCGTTAATTTATTTAACAAAATTTTGTTTTTATTATATAGGATTGTCTGTGTTTTGACAAATTTATCAGCTACTATTTGATAATTTTGCCTACATTTATTAACATATCATACAAAATAGTTTCAATATGACATTGATATTAGACTTTATATATGCATATAATGTACTTTGATTTTTGTGTGAATTGGGATTTGAACTCAGGACTTTGTACTGGTTAGGCATCAGCTCTACCAACTGATCCATGCCCAGCCCTTATGCTTTGGTCATTTTGAAATACGTTTTCATTTTTTGTTGTATCCAGCTACATACACTTTTTCCATATTTGGGATGGCAAGTGTACATGACAGACTTATGATTATTTTGGGGTTGTTGTTGAACTTTGAGGTTGGACTGGCCTCAAATCCTCTGGATTTCCATCTCCAAAGATAGTCAGGTGTCAGCACGGGTACCTGGCTGTACTTTTGTTCCATTTTTGATGTTATTGTAAATGACACCGGATTTTCTATCTAATTTGTTTCTTGTTTATTACCCATACATACAAATACTATTGATTTTTGGTATATTTAATTTTGGTCCCTTTACCTGGTTAAAATAAATTACCAAGCCTAGTGATGTTTTTTCTTTTTGAGATTCATCAGGATCTTCCACATAATACAATTCTGAATCTGTGAATCAAGGCACGTTTATTTTCACATTTTTAGTAAATAGGCTGTTCTATTACCCCTTGTCTTATTGTTTTACCTAGCACTTCCACTACAATGCTAAACAAAAAAGATCAGAATGGATGTCCTTGTCCAATTTCCAATCATTCAAATCACCATAATTGAATACTGATGTTAGCTCTGGTTGTTCTGAGGATACCTGTCACCAGGTTTAAGAAATTTTATTCCTACTGTCATGATTGAGACTTTTCTTTCAAAACCATGAATAAATATTGTACTTTGCCAAATATATTTTCTGAAATATTTTTGATTGTATAGTTTTCCTTAAGTTTATTATGATAAATTCTTTTTCATATTTTATTCCTTTGTTCAGACAGCTTTCATTTCATAGTATTTTCCTATGCTAGAGGAAGGTCTTGCAATGTTCTCATAAGCAGGTGCTTTGGTGATAAGGTTTGTTCAGCATTTGTATTTTTTTAAGCAATCTTCATTGCATTATTTTTATTTTTTGTGCCATTACTAGGGCTTGAACTCAGGCTTGAACCTTGTACTCTTGCTCATCATTTTTGCTCAAGGCTGGTGTTTTACTACTCCTCTACTTCTGTCTTTCTGCTGATTATTTGGAGAGTCTCACAGACTTTTCTGCCTGACTAATTTTAGTTTCAAACTAGGATCCTCAAGATCTCAGCCTCCTGAGGAGCTGAGATTATATATGTAAACCATTGGCACCTGGATTAATTTTTGTTTTTGAGAGGAACTTTTCTGGGTTTTTTTTTCTTTTCCCTCCTTGAATTTTAAACATGATAGTTGACTGCCTTCTAAATTGCATCATTTCTGGAATTAAATTTGCATTGACTCTTATATTTGTTCCTCTGTATATAATCTGTCTGCTCCAGAAGATTTTAGAATTTTATCTTGAGGGTACTTGGAAGACTGATTATGTATTACAGTGCAGTTTCCTTCATATTTCTCCTGTGTGGGACTTTATTGAGCTTCTGCAATCAGTGCACTTATAGTTTTTATAAGTTTTGGAAAATTTTCAAACAATTATTTACTTACATTATCCTAACTGAAACTGAAACTCCAATTGCATGTCTGTTACAAGGCGTTCAGTTGTTTCTGGTTTATTTCTATTTATTTTTTATTTCATTTTGTAGCTTCTTTTTCTGTATCCTGATAGTCTTTGACAATATCTGGCCCCATTTAGTATGTTGTCTTATCTCAATAATCATAATTTTGATATTTGATATGCATATGTACATATGTATATGTCTATGCATATATTTACATGTGTATATATTTGTAAGCATGCACATATTGTATGTATATATATGTATGTCTCTCTTTATCCTGTTTACTTTCCTCTGCTTTCTTGAAAACATGAAGTATTTGCACTTCTGTACCAATTCATTTGTGTCTATTATTACTGGTCTTTTATTACTGGCTGATTTTTTTTCAGCACGCATTAACTACACAAGGGAGATTTCATTGTGACATTTCCATGCATATATGTAATGTATTTCAATCAATCTCCTCCCCTCTAGAGTTCTTTATTCATATTGCTGATCCTGTTTCCTTAGCATGGCTGCATACATAGTAATTTTGTGTGTGTGTACACATGTGTGTGTTGCAGGGCACTGAAGCTAGGGTCCTGGGTATGTCAGGCAAGCCCTGCTCCTGAGTCTGCTACTGAGTCACAACCCAACCCTGCAAAGTAACTTTCTAATGTATGCCACACATTGTGGGTTCTGCTTTTTAAAGTAGTATGTCAGGAAAATGTTTTTAAATGCTTTAGACTTTGCTGTGGAATGTAATTAAGTTATTTGAAGATAGTTAAATCATTTCAGTTTGACTTTAGCCTTTGTTCTGCAGTTCCAGGACAGATCTTGGAGTAGGACTATTGTTTAAGAACTGAGGCATAATAGCTTTGGGAATTCCATTCATAGCGCTATGTATTAAGAGGTGTTCCACTCTACTACCTGAAAATCAAACTATATCCTGTTGTGTGGGAGTCCCTGAGATCTGATACACATACTCTTTTTTTTTTTTTTGTAACTCTTACCCTTGATAGTTTTCTTGTATGCACATGTAAATACCTAGCTGAAGACTCAAAAGGAAGCCTCTACAGATTTTCAGCTCCCTCTCTCTCTCTCTCTCTGCTACCAAAACCCTAGATTTCTTCTCTCAGGTACTGTGACCTACAAAATGTTGCTGGATTTTAAAGGTAATATTCATTGGAATGCTAACACTCATAACTTTACCTCCTCTACCTAATGTAAAAACAATCCTTGTTCTCTACCTGGCCCTGTGACTTGAAAACTGTACAATAATTTTATTAATGATGAAGCTCACATCATTTGTTCCCCTTCTGCCTGAATGTTTTCCAGTTTCTGAAAAGTATTGTTTCATATTCTTCGCCTTGTTTGTTGTTTCAAAGGTTTTAAAGAGCATGAAGGTTCCATAGGAAAATGATCTCTGAAAATAAAAAAAAAAATTCATAGCTGTGTGACATTTTGTGCTACAACATATCCTGTATCTGAACTCTGGTGGAATTCAATCC
Source organism: Dipodomys spectabilis (assembly GCF_019054845.1). Lineage (NCBI taxonomy): Eukaryota > Metazoa > Chordata > Mammalia > Rodentia > Heteromyidae > Dipodomys > Dipodomys spectabilis. The sequence goes on from NW_024870774.1 coordinate 858,701, forward strand.
ATGTTTCAAATTTTTCTGAGAATGGTGACCAGAATAGACTGGGTCTATTTTGAAGTAATGACCAAGATTTATTACAGAGAAGGCAAGTGTGTCTTTGCAGACAGAGGGGACCATGGAATTGTGAATAGGAACGTGAGGTAGATGAGACTTCTCCAGTCTGGTAGTGCCAGGTGCTTCAGTTTGATAACTAAGGAGTTACAGTAATACAATTCCATCCTCCAACTTTTCAACTTGGCATACTCTATATCTTTGATTTGAGAGTCAGTGACATAATACATAAACACCAGAGGCTTTATCACTAGGAGAGGTGACTCACAATCCATTACAGCTGAAATATTTATATTTTATTTTTATTCATGGGCCTCAAGTAGGTGTTAAGTGATACAGAGGAAATGGTGGGGATTTTTATCTTGGAGTGTCAATCACAGCAAGAAAAAGCTGAGGTTCCATGCCACATTGCAGATCTCTGGGCTTGTTTGCTTTTAAAAAAATTTTCTATTCCTTGCAAAATTACTGGAAACAGCTTTTCAATTCTTACATTCTCCAGGCTTTGTATATCTAAAAGAGAAAGACACATACTATACAGCATATTATATAGTATATTATGTTATTACTATAATAAGTAGTATATTATTTCTAGGAGAAGATGCATTTGCACTTTTATTTGTTTGCTTGCTTGCTTACTTGTTTGATTGTGCTGGCTTGAATTTAGGACCTTCTCCTTTGCTTGGTCTTTTCATTCAAGGCCAGCACACTACTATGTAAGTAATACCTCTACTGCTAGCTTCTTAATTGGAGCTAAGAGTCTCACAGACTTTTCTGGCTGGTCTGGATTTGAACTGTGATCCTCAGAATTTCTAAATAGCTAGGGTTACAGGAGTGAGCCACAAGTACCTGGTTTGCATTTGCATCATTGTGAACACAGAATGTAAATTTTCACCATTGTACCATTTCCAAGGCTTTTCCATTATTTTTTAAGTGTATGTTAATTTTTGCCCTTACCAAGAAGATATGGCTCTCTTTATTCCAAAAATGTAAAATGTTCATATCTGCTAATTAAACAAAGTGAAAAACTAGAACTGTTGACAAGAAATTAAATAAAGAAAAGCCAAAAACAATACTTTTCTCTTTAAGAGACATTGCTTACAAATATTTGAGAGACAGAAGTTAAATAACATTGAAAATAATTTGGGGGAAAAACATGTCCCTTTTTATTTTTATGACCTCACTTATCTTTAGGAGGTATTTTTCCCCCAAATAAAAAACAAATTGGACATTCTTTTCTAGATTTTTGTTTGTAGTCAGAAGACATTTTAGAAGACTGGAAGTTGGCTTAATTTACCATTTTCTTGAGATTAGATCAGAAATTTTCTGTTATAATATTTTTAAACTATTTTAAAATTATTTAGAAATTCTAAGTAAAAGAATAAATCTGTCTTAATCATCCTAATCAGTAGGCTCATCGGTTCAATTTTGTGTGTGTGTGTGTGTGTGTGTGTGTGTGTGTGTGTGTGTGTATGTGTGTGTATGTGAGTGCATATATGCATGAATGCACCAGTACTGGGGCATAAATTCAAGGTGCTTTCTCTTACCCTTACCTATTCACTGAAGGCTGCCACTTGAGCCACAAATCCACTTCCAGCATTTTGGTGGTTAACTAGAGATAAGAGTCTAATGCCTGGACTGTCTTTGTACCATGTTCCTCAGATCTTAGCCTTCTTCATAACTGGGATTACAGGTATGAGCCACGGGCACTTGGCTGAATTCCAAAACGTATATCATAAGTAAACACATTCACTTTCCCCTATGCATCGTCAACAATTCTGTGCTCCTCTGTCTTTTTCATACTAACCAGACAAAATTTCAATTTTCTTAAATCTTTTACTGTTCTACTCCTAGGTTCACAAGGCTCAATGTGTCTAGAAAAATTAATAGATGATTTGCCAATTGATAGGCCTTGTTTCTGAAGACTGGAATTTGAACTCAGGACCTAATGATTGGCATGTATCAATGAGCCTAGTCAATATCACCATACTTGGGGTATTAGGCAGGCATCACTATACACAACCATTTGTTCTTTTTATTTATTTTTTTATTGTGAAAATACTGTACAGAGGGGTTACAATTACATGGGCAAGATAATGAGTACACTTTTTTTTGAGAGATGAATGTTTCATTTATTTTTACCCCATCGAATGTCTTTAGCCATACCAAAAGTGTAATTATTATTATTAATGTGTTTCCTTAATCTTCATTTCAAACATTAGGAAATGGCAGTCAGAGAGATTAAGCCAATTGACTAGAGCCACCCAGCTCAAAATGAAAATAGTATGACCATAAGAATAATATCTATGGCAGGTACTGGTAGCTCATGCTTATAATCATAGCTAATGAGTACACTTTTTATCAAGCATTGTAGCCTCCTCCTTTGTTTCCCCTTCCCAACCCTTCCCATCCTTCCCCTGCCCCCCTCACCAAGTCCTCCTCCCCCCCTTACCAAAGTTGTAAAGTTCGTTTTTCAACATAACGACTTGTACATTTGTACTGATGAACTATGAACTTGTATGTGTGGGCTGGCTTTGTATAGTGATACCCAACTTCTGTCTCCCAAGTAGCTAGATTGCAGGCTTGAGCCACAGTACTCACCTTGGGATTGCCTAAAACATCGTGATTAATTTAAAATAAGCTTTGAATATGTTCTATACATCTTATTTCATTCAAAATAATAATTTTTAATTCATAAATTACTTTCTTCACTAGAAAAATCAAAACTTTCAGAAAAATATGCCATTTTTCAATATACCCTTTATAAGCTATCTGCATTTCTATGTATAGAGTCTTGAAGGCAATAGGGATAGAGAATTCTCTTATTGTCTGGAACTGACTTTCCAATTGTCCACTAGGTTTTTCCTTACTAAAAGACATCAAAGCCACCCCCTATATGTCCTCAGGGAATCCCCACCTTTTCTCCTCTCATCACTTCATTTCCATCAGCATTAAGAAAGACTGAAATCTCTTCTACCAGTTAAAAACTCCTTATCTCAAATGTCTTTCCAGCTATGCTCTATTTTACATAAATAGATGGAGATTCATAGAGATAGAGGTCATTAGAGATAAAGGTAAAGATATATCAGAACATCACAGACTCTCTAAATGAACTATCTCTGATAGTTTTCCCCATTTTTTCTATGGAATTCCTACCAAGAAGTCTACATCCTCACCTAATGTGTTCTGGTCAAATTTGTCAATAATGTTTGAGTCACAGATTTACCAATAATCCTTGAGTCACTAAATCCTGTCTGTTCTCAGAACCCATCTAACATCGTTCCTCAATAGCAACTGATAGAGTTAATCATTCTCTTCTCTGAAATGCTTTTGTCCTTCAGCTTCAGGACGTCACATACTTCTACTCCACGGAATAGAGTTAGAGTAGATTTGAAGGAATCCTGTTCCATTCATAGAGAGAAATACCCAGAAGCTGAGAAGAGAGAATGAGGAGCACAGGTAGAATGATTAATACTAGATAATAACTTATACCATGAAATGGGAGGAAGAACAAAGATGAGTTCCTGTACAAATTATCTGCTTTTGTTTCATGAAGTGGAACACATTATCTTGTTTTCTATTTTCTCCTTGAAGTACAAAGCTAGGACATATGCTGAAGGATGAGAAGCGAACTGGTAGGAACAGAAGTTCAAGATGGTAAATGGCTGAAAATAGCTGATATGAGGAATAGGGGCAAGGATCAATTGGGAAACCAAAGGCAGGCCAGCTGAGATTGGTTATCATCACAAGAGAAGAACGTCAGTCTGCTAGTTGGTTAGTTTGTCTCCATCAGTGTTCAGCATTAAGGGAATGAGATCAAGGAAAATAGGCAGTTAAATTCAGTCAGAATTCACTTTTGTCAGGTGAATGTTTTAGGACAATAGAGCTACATGGTACTCATGCTTCCAATAGAAGGTAAATGAAGGTCAATGTTACGTGAATGATGCTGACACTGATGGCTCAAAGCATGGAGAATGGAAGCCAATTGGGGTAGGCTGCGTTTGTCAAATAGAACAAAGAAAAATTAGAAATTAGTAAGATAGTTGGGGAATGGCAGGGCACTCTAGGCCAAAATTCATAGGTCAATTTGAGGACATAGCACTCTTCAAAACAGAAAGACTTCTAAAACTGGCATATAATAAATTATGTGAAGGCTGGGAAGGTGGCTCAGTGGTAGAGTGCTTGCCTTGCATGCATGAGGCCCTGGGTTTGATTCCTCAGCACCACAGAAGCAAAAAGAAAAAATCCAGAAGTGGTGTTGTGGCTCAAGTGGTAGAGTGCTAGCATTGAGCTGAAGAGCTGAGGATAGCGCCCAGGCCCAGAGTTCAGGCCCCACAACTGCCCCCCCAAATAAATAAATAAATAAATTATGTGAGAAATAATGTGGATTATATTTGGCAGGCAAGTGTGCCTAAATCTAAAACACTTTAGGTGTGTGTGTGTGTGTGTGTGTGTGTGTGTGTGTGTGTGGTGTGTGTGTGTGTGTGTGTATGTGTGTGTGTGTATGTGTGTGTGCATGCATGTGTACGGATTTTGTAAAATTTAGAGCCATTAGGAAGTAAAGTAAGGCAGTGATAGACTGTAAGCAAAGGTGATGAATAAAGAACACTGAAATATACATTACCTAGTATCTTCTTTTAACTCACACATTTTTATCAACATCACTATGAAAACATAGTTTAAGACTAGTTTAACAGCAAATAGAAATCAGTGGTATAAACAAAAGATTTGACTTCCAATCTGACTATAATATTCTATGGTTAGGAAAATTGCTTTTGAAAAAATTTTAAATGTATTATTACTTTTCTATAAAGGCCTTTTAAAAAATGTTTCAACAAATATTGAACTAGGTTTTGTTCTATGATAAGAATGTAGACCCAAACAAAAAAATAATAAGCCTTGATCTCAATGAATTTACTTGTTATTGGGAAAGACAGACAATAAAAACTAAATAGAAAAGATATACAACAGGTAACAAAATGATGCGGTTTAGAAAAATTGCATATACATTCATCTGAATTAGGGAAGGGAAGGGGAACAACAAAATGGAGAGACGAAGGACAAAGGACAAACTAATGCTACTACAATACTCACTCGACATTTATGTTGGAAATGAACTTTACAACTTGGGGAGGGACATTGAGGGCAGAGTGAAAGTAGGAGAAAAATGAGGGAGAGGGTAACAATGTTTAACAAGAAATGTACTCACTACCTTATGTATGTAACTGTAACCACTCTGTACATCACTTTGACAATAAAATAGAAAAATTCAATAAATAAAGGTTGGAAGGGGACTGGGAAGTTCCAAAGACTGGAGAATATTTTACAATTTTGAATCAGGTGGTCAATAGAGGTGTCATTGTGAGACATAGTACAATCAGAGCAGGTTGTATGGATGCTGGCTATTTCTCTGAGTGAGCAGGTAGATCATCAGTGCTTTTGATGTGATTTAAATGTGTAAAGGATCTCTTTAACATGTGTTTGAACAATTGAGTGGGCAGGTAAGAGGACATGTGGTGAAGTGGGTAGTGAGACCATTATATTTATTCCATTGAACATGGATGCTGCTTTATTCTAAGGGTATCACTATTGTTATGATAACATGTTGAAATATGGATGCTCTAAAGATATCATCAAAGGGTTTGCTGACAGATGCAGGGTACAAGTCAATGAGTAAAACCAAATGAAGCTCTGAACTGAGTTAAAGGACAGGTTTACCATGAAAGTAGAGAATACTACCAGTTGAGAATAAAATCAGGGATTTGCTTTGGACCAATGAAGTCTGAGATGTATAGATTTCCAAATACAGGTAGTGAGAAAACAGGTAGATATATGAATCTGGAATTAAAGAAAAAGTTCAAGATGGAGATGCAAATTTTGTGTGTATCTGTTGAATAAATGAGCCGAAGTAGAGCTCAAAAGATGCCTGAGGCCTGAGCTCCAAAGTTCTGCACAACCTCATATAGAGAGGTCACATTCTTCTCTAGCTACTATCTGCTGTAGACGTACAGACATGGAAAGTATTAACCACCTTCTTAGTCATTCTTCTCTTTCTAATGATTCCTCAAATCACTCTATTATTATTTATGCCACATCAATATAGTGAAATCTCAATCCTAATTCTCAGGATGAACTTCTCGTTTGTACTGTGGTATACCACCTCTTGCTTCCCCAACTCAGGCCATACCTTCTTTATCAATGTTCCTATCCCATACCTCTTGCCAAACACATACTTGTATCTCAATTCCTTATAGTTACAGTGAGATAATGGTCTCTCTTTTTTATCTGCCCTTCAGAAATTCTCATGTCCTTTGATTTCGGCTAGCTATGTATGGTTTGTGTGTTCTCCAAGCCCCACCCAAGGCATTCATTGATCCAGAATACATCTCCTAATTGGGAGGCTAAGGTTCTCTATTTATTTACTCATAGCAACTTGATAGTTCCCTTCACATAATATTCACTTATTTGTCAGCATCCCCCACTGTGTGTAAGATAAAAAGTTCAGCCAGATGCATATGGCTTATACCTACCTACTCAGAAAGCTGAGATCTTAGGATTGTGGTTTGAAGACAGCCTGAGCAAGAAGTCCATGAGACTCTTATAGCTCTAGTGGTAGAATTTCAGCCTTTAGCAAAAAGCTAAGGGACAGCACCCAGGACCTGAATTCAAACCCCAGGACAGGCACCAAAATAAAAAATTTATAATGGTGTCTTTTTCTTATTTGTCATTATATTTTTGGCTAGCTAATAGACTTCTATTAGGGTTGTGTGTGTGTGTGTGTGTGTGTGTGTGTGTGTGTGTATTGTTGTGTTTTTGTGTACGCATATTTAATATCATTTAGCCATTAAGAAATTTTTAATATAGATAGATGGATGGATAGATATGTAACTTAGAGACCAATTTATATATCTATATGTATATATATAAAGTCTTACCATATATATATATATATATATATATATATATATATATATATATATATATATATATTATTAGGTTTTGAAAAACAAGAATACACAATCTTATCTCATTATTGTTAAGCATCATGCTAACTAAATAGTTTGGGAATACTAAGGAGTCACTTCCATGAATTACAAATACACTTTTTCTATGACACAATCAGGCTTTTATATAGTTTACATATAACTTCCCTTATTCCCACATTGTCTATCAATATTTTGGTCATTGTTGTTGGTATCATTGTTCAACTACTATATCAGCTATCTATTGTTGCTTGATACAAACATCTTAAAATTTGGTGATTGAATACAGTAACAACTAATTCTTATTTATGGATCTGTGGATTGACTGCATGACTCCCTGTCTGTTGTCACCCAACTCATTCATATGAATGCGCTTCATATGAAGGGTGGTGAGCTGATCCACAAAGACACAGATTGTCCGAAGGATTCTTGACTCTCTTCCTTGCTAGCTCCTGTAGGTCAGATGAGCTTCCTGGCATGGAGTTGCATGGCAGCCTTCAAAGATGGTGACAGAGTAAGCTGGAAGCAAGGTTACACTGATCTTCAGAAATGCCCCAAACAAGTCACAAAGCCAAGGAAAATGCAAAAGATGTGGAAATAGACTTCACTGCTTGAGGTAAGGAATGGAGAGGACAGAGTAAAGCTATAAGAAAAATGGGACAAGATGAATCTATCACTTGATCTTTCAGTTCACTGTGGGAAAATTCCAAATACTTATAGAATAATGACGCACAAAATTTTATTTTTAATTATATTTCTATTATCTTCAAGTAGATGTATAAAAGAGTTACTCATTCAACAAATCAGTTGGTAAGTATAAAATTTTATCTTTTGCTCAAATATCATTATTAAGTCTAAGCTTGTGTATCCAAATGCCTATTTAAAATTGCTACATGAATATTTGTATAAACTTACTTAACACTGAACTCCTTCTCTTTCTTATGCTGGAAAAATATTTCACTCACCACTTGCCCTAACCCAGTGAATGACAAATATCTATCTCCCCTTGCTTGGGCAAAAGCCTGAAGTCTGGGATGGCTATATATTTTATCCTCCATACAGGGAAACATTAGGGAGAGAAAAGAAATGAATAATAGATTGGGATTATATAATTATTGAGATAGATGTTTTGAACTGACAAGTTAACTCTAATAACTTTCTAGAAATTATTTTACTAAAAATGATTTTCAAAAGTAGCTTTCCTGCCGGATGTCAATGACTCACACCAGTAATCCTAGCTACTCAGGAGGCTGAAATCTGAGGATTATGGTTGGAAGCCAACCTGGGCAGGAAAGTCTGTGAGACTCTTATCTCTAATTTATCACCAAAAAGGCAGAAATGGACCTTTGGAGTAGTAGAGCACTGGCTTTGAGCCAAACACTCAGGGCTATAGCCCAGTCCTTAAGTTCAAGTCCCAGGACGAGCACAGAAAAAAAGTATTCTTTACAAATCAAAGCAATCTACATATCCAATGTCTTTATGAAAGTACCAAAGATATTCATCTCAGAAAACATTCTCTAAATTTATTGGGAACCATATAAGACACAAAACAGCTAAAGCAATTCTGAGCAAGAAAAGTAACACTGGTGGCATTATAATATAAATCTATAGTCACAAAAGGGCACAGTTCTGGCATAAAAAAGATTCATGCCCAGAATAGAGAATTGAGAAATTTGACATTTGACATAGGCAACAAAAACATACAGTGGAAAAGGGTGTTAAGAAAATTGGATATGCCTGTGGAGAAGAATACAACTAATCCCTGCCTTTCATATTGTATGAAAATTAACTAAAAACAGATCAGTGATTGTTTTCTTGAAAGGGCTGGGAAAGCTTATTAGAAAAGGAACACACTTTCAATAGACTGAAAGCAAGCCATTTCTCGAGTATCAAAATTTTACATGTAAGACTAGGAAGCATGAAACATCTAGATGAAAACAAAGGACACATGTTTCAGGAAAATGGGCTGGTGAAAAAATTTTGAGTATATATAAGCCTCAAAAGCACAGGTTAAAGAGCAAAGACTGACAAATAGGGTTATATCAAACTAAACTTCTATTTAACAGCAAAAACAAAGGAGGAGGTAACAATGCTTGATAGGAAATGTACTCATTACCTTGCTCATGTAACTGTAACCCTTCTGTACAATATTTTTACAATAAAAACATATTAAAATATTTAAAAAGAATGAAGACATAGCTAACAGAATGTGAAAAAATATTTTCAAACTACTCATTTCACAAAGAATAAATGTCTAGAATGTTTTCAACAGCAATATATATACATGCACACTTTATATATTTGTATATAATAATGGACAATGGCCTGACTAGACATTTCTCTAAAGAATACATACAAATTGCCAAAAAATATGAGAAAAAATTTAATCAGAAAAACACAAATCAAAACCACCATGAAGTAAGGTGCTGGATTGTAATCATAGCTACTCAGGTGACAGATCTAAGGGTCACTTTGAAGCAAATCTGGTCAAAAAATCTTTTAACAGTCTTATCTCCAATTAACCAGCAATAAACTGAACTGGAGGCATTGTTTAAATGGCATATTGCCAGCCAGGTGCAAGGATGTGAATCTGAGTTCAAGCCCTAGTACTGGCACAAAAATAATAAAAACAAAGGCAAACAACAACAACAACAAAACCAACCATAATATATCATCCTACTATAGTAAGAATGGCTATCACCACCACCACCAACAAAAACCCCAAATACTCACAAATATTCAGAGAAAGGAGAAGTCCCACATACTGCTGATAGGAATGGAAATTAGTACAGATGTTTGGAAAAACAGTATGGTGTTTCCTTTAAACATTAGCACTGAAACTGCCACAGAATCCAGCAATTCCACTACTGGGAGTTTATCCAAATGCAATCAAATCAGTATGTCAGAGAGATATCTGCATTCTCTAGTTCCTTGCAACACTATTCAGAATGCATAAGATATCATATAAGGGTAAGTATCCATGAGGGGGAGTGTGGATGGATAAGGAAAACATGGTGTATAAACATAACAGAATATTATTAGGTCATGAAAAGAATAAAATTATTTGTAACAATGTGCATGGATGATACGTTATGTGAAATAAATTAGGAACAAAAGGGCAAAAAAATGTACATCTACTTAGATGTAGAAACTAACACGTTGATGTCACACATGTAGAGAGTGGAGCAGTAGTAACTGGAGCCTAGGCAAGATATAGACTGGCCATGAGGACAGCATGTTAAACATCTTCAGGACTTAGCTGAGATGGTGCACTAGCTGCTAATGTTTATAGCAGGATAATGTTTACAGTAGGATAACTGTGGCTTGTAACAGTTAATTGTGTATCTCATAATAGCTAGTAGAAAGTATTTTAATGTTCCCATTACACCAGGATCTGACCATATATTCACCTATGTCTATATTGAAATCCATACATATCCATATATGCATATCCATACATAGATATAATGTACTAATTTAAAAATAAAAGGGGTGATATCGATCAAGATGCATTTATTCATAAATTGACTTGTTGAATGGTAACTTTTGTATGACTAAAGATCATAAATATATAATTAAAATAAAATTTTACACATATATATCAAACAACATTCTTTCTGAACTAAAATTAACATATATCCTTATATTAAAATAAAGAAAGAGTAAACAAAGAAAGAGTAAACAAGTCAGGTGTTGGTGACTACTCAGGACATAGTTCTCTGAGGATTATAGTCTGTAGCCTGCTTGGGCCAAGGTAGTTTGTGAGACTCTTTATCTCTAATTAATCAACAAAATGCAGAAATTGAGGACTCAAGTGATAGAGCACTAGCCTTGAGCAAAAAATCTCAGGGGCAGAGCATAGGCTCTGAGTTCAAGTCCCAGGGCCAAGACACACACACACACTCACACACACACACACACACACACACACACACACACACACACACACAAAATGGAAATTTTGAACTGGTGCTCCTTTCCCTGGGTTGTTTTCTGTGTACTGACAATATTTTTGATGAGAAAAATACTGTCTCTACAAATGTCAAAATACTGAAGTGCAGGAAAAACTGCTAAGTGGAAAACTCATCTTTTTAATTAGGTACATATTTGTGCCAGCTCAAATATACTAGTTTCTTCTTTGAGCCTCTTTCAGAAAGACTGCGGTCAGGTGTAATGGCCCAAGCCTGTAACCTCAGGTACATGGAAGGGAGAGATCAGGAGGATCACAGAATAAAGTCAGTTCTGGGAAACAAGTGAGTGAAACCCCATCTCTCTCAACTTTAAACCTGTACCTGTGTGAGTCTTTGGTCGCAGCTATATGGGAGGTACAGTTAGGGGAACTATGGTACCAGGACAGGCCCCAGGCAAAAATTTGAGACTCTATCTGAAGAGCACTAACATGAAAAGGGCTGGAAACATGACTAAAGTGGTACTACAACCTCATCCTTCTCCCTTCAAGAAAAAAGAAAGGAATACAGGACGCTAGGCATTTACACACTATGAGATCAAAAAATGATAAAGTCAGGAGAGGAACGCAACGGCACCAATACCTACATGCATCTGATCATATAAAATAATATTTATTGAAATGAACTCCCAGAAACAGAAATCAGGTTTACCTTTGTTATTGTTTTCTTTTCTTTTTGTCATGTTTGTTCATTTATCTGTTTTGAGGGGAGTAAGGTGGGATAAGAAATGGAGGGACAAAGAGTGAACAAATGCAGCAGTGATAACTACACACTATATTGAAAATGAAGTATATAACTTGCATGTGGGAACAGGAGGGAAAAACTGGGAGAGAGCCAGGGCAGGGGTGACATTAGCCAAAATAATGTACTCATTACCTGACTTATGTAACCGCAACCCCTCTCTATATCACCTTTATAATAACAATAAAAAAAGAAACCTTTGATAAACACTTTTACAAGAAAATACTGCCAAATAGTCTTACATATGATTTGTTGAGTGTTACATCACATTTATTTTTATTTCATTTTTTTTTTGTAATGTGGAGCTTTGAACTCAGGACCTCACACTTACTAAGGTATGTCCTCTACCACTTGAACCATTATCTAAGAGATTGCTATTCAAAGCCAGCCTGGGCAAAAAAAAAGTCCATGAGCTTTCATGTCCAAATTAAGCAAAAAATGGAACTGGAGGTATGGCCCAAGTGGAGAGCACCTGCCCAGCAAACAAAGCATTCCAAAACAAAAACATTACAGGAAAAATGGCCAGATTCTTGACAATGCAAGCATAGTCTATTTCTCACTTCCACTTACATTGCACAAGCCATTGTGTCCATAGGTCCTGTCCACTGGTCAGTATGTTGACATTTTCCACCTCCTGGAGCCAGTGATCACAGCTGGCTAGAACAAGTACTGGCAGAAGTGGCAGAACTTTGTGTTTATTCTACCTCAAAGAGAGCACTGGAGTTTCTGCTTGTGAGGGAGGACATTTCAATTTAACAGAAGGATACAGACTTTCTCTGTATCCCACATCCAACTTACAGGCTCGTAATGCTTTCCGTATCTTCTAGACTCTTACCATATCCCATGTGCTCCTTGGGCACCTCTCTATCATGGTCAGCCTGGATTCCTTCAGCAGCTATTCTCCCTGTGTTGAGTGAAGATGGTGTACAAGGAGCTGTGGCACAGCCATGTTCTCGCTATGAAACTACAGCAGGAGGCTGAAGGCAAACACAGGTAAAATAAAGAATCAAGCAACGTACAGAACCAATGTCTTTTATTACATATCAAGGGGAAAAATTAATCCTGTAAATACTGAACTGCAAAACCTATAGTAAGTAAACAATGAATATTCTTAGGTAATCTCTCAAGATGCTGTAATCTGCATCCCAATTGAACTGATTGCTGCTAACTGGGAGAATAAAATCAGGAGTAAATATCATATCTTATGATTCAATAGTATAACTTAATATATGCTAAATAGTTATTTGTTGTATATTTGATATAATCAATATTGTAGCTTGATGATTTATGAATGGGAGAAGCTAGATACCAAGTTAACTTTTACTTATTTTGACCTAGAGAAGTGGTTTGACAAATTTTGTAATTTGCAAATCAGTTGTTTTAAAAATCCACACAAATTCAGTTATAAATCAAAGAATTCTTTCTTTTTCAATTTAAATTTTATGGTAAAGGTGACGTATAGAGGGGTTACAGTTACAGGTAATGAGTACATTTCTTTTTGAATAGTGTTATCTCCTCCCTCATTTTCTTCTACTTTTCCCCCTCCCAACTCCTCACCCCCGCCCCAGAAGTCATAAAGCTCATTTACAGCATAGTGTCTAGTGAATATCACTGGTGAATTTGTTCACCCTTTGTCCCACTGATTCTTTGATTTCCCCGTCTTCTCAAATCAGGTAAACTTATATACAAGACAAAGGCTGTAGAAGTAAAAAACAGTGACAAAAGAGAATAAACCAGAGGGGGAAAAATAAAGGAAAAAGACATAATTTGCAAACAATACAATAACAAAGTCTCTTGTTTCCATTCTTTTGAAGTTCATTTCTATAAGCATTGTTTAATGGTAAAATACACATTGTTACTGAGCCATTATGATCCTCTCCTAAGAATATCTTCCTCAAAGGATTCTTCCTATTCCATGGTTTATCACCACATTTCACAGGGAAATTCAAAATGCATGGTAATTATGTGCCATTCACATGCATGACTTTGAAAGGATTTAGTGTGGTTTGGGACAAAATATAGTTTAATAATCTCTGTGTGTGTGTGTGTGTGTGTGTGTGTGTGTGTGTGTGTGTGTGTGTGTGTGTGTGTGTGTGTTTGCATCCAAGTACCAGAGTTTAAACTCGGGGCCTCACACATACCCTTGGTTAGTTTTTTGGCTCAGGATGGTGCTCTACCACTTGAGCCACATTTTCTTCTCCTTTGTCTTGCTGTTTAGTTGGCTATGAGTTTATTGAATCTGTATACCCAAGCTGGCTTTGAACTTCCATCCGCATATCTCAGCCACCTGAGTAGCTAGGATTACAGGTGTGAACCATAGATACCCAGCAAATTTCATAGCTTAGTGGACATACCTTTGGGAGCATGTACCAATCAATATGGGACTTTGGGTATTATGCATCACCTATGGAAAATGCATAGTTTTGAATTCAGGGAGACTTTGAGAGTTGTAAGAAAAAGCCAAGAGAATATAAACCCTAGATTTGTCTCTATGGAAAGAATTCATGAGTGTGACCAGGGTAAAGAAAAAGTGCCATGAGTGCCTACTCACTATGAATTCATTGAGTGGCAAATAACACACAATTACTGTGACTTAAACAAAGTCACAAGAAGGTCGTGGGTGGAAAAACCAAGATATGCCTTGGTAGCTCCCTGTTGACTCCAGGAATAAAAGGGGTTCCCACATCTTCCTGGCTCCATTCTTATCATGCCTCTTTCAGCCATTACATTTTCTGTCTTGGGGTTCATATATTTTCTCTTTGTGTTAACATTCATAGCAAGAAGAAGATAAGGACTACTTCTTGCTACTGAGAGTTTGCTTTTTGATTCATGATAGAATGATAGCTCATTGGCTAAGGCAGCATATATTACACCTAGAAGTCAGGTAGATTATTTTTTATATCCTAGTCTCTGTTACAAAATGATGCAAGGGCAAACCTAATCACGAATAGGCCTGGAAAGTCAATCAGTAGTATAATTACATAGGAAACAATTATGCTGTTATGATCACTCTTAGATGGAGCTGAGAGAGCCCTTGTGAATCCTCCTAAATCAGAAAGAACAGACTCTTTTTCCTACTCTTTTCATGCATCCTTCCTGCCTGCAACTCTACATTCCTTTCATAGAAACATTACCCATTTTCAGAGTTCCCTACATTATTCGCAGTGTGAAAAGTTCAATCTCCGCTTCAGACCACCTGTGACTCCAACCCATTTCATGGTGAGTCCCTATGCCTCGCCCCCTCTTACCCCTCCAACCCATCACAAAGAATTACAACCTCTGCTCTAGGACACATTTCACCCTATCTGCAAGAAACTCCATCTAAGCTGCCCATTGAAAGTGACTTCCAGAGTCTTCCAGAGACTTCCAGCTCTTTTCTAATTTCTGTTGTACTTATTGCATGATCACACCTCCCTAAACAGACTGTCAGCTTCCTCGATGATTGCAGATACTACAAACATTAAATTGCTCTTATTCACCCAGTGCCAGGCTTTTGGTAGATACCTAGCCCATCATTAATTGTTCTTGTCTTTTGTCCCTGACTATAGCATAAGATGTCTTAATGGTATTCACGACTTACTCCTACTTGGTGGCTAGCATTAAAGGCTCAGCTTTTTCCAAGTTCCTCACTATGCTCCTGGTCCACATACTCCTGGGGACTGATTGTATGACTTAGCTTTTGCAGGCAGCGTTGATACTTGCAGCATCCTTGATTTGGGAAAGATAATGGAGGTAGAACTTGCTTTCTTCTTCCTGGAATTCAACTTCCTTCCTTCTTTAATTCCAGTTAAAAGCTGGAGACTGTCATTGTCTATTCTCCATGCGCTGTCACTTTCAGAGAAATAGCTCAACAATCAAAAAGTAATTAAAAGCAATCCCACCTTTTACTGACATTTCTTGAAGAAGGTCCAAGGGATTTAATACATAATTCATATCAATATCCTGAATACTTTGCTACTGCCCCTGAAACCTTTGTGTCCACACTTTATAATCTACTTTCAGCAAAAATTCTTCCAGCATATTTTCGATGACTCTTGAATCTCTGCCATCTCCTTTTTCTATTCAATCTTCTGGTTTATTTGCATTTACTGTAGCTACCGACCCCCTGATTCTTCTCATACTGATAATATCTCTTCATCAGCCCCCTCGCCACCCCCAAGATTCACAGAAAGTTCCAGAGATATTTCAGGTAGGCTCAAAATTGCCCTTAACAGAGGTTGAGAGACTTAAAAAGCAGTGAGAGACTTAGCTTTCAGGGGAGAAAGGAGGAAGAAAATTGAAACATTCATAATTGAATATCTTTTAAAATCCCCATCGCTCTGAGAATCATCGCCTATGCCTGCCCAGACTTCCTTCCCCTAGACAAGGAAGAGAATCTATTTCACTGTGTACATGCAGCTCTGTGCTAGGGGGCAGAGAGCCAAGATTGGTTTCTGTTTATCATGGGAAAGAGCTCAAGCTACTTAGTCTTAAGCTGCACTGAATCTAGTATCATTCATCTGTTTATGTTCTATTTTTTTTTAAGCCTTTAAAAATTCAGTGCACAACAACAACAACAACAACAACAACAAAGTAAATGGTCCTTTGATTCCATAATGGCTTTTTATTCCCCAGAACTGCAGTGTGCAAATAAAGAAAGCAAATTATGTTCTGAATTAAACTTTTCTTGCTTCCGCGAGACTGAGTCACCTTTGACGTTCTTTTTTTTTTTAACAGCACTAGCCACACATCGAGAGCTATTTTTAAAAGTTGTCACGTACAAACCTGCAAACTTTAGGTTGTTCAACTTCAGGCAAGTAATCTAAAGGAAAGTAACTGAGTTGAATTTACCCATATATTTCCCTAGGCTTTGGTTCCCTCCCAGATCTATTGGTATCTATAGTAGCTTCTGGAATATTACAGCATAATCATTATAGATGTGGGCCTCTCTGGACCTCTTGGATGCACCACAGATGGTGAGATGAGATCAGAGAGAGAAGATAAATGCATTAAACTTCTCCTTGCATATATCCCATGGTAGGGAGAGAAGCAAATGCTATAAGCAATATTTCAGTAAACAACTTCAGAGTGTTTCCTAGCCTTTTAAATAGCCAAGAATATAAGCAAGAGCTTCTACTAGTCCTAATAACTTAAATAAACCTGTAATGCCTCTAGAAAGAATATTCATGGACTGTGACAGGAGCGATATGACATGTATATAATGAACCTAAAAATCAGCCCCCTTTCCAGCTTGTGCTAGTCTGTTGGAATTTGTTCTTTCAGTGAATATGAGATGTGAGACACTGTAGCCTGTACCATCAGTAGCAGCTTCTCTGTTGCTCGAAAGGTGTCAATGTGGAAAGAAGGAAATGGAGGTAGAGTATGTGCCTGGACCATGTTCCTAAACAGAGTAGCTGTGATGAAATGATGTAAATATTCCAACAGAGGACGGATAGGATGATTGGCTGGCATCTCTCCCAAACATTTACCTTGGTGCCATGTCTGTGTATAATTCAGTCTTCAAATTGTAGAACAACCATCAAAAACAAAAATTCAGAAAAAGAAACACAAGTTTTCATTATTCAGAAACCTTCTAAGGAACACATGGAATCAATTGGATACTTCTCATTCTTGGGAGACTTGTTTTTATATACCACTATCAGGATTTTTTCATTGTGTGACCTTTACTTAGGAAGTCAAATTGCCTTTCTTCTTCTCTGGTTATTTATTTATTTGTTTGTTTATTGCAATACTGGGGTTAACATTGAAATTGGGCTTTGTGCTTGCTAGACAGGAGCTTTTCCTGCTGAGCCATACCTGCAGCTGTATTTTCTGCCAGTTATTTTGGGATAGGTTTGCACTTCCCATCTGGGCATGTACCTGGATGCAATCCATCAATATTGGATCTCCTATCATAGCTAGGATTACAAGCTTATGCCACTACATACATGCAGCTGTCCATTGAGAAGGGGTCTTGTCAACTTTTCTCTGAGCTGGCCTTAAACCATGATCTTCCCAATCTGCCTATAAAATAGCTAGGATTATAGAGGCATAGCCAACAGCATTTAGCTTACATAAATTATTTTTAAATAACCCACTGCCTAGTATAGTATGGAAAAAGATGGTATATGTATAATATATGTATATGTATACTATAAATCACAAATTAATTGGATTTTTATCTTTATCCAGAGCTGCTTATAGGATTTGAAGACCCCTGACTTGAGACGTTGAAGATTTGACACTGTGGATCCTCTGAGTCCTGACTGTAGAAGTCTATTAAATGACATACATCATGTGGTTCTGCAGGATGAATTTCATCAGTTGGGGATGCCACAAAGGGCAGAGATTTTTTTTTAGGGAGGAAGAATGATATGTTTATAGGAATATGGGCTTACAAATACAGTCTTTCACAGTGATAGTGTTCAGAAACCAAAGCATGGGTTTACATATAGTAAATGGCTGGGGCTCAGAGTAAGAGGGAAGCAGCACGTATGAATGTGAATTACATTGAGAGGCCTTGTAAAGCCGAGGGGTTCATGCCTACCCTATGAACACAGAGGAACCAGTGGGAGGCCTTTAAGCCAGAAAATGTCACCGTAAGATTTGTGTTTTGCAAAGATAATTCTGGCATGTTGTGAAGGGTTTATGTGGGAGAAATATGAGAGGAGAAGCAGAGACACTAATTAGAAAATTATTGCACTAAGGAGGCATTTTAGGTCAACCTCAGTATTAATGTAGACATGAGAGTGCATTTCACACACAGGAAGGCAGGAGTCAAAGTGAAATATTTATCCCTCACCACAGAGACACTTCCAAATGTTTGAAGACATTGGGTTTTCCAGAGCATCCATTTTTCAAACCAAACACCTCTCACTGTTTAACTGTGTCAGTTTAGAGATATCCTTAGTCCTATGCATTTAGTGAGTCATCCAAATTTATCATGTTCCCTCTTTAATATCCGGTGTTTAAATTGAAACTCAACTTCAAAGGTAGACTTTGTCAGTCCTCCCAACTACACATTCTACATACCAAAACCTGTTACAAACACATTAGCTTTTAAAAGATCTTGTCACAACATTGACACCTTTGAATTTGTGGCAAAGTAATCCTCTAGGTCTTTTATTTGCTTTAGTTGTTGTCAGAATATCTTTTAGCATCAGATATGAAAGGTTTATAATTGTCCAAAAACATCTGATATTTTTATCGGCTGAATTAGATGAGTAGATAACTCCAAATGATTATATTTTGAAACAGTTCACATTGCTAATAAGTAAGACTGGTTTATAAATAACACATCTAAGAAAATCCTTGATAGAGATGTGGATAGAGTATGTCACATTTCATAAATGTTTATCTCAAATCTGGAGTCTAAGAAACCTAACCAGCTCTGGAATCCTTCACCTCTAGCCAAGCTATATTACAGGGCATAAGTTTACTGGGAAACAGTAAAATTCTCCAAAATAAACACAATTAGATTTCATTTTGATTGCAGATTATCAGCAAATATACCCATATTTTCATTAACTTAAATCATCTACCCAAACTCAACATATTACAATAACCATTCCTGTGAAGAATGGATCTAAGAATTTTTTTAACCAACATAATATGAACTTGATCAGATTGCCCTCTCTATGCCTGAATTCAATCACATGTAAAATAGGAAAGACAATAATAATAATAATAACAACAACAACAACAACAATATCTCCAGGGGTCATTATTGAAAGTAAATAATGATATTTTCAAAGTATTTGAAATCTTCAAGACTTAAGAAAATGTGATTGGAAGCCAGGCACCAGTGGTTCATACCTATGATCTTAGCTACTCAGGAGGCTGAGATCTGAGGATCATGGTTCAAAGCCAATCCTGACGGGAAAGTCTGTGAGTCTATGATCTCCAATTAGCCACTAAAAACAAAACCAAAAATGAAGCAAAACAAACAAAATAAAAATATGAAGTAGAGATGTTCAAATGGTAGAGTGCAAGCTGCCAACCTCTAGCAAGAAAGCTAAGTAACAGCATCCAGACCCTAAGTTCAGATCCTAGTACCAACACACACACACACACACACACACACACACACACACACACACACACACACTTTTGAGAAGGAACAGTAACTAAATTGATATAATCTGCCACTACTGAAGAAGACTATAAACTGAATGCAGCTAGCATCACTATTTCTCTTGAAAATACAGGCATACTGGAATATTGAAGGGTAAGAGTAAACTGAGCAGGGTCAAGCCAAGTCTGCAAACATAAAAAATTCTGACATCCCATGGGAGCAAGCTAGTTAAGTTTGGTGCTCCCAGCACCTGATGGGAGCATAGTTCTAGTACAACTACCCACATCTGGAGGTCAGTGAGACTTTCTTATATTCTCTGTTTCCTTAGGCTCAAATGAATATTTGATCATTGATCAGGGAATATTTTAGGCATATACTATATATTCTAGGTGCTATGTCTAAGTGCTACTTATACATGATTAATAACACATTGTCTTTAAGATATTTAGAAAACATTGAACAACAAGCACTTTGTTCACCAATTTCAGGCCTATCTAAGGTGCACTGGAATGGCTCACTGGCTGTGGACACAGTGATTTGTAATGGATAAGGTGTTTGCACACTCACATGTTTTCTTACAAAGTAGATACTTAAAGTAATGAAACAGTTGTATGTGGCAGGAGTTTGCGGACTGTTAAGATGTTTTCTCCTGAAAAAAAATTGTAAGCCCTTACTAGTTTTTTAGAAACAGATGAGAATTGCTGGGTGCAATAGCAAATCTGAATCTTGTTGAGGACAGAAATAAAGTTGGGGCCTGTTTGTTCATGGTGGAAGTTACTTTTGCTAGATTCTTCCAGACAATTTAAAAACATTTTTATGTTAAATTATTTTGCAATGATGTAATAAGCAAATATAAATATAATAATGTTTCCCAGATCTAACTGTGTACACTGGACACATGAACTAACAAAGCACTTTTCCTATCTGTGTCCTCTAGCACCTACACATAAAACAGAAGTCAAGTGACATTGTATAAACATTGATCTTTCACTGTACTATTATGATCATTGTAAACATTTCCAATCATTCTTCATTGACAATGTATTTTTAAATCAATTCTCCTTGTAGTCTACTATTCTATAAGAGACGCAACTGAAGTGCTGAAACTATGAAGCATTCTGTTTAGCCTCAGTCTAAAACCTTAATTATATTTTTATTTCAAATACAACTGAAATGAAACTGACATAATAGAGTTGTATCCAACCACTGTTCTCACCCAAAAGACTATCAGTGGGATTTATCTAATACCACTCTTTCTCCATCACACTCTTTCTCATGAGAATGTAGGCATTCTGGGATATTTTAAGGTAGGAATCAATTGAACAGCTCCAAGCTAGGTCTGCAGGCATCAAATCTATTGGGATTTCACTGGCAGGGGAGAATGTGCACCTGAAGGCTGGTCTTTACTGATATGAAGTGGCCTGGTTAAAGTCTTAGTAGCAGCCTTGGATGGAATTCTTTTTAGTGAAGAGTCGATAGCCTGCAAATTGTCATGTGACATCTCCAAGAGTGTTCCCTCCTACTGGGAATATACTACTGAGACATGCTCTCATTCCTGCAGAAAACCTGCGGATTCATTTGGGTTTTCTGTGAAACTCTTCTCTTTCTCTTCTAACATGCATTCTTCCTCTTCATTTTTTTTTTGTCGGTCCTGGGGTTTGAACTCTGGGCCTAGGCACTGTCCCTCAGCTCTTCAGCTCAAGGTGAACATTCTACCACTTGAACCACTTTTGAGTTTCTGGTAGTTTATTGGAGATAAGCATCTCACAGACTTTCCTGCCTGGGCAGGCTTTGAACCACAATCCGCAGATCTCAGCCTCCCGAGTAGCTAGGATTACAGGCGTGAGCCAAGGGCATCTGGCTCGTTCTTCCATTTTATGTTTGGAGACAGAAGAGTCTACATCTATGTCCCAGAGGCACTTGAAACACTAGAGGCAGTGATTGTCAGACTATCTCTTCTTCCTAACCTGGTAAACTTGAAACAAACCCGCAATATGTTAGTTATGTGAATGGGGACGTTTAGGAGAAGAAGACCCTAGAATGAGATCTTCAACTCCAAATTCTATTCTAGCACTTCACTAGCTGAATAATTTTCAACAAGTTATTTCACCTTACCAGACCTCGAGGCTATTTTAGCTGTGAGGGGGAGGTAGAAGTGACAATCTTTCTCATGGATTTTATGAAGATTATATGAGTAAATACTTAAAATACTTAAGTACATACTCATTCAAAAGTTGAGATATTTCATTTTCTTGAGTTTGATATTTTTACAAACTATGGAAGAGCCACCACTACAAGTGTATTTGTTTCTCAAATTCTCAGACATAGAAAACTCCAAAAGTGCATTCTACTAATTCTGAAATGGCTCACTATTTGGTAAGGTTCAACATCTAGTGCTCTGATGGTCTCAGAAAAGAGTAGCAGTAAAGCTCTGTAAATATGCAAACCAAACAGGCTTTGGAACTGAGATTTAATTGGTGTGGAAGTAAAGAAAATAACCCTCAGCTAGGTGCTGGCCATCCAAACCATGATCTGAAAACCATGGTTCAAAGCCAGCTTCAGCAAGAGAGATAAAGAGACAGACAGACAGACAGACAGACAGACAGAGATTCTCAAGTTTAGTGAGAAAGAAGATCCTAGAGTTTGCAAAGTTGAGCCATTAGTATGAATCTTTCATTGGCCTTGAATTCACCCATTCTTTAAAATACTTCCTTGCTGGCAGGTTTTCTGCTTTTATTTTGTTTCTATTTTATTTTGTTGTTGCTTGTTTCAATCAGAAGATATTTTCCATGGGAACATATTTCTGGCTATAAATAGGAAATCAATGATAAAGCAGGTTTCACTGTGCTGCACTTATTGATTCCATAAAACGAAAGCTGCTCATATATATGTCATGTGGGCAAAGGGCACTCAGCGAGGGGTCAGGCTTGTTTCTTTCTAAACTGTCTTTCTTAGCCTTTCAAATCCAACAAGGCTGAAAAGGAAAAGGGGTCTTCTTTGGCTTCACACAAACTCATAGCCATTTTGATGACAAGAAAGGAGAGTTGCTTCCCAACGTGTCTTTGTTCGAGTAATAGCAGGCCCATTGAAACCTCCTGATGGAACTCATTGAAAATAATAGGCCCTATTT
Source organism: Dipodomys spectabilis (assembly GCF_019054845.1). NCBI lineage: Eukaryota > Metazoa > Chordata > Mammalia > Rodentia > Heteromyidae > Dipodomys > Dipodomys spectabilis. The sequence goes on from NW_024870774.1 coordinate 881,621, forward strand.
TCTTCACTGGCAATGCTGTCATGAGAGCTTCAAAAACTCAAATAATGACAGCACATATTGGATGCACAGTAGAAAGGCGTAGCATGATTATGGGCAATTTCTGGCTCTCTTCCACTCACCTCCATGGATATGGAGAGAGAGCAGTAGGGTTCGCTATAACACACAAAGAAGGGGGCATGTGGTAGCTACACTTGTGGGGTGCTATTGTATCTTTAGAATTTAAAATATGCATCTCAGATAATTTGAGAAAGTGAAGCATCCATTTCAGAATCTTCAGAAACCAAAGTTTACAAGGAACACATTCTTTAATCTAATATCCACATAACTGGCATCTTTGGTCACTGAAGAAGGACTGATGCTGGTGAACTGGTACGAAGTTTCTATCTGAGAGACAGCAAGCTCAGCCATGCAGAGTGGGTCCCAGACTAGATCCACCGAGCAGGTGGCTAAAGGATTACAATGGCCTTCCTCTCCCCAGGTCAGCTAGCTCTGGCATTCCAGATGTCCCAAGCAAATCTGATTTTCTGCTCACTGGAGTTGAGAGAAACAAATGAGAAAGAGGATAAACCTGGGTGAGGAGAAAACATCAGCTCCCAGAAAAGCCCACTGGGCCAGGGACAGGCCTATTAGGTTGTGAGAAATTACTAGAAGAAAAACTCCCTTGAGGGTTCAGTGACAGCTGATCAGGAAAGGGACTCCCCCTGAGGAGAGTGGGCTCTATTTCATTAAAGGGGATGGGAGAAAAGGATATTTGTTTTGGGGGAACCTTTCTCTTTGTCACTTGTTATTATGGCTATGTTTTCAGATATGAAATGTCTTAAAACCACCAACCAACACACAGAGACATTTTCTTTTTCTTTTGAAACAACTCTAAATAACATAGCATGCTGTGTTCATCACCCTTGGGGCTTATATTTAATATAAGAACAAGATAGTCTCCCTGCTTGCCTGATGCCTGACTGTAGCTGGGGAGAGGCCCACAACAATAACAGCATCATCTTGTTATTGTGGCAAAATCAGAAGTGACAAGGAGGAAAAGACTAATAGAAACTGCCCACAAATCTGCCCAGTGGTTGAAACTGGCCATTCAGTTCCCCAAGTCCCAGCAGGTAATATGGAGAAGCAAGGATAGGATTAGCTTATTAGAATTTACTTGTGTTTAAGAAGTAATTTTACTGTCCTACCCATCCTTCTTCCATCCCCTCTTCTATCCAGCTTGGCTACTTCAAGGGATGGTAGTCTATGTGGCAATGTTATTTTATTCCAAAGATGTTACCCCTTAGAAAACAAGTTCCAGTATCTCTCACTGGTGTGCAAGACAAATAATACAAATTAGTAGAAAAGCAACCCATCAGGGGACTGTGGTTTATAGAACTTACTGATGGCAGCTTAACATCTGATAAACTAAGAGCTACCACACAAGGAAATGGAGACAAAAAGCTACAAATGAATGAGGAAGTAAGAATAAAAGAATGAAAAAATAAGGCCAGCACTGTAAATTTCTGGAATCACAACCTTACAGGCTAAAGAAAGAGAACCACCAATCAGATAGAAAAGTCATCTTCAAAGATTCCAATTCTCACTATTTAACCTCCACTCCCATGCTCTGTAACAAAGAAGACAACCAAACTGGTTGAGATCAGCTGAAATGTTATCTTCTTGTACTCTCCTTGTCAGCCATACTTATGTTTTAACGAACTTGCCTATTACTTTTGCTTATGTTCACATCTTGCCTGAATTCTTCTTGCCAGACACATGGACCAAGGTTGTTCTTAAACTTTCTTAAACTTTCTGGTAAAATATTTGGTGCATTGACTGCACTCATCCAAACGTTACATGAGCACACACACACACACACACACACACACACACACACACACACACACACACCTTACACTGCTTCACATCACACTAAACCAGAGCATGATCTGGCCTGAATCTTTGCAACTCTAGCAATTCTTGGTAATAATTCTCTGGGCTGCAAAGCATCACCCTGGCCAGATGAGGAGGACATATCCTCATTTGCAACTTCCCTGTAAGTTTCCTGGGAGTCTGAGGTACAGAAAAGGGTACCAGACTGGAGAAAGTCTCAGAATTAAAGACTTTCTGATCTACCTCCCCAAACTGCCTATTGCTCATCTGATAAATCAATTTATTTAAACTAGTTGTACAAAAGGGTTTGAATTCAACACGTCAGTTGATGAGTACAATGCATCTTGTTCTATAGCACCCATTTCTCCTACATCTCTCATCTTTGATCTTTTCTCTCATGAAACTTAGGAAGATTTTCTCTAAAGTTCCCTTTTCTGACTAATGAAAGTTTCCTTCACAGAAGAATTAACATTGTCTTAAATCTCTTCCTTAGAAATCTCTTCCAGCTGGGCGCTGGTGGCTCACATCTGTAATCTTAGCTACTCATGAGGCTGAGATCTGAGGATCGAGGATCAAAGCCAGCCTGGGTAGGAAAGTCCATGAAACCCTTATCTCCAATAAACCCCCAGAAAACCAGAAGTGGTGCTATAGCTCAAGTGGTAGAGTGTTAGCCTTTTGCTGAAGAGCTCAGGGACAGCATTCAGGCCCAGAGTTCAAGCCCCAATACCAACCAAAAAAAAAAAGAAATCTCTTCCAATGGCCATTAAAGATTAACCACTGATATCACTGTTTCCGCATTTTGTTATTTCTTTTCCCCTCCCCAAATTAGAAAAATGTATATACAAGATGCAGGGTTCTGGAATCAAATACAGTGAAAACAGGGGCTATATCATGAGGAAAGAACATACAACAGAAACAAAAAAAATCACATAGTACAAGTACATTAAAAACAACAACAAGAAAGATAAAACTTCTTGTGTCCTATCTTGGTAACAATGCTAGATAGGAAATGTACTCATTACCTTACTCATGTAACTGTAACCCCTCTGTACAGTATCTTTCCAATAAAAAATATGCATTAAAAAAGATTAACCACCAAAAAACTTACCTGGCAGACCTTATTTGCATAACAAAACCACCATTATTGACTGTGCAGAACCAGAGGAACTTTGCCCAAGTCTTTGTCTATACTTCCCTTTCATCTAAATATCATTCATTATCACTCCAAATTACTCACTCCCCATTGCTCTCCCCAATACAGAAGGGTAGAAAGCTTCTGAATTCCTTTGAGTTATTGGGTACTATAACCTTTCTGATATCTTTGTGAACACTAATATGTTTTCCTTTGTTTGTATATCTATTATCAGTTTATTTCCCTTTTCAGTAAAACTTCAGAGAGAAGAGCAGAAATGTCCTTTTATTCCTATGATTTATCCCTATGCCTAACACCTAAAGGGGTACTCTACAGATCTGTCTGTCTATCTATCTATCTGTCTATCTATCTATCTATCTATCTATCTATCTATCTATCTATCTATCTATCTATCTATCTATCTATCTATCTATCTATCTATCTATCTATCTATTATATATCTCCTGTCATCTTTATGTATATCTGTCCATCCTTGATGAAAAATACCAACTTACTGGTTTGGTTTGTTGTTGTTTGGTTGGTTGATTTTGGTTTTGGTTTTAAGACAGGGTCTCACTGTGTACCTGTTTGCCCTCAAACTCACAAGCTTCCTGCCTCTGCTGTGATCACAACCATATACCATTACACCAGGTGAAAAATCTGCATTTTAAACAGACATTGCACATGGTTCTTGTCCACACTAATGTGTGAATGCAACAGGATTCAAGGCTCAGAATGTAGGTAGGTATGTCTTTCTGAGTAGAACTTCACAATTACAGCTTTCAAGCAAAATGGGTAAGTTCTGTATTGTATTCTCAACAGCACTCTCTCAATATTGCACTGTGTTTTCTACTCACAGCACTTATACAGTATTGAAAGGTTCTCCAATATTATAGATTTTGTTTAAGGGGATGTAGGAAGGCACTACACTAAATATTAGAGAGTGTGTTTCCAGTCTAAGGGCATGTCTTACTGGAGAGTTGGTGGCAAATTAAAATCTGCTGATTGTTCAATAGCATAGTCTGTCAGTATTGCACACAAAGCACTCACCTTCTTTTAGAAAACAGTGCCTAGAAATCTTTATTCTTTTCCCTCTGGCATTTCTAGAGTATTTAACCCTTGGAGTACATCAATGGTAATACCTTTTTTCTACATTACATTTTAAGCAATGAAATATTATTTCAGCAATGATCATGCAATAATCAGTGGTATTAGTTGCATGGTTATTATTTTGGAGATGGAATCTATGTACTTTTCTGCCCAATCCGGCTTTAAATAATGATGCTCTTAATTTTATCCTCTGAATAATTAGGATTTCAGGTGTGGGCCATCAGTGCCTATCTCCCTAACTGCAATTTTATTTCCATCATGTGGTAGGAACTAATTGACCTGAATTTGTTATAAAGAAGGTAAGCCCAGTAAACAAGTAAAAGTGGCAGAGCTACACTTAAAACTTCTGCCTATAGCTGTCATCTTGTTCAGATGACCTCTCTCTTCAAAAGCAGCATTCTTACTTCCTGGGCTATGTAAATCCTTTTTTCATTTTCTCTGTTTCTTTTATTCATAAAGCATCCTCTCCTACAACCCCAAATGCTAGTGAAAATGATAGCCTTTAATATATTTCTACTATTTAACACTTCAAAAAGTCTTATTTTACTTTTTAAACAAGCTCTTTCTTGAGAAATAGAACCTTATTGGTAAAAAGATATAATAAAAGGCCACACAAATTTTAAATGTGTAGATTCTTTCTACCATACATTGCACTTTCTCAGTTCTGAAGTATCTTATTGCATCCTCTTTTTGAGTTCGTATATCACACTACTGAAATTATTTTATTAAGTATATATGTATTATTTTCCATATTCTTTTTTTCTTTGCTTGCCTCTATGGTTGAATTCTAACTTAATTGAAAAAGGAGATATTTTATAATGCTCTTATTTTTATACCCCATGCTTGCTTTCTTAGAGTATTAGTACAATTATAACACAAATAATTTTGAGGAAATTATTTTTAGTCAACTGCTAGAACAATTGATTAGATGATTAATCAATTGAATACATCTCTTTGTCATTATCAATCCTTTGCCTCTTAGAATAATTTAATTTTCATGTTCCTTCTGCATATTACAGACATTTGCATTAGAATATCCTTATTATTCCCCAAGGAATAATACATTTGATACATTTTGACCCTGAAGGTAAATCAGTATTTGAGTCCAGCAACTTTCCAGATCTTTCAGGGCCTCTATTTTTCTACTTATATATTTAATTCTTCTCTAGAATTGCATAGTCTGATGTGTTACTGGATACTGTTTTCCAGTACCAGGCATGTGGCTGTCTCATGTAATTTTAATGCAACAGCCATCCAGGTAAAGCATTAGAGAGAAAAAATGACAATATGTTCTTTCTGAAAATGAAGGGTAAACTGTTAAAAAAATTCTGGCTTTGAAATTTTTTTGGAAATTTCCACTAATGTCCTAGTAACAGATGAAAGATACACCTTCTGGTTAGAATGCCCTTGTAATCACTTGCATTTGGATTAAAAATATAATGTCTCACATGACTATGGCTATCAGAAAGAAAGTAGACTAATAAAATTGAAATACCAATTTACTGTAGGTAGACTAATAAAATTAAAATAGCAATGAACTGAGAGTTCAAAGTCTGTGAACTTTCTAGACTCTAAGGTCCTTGAGTGCACAGACTGTCCAATTATTAATATTCATATTCTTGTTTCACAGATGCTTCTGCTTTATATAGGTTTTGAAAAGTTTGATGAAAGACTGAATGGATGAATGAATTAAAAGGAAAGAATGATATAAAAAACAGTTGCAAGTTTGGTTCTGACATGGGCATGTGAACGTAAGGGAAATGCTTTCATCAGATTAGCTACTCCATATGAAATTCTGGGATGTAATGATCTACTATCCTTTTTTACATTTCTTCTATAATTTATTTTAAAAAGTAAATGTAACAAGATACTTAAAAAAGAGTAGATACTTTAAAAAGTTGCTAAGCTGCTCAGGAACATTTAAAACTATATTTTCAATAATCATGGTTTTATAAGACATTTTACAGTTATCAGAAAGTCCCAGGCTGAGTATACATAACTGAAATACTTTAGTACAAATGTCTAGTTAGAACTGAAATACAGTAACCTGACTGACTGCATTGAAAAAGGGATACAAAGAAAATGAAAGGTTATTGTGAATAAAACATTGTGCATTGGCCCTAGATGTAAAAAAAGCACCCTCTACTGAAAACATATATGCAAAACATTAATGATATCACTTAATATCTTAGAAATCAATGCAGCAAAAGTAAACTGAAATAAAAGTAGTTTTTATAGGTAAAAGTGATTTCATCTGTAAGATATGAATGTCAAGAACTTTTTTAAAGTTCCACATATATAATATACAATTGCAGCCAACCACAAATTAAACACCATAAAAAAGTTAAATTAAAGCACAGAACATAATTTTTTATTTTGAAATCCTCTGCTATCTTTTAGTTGTCATAAAAATATTCTGTGTACTTGTTAATGTTAGCTAGATAATAATAATTCTATATATTCTGTATCAGTAGACGATATATTTGACTGCACAAAACCAAAATTTATGAACTGTAATGTAAGCAAATGGTTTATTTTTAGTGCATAATACCAGTGCCAGGAAGTGGTACTGTGCAGGAAGTGGTAAAGCGCTTGCCTTGAGCTGAAGTGTTCAAGAACAGTGTCCAGGCCCAGAGTTCAAGCCCCACAACCGACCCCCCCCCCAAAAAAAAACGGATAAAATAAGTGAATAAAATACCAGTTCTAGAGGTTAGCCAGTTGATCAGTGAGGTCAGGGTCCAAATCTCTTCAAGGTTGTCTACATTCCTCCTGTGATCACAAGTGTAACTCTAGCTTCCATACTGTGTTGTAGAAAAGGATGGGTGGGACTGAGGACAGGAGATATTGGTTGTGGTATCTGCTTTCTTTCCTCTGCTAACTTTTCTCAAAGGCTACACAGCAGGCTTTCCTTCAGAAGTATCATATACAGAATATTATTACATCACTACTCTGAGCCCTTATCAATGTGTCAGGAAGGACTGTCATAATTGGCTTTGGCCAATGCTTTTTCATTGCCAAGATTGAAGAATAGTTTACCCCAAACAAAATTAGAACTCTGTCAGTGAGGGGGAAAAAAAGATATCAAACCATCTTTTATTTAAATGTCTGAAGAATTTTTGGAAGAACAAGATTTTCAAGTAAAAGAAAACAGGTAGTTCCGGGAAGATGGCGGAGGAGAAGCTGGAATCTGAACAAGCTCTTGCATAGAAAACAGTTTCAGAGTTCCAGTGAACAGTCCCAAGCCAGAGAATCACACCAAGTGTGCCATCACAGGACAGAGAGTTAGTCAAGAGAGGGGAAGCCAAGCAGACACATCTGAGCAGCTGCCGCTGGGGCGGCAGGGTCGCAGCGGCGACCACCGCCGCGGAGGCATACCTGAGACGCAGTCCGGGACGAAGGAGCCAGACGCAGCGGACGAGCGGATTCTACTCAACACCAGCAAGAACCGACAAGGAGCGGACAACTTCATCCTGCACTTTGCAGACCAGAGACGACCCGGGATCCAAGACTCCGCGTGAGTAGAAGCCCCACTTCCTCACTCCTCTGGGAACAGAGGAGGGAAGGCCACCCCTCCCCCCCCAGCACCGGTGATCTCCATCTTGGATACCGACAAAGCTCGGAGGAGCGGCTAGCTCCAGCTCAGGCCTTGGAATAAAACTAGTCATTTAGCAGGTCATAACGGCGAAGTGACCTCACAGACTCAGTTCCATCCAGGGAAAAGTCACCCAGCTCAGGCGCCAGCCATTGGAGTGGCTCTCCTCACCGGGTAACCAGAGCCAGAGGCTGCCCCGCCCTCTAGCAGCCACCACAATCAATTGAAAAACAGAAACCCTGAGAATGGCTCCAGGCTGGGTGCTGTGAGTTTTTTTTCACAAAATAGCCCCAGGGAAAAGCTACTGTTCGTTGAAAGGCCTCAACTCTACCCAGAACCTAGCCTCATCACTGCATCCCCCTCTTTTGTGATTCTCAAAGCAGATCACCCTCCCAGTAAACTAACCTGGGAGGGGCATCTCAAAAACTTGGGTAAAGCAGAGCATTTTTCTGCTTGTTCCAACAAACTGACTTAAGAAACCAATCAAGCCACAGGACCTCAAGCTGACCAGAGACTCCAACCAGACTCTGGTTACAGACAAAAGGGAGATACAGGACTCTTCCCACCCCTCCCATTAAAAAAAAAAAAAAAAAAATCAAAGAACTTTTTTTTTTCTTCTTCTTCTTTTCTTTTTTTTCTTTTCCTTGTTTTGTTTTTTTTTTCATTTTTTGTTACCTTATATATATATAAAATTTTTTTTTTGCTTTTCTAAAACTTTTATTAATCTTTAATTTTTGCCTCTTCTGAAAAAATAATTGTTTTCCATTAACTTTTTTTTTTCTCCTCTTATAATTTTTATTTTAGGAATACGTGAATGTGTGTTTTCTTTTCTTTTCTTGTCTTCTTTCTCTTTTTCTTTCATTCTTAATTATCTTTTTGTTTTTTTTTTTTCTAGCTCTACTGAACTTCTGATCTTTTCTTCTCACTTTCCTATCCTTTCCATCTTTTCCTCTTTGTTCATCTTTATGTGACTTAACTCTTGTCCTGCACATCCTCAGATAAACCCGTAGTTAACCAGTAGACCCTATCCCCCATTGTGTACACACTTAATCCACAAACTTATTACTCAATTCAAAACCTCTGAGACTTAAATTCATTAATAGCAGTACTACCTCTTTATACCTATATAATATTTTAAGCATTTTTTTAAAGTTTTTCTCATCTCCTCTATGTCCCTCCCTTTCTCTCAACATATTCATATTCCTCTATAAATAGATGGTCTTTTAATCTCTAAAATAACATTAATTTTTACGTTTCTATTTTATTTTCTGGTCTCTTTTCATTCCCCTTTCCCTTTCTTCTTTTTCTCTCTCTCTCTACTTACATCCTCCCAACCTATTTCCTGCATTGTGATTAGGACATAGTTAACTCTCCCTGTGCCTCCCCACACCAATCTATTCCTATTTTTTACCCACATCTCTCCCTAACCCTAATAATTTCTGGTTTTCCAAATTCTTCTCTGTGGTTCGAAGCCCTTTAACATATAGTTGTTTGATGTCAAATAGATGTATCTGTTGAACTAGATTGTATCTGTAGACTATTGACTGTACAAATGCAAACTTTGGTTGATGGTTGCCTTAAGATAGTGTTCTAGCACAAAACTGGTGCTATCTTCATCTCAAATGGGCAGAGTAAGCCGGAAAAACACAAGAAAAATGGCAAATTCGGGTATCTCAATTCCCAATCCTGATAATCAGGGGTTAGAACAGATAATGAATAATCCAGAGGAGAGTTCCCAAACAGCTCTACAAACACTGCTGGCAAACATGATAAATGAAAAGTTTGACAACGTACAAAGGACTCTGTATGAGCGTGATAGGGAGAGAGAGGAGGCATCCCAGAAGTTTATACAGGAATATCATAAGCGTGAGGAAGCTACTCAAAAACTGATACAGGATTTGCGTGAACAACTTGAGAATACTCAAAGAGAAAGAGAGGAATGGCGTGAGCAGCTGAGAACACTCAAAGAGAACTGCAGGAATCCCACGAACGGGAGGAAGCTAATCAAAGAGTAATACAGGAATTGAGAGACCAGGTAGAGAACACACAAAGATCACTAAAGGCATTCATGGAATCCATTAACAAAGAGCTGAAGGAAGTCAGGGAGACCACAAAGGGAATGCTGAATGGAACCCAACAGAAGGAATGGGAGCCCAAAGAAACCATAACCAATCAACTAAGTGATTTGAGGACAAACACTGAACACCAAATTAAGGAAGTAAAGAAATTCATACAAGACCTAAAACAGAGCTTCAACAAAGAACTTGAAGCCATCAAAGCTGACCAACTAGAAGGAAAAGAGATAAAAAACAAAGTAGAGAGTCTTGACAGCAGGTTAGACCATGTAGAAGATCGAATCTCAGGGATTGAAGACAGCCTAGATATTATAGAGAAAGAACATACTACCATCCAAGACAAGTCCAAGAAATATGATAGATCTATCCAACACCTGGAAGACACCATCAGAAGGCCTAATCTAAGGATAATGGGTGTAGAGGAGCACCTAGAAACAGAAGTTAATGGTCTAGGAAATCTGTTTAACAGGATCCTAGCAGAGAACTTCCCAAACATGCAAAAAGATAGGCCTGTCCAGATACAAGAAGCCTTTAGAACCCCAAATAGACCAGACCAGAATAGGACATCCCACCGTCACATTATAATCCACACAGGATCAACTCAGAACAAGGAAAAGATCCTTAAAGCTGTCAGAGAGAAAAGGGTAATCACTTATAAAGGGAAACCAATTAGAATCACCTCAGATTTCTCAGCAGAGACAATCAAAGCAAGAAGAGCCTGGAATGATGTATGCCATGCCCTAAAAACAAACAACTATCAACCAAGAATACTGTACCCAGCTAAACTCTCCTTCATAACTGAAGGCCAAATAAAAACCTTCCATAGCAAAGAAAAATTGAAACAATACATCTCCACCAAACCAGCCCTACAAAAGATTCTTAAAGATGTCCTACACATAGAAAACCAACAAGACCGCAATAAAGGCCAAGAAACTGCACCCAAACTGAGAATCCAAGAACCATAGGAAGAACCCAGTTTTCGCAGCCCCCAAGAAGGTAGATAACATGGCAGGAACTCCCAAATACCTCTCAGTCCTATCTCTTAATGTTAACAGACTGAACTCTCCAATTAAGCGACATAGACTGACTAGTTGGATTAAAAAACAAGACCCTTCTATCTGCTGCCTGCAGGAGTCACATCTTGCCCGTAAAAACAAACACATTTTCAATGTTAAAGGCTGGAACAAAATCTACCAAGCAAACGGACCGCATAAACAGGCGGGAGTTGCAATCCTAATATCAGATAAAATAGACTTCAAATTAAAATTCGTGAAAAGAGATAAAGAAGGTCGCTACATACTAATTAAAGGATCTCTCCTTCAGGAGGATATTACAATTCTAAATATCTATTCGCCAAACAATGGAGCACCCAAATTTATCAAAGAAACACTACTTTCCCTCAAATCCCATATAGATCCAAAGACATTAATTGTTGGGGATTTTAACACACCACTCTCCCCACTAGCTAGATCAACTCGGCAAAAACTCAACAGAGAAACCGCAGATCTAAACAGCTGCATAGATCAACTAGACTTAACAGACATTTACTGAACATTTCACCCAGCAGCATCAGAATACACGTTTTTCTCAGCAGCACATGGAATGTTTTCTAATATAGACCACATTTTAGGCCACAAAGCAAACTTGTCTAAATTCAGAAACATTGAAGTTATACCTTGCATTCTCTCTGACCACAAGGGAATAAAGTTAGAACTCAACACCAAAAGCCACCAAAGAAAGTCCGGTATCACATGGAGGCTGAACAACACACTGCTGAATCATGAGTGGGTCATCGAAGAGATTAGAAAGGAAATTCAAATGTTCATGCTATTCAAAAAAAATGAACACACAAAATACCAGCTCCTCTGGGACACAGCAAAGGCAGTACTCAGAAGCAAGTTTATAGCTCTGAGCTCCTACATCAACAAATTGGAGAGATCTGAATCTAACAATTTAATGACACATCTAAACCTCCTTGAAAAAGAGCAGCAAGATAAACCCCAATCCAGTAGACGGAAAGAAATAATCAAAATTAAATCAGAATTAAATGAATTAGAATTCAAAAAAAACTATAGAAAGAATCAACAAAACAAAGAGTTGGTTCTTCGAAAAACTTAACAAAATTGACAGACCCTTAGCAAATCTTATCAGAAAAAGAAGAGGACACACCCAAATTAATAAACTCAGAGATGAGAATGGAAACATCACCACGGAAACAAGCAAGATTCAGAACATTATAAGGGAATACTTCTCAAAACTTTATGCTAATAAGTTTGAGAACTTGACAGAAATGGACCTCTTCCTAGCAAATATTGACATGCCAAAACTAAACCAAGATGAGTTAAACTATCTTAACAAACCCATATCAAGCATTGAAATAGAAACAGCAATAAGAGACCTCCCAGCTAAGAAAAGTCCAGGACCAGATGGTTTCACAGCGGAATTTTACAAGGCCTTCAAAGCAGAGCTCACACCAATTCTCCTCCAACTCTTCAATGAAATTGAAAGAGAAAGCTCACTACCGAACACATTCTATGAAGCCATCATAACCCTCATCCCAAAACCAGGCAGGGACTCATCAAAGAAAGAGAACTATAGACCCATTTCTTTGATGAACATTGATGCAAAACTTCTCAACAAAATTTTGGCCAACCGACTTCAACAATTCATCCAAAAAATCATACACCACGATCAAACAGGATTCATTCAGGGATGCAAAGCTGGTTCAATATACGCAAATCAATTAATATTATTCATCACATCAACAGGAGCAAGAATAAGAACCACATGGTTATCTCAATAGACGCAGAAAAAGCATTCGACAAGATCCAACACCCCTTTATGATGAAGGTTTTGGAAAAATTAGGAATCCATGGAACATTCCTCAATACAATAAAGGCTGTATATGACAAACCTACAGCCAGCATTATACTCAATGGTGAAAAACTAAAGCCATTTCCTCTTAACTCAGGGACAAGACAAGGATGTCCACTCTCTCCACTTCTCTTCAATCTAGTATTAGAATGCCTAGCTACAGCAATAAGACAAGATGCAGACATAAAGGGGATCCAAATAGGGAAAGAAGAAATAAAACTCTCCCTCTTTGCAGATGACATGATCTTGTATTTAAAGAATCCCATAGACTCCACTCCCAAATTACTCAAGCTGATTCAAAACTTTGGCAAAGTAGCAGGTTATAAAATTAACCCTCAAAAATCAATGGCTTTTCTGTATGCCAACAATGAGAAAAGTGTGGCTGAAGTTAGGAAAGCAACTCCATTTGTAATAGCCCCACAAAAAATAAAATACCTAGGAATTAACTTAACTAAAGAAGTGAAGGACCTCTATGATGAAAACTTTAAAATCTTGAAAAAGGAAATCAACACAGAACTTAAAAAATGGCAAAACCTCCCATGCTCCTGGATTGGAAAGATTAACATCGTGAAAATGGCAATACTTCCCAAGGCTATCTACAAATTCAACGCAATACCTATCAAAATTCCACCCTCATTCTTCAAGGAAATAGAAGAGGCAATCCAAAAATTCATATGGAACAATAAAAGACCCCGAATAGCAAAAACGCTCCTCAACGGAAAGAACACGGCTGGAGGAATATCAATACCAAATTTCAAACTCTACTATAAAGCCATAGTAATCAAAACAGCTTGGTATTGGCATAAGAACAGACCTCAGGACCAATGGAATAGAATTGAAAACCCAGAAATGAACCTACAGACCTATAGCCATCTAATCTTCGATAAGGGAGCTAAAACAATAGAATGGAAGACAGACAGCCTCTTCAGTAAATGGTGCTGGCAAAACTGGTTAACTACATGTAGAAAACTAAACCTAGATCCTTATATATCACCCTGCACCAGAATCAACTCCAAATGGATCAAAGACCTTGAACTCAAAGCAGACACTCTGAAAACATTACAGGATGGAATAGGAGAAACCCTGGGTCTCCTTGGCTCAGGCCGAAATTTTCTGAATAGAGACCCGGAAACACAACAAATCAAAGAAAGGCTGGACAAATGGGATTGTATAAAGTTGCAGAGCTTCTGCAGGGCAAATGACATAGCTAGCAAGATCAATAGAAAGCCCACGGACTGGGAGAAAATCTTTACTAGCCATACAACGGACAAGGGTCTCATCTAAAATATACTTGGAACTCAAAAAATTAAACCACCCAACAACAAATCCTCAAAGAAACAACTGCCCAATAAGTAAGTGGGCGAAAGACTTAAAGAGAAGCTTCTCTGAAGAAAAAAGAAGGATGGCCAATAGACACATGAAGAAATGTTCAACATCCCTCGCCATAAAAGAAATGCAAATCAAAACAACATTGAGATATCACCTCACTCCAGTTAGAACAGCAAAAATCAAGAACTCTAACAACAACAGATGCTGGAGGGGATGTGGACAGAAAGGAACCTTACTTCATTGTTGGTGGGAATGTAAACTTGTTCAGCCACTTTGGAATGCAGTATGGAGGTTCCTCAAAAGACTCCACATAGAGCTCCCCAATGACCCAGCAATCCCACTTTTGGGCATTTACCCAAATGATCACAAACAAGGCCACACTAAAGCTACCAGCACAACTATGTTTATTGTAGCATTATTTACCATAGCTAAGACATGGAACCAACCCAGATAACCCTCAGTAGATAAATGGATCAAGAAGATGTGGTATATATACACAATGGAATTCTATGCCTCCATCAGAAAGAATGACATTTCCCCATTTGTTAGGAAATGGAAAGGCTTGGAAAAAATTATATTAAGTGAAGTAAGCCAGGCCCAAAGAAACATAGGTCCCATGGTTTCCCTTATTCGCAATATCTAGTATAGGTATGAGTCAAGCGGAAAAAGTCAGATAATGTGATGTTAGGAAAACGAAACCTCAAATATGTATTTTAATGTTTTTGTTTCTTTCATGCATGTGTTTCTAACGCATTTATAAGATTATTTCTTTGTTGCTTTGTATGTCCCTCCCCCACAGTGTAACCCCCGCTTTCACTATATTTGATGTCAGTATAACATGTGGAGGAGATGGGGACAAACAAGTCGTTTAAGGATTCAGGTGGACCTGTTGCAACAATGAGAAGTACAAAATGTCATGTCAAAACCAGCTTTACAATGTCGGTGCGGGGGGGGGGGGGGGGGGGTATGATTGGGTGGGAGGGAGGGGGGAGGCTGGGAAGGGAGGTGAAGGGTAAACAAAGGAGGAGGCTGCAATGCTTGGTAAGAAATGTATGCATTATCCTGCCCATGTAATTGTAACCCCTCTGTACAGTATGTTCTCAAGTAAAATAAAATAAAATTTAAAAAAAAAAAAAAAAAGAAAACAATATATTATTGACACCAGGGGACGGTGTGTGTGTGTGTGTGTGTGTGTGTGTGGTGTGTGTGTTGAATATTGCTGGTAGTAGAAAGTTTAAACATTTTGTGTCTTGTTACTAACTGCCTAATTTTTTAAGGACAGGGATGGCGAAATCAGATTTGTAATTTGTTTATGGTAATGAAACTTTATCTAAAAAACACTTCTGAATCAAGCATTTTTTGAGACTGCCTTGTATAAACTACTGTTTTTTCTAGCTTTGTCAAGATGAATGAAGGCCTGTAGTCTTTGCAGTAGCCGGGGAATTAGCTGACTCCAGTCAACCATGAACTTTGCTCTTTCACTTTTGATACTGAAAGGAGAAAGTATTCCATTTCATCCATCCAAATACTTATCATAGTATGAATCCTAAGAGAGGTAATTATAGTGTGTGGTACAGCATTACATTCAGTCTGAGATATCCCTGACTTATGTCTTTTCCCTTAATTATGGGATCAACTCAATATGCCATGCCAGTTATCTCTGGTGACCCACAAACTTCGTTTACATGAGCATGTCTAGCATACTTAAATAGGGCTATGCCTACCATCATCTGTTTGACTATGATCCTGAATTTCCTGCTTCCTCTCTCCAAACCCCTACTAAATTGCTCTGCTGGCTTTCCATTATAGAAGTGACTAGAATGTCGTGCTGACTAGAATGTCGTGCTCCGACTCTCTGCTTGTTTATGAAGTCAGTGTTTACTCTGCTAAATCCATCAGTGTTGAAAAAGAAAAAGGAGACATCTATAACCCAGTCAGTGACAAAAAGGTCACAATTTACAGCTGGCAAATTACCAAGTAATTTTATTAATAGCAACATCTGAAACACTAGGAAAAGGTGCTTTTAAAGCCTTCTGGTCAGATGGGTAGAATACAACCTTATATAAAAAACCAGCTAAGCTATTTTGTTTTTCCTTTTCTTGCAGATACAAGAAATCCTGGATTATTTATTGTTCATCAGTATGCTTCAGGGTTATGCTGTGCCATCTAACAGATTTCTTTGTTTTAATTTTGCAACACAAACCACATTCTTTTGCTGTGGTGACTTTTTCATTTCTAGTTATAGTCACATAAAAGCCAAAGGTCCTTGGAATTAGCTAGAGGAGTCTTGGTAATAATTTATATCTACAACAATAATTGTAGCCCAGTCTTTTGATTAATTAAACACTCCCTCCAGATCATTTATTGTCAATATAGATAGAAAATTTCATTGTATTAGGCTTCTCTGATTGGTTTTGGGATTCATAAAGAACCTGTTTGTTGTTGGGTTTGTTTTTCTTGGGGCAGTGTGGAGGGGTGGCTCACTTCAACAAAGTAAAGTCATTCTGTTCTTGGTGCTCTACTGAATTCGATTCTTCGCTTTATCCTTCATCTGGGATTAGCATGGATTGAGCTTCATGTTCCACATGAATTAGTAGGGCTTTTTTTTTTATTGTCTGTTACATGTTCAGATCCCGAGGTTTACCTGAATCCAGAGAGAGTCAACTGCAGTATTCATACCAAGCAGCTGCTGCTGTTGATCTAAAGGCAAAAGCTGCACAATATTTTTTCCTTTATGCTCATCCATATTAATTGAACAAGCAAGAAATTGGAGACAAAATATTTCCCAAAGGTAGCTGGTAGTCCTCTCAAGGTATCAGGCAGAAATACCATCCTTTGTTATGGTTTACACAACAGAAATGTGTTTTCATACAATTCTGGAGGGGTACAAGCCTGACATGAGGGTGGTAACATTTGGTACTGGTACAGATTTATTTCTTGACTGAGAATCCACCTTTTCCCTATGTTCTATATGATGAAGACAGACAGAACTAGGGTCTTCTTGTAGAAGTACCAATTTTGTCTGAGGGTCCATCCTTATTACTTTATCTAAATCTTATCACCTCTCTAAGGCCCAGTCTCCAAACAACATATAAATTTGGGAAACACAATTGAGACTAGCGCTCTATTTAAAACCAGCATTTACCAGCAATAAGCACTTGAAACTGTTGTTTTTAATTGATAAAAGTATTTTTAAATGTCAGTTGAACTGATGAGAAAAAAAGAAAAGAAAATCATCAGATTGTAACAACAGAAATGTTTCAGCATAGTAGTTGAACTAACATCAAGGTAGAGCTGAATGGATCATTGTCTAACTCATATAGCAGATTAAGTTTAGTGGATAAAGATCAGGTGGTTTGGGTCCTGTGTAAGTCAGCATGTTGGCACTAAGAAGCATACATATATTTAAGAATATTTATGATTCTGCAAAATGAACTACCAAAAAGTTTCCCATGATCTCAGAACTAACAACAAAATTTTCTGTCTTCTCCATTGCCTGGGGGAAAAACATTTTTCTTGGACACCTGAAACACTCATCTGGGGCTTTGTCTGAGTTTGAGACTCAACTATACTGAATCTATATTCAAAAGAAAGAAATACAAAGTTATCCCTGACAGTGGAATTATAGGAATAAAAGTAATGAAAGGGGATGTAGAAGAATTCTCCTGCAAATCAGGTCTCAAGGAATTCTCAGGGGAAAATGAGCTTGTACAAACAAATGAATAAAATCCCCAGGTGCAAAACTAAGAATGTTGAGGGCCAGAAACATAAGTTACTAGGTGAACAATTACAAAGAAAAATGATGCCTTTGAATTATTAAAGGCATTATAGAAGAGGTCAAGAATATAAAACACTACAGAATGGACTGATTTCTAATAGAGGAGAATAGAAATGTGGATATGAATATTTTTATTGCTAAAGGTAAGAAATTCATTAGTAGTTTTAAGTAGTGGACTTAATACAAATTAGAAGACATGTAATCTGAAAGGTAAATTCGAAGAAATGACTAGATAGAAGCAATAAAAATAAAACTACAAAAATATGATTAAGAAACTGATGAAGCCAGGTGCTAGTGGCTCATGCCTTCCAGATCTCAGGAAGCTGAGATCTGAGAATCGTGGTTCAAAGCCAGCCCAGGCAGGAAAGTCTGTGAGACTCTTATCTCCAATTAATCACCAGAAACCCGGAAGTGGAGCTGTGGATTTCCTTGAGTTAAAGAGCTCAGGGATAGTGCCCAGGCCCAGAGTTCAAACTCCATGACCGACAGGAAAATAAAAAAAGAAAAGAAACTGATGGAATAGGATTCTCCAGCATTCTACTAACAGGATACAAGAAAGAAAAAAAATAATAGGCATATAAGAAATATTTAGGGAAAAAGTTTAAAAATTTTACAGAATTGATAGATGATTAGGACTTTCATATTTAAAAAATTCACATTTTAAAAACCTAGGTCTTACTCCCTCCCCCTCTCTCTATAAAACTTTGTGTGATTAGAAAAATGAAATTTCTTAATTTGAAGCAATTTCCATGCATATAATTCCTAAGATTCAAAATTAATTAATAATTTATTTAGAGCCACATACTTTCAGAAGCCTGATTATACAAACAAAATAGTCAAGACTCTTTACGTTCCAAATTTCTTTCTTTTTATTTGTTTATATTTTTGGTAGCACTGGCTTTTGAACTCAGGACCTGCTAGGTAGATGTTCTACTCTTTGAGTCTCATCTCCAGTGTAGTTTGTTCTGGTTATTTTTTGACTTAAGTTTATAATTTTTTGTCTAGGTCAGCCTTAACTGGTGCCCTTTTATTTATTCTTCCTGCCATGACTGAAATAACCACAGGAAGCTATTGGTTGAGATGAAGTTTCATGTAGTTTTGTCCATTGACTAGACTTGAGCCACAATTCTTCCTAGATCAGTCTCTAAATATAATCTCCTAGGATTATGAGCATGAGTTACTATACCTGGTTTCCTTCCAATTTTTTTTTCAGATATAGGTTTGAATATGTTAGCTATGGTGTAGAATATGTTCATTAAAAATCAGAGTACAGGAAGTCTAAGATAGTTTTGCAATGATCCTGTTGTTAACTCACTGGCCTCTTTACCAAGAATATTCATTGAGTAAAACAGAGAAGAGAATGAGATTAGCCCGTGCACTTTTGTCTAACTCCCATTGCTTCTATAGCAATTACAAGAAAATGTTTATTGAGTTATCATACGACAGTGCCCACAGTTCAAAATGCTTGAACTCCTTTCATCTTTATGATAGTCCTAGGAAAATAAGTTCGATTATCTCTATTTTTCAGATATGAAAAGTGTGGTTCAGAGTTATTTTGTTTGCCCCAAACCACAATTAGAAAGTGTTGGACAAGGGTAAAGATTTGACTCTTTTTGACTTTGATGTCTTGTTCTAACTCATTACATTAGGTTGCCCTCATAGTCTGATAGAAAGTAAGAATGTAGTAATCAGGTCTAATATTTTCTAAATGAATTCAGTCTACTTTCATTGAAACTTACACAAGGTTGAGCATGAATAATTTATAATATGCTGACTTGAAATTTCCAGAGCTGACCAGGTCTTGAGAGGCACTAAGTATGGTGATTATGGTGATAGTTTTGTCACTTTTCAATCTCTAATTCAAGATGTAAACATTTCTAAGCTAAAATAAAAATAACATCTATAATTCTAGTTTTCAATATGAGAATTGCTTTTTTTAGGTTGTCATAGGCAGTTATTTCTAAAATTATTTCTTTTTTGATGTACTTTATTTTACCAAAGTCCTTAATATAAATTTGGTATGTGTGATAGCTAATATCACATGTCACCTTAGCCAGGCACCAATATCTCACATCTATGATCCTAGCTACTCAAAAGTCTGAGATCTGAGGATTGTGGTTTGAAGCTAGCCAGGGGAGGAAAGTCCTGAGACTCTTATCTCCAATTAAACACTCAGAAACAAATAGAAGGGGCACTGTGGCTCAAGTGGTAGAATGCTAGCCTTTAACTTGAGACTCTCAGGGACAATGCCCAGGCCTTGAGCTCAAGTCTCAAGATTGGCAAAAGATAGATAGATAGATAGATGTTTATGGGGGAGGGGGGTCCCATGTGATTTACATATTAATCAGTGGACTTAGAGTAAACCAGACTGCTTTACATACTATTGTTGAATGCCTGAGTAGAACAAAGAGATCTGCATCCCTAAGGAGTTCTCAGTCAGATTATCCTTGGACTTTATCTTTTTCATCCCTGATCTCTCCTATTCTGAACTTGTCACTTCCCAAAATCATATAAGCCAATTTAGTGTGTGAGTCTCTGGGGGTGTGTGTGTGTGTGTGTGTGTGTGTGTGTGTGTGTGTGTGTGTGTGTGTGTGTGTGTGTGTGTGTGTGTGTGTGTGTGTGTGTGTGTGTGTGGCACCTGTCTGTATTCATGTTTTCTTTTTATTGTGAAAATACCGTACAGAGGGGTTACGATTACATGGGCAAGATAATGAGTACATTTCTTATCAAGCATTGTTGCCTCCTCTTTGTTTCCCCTTCCCATCCCTTCCCCTCCTCCCCTCACTTCCCCCACCCGATCCCCCCCCACAAAGATGTAAAGTTTGTTTTTCGACATAATGACTTGTATATCTCATTGTTGCAATGGGTCCACCTGTATCCCTAGTTAAACGATTTGTTTTTTCCCTTCCCCTTCACAAATTATATCAACATCAAATACAGTGAAAGCAGGGGTTATACTGTGGGGGAGGGACATACAAAGCAACATAGAAATCATCTTATAAATATGTTAGGTAATGAGTACAGTTCTTATTAAGCATTGTTGCATCCGTCTTTGTTTCCACTTCCCATCCCTTCCCATCCCCCCATCCTTCCCCAGTGCCCCCACCCCCACCAAAGTTGTAAAGTTCGTTTTTCAACAGAACTTCTTGTACATCTCATTGTTGCAATGGGTCCACCTGTATCTGTGTGCAAACCCATCCTGTTTTCCACAGAACCCTGACCAAAACAGTCTTTCAGGTACTAGTGGTTCACGCCTGTATCTAAGTACTTAAGAGTCTAAGATCTTCCCAGGCAGAAAGTCCATGAAACTCTGATCTCCAATTAACCATGAAAAAAACTCAGAGACAGGCCTTGTTCAAGCACCAAAACCAGAACAATTAAAATAAATAAATAAGTAAGATACCTCTTGACATTTAGTAAGAGCACAGTCCAACTGCTCATGGGATTTCATGTAATCTTCAGGTTCATGGAAGATCAATATCTGATGTTTTTTTGAATAAATTTGTCAGATATTCAGCTGGTTTTGATTCCATGAGATCCTCTCTACAAGAAAACATAGAATGTAATCCCTTGCTCCCATAGAATTTGTGTTTTGTTCCTGTTTTCATTAATATGAAATGGGACTGCATTTAAAACAATTGAGTTAAAATCCAACAAATTTTAACACGTGTCATAAGATTTTCCTTCATTCTCAAAAATGTGGAAATCAAATGCAGTTCTAGTTTCAACTCTGTGGTTTCTGAATGGAGCCCTGAGAGCCTTACTTACCGTGTGCTTGCTTCAGGGCCCAGGGTCATAGTGAATTCCTAAAGGCTGGCTGGCTTTCTCCAGGATTCATTTTTTATGTGGAAACGCTCATCCCATAAAACATTGAATCAGCTCACATTAACTACCATCTATGGCACAAGTACACAAAACATAAAGAAATCACCTAAAATAATGTTTTTGAACCAGCTGCTAAATTAAGTAATGTATTTGTTTTATTGCACATTTGCATAATAGGGCCAACTAGAAACTCTCAGTAACAGATGTGCTGGTGGCAGGAAGATTTGATTACTGGCTTGTGTTATTAATCACTGCACAAATCTTAAATGATTTGTTTCTACAGTTTGATCAATTTACATCTCAGAACTTACATTTATGCACACAATGTGGAGATAAAGCATCTGTTCGTAACTTTCATGAGGCATCAAAATATTTATGGGGATTGAAGTTTTGTTAACCGAGTCACAGGAGACTTTGGCCAAAGACTTGACAACTTTGGGAAAGATCCCACTGTCCCTCATCAAAGTAATTAATAAATAAAAATCATTTGGCCATTCCCAGAACAATTATGTTCTTGTGTCTATTGTTTTGTCTTTTCTCTGACAACAAACAGAACATATGATGTTTGAACTATTGACATTTCTATTTTCCCCCCCCCAAAAAAATCACTCCAGACTTTTGAAGAATTATAGTACTATACTAGCACTGAGAAATGCTGTACATAATTTTAAATACTATCTTTCCCCTTTAATTTTACATTTGATATTTAATAATCTTGTATCTATGATTTCTATCAGCATATTAAATAGATATAATGCATTTAAAGTAGCAAGCCTAGTTTAAAAAAATAAAAACACAGTATAGATACTGTTTCATTAATTTCCAATTAAGCATGATAAATGCATTGGTTCTACATATGTTTTCCCAATACATCAAAACACTAGATAATGTGATTTTTTTTAAATTGTGTGTACTACAGTTATTTTGTAAGAAAACAAGTCAAGGTACCTATAAAATGAACTTAGCATCCTGTCAACTTTAAGGACTTATTTACATCCTAAGGATTACTTATTAGCATTACCTGCTCTAATTATTTATCATTTGCATCCTAACATATTCTCTCTCTCTCTCCTTCTCTCTCTCTCCCCCCCCCCTTTTTCTTTTCTTTTTGTTTTTTTTTTCCATTACTGGCATTTGAAACTCTTAATAATTGCTTGCTTGGCTGTGGCCTATCACTTGAGTCACACCTCTAGCTTTGCTTTTTGATGGTTAGTTATTTAAGAAGTGCATTCTGATGGACATTTTCTGCCTAGGCTGGCCACCAACCACCATCTTCCAGATCTCAGCCTCACTGAGTAGCAAGGATTACAGGCCTGAGCCACCTGCACCTAATTCTAACATTTCTATTAGTGCTTGATATATTTTCAAATATATACATCCTATTTGATTAATATATCTCTTCCAATAGTACGCCAAATGCCACAAAAGAGAAAGCATTGGTGATTTTGGTTGTCATGCTATCCTCTTTTCTGTATTTAATCACCTTATTTTGTCATGGGGAAAAAAGAGAAAAAGTGAAGTCAGGTCTGAAATTATGCGTTCCTTTTGAAACTTGGATAAAACTTCAGATAAAAGCTTTGTTTTTAATGCCTAGGAAAAAAATTAAAATGCGTATTTTTTTTTCTCAGTCAGAGGTGAGATTGTTCTGGTTGATACCCTGCCTTTTTATATAGTTCATCCTGGGAGCTAATGAAGCATTGCATATTGGTTTCAAATTCAAAGCATATGTGGTCACTGAAGCATTTTTTTTTCTTTATATAGCATGACTTCAAAAGGAACCCCAAATGTGGTCATCTTAGAAAACATAATTTGGTCAAGTACTAAAGAACTTTTTTTCCCAGAGTTGCCTATGTGAACAAAACCAGCCATAAAGTACCTCCTCCACTCTGTAAAAAATGTAGGAGCTGATGAAAATATATTAGTAGACTGGCGTGTCAAGGCCATGAAGGGCATTGGACAAATTTGGATAAATGTGTCCAGGTTTCACAGAATCAGAATCAGAAGTGAGTTAGAGGACAATGTAAAAAGATGTTGGAGAGGATAATGTAATCTCGACAACAAACTTAACCGTATTACACATCAAGAGCCATCTCCTAAGTCATTAACGCTGTTGCTGGGGGGTGTCTGCCAAAGAGCCAGATGTCATTCTGCCACAACTTGGCATGTGATGATTGTCATTTATAAGAGAGAATCGAGTGAGGACTGTAATTAGGTGTGTGCTGAATGGAACTCTTCCTTCTGACTCCAGCTGGGGCTTCCAGCTAGCTCTAAACACAGAGAGAACAAAGCAGGAGAAAGGCTCTGCCCTTGGATTCCTAAACGCCCATAGAGTTTCCTCCCTGAGGGAAAAGAATAGCTCATAGTTTGTTTGGTGGGTTAGTTTGAACAAATTAAGCCTTTATTGTGCCCTTCAGGAACAGCAAACCTGTTTCTGCACCCCCAAAAGATGCCCCCGTGGAACACTCAGACCTGTAAATGGATGGGTTACAAAGGACCCCTACTACATGCTGTGCTAGGGCAACGGATTATCAAACGGTGTTGAATGCAACTCCCGTTTGGAGTTGTGGGGAAAGGCTCTGCAGAGGAGATACTAAGGAAGAGCAAACACTAGTCAGGTAAGTGAGGAAGAAGGGGTGAGCATCTGCACAGAGGAAATCACATGTAGACAAGTGATTATGAAATCTCTCTGGAGAGATCTCTGGTTACTCTGAGGAGATTTACCCAGCAGGAGACTCTGAGGCCAGTGGATATTCTAGAGGAAGATGGAGCAAGTTGGAGCAAAGGGGAAGAGAAAGCCTATTAAATCCTTCACTCCTGTGGTTTTGAGAAAAGATTAAATAAGTTAAGGATGAATTCATGGTAATGGCCTTAAAGCTCAGGCAAGACTAACATTAGTTGTCATTTGAGTGCTTTTCACAATGAAGTGATTTCGTGGAAATCTTAGGATTATCTTGTGAGATTCTATTATTTTTTTTATTTTATAATGAGGTAAAGGAAAATTACAGATGATCTGTATTAGGCTAAACTCCCTTGGCATGCAGCCAGCAATGAGAAGGGAACTTAGAAAGCCCATGGTCTTATTCCTAAACAAAGCACTGTGTCTGTCTTCCATGGAGCTGTGTGCAATATTTACAGACTGTCATCCAACTGGCAAGAAAATTAAATGTGCTATCTGAAGAGAATGCTGCTAGCAAGCTGGCCTCTAGAAGCATTGGTCCCATTTTATATCTTAAACTTAGAAATGTTTCTGAGGTGAAGAACTTTTGTTAATTAATTAAAATTTTAAAAAAATCCCTCCCCATCCCCA
The DNA here is from genome assembly GCF_019054845.1 of Dipodomys spectabilis. NCBI lineage: Eukaryota > Metazoa > Chordata > Mammalia > Rodentia > Heteromyidae > Dipodomys > Dipodomys spectabilis. The sequence continues at coordinate 906,515 of NW_024870774.1, forward strand.
ATGTGATTATTAGGCACTATAAACACCTGGAAGCTTTGCATTTCCCAGACTGAACAGCTTAAAAAAAAACTTTGGAAAGATAACTAATAACAGAGATGTTCATAAGACAGTTGTACATTTAAATAATGGAATATAAATATGAATGCAATATGGCCATTGTTTATTTTTTTAACTTGGCCTCATATTTGTTCAACTAGTGCTCTAATACTTGAGCCACACCTCCAGCCCTGCTTTTGGCTGTTAGTTTGAAGATAAAATCAAATTGTTTTAAGTTTAATGTGAATCAGAACATATACACAGTACATCAAGTTAGTGTAAACAATTGTCCAAGTTCTAGGATTACAGTTGATGTTTCCAAATCTTTGTATTTTTCTTCTATTATCAGGTAGAATTGGTGCAATAAGAAAACAAAAGTATAACTAAGACATGGAATCAATCCAGATGCCCCAGATGCGGTAGCTAGCTAGCTAGATGATAGATAGGTAGATAGATAGATAGATAGATAGATAGATAGATAGATAGATAGATAGATAGATAGATGAATTCTATGCCTCCATCAGAAAGAAGATACCACCCCATTTGTTAGGAAATGTTAAAACTTGTGCAAAATTATGTTAAGTGAAGTAAGCCAGGCCCAAAGAAACATAGGCCCCATGGATTCCCTTATCTGCAATAACTAGTATATGTCTAGGACAAGCAGAAAAGTTCAAAAGCTATGTACATATGACCATAGAAGATGATGCTACGTGAAATGAGCCCCAAGATAGGGACACAGAGGTTTTATCTTTGTTGCTGTTGTTTTTAATGTACTTATAATGTACCATGTGATTTTTTTTGTTTCTTTTGTCTCGTTTGTAGGTTCTTCCCCCACGATATAACCCCTGTTTTTACTGTATTTGATTCTGCTGCCCTGCATCTTGTATATACATTTTTATAATTTGGGGAGGGGAAGGGAAATAACAAAATGCTGAAATAAAGATACAGGTTGACCCATTACACCAATGAGATGTACAAGACACTATGGTGAAAACAAACTTTACAACTTTGAGGGGGGATGAGTTGGGGAGGTGGGGAGGGAAGGAATGGTAGGGGAAAAACAAAGGAGGAGGTAACAATGCTTAATAAGAAATGTACTCATTACCTTACTCAGGTAACTGCAACCCCTCTGTACAGTATCTTTACAATAAAAATATATATTAAAAAAAGGAAACAAAAGCCATCAATAAATCAAAGCTTCATATAAGAGACTAAACTGGGAAATCTAAAGAGTCTTGAGATCCCTAAGAGCAGAAGGTCATAAGGTCAACCAAGAAGGCTCATGAGCTGTTAGATATCCTCCCAGAATGAGGAGCCATCTGCCCTCAGGTCTCACTGATTCACTGAGAACACTCATCAGTGAGCTGGCAGATTTACTATCTAAACTTGGAGGCTGCTCTGTTAGTCCTCTGGGACTCAAACCTTTTTCAAAATACCCAGAAGTCGACTATGTAGAAAATTTAAAGCAGAAGGTTTGGCAAACATCTATACTGACAATGGACCTCTTCCTGTGAAAATACCTGTACACATTTTGCTGGTTAGCACAAAGATTTTGGTCTAGTAACATTCTTATGGAAGCTGACACAAGTGCTCTGCCCCTCCCATCAGAAGACTGATAAAACAAATAGCCCAAGCAGCAGGGGCACAGACTGCATGTCCTTTGCAAACAGTACAGATAACAACAGATGAGATGAAAATTGGGCCCAGCATGATATTTATGGATACAAGGCAACCAATGAATACTGGTCTAAGATTGGGCTGGACAAACATGGAAGGATGACTTGAATAAGGATTGGCCTCTTAGTGGCTCTGGGTAATTCTGGTTGCAGTGATAATCCTATCCCAAAGTGTATGATTTCCCTGTCTGGGTTAATCTATTTTGTGTTATTATAATGAAATAATTTAAGTCTGAGTAAGTTTATAAAGAAGAGAGGTTTCTTTAGCTCATAATTCTAGTTCAAGGGCTCATATCTGGTAAATCTGGTAAGGATTTATTGTTTGATGAGTCATGAGGCAATTCACAGTATTATATGACAAAGGACAGAGTTTCTGTACATCTTATAAAGCTATCATCAGTATTCAGTCATAGGGCTCCTTCCTAATGAACTTATCAAATCCTTATTAGAGGCCCTGCTGCTAAACCTTGTAGTCAAATTAGAATCCCCCCTTTAAATAACTCACTATTGGGATTAGATATCAACACACAGGCCCTTGGAAGACAAATTCAAATGACTGCTTAACGGAACTAGATCAGCTTGGAAAGAGGGGAGATTGTTAACCTCTCTCCAATTCTGTTATTTAAACCTTATCTTCCAGGCAGGCATCATTTCTTCTCTGCTTTCTGTTCGATATTCTTGTCACAATCCATTTTCCACAAAGAACTAATGTTCTCGAAAATGTAAACTAGTTTATGTCACGAATCACACTTACAATCCTTGGAAATCTCGCACGTGTATATGTGTGTGTGTGTGTGTGTGTGTGTGTGTGTGTGTTTGCAGGATTTTGTGTTTAAACTCAGGGTCTAGGCATTGTCCCTGAGCTTTTATGCTCAAGGCTTGTGTTGTACCACTTGAGTTCCAGCTCCACTTCCAGCATTTTTCCTGCTTAGAGACAATTGTCTCGTGGCCTTTACTGCCTGGGTTGGCTCAGACCTCAGCTTCCTGAGTAAATAGGATTACAGGCATGAGCCACCAGCACCCAGCTAGATGTTCATATTCTTAAAGATAAATATGAGTTCCTCCTTGTGACCCTCAAAGAATTGTATGATCTAGCCCTCCCTTACTTTCCAAGCTCACCTAATAAAGCCTTTCCTCTTGACCAACAAGCCAGTCCTTTGATCTTCTGTTCATTCTACAAACACTCTACAAAGATCAACCCTCATATGGCAAGTTGGGTTTAAAATATCTTCCTAGTTTCCCTGCTTCCAACACTGCCTGCATGTCTGTCCTTTCAGATCTGAATCTAACTGTTGATGCCTTGGAAGGGAGTGATTCTTCTTGATCACTTTACTGAAAATTTGTCTCTGGTTTATTTTCTTAGTGATTTTTAATTCTTTTATTCATCCTTTTATTCATCTGATTTCTGTCATGAAAATGATGAGTCCTGAGGGGAGGGACCATATCTTCCTTATTTTGATTGATAACAGTGTTCACAAAGTACAATTTATGAATTACCAAGAAACATATATTTAATGAGGGATTGTGCCAATGAGTCAGGAGAAGAGTAGGAGATGAAAATTACCTCTGACTGTGCAACCTGAAGTTATAAAAGTCTTTTCTTTCTGTCCTTTTCTTTATCTGTCATGATTGTCATTGCTAATACTAGCACTCATTTATTAAGAGCACACTGTCACTATTATACTAGGGTTGGATAGACTTAGAGATATGAGACAGAAAGAGCCACTAAAACAGGGAAAGTGCAAAGACTGAAATGTATCCAGAAGATGTGAGAAAAATGTGGTTACCATTGTATTTGATTTAACTTGACAATACAGAACTTGTCTGGGCAAGTTCTGTTGAATTTGTGATTTTCACCATTATGCAACACGTTACACTGTAATATCTTCATTTGCTATTTTGAGCCATTATTTGAATTGTGCTGTTTATCTGTATCATGAATCTGTTTTCCTTTTTCAATGAGGTGGTAAACAAAATGTAAAGAAGGTCTTGGTCCCATTCATCTCTGTATCCATAGAACTTAAATTACTCAAATTAGAAATTGACCTGGTCATGCTTTAGCTGTGTCTTCTGGCTCAATATTATGTCTTTCCTGGAATACCTAATACAGGATTATGTAGTCTATTGATTCTCCTTAAGAAAGATTTTTCATGAGGCGCTTGTTACAGTATCAAACAATTTTGAGGCAGCACATTCTTAAGTTTCTCTCTTCTCAACTTTTTACCACTAATCCTAGCTAAGTCCTCTGGAATTATACAGAACAAAAATTAATCCTTTCCTGCAAAATAGTTATTGCATATTTGAAGGGAGAATTATTTTTACTTTTTTTCTGCTTTTTTATGGCTAAAAACTTCCTATTTTTCTTATCTCAGAGTTATTAGCAATCATGTCCAAATGCATAAATTTTCTCAGATAATTGAATGATGATTTAAGCTCCATGACTGTGTGGACCCTGCTGTGTTCATTCATTCTGTATTTATTTCACTTACCATTATGACTAATATAGGAAATAAAATATTTGATTTTGAATGAGGAAAGGTATAGGCTTTAGACAGTAAAATAAAGTAGGAGAAAGAGATCAGACAACCAATTGCAAAGGAGGAAGTGCATTTCTTCAGGGAGGCTATTTTGTGTGTGTGTATACCAATACAATTTTATATATGGATAGTATATACATTATGTAACACATATTAGATACAGTTTATATATTTCATATGTAATTATATTAAAAAGTGTATAGATTAAAAATGTTAGAACTAATAAGTGAGCTAAAAAGATATGAGGATATGCAAGAAACACTATAAAACACAAGTAACAAATAATAGAAAATTGTAACTTAAAATATCATTCCTAATAATACTCATAGATGTAAAAATTAGGAACAAATTTGATAGAAGATATATTAAACACATAAACTAAAAGCTATAAAATATTCCTAAGAGAAATTTCAAAACATAAATAAAAATATATTTATGAGTTGGAAGGCTCAATATTACTGAGATGTCCATTTAATCTATAAATTCAATGCAATCACAATCAAAATTCTAGAAGGATATTTTTGAAGAAGTTGGTGCATTGATCCTAAAAGTTCAGGGAACTATCTAAGCTAAAGTAGCCCGAATATCTTGGAAGAATAAAAATGTTGAGAGGCTTGCCATACTTGAATCTGAGGCTTATATGAAAAAATAATATAATGCTCTTTATCAAAGCATTTGTGAAAATGTCTTAAAAAGTAAACAAGTAGATCAGAGAAAACAAAGGACCACTTATAATGACCTATTCCTAGGTGAACAAGAACAAAAACATGTTCAACACAGTAGGGATAGTGATTTTAACAAATATATAAATCATAACTTAAATCAGATTGTTTTAAATGAGTTGTATATCTGAATGTAAAACCTCAAACTGACAGCTAAAACATATTAAGAAAAAAAAAATCCTTGTGATCTCAGGTTAGCTTGATTTCAATGAAAGCACAATCCAGATAGGAAAAAGAAAACAATTAATTGGATTTCATCAAAATTAGTAACCTTGATTTATAAGAAGACTTTTTAGTTATTATCAGGAAAATGGAGAGGTAAGTTACATATTGTTGGAATGTACTGCAAATCTTATATCCAATAGGGGAATCAGCATCACAATAAACAAAGGGCTCTTACAATTCACTGATAAGAAAAACAACTCAATAATAATGCACAGAAGAGCTGAACTAATTTCATCAAAGAAGCCACACTAGAAAATGGCAATACTGCCAAAAGCTATCTACAAATTCAATGTGATACCTATCAACATTCCAACCTCATCTTCAATGAAATAGAAGCAATCCAAAAATTCATATGGAACAATAAAAGACCCTGAATAGCAAAAACAATCCTTAGCAGAAAGAACAGCGCTGGAGGAATATCAATTCAAAATTTCAAACTCTACTACAAAGCCATAGTAATCAAAACAGCTTGGCACTGGCACAAGAACAGAACTGAGGACCAATGGAATAGGACTGAAGACCCAAAAAAGAACTCATGGCCACCTAATCTTTGACAAGGGAGCTAAAGAAATAGAATGGAAGAAAGGCAGCCTTTCCAGTAAATGGTGCTGGCAAAATTCTTTAAACACTTGTAGAAAACTAAAACTAGATCCATATATATCACCCTGCACCAGAATCAACTCCAAATGGATCAGAGACCTTGAAATAAAAGCAGACTCCATGAAAACATTACAGGAAGGCATAGGAAAACCTCTAGGGCTCCTTGGCACAGGTCGAAATTTTCTTAATAGAGACCTAGAAACACAACACATCAAAGAAAGGTTGAACAAATGGGACTTCATGAAACTTCAGAGCTTCTGCAAGGCAAAGGACATAGCTAACAAGGTCAACAGAAAGCACACGGACTGGGAGAAGATCTTCACTAGCCATACAACAGACAAGGGTCTCATATCTAAAATATACTTAGAACTCAAAAAACTAAATCCCCCAACAACAAATATTCAAAGAAACAACTGCCCGATTAACAAATTGGCTATAGACTTAAAGAGAGACTTCTCTGAAGAGGAAAGACTAGGGCCAATAGACACATGAAGAAATGCTCAACCTCTCTAGCCATAAAAGAAATGCAAATCAAAACAATGCTGAGATTCCACCTCACCCCAGCTAGAATGGCTATAATCAAGAAATCTAGTAACAACAGATGCTGGAGGGGATGTGGCCAAAAGGAACCCTACTGCATTGTTGGTGGGAGTGTAAACTTGTTCAACCACTTAATATGGAGTGGAGGTTCCTCAAAAGACTCCACATAGAGCTCCCCTATGACCCAGCAATCCCACTTTTGGACATTTACCCAAATGATCACAAGGTCACACCAAAGCTCCCAGCACAACCATGTTTATCGCAGCATTATTCACCATAGCTAAGATATGGAACCAACCCAGATGCCCCTCAGTATGGATCAAGAAAATGTGATGTGTGTGTGTGTGTGTGTATCTATCTATCTATCTATCTATCTATCTATCTATCTATCTATCTATATATATATACATACATAAAATAGAATTCTATGCTTCCATCAGAAAGAATGACATTGCCTCTTTTGTTAGGAAATGGAAAGACTTGGGAAAAATTATATTAAGTGAAGTAAACCAGGCCTAAAGAAACATAGGTCCCATGGTTTCCCTTTTGAACTGACTAGTACATGTCTAGGACAAGCAGAGGTCAAAGGCCATTATACATATGACCACATGAGATAATGTTAAGCAAAATGTACACCAAGACAGAGACACAGGAGGTTTTTTTTTTTCTTTCTTACTAGTATTTTTAATGTATTTACAATGCGCTATGTGATTCTTTTGTTTCTCTTGTAGGTTCTTCTCCCATGGTATAATCCCTGTTTTCACTGGATTTGATGTTGTTATTCTGCATCTTGTATATACAATTTTGTAATTTGGAGAGTGGAAAGGATATTGCAGAACGCTTAAATGGGGATGCAGGCTGACCCATTGTGACAACAAGATGTACAGGACACTATATTGAAAACGAACGTTACAATGTCAGGGTGGGGGGGCAGGATGAGTTGGGGAGGTGGGGGAGGGAAGTGATGGTAAGGGGAAAATAAAGGAGGAGGTAACAATGCTCTCTATGAAATATACTCATTACCCTAGTCATGTAACTGTAACCCCTCTGTACAACATTTTTACAATAAAAAAATTCCAAAATATTTTTTTAAATGAGAAAAAAGCAGCCACATTAGTAGCAGGTAAGGCACACACACACACACACACACACACACACACACACACACACACACACAAATTCTCAATGCCATTAATTATTTGAAAAATACAAATAATAACCACAATGAGATAGTCTAAAAATTTATTTGAATACTTAAAATAAAAAACAGACCTTAACCAATGTTCACAGGAAGGTGGAAGAATTGGGGTTCTTAATATGCCATTGGTATGAATGTAGAAGTCATAGAATATTTTTGCAAAAGAGGTTTGCAGGATCTTAAATTAAGTATGCACCTATTGCATAATCCAAAAGGAATAAAAAATTATCCATGTAGATTATCTTCTTTCCATGAATGTGTATGATACCTTTATTTGCAGTGGTCTCAAACTGGAAACGATGCAAGTATCTATTAACTGGTACATAAAATTGTGACATACCATAAAAATGGCATACTACCATGCTAAGAATGAATTATTAGTACATGAAACAACATGAATAAAACTTGAAAGAGTTATGCTGGATGAAAATCTGAGAGAAAAGACAGTGTACACTATAAATGGTCATTTATATAAAAATCTTCAAAAATGTAAACTGATCAATAGTGATGAAAAACAGATGACAAGTTGGCTGAGATGACCCTGAAGGTCCATGAATGACAAAAGGGAAAGCTTAAGAATCCTTATTTGCCTAGGTTCCCACTCTCAGTACAGGACCACGTAAAATAATATTTATTAAAATGAACTACAGGTAGAGACAAGAGGGTTTTTTGTCTCCTTTGTAGTCATTTTTGTTTTCTTTGACTTTTGTGTTTGTTCACTTATCTTGGTAAGGGCAAAAAGGGAGGGCAGGAATGGTGGGACAAAGGGTGAACAAATGTAGCAGTACTATTCACTAGACACTATGGTAAAAAATGAACCATACAACTTGGGTATGGGGAAAAGAGGGGAAAACTGGAAGAGTTGAGGGAAGGGTGGTATTGCTCAAAAAGAAATGTACAATGTAGTTTTTATCTGATTCATGTAACCATAACTCCTCTGTACATCACCTTTACAATAATAATACATAAATTTAAAAACAAAAAAAAAGAATGATGAGAGAAAGGGGGGGAGAATGTGGTCATAATATTCAATGCATCTCTGATAAAACTAGGGAAATTGAGCCGAGGGATTGGGCAGGGTGGGATAAGGAGAATAATGAAAGGATGACATCAATCAACAAACATTTTACTTATGAATTCATTCGTTGATTTTACTTCTTTTGTACAGCTACTTAAAGATAATACAAATGTAATTAAAAAAAAACTTTAGTTTCATTAAGAAAAAGAATACTTACTAGTGCTGGGCACTGGTGGCTTATACCTTTAATCCTAGTTACTCAAGAGGCAGATATCTAAGGATTGTGTTTCAAAGAAAGCCTGGTCAGAAAAGTCCATAGCATGCTTAAATCCAATTAATCATCAAAAAGGCAGAAATGAATCTATGGCTCAAGTGCCAGCATGCCATCCTGGAGGACAAAAGCTCAGGTACAGTGCTCGACCTTGAACTCAAACCCTAGGACCAGCAAAAAACAAACAAACAAAAAAAACTTTATTGGTGATACAATACATGGATTGCTGCATTTTCATAGGTGTGTAATATGACAAAACATAACATTTACACATTAGGGTGTCTAGTATATTGTGTGTTAAGTATACCTTAATAAAGATACGGTATTTTCACAATAAAATAAAATAATAAGCACTATTTGTCAATAAAAAAAAGAATATAGGACTTTGTCTCACCTTGTCCCACATGCTATGTGGGAACATATGTAGCCTTTCTTTTTAATCTTTAAATTGAGTCTGTTAGAGTCTCTTTGAACCTTGTATATGTACATGACAAGGTCTTACTGGCAGATAAAGCACATAGTTCTGATGGTGCAGCTACCACCCTCCATTTCCCCAATCTGTAACCACCAGTGTACAAAGGGATTGAGGAGTTTCAAAGCTGAGATGAACAAAAACTTTTTCCCTGACCTCTGAAAACCTTCATCCATATTCACACATGTCAGGTGGACTGGCAGGGCACAAATAGAAACAAATTGCTAGAGAGAAAATGAGGCAGACATTCCCATGAGGGAAGGAAGGATCTAATATGTCTGAGGTGTACAGGTACAGCAACACAATAGGTACCATAGCTCATGTTCATCCAGCCATCCTGAATGTAAGTACTCTCCCAGAAAACACGATGGGATGCCTCACTACACTCTGTGTACATCCATGCATAATTCCTTAGCACAACAACTTAATACAACGGCAGGATCAATCTGTGCCTCTCAATTCACAGAGGCCTCACTACTGCAAGCAATCAGGTCTCCAGGGTTGGGTACCACACTCATACGTCATGTTGTCATATGTCATGGGTTTCCTTCCATCCCTGGTAGCCAAGAATATCAGTCCTGATTTATGGATAAAGTCAGCATCCTTAGAGATTCTTCAAAATGATTTTCCTCAAGCAAGCATGTGGTACTGTGCAATAAAAAGAACAAGGTATTAATTTAACAAAACTACACCTGTACTTACTGCAGCCAAAACAGAGGAACCAAAGTTGCAAATAAGGAAAAGAAAAATTAGAGGGAAGATATATTTTCACACCAGGCCACTAGAGAAATATATTTCCAAACCTAATAGAAACTTATCTTATTCAAGCCAGAAGCTTGAAACAGGCTCTACTGCTGAAATCTCTGTAATCTTTAAATCTTTTACTGGCTCCTATGATACCTCGTGATCCCTTTTTTTCTACCACTCTATTTGCTTTTTTTCTTCTACATCCACATCCATAATTTTACAGACATTTTTCTCCAATACAAACTACTCTCAAGGTCTCTAAATTTCTGCATCCTACTCTCTACTTAATAGCTCAACTTGGATATCTCATGATGCCTTATGTCTAGTCTGTTCTTTTCCAATCCACCCTCATTTTCCTTCAGTCTGCACCATCCTGCTGGCATTCCAATTAGAAAGCCCTAGAGATCTGGGAATAACCCTTGATTTCTGTTTTCATCCTTCTAGAAACTTTATGAAACATAAAGGTAAGTTCACTGCGTGTGAATGATTCTCAGTGAATCCATTCTGGTTCTTACAGTTCCTCCTTAAAAAGTCCTTCTTAAAAATGACTGATTTAAGAATCAATGCTGGAAAATTTGAGAGACTAGTTGCAAAGTGTTCTGATATTACAAGTATATAGCCTCTCACTTACAATCTCCTTTTCCTATTTACCCTCAATGAATGTTTAAGGCTTTTATTTATTTACATCCTTTCTCATAAATACTGAATGTGTAATGTCACTTATGTTGGATTTTGAACCATTTGTGAACTCCCCAGGTATTTTCTTTCATCTCTTTTCATGCTTCTGTAGCCTTGATAAACCTAGCTATGCGGGTCTGCAATTTCATTCCCAGTGGTAGCATTACCTTCACTCCCTGTGGCCTCTGGGGAGTGAACTGGGATAAATGGGATTAAACTGAAACAATAAAAGGTTCAGGTTAAACACTAAGAGAACCATTTCAAGAAAAGATCACACAGACATAGAAACCGTTGCCCTGGAGAATGTAGAAATATCTTCATTGTAACTTTTTAGCTCAGACTGAAGTCCAACAAGGGTCACAATCTCATAGAAGACAATCCAGATTTCTTCCCATTTTAAGGAAGAGTTGAGGGAGAAAAATCCTTATTACTTGGGTATGAGAGTTAACCTCTGATAGAAAACATTTCATGGCCCTCCTTATATAAAATCATTTATCTTTCTTATATTCTTCTGCCTTTTATATTATATTTTTATTATCTTTAAATAATTGTACAAAGGTTATAATTCAACATGCCAGTTTATCTAGATCAGTATCATGCCCTTTCTGTTCTTCTTAAGCTCAGAATTGTGATTCAGTAGGAAAAGTCTGTGAAATACAAAACCATTATTTATGATGAAACCCATAACTTTTGAATTCTGGATGAAACAGTTTTGAAGGGATTAGTTTGAAGCTATTAGTCTATGACTGATTTGTAAAACCTAGTAAAGTCATCTGTGTACACTTCACATTTAGTTTTATCTGTAATGTTGCTAAATGGAGTTTGTTCTCTAATAAGTGTAACAATAAAATCAATTCTTTTCTCTATAGCCTAAGGCATGATAAATTCCTCCAGCTGCTCAGTCATTTCTATCAGTCAAGGGATTTATAATCAGAGACAGAACCCTATCTATAAGGAGATATCATTGTAGTATTCCAGAAGGCTAAGAATGAGCAATGAGAATTTACAATATCACTCAACACCAGTGATTTTTATCTTCATTAGCTGGAGATACTATGGAAATCAGATCAATTGATTTCAAATTTTGTCTTTTTAAACTTATCAGTTTCTAAGGAAGGCCTTTACATTGACATAGGATGCCATTGTTGAGGTCTAATCTTTGTTTAAATGACAAAGCAAGGAATATACTAAGGAAAGTATATAGTTACAGGATATTTCAGATGTGAGTTAGGTGGTTTAAGAACAAACACATGGTTAGTAAATTTTAGTTTTTTAAGGTTTGGAGGTTTGGGATGAGTTCGTAATAATAATAGTGGACTGATCTTAGAGAAATGAGATATAATGATTTGGCAGATTTTTGGAAGGAACCTGAGCATGCATGAGGTTGCTATCCCATGATTTTTAGTATATGAATGAGATACAACTCATATGCATACATTTTTAAGTAAGAGTTGGTAGCACTAAGGTCAGGCTAACAACACATAAAATTCTAAACACAGGTGAATCATATTGGTTAGAACTGGCCCAGTTTTTCTGATACTAGGAAGAATTCCTAGCTGAAAACTGACCATTAGTTAATCCCAAAGAAGATTAGCTCTGAAGAGGTACTAGGAAGGAGAAAATACCCAGGGGAATCACCTAGGGCATGACTAGGAGATGGGGTCAATTTTGGGATTCTTTATCAATAGCAGTCTCAGTATGATTTAGAGTAGGGAACTTTTTAATATAATTTTTAAATTTGTTTGATTATTTTAAGTAGTTGCATATAGTGAATTTAGTTTAACATGTCAGTTTATAAATACAAGGCAACTTGGCCAGTGTCACCTCCTCCAACATTCTCTATCTGTACCAACTAACTGTATTACTTTTATAAGAGAAAAAATTATTCTACTATTTACAACTTAACATGTTTGATTAACTTCTAACATTTCTGTAATTCCAAAGCCTTCCACTCTACCTGTGGATTTGAAATTAAATTCTTTAGGGAAGAGGATAAGATGTGGAATTGCTTGAAAGTAAAGGGTACAAATGCATTTCCTGTGGGCAGGATGGAGTCTGAAGATATATTTTCTTTGGTCCACAATGGTCCACATTATGTTGTCGAGAAATTTTGCAGAACACATTGGGTCTATTGGCAATAACTTCTGAGATTAAATTTTCTATTGAGATGTTCTGATACTCTTTCCCTAACATTGGAGAGTTGATCGTCAAAATGGATTTTTGCAAAAGGCAAAGTATATTACAGAGTTGGGGCTAGTTATAACACAAATTTGAGACCACTGCTGTCATCTAAACTTTCTTCCTCTTAAATTTCATAACATACTTCTATCAGTGTTTTGTTTTAATTATTTGGTCTCTCTCAATTAAAGTCTTAGTTATATTCTCTCATGTCAGCCAATGACAAATCTCCTTTTGGAAATAAAAGAATAATTGTGTCTTTTCTGTGTTTACTCAACTTTTTTCTCCACTACATTATTTTTCTGTTTAAGATTTCTCTTGCTTCCTTTTAATTTCTATTCTACTTACATTCTTGGACTTCCATCAACACTTTCTTTTATGATGAGTATTTACCTTATCCCATCTTATTCATTAACCAACAAATTAATTTGAAAGAAAGCATTGAACACCTGTCTTTAGGTAAGAATTTTACCCATTACCAAGTCCTGAGTTTTCATTCCAAGGTAGAGTCAAGGAAATTTTAACAATAAAAAACACTCTTAAAACCATTAATTTATACTTATAAAAATAATCTTATAAAGAAGAATTCTCCAAGATTTGTATCCTATATTAGAATACAGGAGAGATAGGGATTAATTCTGTATGTTGTGGATAAAATGTAAGGAATTAGAGCCATAAGAGACCCAGGAGGATTCTCTAAGTTAAGATGACTAGAAGAAAAACAGTAGTGGATTTACTGAAGAAGCATAGTTCTAAGACCTGTAGATGAGTGAGTCCCTTCCAATGTTATCCTAAGGTTATGAATTTTTGTTTTTGTATCAATTACTTTTGCCTAGCTTTGACTAAGATGCTTGACAAAAACAACTTAACAGGAGAAATTATTTGTTCTGGCTCACTGATTTCAGAGCTTTTGGTCCATATCTTCACTTCCATTTATTCTGGGTCCAAGGTAAGGGGGAAAGTAGTAGTGGCAAGGGTATGTAGAAAAAGGCAGCTCACCTCACAGCAGACGAAAGGCAGAGGGAGGAAGAGATAAAAGGAAGGAGGGAAAAAGGCAAAAGGCAATGATAGAAGATGTAGGGATAAACATAATAGATATGTAGGTAGGTAGATAGACAGGCAGATAAATATCCCCATCTGATTAAGAATTTAATACTATAAGAATCTGTGTGAGATCTGAAGTGTGCAAATGCAGAAGTTTAATTGTGAAAAAATTTCTATTCATTTAATGTATAAAGTTAAAAACAAAGGATGATTTTTTTCTTCCTTTTATTTTCCAATATGTATCCCATACATACATCCATATAAGAAACATATTTTGCCGGGTGCTGGTGGATCACACCTGTAATCCTAGCTACTCAGGAGGCTGAGATCTGAGTATCTCTGTTCAAAGCCAGCCCAGACAGGAAAGTCCATGAAAGTCTTATCTCTAATAAACCATCAGAAAACTGAAAGTAGCACTGTGGCCCAAGTGGAAGAGCTCTAGCCTTGAGCTGAAGAGCTGAGGGACAGTGCCCAGGCCCAGAGTTCAAACCCCACGACCGACAAACTAAACAAAAAAACAAAAACCAAGATATATTGTGTGGAGAAATAAATAGGCAGTCTCACACATAGAGAATGTGACAACATTCTTAAAAATGGTCATGATCATTATCAGTAATGAACTGTGAAACTAGTATAGACTTTTCTAAACTATCAAATGCAATATTTTTATATATTTTTATTCAAATCTATATACTTAAAGTAAGATGAGAAGTTTCTTCATAGGAGGAAAAACAGTATGTGAGCACAAAGAATTGGTAAATGCAACCATTTTCTAGAGCTTTGTCACGAGGATAATTAATAAAGGTATGCTATTTTTTAATTTGGAAAAGATTATATTTATTGTAATCATGCTTTTGTATTATTTCCATAGTATTTAGACTATGGTATAATCTTGTTACATGTAAAGTTGAATTCAAATTTTATTGAAGGTCCCACTCAAACAGCAAACTCAAATTAGAGCAAATCAGGGAAAGCTTTATAAAGGAACATTTGCAAATGTGGGGAGGTTGTACGGAACCACAGTGAACGGTGCAGTGAAATTTCATAAAGTTCCATCATCTTTACTATTTGTATCTATTAGCCCTGGGCCTGAGGAATGAAGACAAATGACAGTAACTGGATCTGTGAAGAATGCCCTGTAGTATGCATGTGCCCCTTGTATGTAGCTGAATATTTTGAGTTAAGCAAAGAGACTCAGATAAACCAGAAGGGATAGAATTGGGGAATACACTAAAGTTAGGGAAAAGACTAAAGCTCTGACTATATATTACCATTCTAATGCTATCACACTATATGCACACCTGTGGGGTTGGTCCCATGATGTCAGAATACAAGAACCAGAGAACAAGATAGAAAAGTTAAAATGTGTTTGGCAAGCAGAAAAAAAACTTGCTTGTATCTATCACAAATGCATGTATTATGTCTTTATTATATTAAATGTGTGGGTCATGAAGAGTTGCAATAAATGAAAGTGTCTTAACTATTGTTTTATAACCTCTTTAATTTACACAATAGCAAAGAGTATAATAAACTCTTTCCAATGGCATGAATTTTTTTTTTGCTTTTTTTATTGTGAAAATACTGAACAGAGGGGTTACAGTTACATGAGCATTTTTGCCTCCTCCTTTGTTTTTCCCCTACCATCCCTTCCCCTCCCTCCTCCTCAACTACACTCCCAACCCACCTTTCCCCCCAACCTAAATTATAAAGTTCGTTTTTCGACATAGCATTTTCTACATCTCATTGTTGCAATGGGTCAATCTGTATCCCTATTTAAACAATTTGTTTTTTTCCTTTCCCCTCCCCAAATTATACCAACATCAAATACAGTGAGAAATTTTTTAAGAGGTTTTTATTGTGAGAATACTGTACAGAGGAGGGGTTACAGTTACATGAGCAAGGTAATGAGTACATTTCTTATCAAGCATTGTTGTCTCCTTCCTTTGTTTTTCCTCTACCATCCCTTCCCTCCCATCTCCACAACAGGGTTATATAGTTCTTTATTTGATGGTGGATATACCACTTGTATCTGTACAGGTACTTCAAATGTTTTACTAATATATAAAAAGATTATAGGACATATCCTTGTAGATAAGTTTTAAATGTTCAACAGTAAATATTCCTTGAAATAAATGAAAAGAAAATGAAATTTCTGGATGAAAGACATACTTGTTTCACGATCTTATCACTAAACTGCTCTTTAGAAAGATATACCCCTTTACATTGACACCAGTCACCTGCTAGTGATTTCTTCCTGCATTCTTACCAAGTTATGTTTGATGAGAATCCTGAAAGACTAGATTATGAATCTTCTTTCCCATCATTTTCTCACCCCTGAGTGTTGGTAATTGGAAAACTCTATTCTTGGCAATAAACAATTTCTCAATTTTGAATCCCAGTGGCTATTTATCACTCTTATCATTGACCTTACAATAGATATTATTAACCTCAAGCTCAAGAAAAAAAATCTCCTTTGTTGTTGTGATACACTTGATGCTAATTTACATCTTTCCTTCCTGTTCCACACCTGCTTTCTTTTTGGTTCATCCTCCTCTAGCTTTCTATCAGGTAGGGCCATGCACTCAGACTCATACCTCACACTTTGCGCATTCAAGCTGAGTCTGTTAATACTGCCAAGCCCCTTACCTTTGTTTCTTCTTCTTTTCTATTTTCTATGGTCTCAGTTTCATTTGAACCCTTCTTATCTTCACATAGACCTTTAATAAACTCCCCTGATCATGGTCTCATAACTGGTCCCATGCCTATCTGTATTTTCTTAAAATACTGTTTCATTAGGGACACTCACACCTAGCCTGCCTTTCTATTATAATTACCTAAACAATGGAATTCAATCAGCCCTTCCACCACTACTGAACACACAACCTATATCTTCTTTTTCATCACCTATAATTCTTTTTCTTGTCCTTGCTCTTAAACATTTTCACCCTTTTATTAAGTCTCCACTCAACGTATTTCCTATAGGAATGTTTTTCTAATTACTTCTGTTTAAAAATGACCTGTGTTTTCCAGGATATGATAGTGTGGGAGGCTTTAATTTCTACTCGATTATAAAATTATAAAAAGTAGAAACAGGTATTGCTCATCTTGCTCCAAGCATTCAGAATAGAGTTTTAGTACTGGTAGAAGATTAATAATTATTATTAAGGAGATAACCCAGCCTTTTAAATAATTCTACTGAATATTTGGGTTTCTGAACAGTTAGGAAGCCAGTATGATGTTGCATACTTGTAATCCCAGTACTCAACACTTTTAATGAGATAGGAAGATGACAAGTTTTAGGCCAACCGGGGCTAGATAACATCTCAAAATAATCCACCAAACAAACACAAAACAGACAGGCAAGCTTAGAAATATGTGACTGACCGTAGCTCATTTTCAGTTTGGCTTCTATAAAGTATCCAATTTTAAATGTTTCAAAGTAAAAATTATGTCTTGTTTTCATCAATGAATAAGTCCAATACGGGTTTATTGAGTGTCCCAGAATTCTGAAAGTTATAAAAGGATTTGTGTGTCATTTTACAAGGTGTGACAATTTATGCACATTCAGACCACTGATCACCCCTACTTTGTCTTTGACAACACCTAGCAACGTGTGCCACTTGCAAACAGCTGGTTTCCATTGCCACACACTTTCCTCTCCCTCTTTTCTCCAACAGTTTTTCATGTGTGACAAGCTAAAATGATTGGAGCATTTATTATCTTAGGAAGAAAACAGGAGAAACAAGGAAAATCTCTTGCCAATCATGACCAACACAGAATCAGTTTCCAAGTTCACCAAGGAAGTGGAGGTGCAGTGGGGCAATGGGCCAGGCAAACAGAACGTATCTATTCTGCTTACCTCTGTGCATGCTTTTCCCTTCGCTCTGGGAAGGCCTTTCCTTTCCTAAGTGACATATAATGTGTTGGCCTTCCATATCTTCCATATATATATGTATATATATATATGTATATATATATAATCATATTCAGTATACCACCTCCCAACCTCTTACTTCTCCCTCCTAGGCTAGAATTCTACAGGCCTGCAACTGATGCTCTGAGATCATCTCAGCCTGGTCTGATCTACCACACAATAAGGCATCTTCTGTGTGATTTGTACAGTTCCCTATCCAAGCAGGGGAAGCTGTACAATCTAGCTGTGAACAATGAGGCAGCAGGAAGCAGCACCAACGGGCAGCATCTAGCATGTTCAGAAAAAAAAAATAGACAGCAAAGCATCTTCGTGAATGAGAAGCTTTGAAAGAGAATTTTCTCCCAGGTAAAAAAGCAACTACTCTCTTAAGGCTCCCACAATGACATGCCCACAACGGCATACAGGGCCAAAGGAGCAACCTCTCCAGCCCAGGGAGAAAAGGAAGTGAGCTGCAGTGTAGAACAAATCCATTTATTTTCATGTCTCCATGAAAATGCTGTGTTTGTAAATCACACACACTCTGATCACATTCCTTTAAAGAATACAGGTCAGATTTTCTCTCTGGGAACAGCCAGTTTATTCACATAGGGGAGATATTTGATCAGCTTCTTTGCCCAAGGATTCTTAGATTAATTCAGTACTTCAGCCTCTTACTAAATTAAAGCTGAAGAGAAAATGTGACCAAAGACAAGATGCTAGAAAGGCAACAGCAATGATCATGTGGAAAATTAAGCCAGTGTTCTGCCAGGATTCTACCGTTGAGAAATGACATTGATGTGTGGTCAATTTTAATTTCTGAACAGAGTTAATAATTTCCAGTTCAGTCATATTTTGACCTTCCCAATTATGCCATGGTATGTAAGGCCCTGACGGCACAAAAACAGAGAAATCACATTTTCCACGGAGCAGGAGGCCCAGAACAGAATGGTAATTTTGCATCTTGTCTTGTTTGTTTGCCTGCATTTTAATGTATTTTCTAATATGACCACCTGATCCAAGAGCAAACCTGTATTGTTCTGCTGGAGAAGACTGAGGAGAAAAATTCTTCTAAGGCATCTTCAGGGGTGACATTGGCTTTGCACTTCAAGAAATAAAACTGAAATGCCACCAACAGCACATAATTTAAATATTGGTATTGCTAGGCTTCAGAGTGGGATCTTCAAAAGAAAATTTAATATTTGACCCACAGGTGGGATGTGGGTTGTTAGGCCTGTTTATTGGACCATCAAGTTGTTGCTTGAAATGGTCTTCAATAAAATGTATGTTTATTTAGTAGCTGTGATAGGCTTTAGCTGGTAAATAACTGGAATTAGTTAGTGGTTTAGACTTAAAAAACAATGTAAGGTCACACTTTTTTTACTGTAGAGATTTTAAAATTATTACCATCTCTAAGTAGTTGTATGTACTGTGGAGATTTTAAAATTATTATCATCTCTAAGTAGTTGTATGAAGGGGTGTCCATTAAACCTGTCAGTTTATGAGTACAATGTATCTTGGTAAGTATCACCCATCCATCATTTGTCCTCCTCCAAAACTTATCCCAACTCTTCCCATTCCCTCAAGTTATCTGGTTCTATTTTTACACATATCTATTGACCATTATGACTATGAAGGTCTCTTATCTGCTGATAAAGCTCATAACACAAGCTTATCTATCAAGAAAGCTTATGTAGGTAGGGATTGAGGGTATAGCTCAGTAGAGAACTAGCATGGCTCAAATCCAAGTTCCTTCTCTCTGGCAGGCTACACCCCTCCATGTCTCAGTCTTTTTCTGTTGAAAGGGGATGATCACATCTACATAGGACTACAATGAAAACATAAATAAGTCATTTTACTTTATTAACAGTGAGCCTTCGGAAAAAGGACCGTAATATAATTCTATTATGATTGCTTAAGACTAATAGAATCTAGTACTTTATAAAAATCAGCAATATACCAACCCCTGACTTTGTACACTTTATCATTATAAATAATGTACTATCTTTCAGACTTGTCACTAAAGAAGATTTTGACTTTAGGGCTAGTCAGCCCTCTGTTAGTTATTTAGCGGACTGCCTGATGTTTTTTGTTATTATTATTATTATTTTTCTCCTGCAAGTAGCTTCTACCATCTACAGTTTCTTTTCTTTCTTTCTTTTTTTTTTTTGGGTCCAGTCGTGGGGCCTGAACTCTGGGCCTGGACGCTGTCCCTCAGCTCTTCAGCTCAAGGCTAGCACTCTACCACTTGAGCCACAGCACCACTTCTGGCTTTTTTCTTTTTGTTTATGTGGTGCTGAGGAATCGAACCCAGGGCCTCAGGCATGCAAGGCAAGCGCTCTACCACTGAGCCACCTTCCCAGCCCCCATCTACAGTTTCTTGCTCCCTCTGTTGTTTTTATAACTTTTCAACCCCTGAAATTAACCCATGTTATTATAATTTATTTATTTATTTTACTAATTGCCCTCCTTGTCCAATACAACCTAAACTCTTTGAGAGCAGGTGGCATATCTGCATCCAAGATTCCTGGGTGAACTTTTTCTTTGGTTACCAGGGCATAGTAGCTGGCTCATAGAAACATGTCTGTTGCTACCAGTTCATTCCTGAGCTTTAATGAAAAGTATAAAACCATATATACATATATATATGTGTGTATATATATATATATACATATATATATATATGCAGCTCTGCTTCAGCATGCGTAAATCCTCTCCACCCTGAAGAGATTATCAAAACAAAAGCCTATGAAAGTGAGAGAACTTGAGGATTAGACAGTTATATTTCAGTTGTACAATTGTACTTTAAACCTCTTCACAAAAGGTCTCTCAGTACCTAGAAAGAGATTTGGCTCAAAATATTAATTTGGAAATTTCAGGGGAAGAACTATGAACTAACATACCAAATTCACAGTATTTATACATCTATCTATGTATGTGTGTATCTATCTGTTGTCTATTATTTATCATTAACCCATTGTCTATTTATCTAATCATCTACCAATCTGTCTATCTAGATCATCTATATCGCCTGTCTGGATCTATATCTGTCAGTGTCTCCTTTTGCAAGAATACAGCAAAGTTGAGGTCATCCTCTTTTCCACTATCCTGATTAACTTAATGAGAAAAGCCAGTTGGCCATAAACACAAGTAGGTCTGCGATTAATACAGAGAGGTTTGTTGCTCTCAGCAGTTGATATGTAGCCTTCTGCACCTACGCACAACTGCAGGATGTTGCTCTCCTTATTATGCTGCCCGCACCATCACTGGGAAACAACCGCAGCCTTGCAGGTGATGGACCAAGTGCCGGGGTGAGGAGTGCATTTCTAGCACATTTGCCACAGCTTTTCTTTAATGATTTTTTTTTTCAAATGAAGATGGTCTCTGTCTTTCCTTTCTTTAAAAATGTATATATGCTGGGCTGCAATGACTTCAAAGCTAATGGTAAACTATGCACTATGTAGCACTGATGGCTCTGTCGGGATTTGAATCATTATTTGTCCTCTTTCTGTGGACAGACTGTAGGGTTAAATGGCTGAGGTTTTTGAAACAAAAGATTTATACTCCATTTTCTTTGTACTATCCATCCACGCCTCCCATAATAGGAGCTGATAGGAAAGCACTGTGTCTGGGTTGTCATTTCTCGTGCTCAGTATATATATTAGAGTCCAAACGACCTCCACACCATCAAGGTTCTGCAAACCTTAAATTTAAGCTACTGGCTCTACCAAAGTACCTAAAACAATAACTTTTTTATGTTGCAACAAACATTACATTTAATGAGTACAGTGCACACGTAATGATACAGTGAATCAGTGTGAAGCCTCAAATAATGATTTCTGTTGGCACTATAAAAGGAATGTAATTTTTCTTGTTGAAATACCATTTTTCAGTTACCGCATGAGTGATGTGGTAATTATCCCCTACACCTGGGATTTAAATCCAATCCTACAAGCCCATTTTCTGTTTGCAAGCTGTCAGCCTGATGCATAGGCTTTGTTCTTATCTGGCAGTAGGCAAGGAATCGGTAATTCAGAAACAACAAAGCCACTGATGGGTCATCATGTAATCTGCACTGAAAATTGCAATCTGTAATGAGATTGGAAACGCAGATGAGGTGACTAAAATTGATTACCTACCATATCTGAAATTTTCAATTTTATTGCACAAATATGATCAAACTAGTCCATAAGTTTGGGGATTAGTTGAGAAAGAATAAAGATTACTTTTAAATTAGGTGAATGCAGATAAGTTATTTAAATGTAAATTATTTGCTTTATACCAATGTGGTATAAAGGTCTGCAGGGTGATTCATATGGTCACATATTTTAAGTTCCCTGATGCATCATTTCTGCCTGGGAGCTCCAATTAGAGATGACATATACACTTTCAACTCTTAAAGGTAGCACTGCAGAGCAGATCGTGAATGAAACTCACACCAACCCATATGGCCATAAAAATTTACCTTTCATACACTTATTGTGGGAAGAAATATTCATCCAGAAGTCTTTGGAATCTCAGAAACACGCAGCAAACTGTGCCTAGAATATTTTCAAGGCATATCCCACATGCCATCTCCCCAAAGTCAAGATTTGTGGGTTCATTCAGGAATGAAGGTGACAGGCTCACAATCTTTGACCTCTAGTAGGAACCATAGACTAGACTTTTAAAATTTTAGAACAGTAATAGAAATTGGGAATATTTTGGTCCAATTTATAGCTAATAAACCGTCTCTTGTCCTAACTCATGATACCTTTGCCATCTGAAAAATTTGGAAGACAAAATTTCTTGAAAAAAATATGTATGTATATATATATATATATATATATATATATATATATATATATATGAGAATCTTTACTATGAATAAATAACATGTTCACACCAACATGCAAAACATTTTACCTCTTAGTCTAGCGATCAGAAAATAACCACTGTGATGGCAAAACAAATCCTTGTGAGATTAGTTTCTTGAGGAGATACTTCACATACACAAATACACACACACACACACAGACACACACACACACACAGACACACACACACACACACACACACACACACACACACAGAACCAAGCTTGGTTTTCCTTGTCTTTATGGAATGCCATGACAAAAGGTATGTTTTCCTGGTGGGTCTATAATGCTGTGATAGTTTAAGAAGCTTTTTCCACTTTTACAACATTTTATTAGCAGATTGTGAAAGAATGCTTCCCTCAAACCCTTGTGATTGTGATCTGATGTTCAGATGAGCGTGGTTGAGGACCTGGAACACATATGAATTAGTAAAACCTTAAATTGTATACATGGGAATGTTTGCCTGTTCTTACTCCTGAAGAGATTGAGGGAAAATAGTCTGCATCTTTCTAGACGATTACATTTCAAATGTAAGAAGTATCGTTTTGTAAAGTCTGGTGATTTCTAACATTTTAGTTTCTCAAATATAATGAAATATGAATTTATTTATATTATTGTGCCAGTCCTTGAGCTTGAACTTCGATCCTGGATGATATCCTTGAGTTTAAATTTTTGGCTCAAGGCTAGTGCTCTACCACTTCAGCTGCAGCTCCACTTCCAGCTTTCTGGTGGTTAATTGGAGATCTCAGAAATCTTCCTGTCTAGGATGGCTTCAAACCACAATCCATCCTCAGATTTTAGTCCCAGAGTACCTTGGATTAAAGGTGTGAGCCATCAGTGCCCAGCCAATTTATTTAGAAAAGAGATGTCACTATGAGATCTCTTGAGATATCTCACTATGTAGGCCAACATTCTAGTACTAAAAGCATGTACCATGATGCCTAATTGACTATTTTTAAATAAATATCAATACCAAAAGTATCAGGAATCTTTCTGTCATTTAATATTTTGTTAGTTTAAGTGAGGCTAGCTGCTCTAAAAAATTCAATTTTAGTGACAGAGCATAATAGTAGTTTATGCTTTAATCAAGAACAGCCCTGACTAGGATATAGCTCAGTGAAAAAACAATTGCTTAGCAAGTGTAATGTCCTAGGCTTGATCCCGGTACCAAAGAAGAAAAGACAAAACAATAATACGGTTAAAAAATAACAATCCGTTTGATTAAAGGGATACCTTCTAAGGTCAGCCTTGGTATTGATATTCAGCTGGCTGATTACAGAGGGTGGAGAAAGCAAGCATAGCTTTGAAATATTCTTACCTAGAATTGACAGGAAGCTGTGAGAATTAGTCCATCTAACTTCAAAAGACCTGAGAAATATGACCCCTGCATCCTATGTCTGTTTCTTAGCTGTGTATGTGTTAAAACCCTGGAGCTGGAACTCAGATTCTGGGCACTGTCCTTTAGCTTTTTTGTTCAAGGCCAGCACTCTAGCATTACGGCTCTTCTTCCTGGAAACAATTCCATACCATAAACTTAGGTTGCATATCTTCACTATTTAGCTATTTATTTCTGTCATAGAAGTACAGGTTGGTGTTCCAATAATACCTAAATCTCATTTATTTACATCAAAATCAATATCAATCACTCATTAGAAATAGGGAAACTCACATATTTTTCACAAGGACTGTAATTTTAGGTAGATTTGTTCACGTATAGTTGTATTACAAAAATGTTCAAAATTCTATTAGAAGAACAAAGCTTCCTTGAATTTGAAGGTTTCAAAACAAGTACAGAAATTGATATAGATAATTCTGAAATAGACTTTCTGCTACATAAAATAAAATGAAATAAATTAAAAAGTTGTCTGTTTTATGTATACTTTTTATTGTTTAAAAGACTTCAAGAACTGGGTTATAAAATAAGAGAGGTACTATTTAAAGATAGAGTCAAAAGAAATATTGGTAACTAGCATGGATGTTAGGAGACTATGACTATTTTGTATTAAAATTGCATTAAATGTTTGGTTCAATAAAATATGAATTCTAGTCACAATATCTACTATTCTTATTAAATAGCAGTGTTTAAATGACTTAAAAACTCCTATGTTGGAATATTCTAATTCATGATACAACAATGGGTTGTGGTAAAATGTACCCTACTTATAATTCATCTAAGATACCCTACAGCTCAACCTATTTCTTTTTTTTTTTAATTCTTTTTTTTTGAGACAGAGTCTGACTTTGAAATCCAGGTTGATCTCTAACTTTAGATAGTCTGGCCTCACCCTCCCCTGTGCTGGAACTACCATGCCTAGTTAACCACCATGCCTAGTTAACTACCATGCCTAGTTAACTACCATGCCTAGTTCAAACTATTTTCTATTTGAGTAGTTAATAAAAATCTAAAGATAGCCAAGTATAATACCTATGTGAAATTTGGAAAGAGAATCAGAAAAAATAGATGTGCATTTATGTATGTATATTTCAAATAATAAATCATGTTTATATCATAGGGGAAAAGTGAACTATGATCTTGAGTTGAACTCAGCTAACTTTCATAGCTACTAGAACACTATGAAAGGTCACCTAACCAATCAAGTTTTATTTCTACATTATGGTCAGGGAAAACAAAGACAAGAATATTTCCTCATTTGAAATTCCTCTAGTGACCAAATTGTGTACCTTCAGTCATGTTTCAAAAGCCAGCAAATCATTTGAAGTATTAAAAACAAGATGTTCCATTTTGGAAATCTGGATGCATTTTTAGGAACCTAGAAACTAAAATAAAATGTTGTCTTTATATGAAATAGTTGCCAATGTCTGCTCAATAGTGCAAAAACTCTGCAGATTAATTTTAGTGGTAAAAACAGAGGATCTCTGCATTATCTCACCAGTGGTCCCTTAGTAGGGTACCCTTTATGTATGAGTGTCTGTGGAGAAAGCTGGAGTGTTTTAATCAGTATAAAGTCACGAGGGCCTTATGATGTCAAAACAAAACTTGTCTACATTGAAAGATTACATTCTTACAGGGAGAGACTTACATTTCTGACTATGATGGATTACTTTGTGAAGGCCAGCCTTTTTTCCTATAAGAAAAGTCAAGATGGTGGATAAAACAAACAGAAATTCATTTGAATACACTGGAAAAGTGCAAAGTCAGCACAACTGGAGATCCAAGATCTGAATAGAAAGGAAGAGCAGAGAAGCAAACCTAATATCTGTGCTTTCTCCTTCTAGCTCTTCATTTATTTATAAATGGTAGCTAAATAGTTTAGTTTTCAATATCTTAAAGATGAGAAAGAAAATTTAGGAAGACTGTCAAAATGGGACACTCTGGGCTTTTACTGGGTATTTCTAAAAATCTATCTTATGAGAGTGAAAGTAAGGGCAGAGCAGAAAATTTATCAGCCTTCATGAACTGAATCTTAGTAGTTATGTGTGTGTGTGTGTGTGTGTGTGTGTGTGTGTGTGTGTGTGTGCTAGTCCTAGGCCTGAGAGCTGTCCCTGAGCTCTTTTAGCTCATTGCAAACATTCTACCACAGCTTCACGTCTATCTTCTTTTTTGGTGGTTAATGGGAGGTAAGAGTCTCACTGACTCAGTGCCTAGGCTGGCATTGAACTGAGACCCTCAGTCTTAGCCTCCAGAGTAAATAGGATTAAGGGTATGAACTACCAGAGGGGGTCTAGCCTGAACTTTAGATTTAATCAGGTTTTTAATCACGGATTGGGTTGATCTATTTTCTACCTGTCCCAGATACTTGCTGGAACTCTTAGGAGGCTGAGAGTTCCCTAAATCATCTTACCAGGCTGTGATCTGAGGATCATATTTCAAAACCAGTCTGAACCCAAGTAGGAAAGTCTGTGATACTCTTATCTCCAGTTAACCACCAAAAAACTAGAAGTAGAGCTGCTGCTGAAATGGCAGAATGCCAACTTTGTGCAAAAGAAAAACTCAGGGACAGTTCCCAAGCCATGCGTTCAAGCCCCAGGACTGGCACCAAAAAATAAATTAATTAAATTAAAATTAAAATGTATAAATAAAATTAATAATTCACAATAACAATTCTTCAGACTCCCAATTGTCATTTAATCAAAAGGTCTTCTACATACCAAGAGACATTGTGAAATGACAAAAGGTTACATAAATACAAGCAATGGTAAAAAAAAAAATCCATAGGAGTCCTAGATTAACAGTTACTAATTGCAGACTTTTTAAATGTCATGATATAGGGGCTGGGAAGGTGGCTCAGTGGTAGAGTGCTTGCCTTTCATTCCTGAAGCCCTGGATTCGATTCCTCAGCACCACAAAAGAAAAAAGCAGGAAGTGGTGCTGTGGCTCAAGTGGTAGAGTGCTAGCCTTGAGCTGAAGAGCTGAGGGACAGCGCCCAGGCCCAGAGTTCAGGCCCCACGACCGGACCCAAAATAAAATAAAATAAAATAAAAGTCATGATATATAATTAAGAATATATATGACAAGATGGAAAATCTATTTGAATTAATCAAATACAAGTTAAAAATGACAACAATTCTAATTAAAAACTCAACACTTAGAGGTAAATCCCAACAAACCTAACTTTGCCTGTTTATTCTCTGCTACTAGAACATGAATTAAGCCATTTTACTTGTTTATTCTTACTATTTTATGACATCTAAAACAATATCTTGCAAAAAGTAGATTCTCCACAAATATTAATTAAAGGAATCAATTAATTTTAGTTTATCAAGAAGCAAATAAAGTCACATTCCTTCTTAGTGCCAAAGTTATAAGCAAAAAGATTAAAACAGAAACAGATGAACAAACAATAAAAACCACAGGACAGAAACATTTGTTGGCAGAAGAGCAACAAGAGATGAAGACAGAAAGGAGCCATACAAGGACAGGCCAACATCAGTGTATTCTCTAATGAGCCCTTCGACTCCTCTCAGCTACTCTAAGTGTCCCAACACCTCAGATTGGATTCAAGAAGAATTGACTGTGGGTCATTTATGGACATCCACCTTGCTACACAATTATGGGTTGCTCAGCAGAAAGACCCAGTTGCTCAGTGTTTTAAGCCTCACTAAGAGACTGACAGAACCAGCAAAATCCGAGACAAAATAATCTTCACTTAGATAATGCTCTTCTCTGAATCTCGCCCTCTTGGAATGGGATTATAGGAAAATCCTGTCTTAGAACCCTCCACTGTTCTGTAGGGGCCCAAGGAAAGGGGTTTTACATAAATGCAATTCCTAAGAAGGTAAAGAATCTCAGCTTAGGTGGTAGGTGCTGCACTGTTGTAACACTTGTGGCTTGAGGTTCCACTGATATTTTAAAAGAAACATAATAGCTAGGGGGAAAAAAAGAAAAAGAAGAAGTGGGACAAAAATCAGGAGGAACTAAGTAGCCCAGAGGGTTTGTAGGCAATGCTCATTACTTTGGGGAATTCTATTGCACCTACTATAAATAAATACCTTCCAATTACCAGTAATAAGAGAAAGAAAAAAATTCACCTCAGTTGGGCCATGAAAATGCTGAAAGTTTTAAATAAGAAAAGACTGAACCCAAATACCAATTAAGAGCTTTTTGTATGTGTGTGAAAGTACTGAAACTTGAACATAGGGCCTAGTACTGAAAGGTTGGCATTCTACCACTTGAATTACACCTCCTTGACTTCTGGTTCTTGCTGGCTAACTGGATATAAGAGTTTCTGGAATTTGTTAGCTTGGGCTGGCTTCGAACCTCAGTCCTGAGATCTTAGACTTCTTAATAGCTAGATTTAGAGGTGTGAGCCACTAGTGCCTGGCTAAGAGCTTTTCTTAGTTCATGCTACACAGGATTTTGAGTCTGAAAATGTCCTTCATAAGCACACTATTCTACTTTGGGCCCATTATTATAGCCTGCCGCGAAGCTACTGCTTTAGCGTTCTCCATGTGAATCCAATGCAAACTGTCTATTTTACACCTCAGCTAAGTCAAAATGGGAATCTGAACTGATGCAACTGAGTAACAAAAGCTCAGTCAGTAGGAGAGATGATGTAGACCATGACAGAGAAAGGATTCAGAGGAGAGATGCCAGACCTACCTCTGAATGAAGACAAGGTAGAATTAGAACTGGCCAGAACAGCAGCTTATACCTTATAAGGGCAGACTAGAACATTTTCCTCCACTTACCAACACTATTGCTCTTTATGAAGGCCTGGATTTGAGCAGCTTCCAGAACTCTGCTCAAAAATGCAACCCAATCTTCCCATGTATATTTTTTAGTATAAAAATCATGTTAAGAAGTTGGATGCTCTCTCAAAAATCCCAATTCACAAAGGCAGTGAAGAGTAATTAACAGAATACTTGGAAGCCTCTGAAAATCTTAATGCCTTCCAGAGTTTGAGTAACTATTTTCCTTAGCTAATCTGTGCTTCAGCTTAGTTCTAGTTACCACTGCTATGGTCTTAATTACAGAAAAAAACTGTTATCTTTGAGGTAGGGCAGGTGAGAGGGTGGAAGTTAGTGATAGTGGCTTGAATTTTGACAAGGTAGCTCTTTATCAAAATTATGGCCTATGTATGCAATATATAAATATGACACATATATATGCAAATACATGTATAGAGAAATGCATGTATACACAGTAAAAGACAATTGATTCTACTAGAACCCATTAGCTATTTATTTTATTCCTTTAAAGCAGTAACACACTATGAAACTAGGTAAGGGGGATGTTTTTTGTCACTCAGTGTGTCACAGTATAATTTTATCTATCATTATTTCAGCTGAAGGTGGCATTTAGGAGTTCATTAGTGATTAATAGAGCCCTCCATTGCTCAGAGATGATCTTAGATATTTAAGGAAAGCATTTAGTTTAGATTGACAGTTTTTCCCCTCCTCACAATGCCTCTAAAACAAACAAGCCAAAAAGTTACAGCGAATGCTATGAAGAAATGTATATTTCATGGAAATTGGCCACCAAACTATAAGCAGCAGTGACAATGAGACATATTCCCCCACACCTTTCTCCCAGAAACTTCATTTCCCTATCAAAAGAGAACAGAGCTTGCAAGGTCTGAGGAGGAGAATCTTACCATTTTTCAGTACCTTCACTCGCTTTTTATGTTTTGTTCATAATGGCAACTGTCTGGCTTGATGCATTGGTTCTCCTGTTTTCACCTGCTTGTTGTCATTCAGGTGCTAAATGAGAAGAATGAATATGTATAACTCTTTCAGGAGTGCATTAGAATGACCCATCTTGGCATATTTCATGACACATCCTACCAGGCCCTGATTATTTTGTGAAGTTGGCATTCAAGTTATACTGGTTGGCTTTTGATAGCTTTTGCCAACTTCCTCTGAGCATATGATTAATCAGTACAATAAAATGGGACACTCTAAAATGCAGGACTGATGCATGGGTAAGGACTTTAAAACTTTCATTCCTTTATCAGTCATTTGAGACAGTTTTAGTGCAAAGTATTTTAGGAAAATCTTAGAAAAAGTATTTAAGAAAATCTTTCCCCATTTTATCACTGTGCTGGTATTGTACAGCCTCTCTGGGAAGAAATGGATCTTTTGATTTTGATAAAGTTTCTCTCTTCCAGAATGAAAATGTAGTGTATTCTACTTTGCCAAATACCTTTTCATAAGTAACAGAAACCAAGGATAGCTGGGAAATCTTAGCTCAAATTAGCTTAATGGTTTAATGAGAATTAACATTGGAGTTAAAACTGGACAAGATTCTTCCATGAACCCCTGCAAGATCAGAAAAAAAATGGAGATCTGCAGTTGTTTTGTTCATTCACTCGTCTAAAAAGTTCTAACCACGCACTGAGTATCTGGCACTGTGATTAAAAATAATCTCTATCCATGAATATATAGAAAATATTCATGTAGGCTCAGTGGTAGAGTGCTTGCCTTGCATGCATGAGGCCCTGGGTTCAATTCCTCAGCATCACATAAGCAAAAAGAAAAAAGCCGGAAGTGGCACTGTGGCTCAAGTGGTAGAGTGCTAGCCTTGAGCTGAAGAGCTGAGAGACAGTGCCCAGGCCCAGAGTTCAGACCCACAACCTGACCCGCCCCCCCAAAAAAAGAAAATATTCATGTAGTCAGATCATTCAAGGTAAGTACATGTCTCCAAGTTTAAGGAACAGAAGAAAAGTATTCATAGAAACATGTTTATTTGGACCTTAAAATTCTACTTTCAGTGTGTTAGCAAAATCATGACTTGATATTAATAATTCTAATTAAAGAAGCAGCAAATACAGATCAGCTCATGTTGGAGGATCTCTGTCTTTGTCTCTGTCTCTCTGTCTCTGTCTCTCTCCCTCTCCCTCTCTCTCTCTTTCTCCTTTTCTCTCTCTGTGCCTCTCTGAAAAAGATGATTCAGTCTGGTTAACTTTATTGTTATAAAGAATTTAAAAGGTTTATTTTTTGTCAGTTGTGGAGCTTGAACTCAGGGCCTGGTGCTGTCCCTGAGCCTTTTTGTGCTCAAGGCAAGAGTTCTACTCCTTGGGCAACAGCACCACTTCTAGTCTTCGAATGGTTACTTAGAGATATGTCTCATGGGGACTTTTCTGCCTGGGCTAGCTTTGAACCATGATCCTCAGATCTTAGCCTCCTTAGTAGCTAGGATTGCGAGCATGAGCTACCAGTGCCTGGCCAAGAATTTAGAGGTTTAAGGATACTATGCCTAGCTTCCAAATTCGATTTCTATAATTGATCTGCTAAAGTCTATATAGTTTTTGAAAGGACTGATAATTTAGTCATTCTTAAAAATTTCTGTATTTTTAAAACCTCTGTGCTGTGCCAAGTTTAAGAAGCTTTTTGCAATTATTGTGTGTACATACTGGACCTGATCCAGCTTCCTATCATATATGGAAATGTTGAGGGCTGCCATGGCAGAGACAGAACCACCTGGGACTTCATGGGTAATGAGGCCTCCCACAGGGAGAGAAGTAGAAGAGGAGGCAGAAAAGTGTGAGCAAAAGCAGAAGATTCAGAATTTGATGGAGATTCAGAATGGTTTAGTCATGTTTTACTCTTTAATACTAGGAACAATAGTGATTCACCAAACACTGTTTTATGTCTTTTCCAAGATCTCTTTGTGTTCATTTTCAATGTTACAACTGGCATCCTCAAGCAGGAGAAATTTTAGCTCCTTTATCTACCTTGGCTTTACACAGATACCCAAAATACATATTCTGTCTCTATAAAAATATATTTGTATGCAAGATTTCCAGATAGTTTTTACACCTACCCCTTTTGCCCATCTTCATTCATATATAGAAGTGTTGAAGACATTCCTGAGACACACAGACACAGACACAAACACACACACACACACACACATACACACAGAGCTACGCACTTCCGAAGCAAGAGTCAAAAGGCAACACAGACCATCTCATACAGTCAAAAGAAAGTCACTGATAGGCAACCTATGTGAACAATAATGCTAGTTCATGTTTACTTAACAGTTACCTCATGTCATGTCAATCACATTTCTTTATGTATTAATGTTACAGTCAGCACTAATGCTTAGCTCTATTTACTTAATTCAATTTTGTACCCTTAGCAACTCGAGAAGCCAGGATTGCCCTAGAGTTCTGAATCCATTGACATACTCACACAAGTGGAGAGCAAGAACATTTTCTTTTTACTTTGCCTTTCCATCCACAGAGAGAATGGCTTTGAATGATAGTTTGTAATGTAATTTGGTCTGTTCTATTACAGGCAGCTTCAGCTTTTGAGGGTAGAATTGTTTAGAGTCCTTTTCTCTTAAAACTCTAAATTTTATTTAGCATTTTATGTTCTTGAGACAGGGTAAAAATAACTACTAATTCCAGCTGATTCTAGAATCCAGGCGATAGATTCTGTTTTCTTAATGCTCTAAAGAATGAGCTACAATTATAACTATTTAGTTGCACATTTTACTGACCAAGGATTTACAAAGGAAGCCAGTTTTTAAAATTGAAAATTGTGATTTTTGGACTAAAACGATCTGGTACTGCTACTTCCATATCTACTTTGACTTTTTCATTCACTGAATTTAATTAGGATTTCTTTTTTGATGGAGACTCTTTCCTAGTCAATTGATACTCAGTTGTGGCTACAAAATTAATAGCTTCTGAACCTAGTCATTTCATGGAGAATCTGAGAGTAAGTATCTCTCAGAAAGATATTTAGACTTTCAAAAGTCAAAGTGGTACTGAAGTTTGGACTTATTTTTCTTTTCAATAGAGTGCCCTGAATTAATATGCACTGTCCAAAGCAGATGAGGAGAGAAAATGCTGAGAGCAAAGTGAAACGAAACCCACCGAGTTGTAAACAAAGCTGAGGAACAAAACTTTGGGCTCTTTTCTAGGTTAAGTAATTATATTTTAAAAGAAGCAATTGCACCTGGCAAAAGTTTTTTCCTCTTAAATCTATAGGGAAGAAACCTTGGATAACATCTATCTTCTGCTCTCTGGCCTTTGAGTTCATTTTCCAAATCCATACACTAAGATAGCAGAGACTATAGTAAAATAAATGTATGCGTAAAAGAAATAGATGCATTGGGGAAATGAATGGAAATGATAATATCACTCATCATTCTTTATTGAAATAATTAAATATGAAGTGGAATGGAGACTGCCAGATGAATTCTAATAGTAATTGAGCTGACACTTTATCTGCCTTGCCACAATTCAAAACTCCCCACAGCATTTCTTCTCCATCCATATCATATTAATTATGTTTCCCACCCACCATCTTGTATGTGAGCAAAGTAGTATGCATGAAGCTGTCTTAATGAGGTTTGATAAACCACTTTTCTATCTCGTGTGTAGGGGGCACAGGAAACAACTAACACATATACACATAAAATATTATGGGAATTTCTCCTGGCTTTATGCAAAGAACAAAGGTTTCTGTTTTATACAACTCAAATAGATGGCCCTGATCTCTCTAATAGAAAATCTTGGACTTCGGTTTTTATCAACTCCATCTCCAAAAGTATTTGGCTTTCTACAAGTAAGGTGTTTTTTTGTTGTTTTTTAAATGTGCAACTATCTTCACAGATGTTACTTAAGCATATCATATGGAAAACATTCATATCTTAAGCAGCAGTAAATTTCTGTTATAAAATTTTTCCTACTATATCTGGTACTTGTCATTGTTTCATTTCTTAGATAATAGGACATTGATCTAATGTTTCTATACAATCACATTATTTTGTCTCTGATTGTTACAATCTTCCTTGGATGGAAAAATATAATGGTGGGTAAATCCTAGTGAGCACATGTTATTTGAACTAGTGTTTTACTTTAACATTACTCAGCAGGAAAAGTAGATTTGACGAGAGAGAATTTTGACAGCTTGAATTTTATTTCTCTTGTTTGGCTTGAACAGCTCAAAAAAGTTAGAGCAATGCTCAATAAGTTTAACTAAGGCAAATTTGTTAACAGAGAAATGAATGGACAAGCAGATATCATGATAGAAATTAACCGCTTTGACCCATTCGACTATGTGTGTATAGTTGTCACCTGTAATAATTTTTATTTATTATCAAAGCAACCTCATTGATCAACAAAAAAATGAAGACTTGGGACTTTGGTGACTATGATAAGGAAACCATTCATAAAATATTTTTGCCTTTGAGGTAGAAGAATGCGATATAATTTTCAAGCATTCAAACCTTAGTTCTCAACATTAAATTGCCTCTCCAGCCATATAGTAAGTGGCCCAGTAATACTAGAATATGATACAGAATGTTTTGGTGGGAGGATTTATTAGAGAGGAATTGTCTCAGATGGCAATGCAAGAAATAAAATAGCTGTTGGAGAAAAGACAGAATGTATTAGTTGACATTGCTCAAAGTTAATTTGTAACCTTCCCCTACAATTCTTATATTACCTAGAAATAATTTCAGACTCCTAAGTTTTTCTATTTTGTCTATATTCTTAGTCTCTGTTAACCTTCATTTATGAGTAGATTTTCAAGATGATTTGAAAACCCAGATCTTTTACATTTTAATGCATCAAACTATAGAGCCCATTGTGAGGCTATGTCTATACTTTGCTAGGCTTTTTTTCTTTTTTTTAAAAAGGAAACTGAGAAGATGCCACATTCCCAATAAGATGTGGACAAATAAACTAAAATACATTTAGGATTCAATTTATGTTTGATGTCTTTAAGATGTTTCTGAATAGATTAAGATGGATCCACATATGATATATTACCTTTGGCACTCTTCCAATAAAAATCCTGCCCTAAAGTAAAAATATGACCCTCAATTATGCAAATTGATCATCTATACTTATCAAACTAGTAAGTAATTTTCTAACTCTACATTCTTACTTAGTCTTGATGGGTACATTAGAGAATTTATAAAGAACAAAATTGTAAATGGTTTACAGAATAAACAATTTAACACTAAAGAGTAAGATTTTAACAAATGGAAC
The DNA here is from genome assembly GCF_019054845.1 of Dipodomys spectabilis. Taxonomy (NCBI): domain Eukaryota; kingdom Metazoa; phylum Chordata; class Mammalia; order Rodentia; family Heteromyidae; genus Dipodomys; species Dipodomys spectabilis. The sequence goes on from NW_024870774.1 coordinate 941,630, forward strand.
AACACTGTTAATGGCACTGCAACAGGAAAATCCTTGCATTATTGTTTAAAAAATTAAGATGGATAAAATGTATTAAGGCCTACAAATGAGAAAGCAAAAAAAAAGTTAAATTCTAGTGCAGGAAAATCAGCTTAGTGAAAATTGAAAATGCATGTAATAAAACTAATTCAGGCAGGATATTAATCTTGTGTAAAAAAGATAAAAGCATGTTAAAGCCTGATTGTAAAATATTAATGTGCTAAACCATCATAAGACTTCACATATGCCCTTTAGCGATAGTATTGTTAATGATGATAAAAACTTATTTGCAAATTCTTTTTTTATGAAGTCTAAAAGGAGAAAAATCTGAAAAATAAAGACTAATATAGCCATCTACTGTATTTAAAAGATAGGAAATAGCAAAGCAAGTAAGGTTTAAGGTGAATGGTCATTTAACATTTAATTGCATGACCACATTAAAGATCCTGTGAAGTCTTACAGATGACTCAGGTCACTTGGTTTGCATGCAAATAATATTGGGATGTTTTAAACATTTTCAAATATGATTTCTGATGTGCAGAGTACACTTGTAGTTATACTTACCATGGATTGTTAAAATGCTATAAGAAATGTAAAGGCTTAACATTTCTGACTTTTTTCCTTCCTCAAAGCCCCATTTAATGAAAACAAAGAAAGAGAAAACAAAAAAAATCACATGGTACATTTTAAATACGTTAGAAACAATAGCAAGCAAGAAAAAAAAAAACCACTTGTGTTCCTATCTTGGAGTTCATTTCACTTAACATCATCTTATCTGATCATATGTACATAGTTTTTTACCTTTTCTGCTTGTCCCAGACATATACTAGTTATTGCAAATAAGGGAAGCCATGGGACCTATGTTTCTTTGGGCCTGGCTTATTTCACTTAATGTACCATGTGATTTTTTTGTGTCTTTGTATATTCCTCCCTCACGGTATAACCCCTGTTTTCACTGTATTTGATGTTGGTGCCCTGCATCTTGTATATACACTTCTCTAATTTGGGGAGGGGAAGGGAAAAACAAAATGCTTAAATAGGGATAAAGGTTGATCCATTGTAACAATGAGATGCACAAGACGCTATGTTGAAAAAGGAACTTTACAATTTAGGTGTGTGTTGGGGGAGGGTTGTTGTGGAGGTGGGAGGGAAGGGATGGTAGGGGAAAAACAAAGGAGGAGGTAAAAATGCTTGATAGGAAATGTACTCATTACATTGCTCATGTAACTGTAACCCCTCTGTACAGTAATTTTACAATTAAAAAGTATTTTTGAAAAAGACTGGAATGTAAAAGTTGATCTATTTGTTTTGATTTTTTTTCTTTTTCTATTATGACTATTCCATGCAAAACATGATGATATGTATCCTGGCTGGAGAAAAGGAAAGGGAGCAGTGGATGTCTCAAATGGAAAAAAAAGTCACTGCATATAAACTGTTGGTTCTAGAATAAAGTGAATGAGTGGATACCAGAAATATCAGGTTGTTTATATTTTAAAGAGGAATTTTGTGATGAGGAGCATGATATCTATGTGGTCAGATTACCTGGAGCTTAGGGCAAAAAAAAAAAAGAAAAAAGAGAGAAAGAAAGAAAGAGAGAAAGAAAGAAAGAAAGAAAGAAAGAAAGAAAGAAAGAAAGAAAGAAAGAAAGAAAGAAAGAAAGAAAGAAAGAAAGAAAAAGAAAGAAAGAAAGAAAGAAAGCAAGGAGGAAATGTACCTCAAGTTATTCTGTCTTCCATTATTATGATACTGGTTTTGAATTTTAGGGGTGGGACAATTAAAATACTTTAATAGCTCATGAAATGATCTGTGTGTGTGTTTGTGTGTGTGTGTGTGTGTGTGTATGTGTGTATGCAGGTACTAGGGCTTGAACTTTTCTTGTTTGATAAAAATATGAACATTGATTTTGAAGAATTTTAAGAGCACACAACTTACATTTTCGATATGATTTTAAGATATTCTTATTTTGTGAAATAACTAGACTCTTTGTCATTGGCTTTCTAAATCAATCATAACTGTAATGGTTAGTACATATAAATGGCCTTATCTCATACACTACTTCATATGTTTATCTTCTATTTTCCTCAATGCCATTTACATTTACAACTATTACCTTAATTCTGCTCAGGTGCCCTCTTTTTTTATCTCTTGTAAAGTCATCAACTAAAGTGATATAATAGCAGTAAAGAGAAAGAAATTCTCATCTTACTGCTGCCAGGCATTTTTGCTTTTCTGTGTCAGGAATTTTTATTCTTAAAGCTCTAGAGATAACTTTACACAGCAGAAAACAGCTCAGGGAACATAGAACCACAAATAAATAATCTACATAGAGATAAGGATGTCTATTTATAAAAGTTTCTAAAAACAAAAGAAACATCTGATAGTAAAAGTGGATTTGTCTTACAGACCAAAGATAGTTTATGCCCAGTTCATTTCCAAGAAGTCTTGAGCTGTCTGTATTATCCTTGAGAGAGATACAAGTATACAAGGCTACTTTTCATTAATTTAATTAAACCTTTAGGATAGAAAGTCAAAGGGAGAGTAAAACCATCATTTTATGTTGTGGAGTTTCACTATCCTATGTTTTGTTTCCTTATTTGTATTTCAACTACTTGTGAGTGATTTTGGGGGGGGGGGGGCAGGGAGAGTATGGGAAGGGATGGAAAGGGGAAACAAAGGAGGAGGCTACAATGCTTGATAAGAAATGTACTATCTTGCCCATGTAATTGTAACCCCTCTGTACAATATTTTCACAATAAAAAAAAGACTAAAAAAATCATGTGGGAACATCAAATCACCTACTACTATATTTTATAATCTATTTAATTAAGAGATAAGCCTTAATAAAACATGGTTAGCATGAATAAGATTTAGATATGATCCTGTGGTCATGTCGTTCTGAATACTGTTTGGATTAAAACATCAATAAACATAATCTTTCTTAATATGATGAGATGTTTTCCATTATATGAAGAAGTACCTTGAACATGATAGATTAGATTTTTTTAATGGCATTTGAAGAAGTCTATTTATTTTACATGTTTAAGACTTTCCAAACACTCTGGCTTTGGGAATACATAGACACTAACCTTTATTCAATTCTCCATTTGACTTTACAAGCACAAGTTTTGCTTTGTTCTCTCCTAGGGTTTAGGTTTTCAGACACAATGAGATTCACATAATCTGATTATGGTGTCAAAAACTCTCCTTTTTGTTTAGTTTGTTTTTTGAAATGTCTGTTAGTGGAAGGCATTGAGAGTCATTAATTACAACATTGCTAAGGAAGAAAGGGGGATGCATACTTACCACTTGGTATATTGTTTTGTTATATTGTTTTCAGCATTTGCTTGTTTTTATTCTAGTCCTGGGGCTCAAACTCAAGAACTGGGTACTATCCCTGAGCTGTTTTGCTCAAGGCTAGTGCTCTGCCAGTTAGGCCACAGCACAGCTTTCAGTTTTTTGGGTGATTAATTGGAGATTAGTCTCCCAGACTTTCCTGCTTCAGCTGGCTTCAAACCTTGATTCTCATATCTCAACCTCCTGATTACACAGGCACCTGGCTGTCTTGTTGTATCTCCATGTTTCACTAAACTTGCCTTCCTAAGCCACTTTTCAAGAAGGAAGCTAATTTTTTTTCCTAAATATTTCCAAGTCTATTGCTCACTACAACCAGGGAAGTTGGACAAAATACACAGTAACACTGAACTTCAGTTTCTTTTTCTGTCAAAAGACAATAATTATCCTTGCCTTGACTAATTCACAGGATCATTCTAAGGCTTATGTGGGATAGCAGATGTCTAAGTTCTTCATAAATTGTTAAGCCCTGTACAGACATCAAATATTATTATTGTGAAAACTGACACCCAAAAGTAGTTTTTCTTTTCTACAGCATTAATATAATGAGGCCAGGAGCCACACATTTCACTCTCTGAAGCAACATTTGATTGTGGTTTAGAAAGTAAGCTCTTTCTAAAGTACTTCATCAAATTCTACTGCCTTATATAGACCATGAGAATTGAAAATTTAATTTTATGTATTTCTTCTTACTGATGAGATGAACCCCATTTCATCTTCTAAAGGAAAAATAGATTTCTTTTCCATTAAGCAGCATATTTCTCATAATTCTATATCCACGCTCATGGAAGTTTTTATAAAGGTCAGACAGTATATATGTGTCTTCTAAAATTTCTTATAACATAATTTTAAAAACTGAAAAATGATAATTAAACCCTTGGAGTTTTCATTTGCTCTAATTTTTTTCTTTATTTTTTAACTTCTAAAGGTCATAAAATTTCTGTAACCTTAATCTGGAACTCTGTTGAAGACTCTCTTATTGCCTAAGGTATATGAAAGGCAATTTTCAATGATGAGACTTTCAGGGTCCACTGGAGATGTATATGTTAACATAATACTGTAAATGTATATGTTTATATATATATATGTTAAGACATACATATATAAGATATATAAGACATATAAATAAGATATATATCTTAACATGTACATCTATATAAACATATAATTTAGAGTTGAATTATACATATGAAAGTAAATATTTATCTCTTTGACTCAGTCTTTCTTAATAAGAAACAGCCCAGTTACCCTTCAATGGATGAATGGATCAATAAAATCTCTCTCTCTCTCTCTCTCTCTCATACACACATACACACACACACACACACACACACACACACACACACACACACACACACAATGGAATTTTACTCATCCATCAGGAAGAATGCTATATCATTTGTAAGGTAATAGATGGACCTGGAAAAATGCTTCTTTAAGCCCTTTATGTTCTCCTTCACAAACAACTTCTTAATTACAGAAGATTGTATTTAATGAGACATGTATAACTAAGAAAGCTGCACACCAGAGCCATCACACCACTAAAACTTCTTGATAAAATTTACCTATGGCTTTATGGCTTAAATTATTTGAAATTGCAGCAACATTTACCATTGCTAATGATCCTCTTTTTGAAAATACTTCTTTCACTTGATCTCAGTGACACCTTATTCCCACTTCCCTTGTTGTTCATTTCACAAGACTTCTTTCTCCCTGAAGATCAAATGTTTGTTTTACTGAGGGTTCTTTTTTCTTGAGTTACATAAATCTCCTGTGGGAAATCTTATTCCCCACTTTATGTTGATGACTTCTAGTCCAGCAAAACTTTGTTTCTGAGCTTCAGACTCAAAATCTCAACCTCCATTAGGACATGTATTTTCTTGTCCTATTTCAAACTTCAAATGTTCTAAAGTGATTTAAAATCTTTGAATCATCTCCAAACTTTTCCTTCCTCCTCTGTTCTCCATTTCAAGAAATATAGATATATATACATGCATGTATATGTATATGCATATAGGTATGTGTATATTCTAAACCTAAGAAGAAATCCACAATGATACTATTCTTTCAGTAGCTCTAGATATGTATATCTAACAACTATTATTATTTAAGGTGTATCAATAGTTGTGATGCAGTTGCAACGATGCAGTCTCCATCATAAGTCTTTGTGACATCCCATTTCATTTCTCTCCAACAAAGGTTACATTTGTCATAGAAAATTTCTAATTAACTTTAGGAGCATTCAGGTTTACAATATTTTTGGTTATTTGTGTTATAAGCAATTCATGTTTCCCATGGTTGTCATAGCTTAATTTGGCATGAAACCATATATATTTTAATACATTAGAAGAAAACAGCACATGGTTTTCTAGTCATAGTCCATTTCGAACACTAAATGGTGGACTTCCTGAGCTATATTAATTATATTTCAGGCTTTCTTAGATTTCCAGTTGGGCCAATTTTTAACTAAGAATCTATAATTAGAAGATTCACAAAGTGAGCCAACTGACTGGGAACTGAAAATACAATATATTTCCTGGCAATGTTTCTAAGGGTTACTAGGGACTTGGAATTTCACTAATATGGATATTACCCCCAAATATTTCTATGATGGAATAGATATGCAGTAGTGGTATAGATCATTGCCAGGGATCTTTTTGTATCAAACCCTGTATACACACAAAGATGAGAAAATGAATAAATAATAAACATGGTCTGAGACATTACACAGATTAGACCACACACAAATACTTACATAGCATCCACTGACATATGTATAAAACAAAACAGAAGCTAAAATTAGAGTTGTTATTCATTGTTTCAGTGATGATCAAAAACATTTTGTGGATAACAAATAATCCTCATCAAAAGCATAGAGTAGTTTGTAGACAAGGAAATAGATGCTTAGAGAAATCAAATAATTTGCACTAGTGTGACCAGGTCAGTATTTAAACCTAAAATTATATCTGTCTATAAAATCTGAATTATTTTCACAGATGCCCAGAAGAAATCAAGTTTTTTGTGTTTGTTCAAAGTTATATTTATCCCTAGTTGCAGCCAGAAGGAAAGCTTATAATAAAGAATTGAATAATATTTCTGTTAAACGAGTTAGTGAAGAAGAGTATGGAAGAAGATGGATATTTCAAGAAAGGCATCAGTTAGAAAATGGAGGAATATGTACAGAAAGCAGGAATTTTTGTGTTATCATTGTAAATTAGCAAAAGATGAGAAGATGGGTTATGATCAGTTTATAAGGGGACTGAGTAATATGGATTTAATTCAGGAAATTAGGAGCAATCCAACTGAGTTGAGAAGCATAATTACTGGCATAATTGTACTCTAGGAAGATTTACTCGGCAACAGAGGGTAAACAGATAGGTACCTGTGAAAGATAGATGCTAATTGCAAAAGGTTATTGAGGTAAGAGAATAGTGGCCTGATTCAAAATAATGTGAACGGGAAAGGATAGGAACCAAATATCCTAGTGTTGAGAAATGCCACTGTTGATTCTCAAAAGACAAACACAAATGAAAGACTGTGGTTTGAAGCATGGCAACGCTAGAACCCCTAAGCCAGAGAAGCTAAAGGTTCCATTTAAGTCCAAAATTGTTTTAATAGATGACCTGTACTAGATTCTGTAAGAGAGGAATTTGGAAGAAATACTTGGGGAGAATAAGAGAAAATTTAACTACCATGAACATATGGCTGTGTGAAAACCTGTCTCTGAACAGAAAGACTTATTTAGTAATATAATCAAAACGTCCAGAATTTTTATAGGTCTTAACATTATAGGTAGGGTCACTTCTATTTCTAGGTTTCTTGATTTGATGTGAAATTTGCAGGTAAAGCTTTAGATTACTTCAACTTTCCTGTTTGGAAAATATGTATTATAGTAATTATTTCTTTGTTTCTCTTGGTTGTTATAGGAAAATAAAATGAGACAATTAATGTGAATTCCTCTAGACAGGTGAAAATCCTTTCTTTGTTTACAAAGAGACCACCCCATTTATAAATCTTTGTGGTCTCCACAGAGCAGTAAGTCCATGGTAAAGACAGATTTTTTTTAATACATAGAGGTGTGAGGAAAAAGATTACTCTTCTACCAGTTCATATAGATACTATGATCTCTGCAACACATATGGGCACATAGTTGGAGCACCAGTTATAACCATTACCAAAAGAAAAGGATAGAAAATGAACAGAGTGGTGCCCAGTTGTACTGCAGACATAAAAAATAAAGTACAGCCACTACTACCATAGTATGAAGGTTTAAAAACCACAAAGAAGAATAGCAATAGTGAAACAAACATATAGGCTATGATAGACAATAGCTCAGGATCAGAGAAGGATTAGATCTCACAAATTAGGCATTTCCTTTACTATCCCTGGGAAGGGGAGTTCTAGAAAAGGAAAATTTAATTAATGTATGGACTCTAAGGACAGAAACAGTTTCTGGTGACATGATTTTTTTTTAATTTAATTTAATTTTATTTGTGAACATACTGTACAGAGGAGTTACAGTTACATGGGCAGGATAATGCATACATTTCTTACCAAGCATTGCAGCCTCCTCCTTTGTTTACCCTTCACATCCCTTCCCAGCCTCCCCCCTCCCCCCCAATCCCAATCCTTCTCCTTACCCCCCTTACCTCCCCCCCCCCCCCCCCCCGTACCAACGTTGTAAAGCTCATTTTGGACATGACAACTTGTACTTCTTATTGTTGCAACAGGTCCACCTGTATCCTTAAACAACTGGTTTTTCCCCATCTCCTCCACAAGTTATACTGACATCAAATATAGTGAAAGCAGGGGTTATACTGTGGGGGAGGGACATACAAAGCAACAAAGAGATAATCTTATAAATGTGTTAGAAACACATGCATGAAAGAAAAAAAACATTAAAATACACATCTAAGGGTTCATTTTCCTGACATCACATTATCTGACCTTTTCCGCTTGACTCATACATATACTAGATATTACAAATAAGGGAAACCATGGGACCTACGTTTCTTTGGGCCTGGCTTACTTCACTTAATATAATTTTTTCCAAGTTTTTCCATTTTGGTGACATGATTTTAAAGGAAACCAAAAGTGATGGTCGAGAGGAAGAGGGAAAGCCACGTAGGTTCATTCAGTATGTATTTATTGAGATATAAATAGGCATGAAGGGGATATGCTGTGCATGTCAGATAAAGACATCATTCTCTGAAGCCACTGACCCAAACACAGACTTTGAAAGAAAGATGGCAAGGGATTCATTTATGCACAAACACATCATACATCACATTTCTTACAAATATGGAACATAAATAGCACACAACTTGTAAGCAATGGTTAATTTCTGAAGACGTGTTCACTAAGTTGAAACACATTTACTCTTTAACAGATAGAGGACAAAGGAAATAAAAGTTAAATAAGAATGGGTTGAAAAATCAGTGAACTCTCTTATCATTTGTGTGCATCATTTTATTTCTACTCTAAGAAGATTCTCTTTTGTTTTTTTCAGGACACTGGTCATTTATGAGTTTTAGTTCTAAAAGGAAGGAATTTGCTGTTCTTTCTCAATTTATGGGTGAATACTTTGCTTTTTTTTTTTTTTACACAAAGACTATGGATTCATGAAACAATCTATAGAGATATAAATCAAATCAAAGTAAAATCAGAAGATTTCAGCTGCAAACACATTTTCCCACACAGCAAATAAAAGCAACTGGCACTCTAGTTCCTAATAGAATAACATTCACAGAGAGAGAGAGAGAGAGAGAGAGAGAGAGAGAGAGAGAGAGAGAGAGAGAGGCTACATAATATAAATTTCCAGTGGGATACTTGCAAAAGCCAAGATCATCTTTTACCAATAGTCTAAGATAGGGTATGATTTTTTGTTGTTTCTCCTATTTTCAAAATATGTTCTCAATATATTTATTGCCACTATGTAGGGTTTACAAATAAACTTGCAGTCAATCACATTGGATAAGACTGAGCAAGAACATTTGACACTGAAACAGAGAAGAACTGGAAAAGAGAAATCAGAAGCAAGTTGTATTTGACAATAGGATTGCTTTTAGGTTTGCTTTTCTTTTTCTTTTTTTTTCTGTTCACTAAAATAACATTGTTCTGCCTTGAACATAAGTTCTTCTCTGGGATCTCAGATATATCTCTTTACCATTTAAGTGACATATTTACTTTTACTTTTCTATTTTATTTTTCCATTGACTTCCAGTGTCCTAGCATTTCTATGTACAGAAAATTGTACCACATAGCCTTCTCATTTGCTGTTGGTAAAACTTAACGTAAACGATTATTGGGTGGCTTTTTAAAAGTGAGATGAGGACTTTTAATGTCATAACTATGCCATAGTAAAAATGTATGCTAATTTTTGTCCTCCAAATGTGGAAACATGAAGGTTATTTACTTGCAATCCCTTCAAGGGAATTGTCTCCATTTTCAGTTTGATAGCAGACCCAGAATCCTACTGTGCATCTATATATCACTGACGAGAAAACATGAGAGAGCTCTCATTCCAGGACAGTTCTGACTGTTATCTTTCAGAATAATGGTGTCTAATAATTTCAGCCAACCTAAGTATTTAGCATAGCCTCCAACAGGTAGCAATTCACTCATATTTATTTTCTTAGAATGAAACACTAGTCTGAATTAAACATTATGATACATACCTGTACGAGTATAAACTATTTTTTCAAATTTTCCTAGTCAAGATTTCTTTCTCAGAGAAGAAAATTAGACAGGTGCAGCACACCAAATGAGATGAACTTTGTCCTCAAAGAAAATTGGTTTTTCCTTTTCAATTTCATTTCAAAGAGATCTGACAAGTGTGGCTTTGAACAAACTTTAACAGCACAATATCCTTTGTGTAAGTTTTCCCTTGTCAGCTTTTCCATTCCAGCAGGAACTTAGAACAAAGTGGATGCTGCCCTTTCAGTTGAGGACTTCATCAGTTGAATGAACACTAGTGTAGTGCAGTAAAATTGAGGGCATACTCTCTCCTCAAATCTCAACAGAGCAGTGTCTCAACAAATATAATTTCTCTATCTGGTGCAAAGAGACACTAGCTATACATTTAGTTTCATACATTCTTCTTTTCTTCCTAGTAAAGGCCAAGATATTTGGCAACAAAGCCACTTGAAACTTAGACAGATTAAGAAGTTTTGCTCTGTGCATGTAGCAAAAAACAAGCAAACAAACAAACGTATATTATGTTGTAATGTTGTTTGTTCCAGCACTACTTGATGCCAATATCACAAGGATCCTGACTGTGAGAGGTATGAAATCAGACTTTTGGGCATATGCTAGGCTTAGATATTTCTTTTTCACATAAAAGGGAAAAGCCTAATTTTCCATTTGTTTTGCTTTGTTTCATTTCTAACCTGTTTGTAGCTGTGTGACCATTTAAAAGTAAAATTCAAATGCAGAAGTTATAAAAAAAAAAAAGCAGCACAAGAAATCAGCTTCACAGTTTTTTAATATTTATTATGCAAACGATTGTTGTGGCTACTCATGTCTTAGAGGTTTGGATTGTGTCTAAATTGTGCTACTTTATGCTAGTTACTAACTGCTTTGACAAGTTTATTTTTCTTTACATGCTCATCTAACTTTCCTAAGGTTTCTTATTGCAATTGCCCTTTCCCATCTTTCACTTTCTCTTGGCTGCAACTATTCCTTTCATCTCCATTTTCCCCCTACACATTAATATTTAAAGACTGTACTAGTGTCAAACATTCATGTAGAGACAACTTAAATGCAAAGTGGATAAGGTTATGGAATAAGTCCATGCCCAATTTAATTACAGCATTTTGATTAACACAGATTGTAAGTAGTTTGAACTGAGAATTTTAAGTTGTTCAGCTTGAATATTACAAAGGCTAACCAGAGATGAAGTGTAACTTTGACTCAGAAACTGCCAGAAAACACTCTGATTAACCAATTTAGATGTACTATCTAATTAAGAACCTAAATATCTTTGGATCACAGAAATTCATGTTTATTGATAAGATAAAATATTTATTACCCAGAGAGCTGAATTAGCAAAAAGAACAGCTCTAATCAGGTGCTAACTCTCAGAAAATGAGAATGTTGGTTAAAAAAATTTTAAGAATATACTCATGAGCAAATACTGTCTATTTATTCCAACGCTACAGTTTTCTCCGCACGTGGCACTGAGAGGGTAGAACTGATGAAGTCAGTGATCAAATTTCTAAGTGGGTTGGATAGGTAATAACTGTTGATAGCCTTCATTAATTGAGAACAAGATCTAGGCAGAGAAGGCACAGAGCAGACATGGAAGAAGAGCAGAGTACTGAATCCATCTCAAGGGCACACATACAAAAACCCAATTCTCTTACTTTAGCAAGACTGTCATTAGTAAACCAAGTTATTTTCTTCAGTGTTTTTGAATAAATATTAAACTATCTCTCTAAAATTTAAAAATATGATGAAGACAAGGAAATAGTACAGATATCTGTGATATATTTCCAGTATCCAGCAAAAGCAAACTCAGAGTAAACAATGAATTTACAACTTCCCCGCTTCAGAATCATGAAAATGAGGCTACTCTGATTTCTCTTCCTGGGATTTAATTGTCTGTTCACTTATCTTTGTGGTTATCTTGGTATCTAAAATAGAGATGATGATCAAGTCTAAGTAATGCAAAGGTTGAAAACAAGAGTAAGTTCATTGCTATCCTTTTCATTTTCTTCAAATTCTAAAAGTTTAATGATATTGTTAATATCATAAATTTTAATTGATCAGTTACAATTTTTTAAAATATATATATTATTGTAAAGATACTGTACAGAGGGATTACAGTTACATGAGTAGAGGTTTTATCTTTCTTGCTGTTGTTATTAGTGTACTTGTAATGTGTGATTTTTTATGTTTTTTATTGTGAAAATACTATACAGAGGTTACAGTTACATGAGCAAGGTAATGAGCACATTTCCTATCAAGCATTGTTGCCTTCTCCTTTGTTTTTCCCCTACCATCCCTTCCCTCCCACCTCCACAACTATACCCTCACCTACCCTCTAAATTGTAAAGTTGGTTCTTCAACATAGTCTTTTACATCTCATTATTATAATGGGTCAACCTGTATCCCTATTTAAGTATTTTGTTTGTTTTTTCCCTTCCCCAAATTATACTGACATCAAATACAGTGTAAACAGGGGTTATAGTGAGGGGGAGGAACATACAAAGAAACAAAACAATCACATGGTACCTTATAAATATGTTAGAAACAATAGCAAGAAAGAAAAAAACGACTTGTGTCCCTATCTTAGGGTTTATTTCACTTAACTTCATCTTATCTGGTCATATGTACATAGCTTTTGACCTTTTCTACTTGTCCCAGACATATACTAGTTATTGCAAATAAGGGAAACCATAGGGCCTATGTTTCTTTGGGCCTGGCTTGCTTCACTTAATATAATTTTTTCCAAGTCTTTCCATTTCCTAACAAATGGGGCAATGTCATTCTTTCTGATGGAGGCATAGAATTCCATTGTGTGTGTGTGTGTGTGTGTGTGTGTGTGTGTGTGTGTGTGTGTGTGTGTATCACATTTTCTTGATCCATTCATCTACTGAGGGGCATCTTCTTCCCACATGGTATAACCCCTGTTTTCACTGGTTTTGATTCCGGTGCCCTGCATCTTGAATATACATTTTTCTAATTTGGATAGGGGAAGGGAAATAACAAAATGCTGAAATAAGGACACAGGTTGACCCATTGTAACACTTAGATGTACAAGACACTATGTTGAAATCAGTTACAATTTTAATAGCATAAAATTATTTGAAAGAACATTCGAGTCTTTGCACATCTGATCCTATCAAGACAAACTTAAAGTCCAATGCATTTTCTTTTGTTTATTTTCAAAGAGTTGTACAAAGTGTTTTCATTTCAAAAATATAGGTTGATCAATGTCACCCCTTTTGTCATTTCCCTCCCATCTCTCCCTACCCCACCTAGAACCTTAATTTTCCTATTTTCACTGTACTCTCAACAGTATGATTTTGTTCACCCACCTTTCTTCAAACTGGTACATTGCCAAATGGGATTAATAGTCAGGTAGAACCATTTGCCTGCTGGAACTTTCATACAAATTATTAAACATAGACAATTTTCATGCACACACACACACACACACACACACACACACACACACACACACGCAAGCAAACCCCATTCATTCCAAACTTTGCATAAGAATAGCATGGAAGGGATAAAGTCTAGGACTTGCTATGCAAATACTCTACTATTGAGCCATATTCCCAGCTCTAAGTTTAAAACTTTTATTTCAGAGCAAGTCAGATATTGTTTCTGTCAATTTTGCCAGGAAAGACTTAGTAGCAAGAGTTTAGAGGAGAGATGTGAGAACATTTTGCATACCTCATAACTATAGCTCTTAGCACATATTTTACAGTTATTTGCTCTGAAAACATTTCCTAACACAGAAGAGGTACCTCTGGCTTGTTAAATGCTGTAGTGGACCACTTTAGTGTTCATTGTGATTGCAGTTTGCTTAGAATGGCAATTCAAATGCCAGTGAGTACACTATTAGATAAATCAGAAGCTAAAAGTAGAGATCTACTGAATACAAAGTGCATAATAATCCAATCAACTTTTATCCATTTTTAACATAATTTTAAAATTACATGTCTTTTTAGTAAGAGATCATTGCAGTTTCATCTTTTCTTGTTTGGCATAATAGTTGATGTTGGGGAATAGTCATATATTAAGAACTAGAAACTATGGCTCAATGTACTATCTTATTAAATAATATATTACAGCATTACCAACTTCATCATTCCAAAGTGGATTCCAGATTTGACCAAAGAATTCTGCATCTATAAATCTACTAGAATAACACTAGACAAGAAATTCCTGTTCACTTGAGACATGTAAGATTTGTATGTGCAGGACATAAGAATATTGAGCACTTCTGTTTGAATACTAAAAAAACAACATTTAAACATACAATATCTGAAGGGAGTGAAAAATGAAGCATTTCCATTGTTTCTCAATTTGGACGACATTAATGTAAGAATCCTAAAAGTATAATCCATAAAATTGACAGGCTTCAGAATTAAATAGAGTGCCCAGAGTGACGGCAAATTATATCACATTGCTTAAAATTGAGGTGTGGTTCTAGACATAATGATAATTCAAACAAAAATTGTTCTTCCTTCCTTGCTTGCATTTATGTTCATATTTTCCTCTGGCTACTCCCTCCATTACAAATTTAGTCAGGTAGGATGTTTGCTTCTTTTGTTAAAGAAAAAAAGTCAAAACAAATGAAACATAGTATTGAGCCTGGAAATTCCCTAATTACAAATTATTCTTTATATTACTAGTAACTTACAAGAAGGGAGATCCTAATATTTTAGCTGTGACACTTCAAATCGTTAAAATGATTCACTGCAAATTTTCAAACAGCACAACCTGCTTCTTTATTATTAAGGTGTATTGTATCCTCTTTTTATGATATTTGTAGTTAATAGCAGGTAGATCCTTAGGCTAGAAAGCTGTAGTGTGTTATGAACATGCAGACAGCAGCAGATACAGTTGTTATGTATTCATCTTTGGAGTTGGGGGCCACTTATGGTAGAACCCTACCAAAATTTCCCTTGAATAAAATAAGATATGGTGCACCAATACAATGAATATAGTACAAAACACTGCTCAGAAACACAAATAAGATATGGTGCACCAATACAATGAATATAGTACAAAACACTGCTCAGAAACACAAATACTTCAGAATTTTTCATTTAACCAATGAAGCATCACATCTGCCTTCCAGAGAGAAGAAAAATTTTGTGATATAGAAGGTGCATAGTAGATGATGAGTCATCAAATGTTTTAAATATGTATGAATACTTTGACCATCGTTTTATCACTTTGGTAATCTGTTTCTACAGAAGATTTGGAGAAAATATTTCACAAAGTGCTTTACAACTAAAAGAAACAAAAGTTGCCAGTTATAATGGAAGATGATGAAAAGTGGCAGTTTCTGGTATAAAAAATGATGATAGTATTGATATAATTTTTCACATATCTGATCATAGGACTAAGTGATAACAAAGTTTGGAAAGATAAGCTCAAAATCTTCGTAAATGATTTGAATAATTCAAATTAAAGAGAATGTCCCAATGTGTAAAATTGTTTTGAGTTATGAGATAATGAGTCATTTTAAATAGGCTCAGGCACTTATTTTTGTATTTAGCAAAAATTATTTTAATTTGGAAATAAATTCACATGCATGCATATTTTCAAAAGGAGGTACAGAATGTCTGTACCTGTGGATGGTTCATCAAGCTAGATGTTAATATTAGGTGAAGACAGTTATAGTTTGTTGGGTTAATGTGGATATTTATCCCTTTGCTTATTGCTCTAATGTTACGAATCTCAAAATCCCTACAGACATATTTCCTACCAAATAATCTGTGGAGACAATGGGCACCAAGTTTTTTGGCAATTTAAGACTTGTTTTCCCCCCACTAAATTATAGACATGTGAAGCTGTTCCTGTTTCCACAACTGAAATAGTTGATTTCATAAAATTGTGTCTGCTTCATGGATTCTACTAAGCCTCTAGCAATATGTGAGGAATTGTGGAAAGTTTTAGTCATAGATAACGTAACATGAAGTAACTATAAGGGAAATACAAATAGTTGAGGGATGACAGAATAAGTCCCCTGGTGCGACAGTAGGGGACCAGCTCCAGCTGAAGGCACCCTACAGAATGAGAATTGGTACAGCAGGGGAAAATGGAAGGGAACAATTCAGATACAGAACATGACAAGAACCAAGTATACACATCAATAAACAAAACCATGCCACATCTAAGAACATTGGATTCTTCTATCTAATTCAATACATTATAAGAAAATACAGAACATTTTTTCTGAAATCAAATCATTCAAATGCTCTGATAAATCTTCATCTTATAGAAAATGGAAAGGAAGGACTTGAGAGGCAAAATTACAACAAATAAGCAAGATTTTAAGAAGAGAATTCTGAAAAGGGTCACCACCAGGTGACTCACATTTACAATCCTAGTACTCAGGAGACTAAGATGTAAGGATCATAATTCTAATCCAGCCTGGGAAGACAAATCTACAAGACCGTTATATCCAAACAACCAGTAAAAAAGTTGGAAGTAGCTAGGTGCTGGTGGCTCACGCTTATAATCCTAGCTACTCAGGAGGCTGAGATCTGAGGATTGTGGTTCAAAGCCAGCCCAGGCAGGAAAGTCTGTGAGACTCTTAGCTCAATAAACCATCAGAAAACCGGAAGTGGCGTTGTAGCTCAAGTGGTAGAGAGCTCACCTTGAGCCGAAGAGCTGAGGGATAGCACCCAAGCCCAGAGTTCAAGCCCCATGACAGACCAAAAAAAAAAAAGTTAGAAGTGGAGGCAGAGGGTCAAGTGGGAGAAAGTTAGCTGTGAGGAAAAAGAGCTATGAATAAAAAGCTAAGGGGGGATAAACAAACAAGCAAGCAAAATCCACACCAAAAATAAACAGAAAATAAGCTCTGACATTAATGTGCTGAAAATATTTTTATGAAAAAACAACCCTATAGTAATTATAGAGGGGAAAAAGGCCATACCTATTTCAACTTCTCTACTTATATTGCCTGACAAAGTTTCATTTTTGTGAGATTTTAATTTGCCATCAGTATAAATACATCTCTGTGTGTAGAGGAAGGCCTCAGCTGTATGGAGATGAGTGACCTTGTGAGCACACACAGCACACACAGAAAAGATGAAAGTTCTTCCAAGTTTGAATAGGTTTTGCAACCTTCTATGGGTGTGGGACATGACAAATTCAAGCCCTAAATATAGCTTTCTTCACTTCCCACATTGCTGGGCAGATTTATGTAGTTAGCACACTGAACAACTGTAATTGGTATTTCACTTCCCTGTGAATCTGGAATATCACCATCTTACCTATAAAGGTTTAGTTAGGAGCTATCACCATAATATCTAACAGGAAGTTGGAGTAGGTGAATAGTGATGGTGGCAGTGGTGATGGTACCAGTACCAACCACCATGTTAGTGACATGAATATTAATATCGCCTACTGATTCCTTGACTTGTAATATTAAAAGCTCAACCAATAATCAGGAGCATTGACCAGAACATGTGTTGAGGACTGGTTAATTTTGCAAAGCGAGGGCAAAAAAAAAAAAGAATTGAAAGCTGATTTTTAATGTAGTGGACAAAAAAAAAAACCCACTATGCTTTTGTTAAAGATAAAAATGGTACAGCCATTTCAAGCCAAGCAAGGGCTACCACTTGTCAGGTGCAAACAGGCTGGGTCCATGGCTTTGATCATCTCTGAACCCAAATGCCTAAATCACAATGAAAGATTACAAGATTCATGAGCAATCAAGAAAACAAACCAAATCCAATAGCCAACAACAATTCAGTGAAGGGCTCCAGTGAGAATGAAGAAGAGATAGAAGACAAAAGAACCATTAAAGAAATGATGGCAGAATTGGTCAATAAAATAAAAGGAGAGATGGGAAAACAACTTCAAGAGCACAAAGAAGAAATGATAAAGAAAATCCAAGACTCCCAGAAAGATAGAGAGAAAGGTAGACATGCTACATATTGCATCAAAGGGTGAAATGGACACTATGAGAACTGATTTCAATTTGCACAATGCAAACCACAGTGGAATCCATAGGTAACAGAATAAGAGAAATGGAAAATAGAACTTCAGAAGTTGAGGACAAAAGAGAGAAACTAGAACAGAAAGTCAAAAGTATGGAAAAAACACTCAGAAACCTAGCCAGAAGTCCAGGAATTAGCAGTCTTAACTAAGAAATCAAATCTACCCATAATTGGGATCAATGAAAGGGAAGAATTTCAAAGTAAAAGCATCAAAACTCTATTCAGTAAAATAATAGCTAATAACTTCTCCACTCTTAAATAATAGCTGATAACTTCTCCACTCTTAAGAGAGAAAAATTTCACCTGCTTAACAGAAGCATATCAAACTCCCAGTAGACTGGGTCCAAAAAGAAACACTTCTAGACACATCACAGGAAAAATATTAGACATGAATAGTGAAGAACTGATTTTAAATGCCATAAAAATAAAGGAGCTATATTATAATGGAAAGAAAATCAGAATAACTGCAGGCCTCTCCACACAAACCCTCAATGCAAAGACACCCTGGAATGGTATAATCCAAACACTGAAGATCAACAACTGCGAACCCAAACTGATCTACCCAACAAAGATATTATTCACATTAGATGGTGAAACCAAAACATCCCATGACAAACATAAATTAAAGGAATTCATGATCACTAAGTCAGCATTACAAAGAATTATAACAGGAGGAACACAATCTGAAGAAAATCAAAATCAAAAAAACATATCAGACAAAAATCACCAGAAGATCAATTTAGTAAATACAAATAGAGGAAAAAAAGTACAGGAAATCAATAAAATGGACGAAACATGGCATATCTCTCTATAATAATCCTGAACACCAATGGATTCAATTCACCAATCAAAAAATAGCAGATTGGGCCAAAAAACAAGACCCATCCAATGTTTGTATTCTGTCTTGGGTTATTTCTGAATTGATTAAAGGTTTCACTCCTTATGTGTCTTTTAATATATTTATTGAATAAATAAGTTATTAATCTCTGACTTAGATGAAAGAATTCAGAAAAAGACATTTGCACAAAATAACATTCCTTTAAATATAAAGAACTGTCAAGAACATCATAAAGGTCATTAAACTAATTTATAATAGAAAATAGTCTTATTGCAAGAAGAAGAGGAGGAAGAGGACGAAGGAGGAGAAGGAGGAGGAGGAGGAGGAAGATGAAGAAGGAGGAGAAAGAAGAAGATGAGGAGGAGGAGGAGGAAGAAGAAGGAGAAAGAGGAGAAGGAGAAGAAGAAGAATAGGAGGAGGAGGAGGAGGAGCAGCAGCAGCAGCAGTAGCAGCAGAACAGTCCTAAGGATAGGGTCTTTCTTTCTGCCATCTCCCTGTAAAATAAAATGGTGAAGCCAGGAAGACCTACTATGAAAAGATGGCAAGGTATGCCTTCCATAGATTTAGGCAATGATAGAAATATTTACATACAAATATTCACCAAAGGATTGAAAATATGGCGTGAGACTTCAAAGTGAGGATGATGCTGAACCCAATAGTACTAGATTTAATTACACAACAAACTTATAAACACTGATATGATTGCTGAGGGAAGAGAGATGAAAAAGAAGAGAGAAAGATGGACAGATACAACATGATTCCTCTGTGTTGTTTTACATATTTATTGTTCAATTCCAGATCAAGGAATGGGAGAATTCACGGTACAGCTGATATGACAAAATTCCCATGAAGTAAAGCAAGGCTCCTTCACACACACAGTATAGTCATCCATCATAGACACACCTGGGAATTTTTCTGTATGTATGAAATGATCAGGCCCTAGTTTTGCAAAAGACAAACAATATCAGTTCCACTTTGTATTGTTCACAGCCTATATGTCTAAAATTAGTATCCATTGGAAGATTCAGGAAAGAATATGGTAGCAGGCAGATTCGAGAAATACAAAAATTTTTCAAAGTACTACTGATGGGCTGAATTTACCTTCTCCCTCCACTATTTTCTAGCCTGAATGCAATGTAGCAGTAGGTTAGCATCATCAAGAACAGAGTTCCAGAAGGTGCTTGCTAGTTCTGATTCAAGAAGTCAGATTGGGAACTACTAATGCTCTGAAAGAATATAGAATTCCATTTTAGCTTTCTTCTACTTTCTTATCCCCCATCTCCAAAAAAAGGACTAGATGGAAGTGGAATAAGCCATACTCTAAGGGACATTAAAAACAATAGGAAGACAAGGATCTCTCTTATCATTGGTGGAAGTTTGATCCTGAAAGAATGGAATATGGCTTTGTTGCTTTATTCTTTTCTTTGTTCTTTTACCTTTTGGCTTTCACTACTGAAAAAGGACTCCAGGAAGAAAAATATTAATGCTTAGAAAGCCTATGATAGAATGATATACTCGTGGTAAGAATCAGGGGAGAAATGTTACATAACTTTCTGATTTCATATCTGACCTTCTGCATTGTCAGCATGAGTAACTTCCAGCTGTTTCACTGAGCATGTGGGAAGTGGACAATGGGGAAAAGTGGAGGATAGAAGGTACCCATGTAAACCAGGAGGATTGTGTGGGCCATGGAGAGAAATAGCTTTTAATTACTAAAGAATACAAAGAAAAGCCTGGGAAGATCCTGAAAGGCAAGGCTTGAAAAATAAAAAGAGATAGGTAATTTTTCAAGCATAGAAAGCAGAATCATTAAAAAGAAGGGAGGCAGTATTTATACAGTATTTATACCAGAAATGAAAAGTGTCACTAGAGTCTGCCATGATGATTTAGAGTCTAGACCAAATGAAAGTTAGAAGAATTTAAGATTTTTTTTCTTTCTTCACAAGATCACAACTATGACAACCTGCCTTTAGGTTAATAAATACAACCTCAGGACCACTCATAGTCTATGAGACTCCCACAAAAACAGATCTACAGTCTCTGACTTTCATTTCATCCAAGCATTTTGATGAATGATTATCAGCTGTACAACTTGCCTATAGTTCTCACCTAGAGTATCTTTGATCTTGATTTTAGGAGAGGAGATAAAACATGAAATCAAGAATTACAAAATGAGAAGTTATCAAAAAGTGAGTTCTCCCATAGCAAGAAAAATAGCAAGAAATGCTGGAGAGGAAAAGGACATTCATTATTTGAAGACAAACTAATTTAAGCCAGGCATAAATGCTTATGCCTGTAATCCTAGGTAGTCAAGAGGCAGAAATTAGGAATATCATGGCTCAAGGCTGACCCAAACAAAATGTTAGCAACTCTCACCTTAAGAAATCAGACAGGTTTGGTGGTACATATTAGTCATTCCAACAACAAGGGAGGCATAAATAGGAGCATTTCACTCCAGACCTTCCTGGAAAAATTGCAAGACCTTATAGAAGAAATCACTAAAGCAAACAGAACTGCAGGAGTGGCTCAAAAGGGAGAGAATCTGCCTAGCAAGCATTAGACCCCAAGTTCAAATCCCAGTACACTAAAAGAAAAAAAAGATAATGTGTCTTGAATATTGTAAAAAAAAAATGAAAACTACCCTT
Source organism: Dipodomys spectabilis (assembly GCF_019054845.1). Lineage (NCBI taxonomy): Eukaryota > Metazoa > Chordata > Mammalia > Rodentia > Heteromyidae > Dipodomys > Dipodomys spectabilis. Next base: position 963,175 of record NW_024870774.1, read on the forward strand.
GTGCTATAGATCATGCATCTATTCCTAGCTACTTGAGAGGCTGAGGACAAGAGGATGGTAGTTTGAAGTCAACTCAGGAAATCCCAACTCCATCTCAAGAGAAGAAGTTGGATATTGTGATGTGCCACATGCCTGTTAACCCCACCATGGCAGAAGGCCTAAAGCAGGTCAGTTGAGTCCAAGTATATTTCTATTCAGGATGTGAAATGCTATCTCTGAAATAACAAGTACTAGAAAGGGTTAAAATCATGGTTCATTAGCAGAGTTTAACAAATTTTTGGCCTTTGAACTTGAATCCTTACAACAACAACAACTCTTGAAATTCCCATTCCAAGAGCTTCTTTTTTTAATTGCCCTTTTTTGTTTTATTTTTAAATACAATTTTTCTTAACCCAGTAATTTTCCTTTTATATTACCAGGTCAATATATGTTTGAGCAATTTTAGAAAATATGTTTTACTTATCTTCTCAATCAAACCAAAAAGCCCCTTAGGAACCATTGTAGTTTATTGACTTAAATCTGTTTCCCATCTTATGCTTCTTTAAAAGGTCTATTATTTACAAATAGACAGTAATGGCTTCATTTGATTTAATCCAGTTCATCATGTCATTATATATTTAGAGCATGTCCTGCATCTCAAAAAAAATCCCTCTGAGAATTCTATACAGAATGCCAAGTTCCACAGGAGCCTTTGTTTAACTTCGTGCTTGAAGTATTATATGCATTTTCCACCCCTAGAGAAGACCAGCAATTAGTTCTTGCTCCAGAATTACTCAAGTAAAACCAATTCAAGTACTGGTCTTGATGACTATGCTGTACATCTAGAACTTGTCCCTACCTGGACAAGGTACAATAGATATTCTGGATCATTAATTGGGTGGTGAGCAAGTCTGAGAATGGACATTTGTCTCTACTCAAATAACCATCAAGTCATTACCAGGGAGCATATGAAGTGCAGCTCTTCAGGGGCTTGGGAGGGGAGGAGATGCTAGAACTGGCAATGCTCACTTCCATTTAATTTCTAGCTTCAGTGATTCTTAAAAGAAATTCATTAATTTTTACTTCCACAAAAGCAAAATTTCACTGGGTAAAAAGTTATATTCCTGACAGAATTTTACTTTTCTTTTTATTCTTGTATTTATAAAAAGAATCATTTAGTAAAATATTTGAGGCATTGGATACATTTTTGGAAATAGGCATCTATACTCATGGGAAGTAAAATTTAAGTCAAAATCAGAGAAATGAATATAAACTCATAAACAGGTAGATATAAATCTTGCGGCAATAATTGACACCCATTCAGGGCTAATAAACCCTTTTTTTAAACACTTCCCTATCAGTGGCTGCTTCTCCAGTATCCATGTCATGCTTTGTGGTACTCTTCCTTAAAGAATATGTCACATCCTCCTATTATTTGTCAATGTGCATTGTTACTGGCTCTTGAAGAGAATACAGAAAATACAGCGACCTTAGCAATCAACTTGAAATGTGGTAAAGACACAAAAGCTGATCAACTGTGAGAAAGTCTTGAAAAAAGAAGTTGTAATGAAACTTCTCAAGTCAAAGGTGGCTGGGACTTGTTTATACTGACTCTTGTAGCTCACAAAAGGAAAACAAGGATGCTCTAGCATTTTAGGTCCTGATAAAATTCTTCTATGTCTACAAATGTCTACAAATACATATTTTGAATAAAAACATCAAGGGCCTATGAATAAGTATGAATCTCTTAAGAACTAAGATGCTTAATTTTCCATTTTCTTCATTCTTCTTTTGTTCCATACAATCCCAGACTCCATTCCCATTTTTTTTCTCTATGTGCAAAAACTAAGGCTTTGTGCACTCTGTTGCTATGGAAACAGGAGAGAGAGAGCAAAAGAGAGAGAGAGAGTAAGAGAGAGAGAAACAGTTTATATATTTCAAAAGCTGTCAGCCTATATGCTGTGGATTTTGATAACTAAACCTACATACAAACCATCTTTCCTCCATTTCTGATGCCCAACACTGGTAACACATATTCTATACATATATGCATTCCTAGGAAAAATTAAGGCACTATTATTTTAGCTAAGTTGCAATCTATTTTATTCTTAATTTAGTATCCACAGCTTCAGTGATGTAGTTAGAGAAATGCAAAACTATTTTTAATAAATGTTAGTAAATCAGAATGAAGACAGAGTAACAGTCATCACAAGTCAGTCTATCACGAAAATACAAAAAGATTGAAACTATTAATTTTTAAATGGATCTGAATGTTGCCTGGCTTATATTTCAGAGAAATGTAATGTCTGTGATACACTCTTCAGCTCTCTAATAAAAGAGCTATTTTGAAATTACAAAATACACTGTGCTCTCCCCCAGAGAACCTAATTCAATAGCTTATTGATTTTCCCTGGCATTCTTAGTCTGGTGTGAAGGGGCTTCTGGGCTCCTGGACTTGGAAGGAGAGAGTTTATTTGTAATTGATTTAGATTCTGTATAGGAAAGCAACCTTTCCACACCCCCAACTCAAAGTCTTTATGATAGTATAACCCATTAAGTGCTTCCCTTCATGCCTACTATTCATAGTTGCTCTGCAGCACTTCTTAGTATTTTTGAGAAATGGCTGCCATTTTAGTCATTTTTTAAATCAAATTTAGATGCTACAGTTAAGTGGACCAGGAAAAATACATCAGAACTTTGACCTTCAAACTCAGCACACTCCAGGAGTTAAAGGGTCTGCTGGGCTCTGCTATAAGGTCCACTTGCCTAGTCTTCATAAGTAGATGATGCTCTTGAGACTACAAATATCAGGCTTTTGTCCAAAAGTGTCCATTATTTCCTCCTCCCTGAACATGTACTAACAAGAATAGATGTGTGCATAGGGAAAGAGTCAGTGAAGGAGAAATGAGAATATAATGAAGAGCTAGTGATGCTTCAAGATTTCTTTTTCCATTAAAATGTCATGGCCTTTAGCAGAGTGTAAGGGAGAGAAGGGGGAAGGAAAGAAGGAAGGAAGGAAGGAAGGAAGGAAGGAAGGAAGGAAGGAAGGAAGGAAGGAAGGAAGGAAGGAAGGAAGGAAGGGAGGAAGGGAGGGAGGGAGGGAGGGAGGGAGGGAGAGAGGAAGGGAGGGAGAGAGGGAGGGAGGGAGGGTGGGAGGGAAGGAGGGAGGGAAGGAAACCTTTGAAGTGAAAAGATCTTGCTTGTCACAACAGTTTCAGAGCTGTATAAGCTTAATCTTCTCATATGTATTCATTTACCCAGAAGATGAGAATAGTTCCATCTAAAGTCAATTATTTTTGTTATTCCTAAAAATTATGGGAATAAAAGCCTTTTTCTTACAATGAAGTCAAAATATCTAATTGAACTTATTTCTTAAACATCCTGTTCTGAAAAGATGATAAATTTCAATCTACAATTAAATTGCTAGGAGTAAAGTCCAAAGTCATCAATCACTTGAGCTCACCAAGTCATTAGACAGTGTTGTACAGCTAAACACTAAGAATAAAGAAACAAAGTCTAGCTGAGTAAATGTTAGGGAGGCAGATTATGCAAATCTCCTCTAATCTGGAAGATTTCTAGGAAATGTAAATGGACATTTTCCATTGTGGCTTGGTTCTCTTTGTAGGTTTTCTTACCTGACTGAGAATATTAAATGAATTCTCATAAAGTATTTAATTTCAGGAGTGGAACATACATTGCACAGTAGAATCAAGTTCTAAAACGATGCTAATATCTTGGGGCAATGACTAAAGCCAACAAAATTAAGTTCAGTATGAAAACAAGTCCCTGAGCTTAGGTTAAGAACAATTAGAAACAATTGTGTCTAAGAACAGATGGGAAAGACTTTTTACGTTTATAGAACTTTACAAAATGATAACATCATGAATTTACCACATATTGTGTTTGATAAAAGAGCAAATATGGTCTTGGGATGTAATAATGAGATTGAAAGCAAAGGTGCTGGTTTGGCTATAATCTAGTTGTTCGAACAGGCTCATCTATCATCTCCTTTTTAAAAAAAAAAAAAAATCACTCATGCCCCTTGATACTGCCATCTTCTGGGGAAGAAGTTCAGAATGTCAAGGTTCATTCTAAATTTGAGTTTATAACTAGTTTTAAAACTTACAACTTTGGCATAGGGGGTGAGTGAGGGGGCAGAGATGGGAAGGGATGGTAAGAGGAAAAAAAGGAGGAGGCAACAATGCTTGATAAAAAATGTACTCATTACCTTGCTCATGTAATTGTAACCCCTCTGTACAATATTTTCACAATAAAAAATATATAAAGAAATAAAAAACTTTCTGAGAAATATATAATATGCCCTCCCTAAGTAAGCATAATGAAAGTATATAGTGGACTGATATATTGAATAATTGATAATTGATAGTTTTAAATTGATAATTTATAATGTATTGGCATTATTGAACATCTGGAGCTTAAATTTATCTACCTAATGTAGATAATGAGAAATTTTTTATTGAATTAGTTTCTACTTTTAAAGAGGATGAATCAATGTACTTACCACTCAAGGGGGTCTCCATGCTTACACTTTGATGCAGGTTGATGATACAGAATTAACTGAGTTAATTCCCACTACAACTCTGCTACAAATTAAATAGTAATAGATTAAATAGTAATATTAGATGTGATTTCTAGGGACTGGAAGAAAGAGAGAGCTAGTATTTAACAGATACAGAGTTTCAATTATGGCAGATGACAAAGTTCTAGATATAGGTGGTGATGTGGCAGCAAATGTACATTATGTACATGCAAATGTACATAGTGCCACAGAATAAAACACTAGAAAATGGTTTAAAAAGATATTTTTGTGTGTGGATATTTTTATTTGCATATATTAGGTTGTGCATAGTAAGGCATTTCATCATGACTTTTCCATGCACACATATTATGTGCTTGATCAATTCTCCTACTCTACTCTTTTTACCCCTCCACCTTTCTCCCTGTTTTCCCTTCTCATAGTAGTTCCCCTTTTGTTCTCTTAACCTTGATTGCCGTTGTTCTTGTTGTTGTGCTTTGTTTTGCTTCTTCTAGCTCCCATAAATGAGAGAAAACAATATTTGGCTATGTGGGGCTGCCTAATTTCACTTAAGATGATCTCCAGATCCATATATTTTCCTGAAAATGACATTGTAATTATATTTTTTTGTTGAGTAAAACCCCATTGGCTGTAAATACATCTTATTTTTATTATCCATTCATCCATTGATAGGCACCTAGGCTGATTAGCCTGACACTAATATGGTTAAACTATGGTCTGGCTATTATAAATAGTATAGCAATAAATAGGGGTATGCAAGTATTTACATAGTGAACTGACTTTGATTCTTTTGAGTATATACCAAGAAGTGGTAAAGTGGGACCATCTAAAAGTCACATTTTTAATTTGGAGGGTGAGGAGAAATTTTCACTCTGATTTACATAATGGCTGTTTAAATTTCCATTCCTACCAGTGGCAAAATAAGGCTATGTCTTCCACCACATCCTTGTCAGCATTTCTTGTTGTTTTCTTGTGGATATCCATTCCAACTGCAGTAGGATAGAATCTCAGTGTAGTTTTAATTTGCATTTCCCAGATAGAGTGTTGAACATTTTTTAACCTAAATCTTAATTTTTCTTATTTATATTTTACTACACATTTTCTTTACAAAAATAAAATTCCAGATATGCTCACTCTGTGATCGAATTTATCCCCTCAGGAAATGTCAATAATAATTAGGTTAGCTTATCAAAGTAAAATCATCATAAAAGATTTGCCTACCAAATTCCCTTGGGACTTTTCCCTTTTCTTCCCAGACTATGTCCCCTTGAGGTTATAGGTACAAGTGTTACGCATGAGTATTTGAAAAAAGAAAAGAGTAGAGGAACTTTGCTTTTAAGTCAGAATGTTTCAGTCCTAATTCTGAAAGGATAGAACTTAACATTTCTCTATAGGAAAGATATAGTGTTACAAGCCAGACATATTGAAAGAAGAGAACTCACAATGAGCTATAATTATTGTTAGGTTAATTTACATATTGATGAAAGTATAGAGGTCCTCTTATTTATAGAATAAAGTGTCACATTTTATTATGCATGAGATTATGCCAGCAGAGGTTATTTGAAATTTAAACTTGCTGTCCCCACTTGGCAGTTTTGATCTTGTGGATTGTGGGTTGGAGGTATCAAAAATTTAAAAGAAGTCCAGATGCTTATGGTAATGGTTGTGAGGAATAAATCTTTAGAAATGCTAGCCTAGAACATACATCAATAGTTCTCAATTTACTTCATCTTAGAGTATCTTTTGATTCTTAAAATCTCACTGAAGATCACAAATAACTTCTCGTTATAAAAATTGTATCTACCACTATTTACTATCAGAGATGAGTACTGAAAATCTGTGGTGATGAACAATATAATTACTGCAAGTAACTTTTGCGGCATTCTGCAGATCCTCTATTAAGGTTACAATGATTCTTCCCCCTCTACTGCTTCTGCATTATCTGTGCAAGATTCACTTCATCAAAAGGGTAAAGAGCATCCTAGACCTTGAAGACCTGTAAAGACTTTGGAGAGCCAGTGGTCTGTGGGCCATACCCAGAAAACTCCTTAGTATATGTATTCACTTAGTATTCATCAATGCTCAGAACCAGTAGAAGCCAGTAATGATGCAGATGATTGAAAAAGCAGCAAATATGATCATATCAGGTGCCATTTTTTAGTTTTACATACATCCCATTGAAATCTTACTGCAAGTCTATTAGTTATGTACTATCATGATCTTCATTTTTACAAATGAGGGATATGATATATAGATAGATTTAAATATTTAGTGAAGACACAAAGTTGGTAAGTGGCCAAGCCCTCAGTGTCACTCTGACTTTTTCCTTTGAGAAGAGGCAAAGTCTAGAGACTAAATCCTAGGATATTGGAGCAAGAATAGTATATGGAAAGTTATCAAGATCATGTTTACCCAAATAAATATTATAAGCCTTTAAGTTTTAATTATTCTGATGTAGCTCTTGTATATTTTATAAACACACTTTTCTGTAATTTCATCTGTCTGTCTTATCTTGTTTGGTCAAGTTAGCTTAACCAATTTATTCCTTTAGCCTTAGTTGCCTGCATTATGGATGCTCTTTTACAGTGAACTTTACCAACAGTCCCTGCCAACTCATTGAGCCATATGAAAGATAGACACATGGCTGAATCTGTTCAATATAAACTTGAGAAGAGGTTTTATCACTGAGCATTTGAAGGAAACACATACCACATCACACACTCTCTGTGACTACAGGCAATCTAGAGAGCAACATGGTTATGTACATCTGTTGCCATCACCCGAGAGGCCTGGTGCACACATAAATGCTCATGTTATTCTCAAATATTTAACAACCATTCTGTAGCTGTAACCATTCACTTTTCCGTATTTTTTCATGCTTAAGTGTTACAGTTTCAGAAGAGACTATTAATCTTTTGATTAATTGCCATTTATTCAGTATTTATGTTATTGTTAACTCTGTTCTATTTTTCTCTTTCTATTCCCAAAGTCCAGCAACTCCGGCTATGATTTTATCTGCATGTCTTGTTCCATATTCTTTCATCAGCTTTCAAAGAAAGAAGTGAAACAAAGAAGTTGAAAGACTGGTACAAGGTCATGCTGATCCTAAACTGACTGGATTTTAACCAAAATCTTCTAACATCAAATCCAATGAAATGTTAAGATTTGAGAAAATAACAACAAAGGAATAAGCACACAGAATTCTGAATAGTAGATATTACCTCATCTGTATGAAGTACGCAGTATGGTTAAGACAATCTGATAACAATAATCCAGGAAAGAAGCTGCCTTACTTTATTTAATAAACCAAGATCTCTAAGTAAGAAAACATATGAGTTAATGAGAGCTAGCTTTCTCACAGTATAGGTGGCTTCTTTTCCTTCCAAACAGTAATGAACTATAGTTGTAATATGTATGGATGTTATAGAACAATACATGTAAGTCCAGAGGCTGCAATTCCCTACTATGCAGTTCAGCATGGTTTTCTATTCCCTTCAGCCCTGAGGTGACTTCAATACTCTTCTCAATACAAGACTCCAAAAAGCCACTATCAATTGATCACAGTTAACAGTTCAAGATGAAAGCAATTTTCTTCTCTGGTTTCAAGTAAGTCTTTGTCTGTGTAAACATCTCTGGTACTAGTTTTGCTTCTAAAAATATTTACCTATGGAAGGATCATGTCCAGGGGGGTTTGAATTACATAGATGTTTATTATCATAAAGAAAACCGGCACTATTCATTAGGAAACTCAATGTGGAGTCATAAAGGCTGAGCAAATTTTCCATTACTAAACAGCATCCGTGCCTTCTAATCAGAACCTAACTGCAGCCACTTGCCACTTGTGTTTCTTCGATGTCCTTCAGCCAGTCAGAGGAAGGTGAGTGTCTGAGCTCTGTACCAGCGGGAACCAAAGACAATGAGTCAGACGCATCTGAGCACGGTGAGCCTCATCCCAGACATCCTTCCTTGCTCACTCGTCAGCCCTTGCCTGCAACCTCAAAACAGAGAAAGGGAAGAGAAAAGTCTGGATGCATTCCCCAGCAGAAATCCCTGAGCTCTGCTAACTGAACTCTTAATCAACTGACAATTTTCCCTGGGCTTTTCAGAAAAGCTAAGCAAAGGTCTGGAGATAAACTTCTAATAAAAATTAAAGCAATTATTCATTGAGGTACAATAGGAGAATCAACATTTCCTGATAGGCAACAGGGAATTGTACAACCCAACAGCTGTGCACTTACATGGAAGCTCTCTCATGGGTGTTTTCAAGCCTCAATCCGGACAATGATAAGGGAACTATATTGGAAATGTGGGGCTGCTGATGGCTCAGGTGAGTCAGTCCAGACCCAAAAATCATACTTCAAAGGGTTGTCTGCATGAAGAGAAGCATAACAAAAAGGAAGAGAGAACAGCTCCACACCACCAACCCTAGCATGAAGGTCCTCTTATCATTCCGCTCCAGTCCCTGGAATTATGAGGAGGGAGTGAAAGCATTCACTAATCAGGGCAGTGTGCTGTGCTATTCACAAGCTTATAACTGGCAGTAAAACAGAAAAGCTCGTGTCTGCTCTGCTGAGTAATTTCCACACTGAGGCCCTGAGCAGAGATGTCGTGTCATTTGTAACATCTGCCTTGGCATCCAGGAGCCAAAGTAAGCCAGGGACTTGCACTGCTACACTCCCTCTTCTTAGGACAAGGCTAGAGGACTGGAGGTTATTTATAAAGAAAACTAGTCTGCCAGGCAGGAGGGGTGCGGGGAGTGTAGCTGTGGAGGTGGGAGGGAAGGGATGATAGGGAAAAACAAAAGAGGAGGCAACAAGACAAGCATGGTGGCTCATGTCTGTAATCCTAGCTGCTCAGGAGGCTGAGATCTGAGGATCACGGTTCAAAACCAGCCGGAGCAGGAAAGTCTGTGAGACTCTTACCTCCAATAAACCACCAGAAAACCGGAAGTGGTGCTGTGGCTCAAGCAGTAGAGAGCTAGCCTTGAGCAGCCCGACGACCGACAAAAAAAAAAAAAGAGGAGGCAACAATGCTTGATAAGAAATGTACTCATCATATAGGGATACAGGTGGACCCACTGCAACAATGAGATGTAGAAGAGGTTATGTCGAAAAACGAACTTTACAACTTTATCTCTCAATCGGCTTTCCATAATTCCTTGGATTGTCATGGTAGACAATTATTTTCATAGAGGATTATGCCCTAATGATGATAATGGAGCCAGATACCACTCTAAGAGCACTTGGCTTTTAACTGTAATCTTAACCCATTGTAGGTATTCTAAAATGCATACCCTAGATAAAAACCTATTACCCTTAATGTACAAACAAGTTCCCTGGGGATCTGTTGGAATACGAATTTTGATACACTCCAGGTGCTGGTAGCTCATGCCTGTAATCCTGTAATCAGAGGCTGAGATCTGAGGGTTGGAGTTTGAATGCCGTTGGTGGAGACTGAGATTTATCTTCAATTAACCATCAAAAAAGCAGGAATAGGGGTGTGGCTTGAATGATAGAGAGCCAACCTTAAGCAAATCATGGAAATCAGAACATAAAGCCCTGAGTTGAAGCATGAATTTTTTTTTAATGTTGATTCTGAAGTTTGGGCTCCCCAGCTTAGGTAAAACATTCATCCTCAAGTGATACAATGTTGTTCATCTGCTCCTCACCCCCAGCCCTTAAAGAAGTGAAGTATTGAATAATGGTTTCTGACCTATATAACTATGACTTCTTTGAACAAAATAGGAGGTTCAGGGAACCATCATAACATAGATTACATCTTGCCAACCATAAATCTTACTCTTCATATAAATGAAAGAGATATACTGTAAAAGAGGACTCTACCCAGGCTGGAATGGGTGTGACCACTTCCTGATGAGCTTCAGGGTAAGTAAAGATGTGTTGGTTATGCATCCAAGCCTTATACCCAGGCAACAAATTGATTATTCACAGAGAAAATGAAAAGTAGAACCAAGAAACTTTTTTTTTTTTTTTTTAGCAATTTGTACCTAGGAAGTTTCTCCAAGTAACACAAGGCACATCAAAGCCATCAGCCATCCTATCTAAAATTTACAATCTCAGGGACCTTTCATCATAGCTTCTCTTGGCCTTGAACCATAACACATTTAATCATTCTCAACCAGATGGCTCTTTAGTGCATGATTCTGAAATAGACACCCCAAAGCATGTAAAGCATGAAGATTTAGATGACCTCAAGAAAGTCATCAACAGGAAAAGAAAAACAACCTGTTGTTTCTATTTCTTGGAGTTCAGTTAATTATTTTTCTTTCTTTTTTTTCCCTTTGGTTGTCACTGTTTTTGATTTCTGTACCCTTTGTCTTGTATATAAGTTTATCTGATTGGAGGAAGGGAAGGGGAATCACAGAAACAGTGGGACAGAAAGTGAGCCAATGCAACAGTGATGCTCACTAGACACTATGTTGGAAATGGACTTTACAACCTGGCGGGGAGGGGAAGGAGGGGAAGTGGGAGAAAATGAGGGAGGAGGTAACACTTTTCAAAAAGAAATGTACTCATTACCTTACTTATGTAACTGTTACCATCTGTACATCACCTTTACAATTTAAAAAAAGAAAAAAGAAAGTCATAGACAGGATAGAGAACGGAATATCTAATGCACTTTTTGTTTGACATATTCCTGCTGTTTTCCTACAACATTTCCAATGGGACTATTATTGCTGCAGCATCTCCTGAAAAACTGGCTACATAAAACAGCCAATACTAGAGTGAAGGGTTGCTGCGGAAGGATTGCCAAATGGAATAATTGTAATCACATTTATACCAAATGATCCTTACACTGGAATGATTTTAAACTTTTCCACTGCCCTTTCTATATCCAAAATATTCTATGTTAATCATGGCTGGGTTCTGCCTCACAGCTTCGCTGAGAGGTTCATCAGTATTCGTCATTCCATTTTACAGATGGGAGGATTGGGCACAGACACATTAAGTGTCTGCCCAAAGCAAGAGCTGGAATCAGAAATGGTGCTTGGGCCTCTACTCTCCTCCTTAACCAACCGAGACATTCTGGCTCTGTGACTCCAGTTTCTTCCACTCACCAGGCCTGCCAACCACTCTAACAGCCAACAACAGACGAGTCATTACAAGCTTCTATGTAGGGAAAAGCAAACAAAAGCCAGTTTTTTTTTTCATTCTATATAACTCTAGGGGAACTTTTAATCACCAGATGTCAATCTGGAACCTCTCCTGAATGTTCCAGCTCTCATGCCCAGATGGGAAAAGGTGGAATTTTAAGGGTACATTCTGTGAAGATCCTAAGTCTAGAACCAAGGAATGGATCCAGACTCACCAGGACTTTCATTGCCCTTGCAAATATGCTAACTAACCTTTCTAGACTATAAATCTCATCCCCAGATTTGGTCTGTTGTGTTCATTTGTCTGTGAAACAGAGTATTGTGTTGGGAAGAGATTAGGCTCTATTATTGACAGAGCTGAATGTATTACATGTCCTTGCCTCTCCTTAATTTTGCAACGTTGGGCAAGTTAATTGACCTTGTTAGACGTCAGTGTGCTCATTTTTTAAAACATAAAGTTTCCACAAGCAATTTTCACAATAAAACAGCATGTATTCAGTAGCGCTAAACAACTCAAATGTTTCTGATGCATGATAGATGCTCTCTCAATGAATGGTCTTTTTCTTCCATTCCTTGTTGATATTCATGAATAAAATATCTTGAAAATATCAGGTAAAGAGAATAATGTTAATATATTAATCCTATCTTAATAAGCATTCACACTGGGTCAAAAATATATCAACAAGTTATCTCATATAGAAGCAAGGTAATTGAGATAAATTAACTGGAAAAAAATAGAATACCAAAAAAGATCGAGTTAATTGTCCTCAAATAAATGAACTGTTTTCATTCAATAAATTATGATTTCCTATTAGTCTTCACCTCTGCTGAAAGACACAGTGAAATGTGTTCAGAATCAACTAGTGCATAAAGAAAAACCTCCTAATGTGAATGGCAAAAACCTACAATATTTTGTAGGGGAGAATGCATAGAGCTTTATGGAAAAAATAGACATAACCTCATTTTAGACTGACTGACAGTATCTATGAGAACCTGCAATTTTATTCATGGTCTAAAATAATGGCAAATGTGTGATATTCTTCAATTAGTTAAGAGATTGTTAATGAAATAAGGAATTCTCAGAAATAGCCTCATATGGCTGGAAGAGGACAATAGCTTGTAATCCTGATTTGTCTCTAGCCACTCTTTTTATATTATAAAATTTGAATGTGTAGTCCCCGATTTCCTCATATAAATGGGATAGATGAGTTCTTTCCAGGAGATCTGAAGTATGAAGTCAGTTTAACCCTGATTTAATATGTTTCTAGAATTAAAAAATAAAAGGGAACTTTCAAACTCCTTTCAGCATCAGACAATCTTCTCAGGATAAGGTATGTCTGCAATATAAATTTCCATCTATCTAAAATTACCGAAACAGCCCTTTAGTTGAAAGATAGGATGATAGACTCAAAGTCATAGTATACAACATAGAGAATGCTCTGTCTGACACACAGATGCTTAATAAAATATATGTATATATACATGCATATGTATATATGTACCTAAATATGTGTATATATGTATACATATATACATATATGTATAGATGCATAGGTACATATATACACATATACATGTATATATATACATATAGTTAAATATGTATATATACATATATGTAATCCCAAACATTAGCTCTACAATAGTGTTCAATCCTTCTTATATCAAGCAGTATATATAATTTCAGTAGTATTTGGATATGACATGAGCATCAGATTAAATTCTTTAAAAGAATTTGCCATCATTTGATTTAAAATTTCCTAATACTCTTATAAACAGATAAAATCAGCTGTCTTTGAATTATAGGGTAAAATCTACAAAGGACACCTTGTTGTCCTTGGCATATAAGTTTATTCTCCATGGCAGAGGCTCTGAGGGAGGAAAATTGGGATGAACTAGAGGACTCGTATTTGAAAGTAAAGGACTCTTCTTTTAGCTATTAGGGAAAGGAGTGATGGAGCACAGAAAAGCAAGTTAACCTAGGTTAAGTTGGAGAGAAAATAAGTTTTCTGTTACATGGACAACTGAATAATGAATAATCACTCACCTAAGCTAAAACAAAATAGTGAAGTGGACAAAGATAAACAGAGAAGGTGGCTGCAAGTTAATATTCATGGGAATATGACATACAGACTGACTTTCAAATGCTTTGACTCAGAGAATTCAGAAAGCAAAAGCAAGGAACAAGTAGGTGTACAGAGTCACTGTGGTGGGTGAGTGAGTCATACTGCAGGTTTCTTGACTGCAAATGGTATTGTCACAGTGTCTGCTTGAGTTATTTGATCTAAGCTTTAAAAAGAAACATACCAAGTCTTGCTTTCAGAAAAGAGACCCTAAGGAGTTTAACAGAAATTATAGTTTCTTTTCATCAACACTGCTACACGTCTTACTGCCACCAGCACTAATTATTGTAGCTCATAACTTCTGTACTCCTGCTTCGATTTAAAGCTTCAAGAATACTCACAGCTAAACAGTAGAAATCCAACCCTGATGCAGGCTTTTGGCTCTCCCTTTAAAATGCTTTATATAAGAGGGAGAATCCTTATCTGGAACAGTTTTGAACATACCATAGGTCTTAAATTAGACCTCTCTTTGAAGCTTAGTAACAGAACAGTAGATAGGAACACAGATATAGCTGAAAGTCATATTCTGATGATACTGTAGCAGTGCCTTTTGTATATCAGTGTGAGAAAAAGAAGAGCCTATGCCAAGAAACTGCAGACACTGAACAGCTATGCATGTTTGGGGAAGAGTTGTCCACTGTGGAGAGCATTTCCTTGTGATTTATTGCTAAGAAGTATGTCCATAAAGACGTTAGGTTAACTATTTTCTGGAGGAAAGTATTTCCCAAGAGGAATTAAGTATTTTAGTAACAATGCTGTTGAGAGTAGAGTCTCAGCAAATCCTAAACAGAGCAACAGTCTTTTATCTGAATGTTTTTAAATTAACATTGTTCTGTCTTTTCTTTCTTCTAGGTCAGAATTTCCTTTCATCTATGTAATTCTTACTATTCTTACCATATTCTATATTCTCCATCCATTTAATGCTCATCTCTCTCTCTCTTTTTCTCATAATTTGTTTCATTATCTAACATAGAGCCTGATTTAGAAAAACAATTTATGGGCCTTGGGTGTAGCTCATTGAAATAACATGAGAATAATGTGCAATGCCCTGGGCACAATCCCTAGTGTCAAAAAAAGAAAAGATGCCGGGTGCTGGTGGCTCACGCCTGTAATCCTAGCTACTCAGGAGGCTGAGATATGAGTATCACGGTTCAAAGCCAGCCTGGACAGAAAACTCTGTGAGACTCTTATCTCCTATAAACCACTAGAAAACCAGAAGTGGCGCTGTGGCTCAAGCGATAGAGCACTCACCTTGAGCTGAAGAGCTGAAGGACAGCGTCCAAGCCCAGAGTTCAAGCCCCAGGACTGACAAAGAAATAAAAAAGAAAAGACAATAGGTCATGTGGATGTATTTATAAATGATAGATATCTAGATAAAGAGATAGACAGATAGATACATAGATACATAGATAGATAGATAGATAGATCATAAAGCATCTAAATTGACTATAACCTCATTCTCAAAGACAGCAAATATTATTATAGAAAATGAGTACTTTTAGAAGGAACACAAATCTAAAATTAAATATCATTTTATATCTTTAGGCAGAAAACATAAAACATAAAATCATCTCAGAACATTCTTAAAAATGTGTTTTCTATATTTAAATTTCCTTAAAAGCTGTAACATTTCATCAAGATGTCTTAAGTGGGTGAAGATGATCTCATTTAACAGATGAGAAAGAAAAAGCACTTCAAACAACTATTTTGATGGCAAAAAATAAATCAGATGTAAAGTGATGCTTTCAGTTCAGACTCAGAGAGTTGTGACGTAACTCTTACCACCTAGGTCAAGAGTGGATTTGCAATTGTCCCTTGGATCCAGCAAGAAGTTTGCTGAAATTGCCTTGAAAATATTTTCCAAACTGTAGATCTGATAAAAATTCTTTGAAAAATTATGTTATCTTTGCCATCTTTTCCCCTTTGTTATAAGATCTTGATTTCACAGAGTGAACATAAGAACAAGAATATCCCGGGGCTGGGAAGGTGGCTCAGTGGTAAAGCGCTTGCCTTGCATGCATGAGGCCCTGGGTTCGATTCCTCAGCACCACATAAGCAAAAAGAAAAAAGCCAGAAGTGGTGCTGTGGTTCAAGTGGTAGAATGCTAGACTTGAGCTGAAGAGCTGAGGGACAGCACCCAGGCCCAGAGTTCAGGCCCCACAACTGGACACCCCCCCCAAAAAAAAAGAATATCCCATGCCATCCCTATCCTATTATCCTGATTTCTGGAAGTATCATAGAACTCATCATGGAACAAATACATTGACAGACATTCAAATACAATCTGTTATTTAGAGCAGTTATAGAAAGTACTGGGTATTAAATAGTCAATAACTCGTATATTCTACAATAGGTATATTCTCCTCTTTACTGCTAAATAATTGGATGATATGATCTTTAAAATGAACTCTTATTGTTGCATTGTTCTATAGCATATTGGTTACTATAAACCTAACAGCTTAACACTTATCGTTTCTGTCCCCCTGGTCTCCAGTGAAGAGAAAGAAGATGAATTAGAATTTTAAATGACTCTTTTCATCATGCATCACATGGCTGGTCTTCATATAACCTGCTGGTATTTTTGAACAGATACAATCTCAAACCAACACAATATGTGTAACCTCATAAGGCCTATCAGAAGAAATATATTTATGTTCTTTAAAGTATTTGTAAAAATTATTTTTTCTGCATTATCTATCATCCAAAGCAAAATATAAATATTAACTGGTTCTCTCCATCTAGGGTTACCATAGAAGGAAGGGGAGAATAGTTTAATAAGTGATCAGGTTAAATTTTCAGAGATAAACTTGTTTGTTGGCTTTTTTCACTATATCTCTTCAGAATGGCTGTTGTCTCAATCCTGTCGATATTCATCCTCTAAGGAACTCTCTCCAGAATTAGATGAGAAAGATTACCATTGAGACAAGTACCTCAAACCAAATTTGTTCAAGCACATTTTGAGGATTGTCTACCTTCTCTAGAGGCTTTCTAGCTCATAGGTGCTACTTCACAAAATGTAGCTGATGAATGGGCCTGCTGCCCTGGCATGGTGTGTGGACCCAGAATAATCCTGTTCAAGAGAATAGCAGAAGCTCTACACATACTCAGCCATGGTCAACAAAACATGTAGTAGAAAAACTTTCATTAATCTCAGTCTCTCTTTTATGGTTTCTTGGCAAGAGATTTTAAGGAGAATGGATTTCATTGAGTCTTTGGCCTTTTGGTTTTCACAACACTCAAACTAATGTGTTCTCTCTTCTTTTTACAACTTCAGGCCTTTGGATTTTAGTGCTATTTCAGGAATTTCTTGTATGCCAGTGCAAATGTTTGCTTGGTAACAGGTAAACACCAAACCACCTATTATGACATAATATTAAAACACTACCAAAGGCCAAACACTCTGTCAATGGTGGGGGGGTGGGGCGATAAATAATCGCAGTAGGCAGGGAAACAGGTTCTATAATGAAGGAATAGCCAATGTATTATAGGATGAAACAAATACTGAAGGGGTCAGGAAAACCACCCAAGAAATTGATGTTATGTAGAAACAAAGCCAGACAAAGTATGAGAGGGCATTTCAAGCAATAAGAAGTCTGTGTATCAAAAGGCAGACAGAAATGCAACTGCATACTGGGTCATGAGGAATGAATAATGGAAAGGATGGTTTCAACTCAGTTACTTATGGAGAGCTCTGAGTAATGGAAAAGCATGGAAGGCCTAACTTCCCTGTAAATGAGCTTAATTCCATTCTGTCCACAGTGGTGTGATTGGTGGGCCAGAAGGGGGGCAACTACAGAACACAGGTTTAGTAGTGTACAGTTGTAGTCCCAGATGCATAGTAAGCTACACAACAGTGCTATCTAAGACAATGATTTGAGACCAGTCTGGCAACATAACAAGACTCTGAAATAGAAGAAGAAGGGAAAAAAGGAGGAGGAGGAGGAGAAGTACTGGTGCTTTATGACAATGTAGTACTACTATTGTATTATCAACTAAAATGGCATCAGTGGCACCCATGAAGGCAGAAATTCTCAAGGCTCTTTCTCTTTAGTGAAAATGAAGTGCTAGATACAGTGAGCATCACAGGTAGAGTGCAATCAGGCAGATATTTTCCAGAGAAGCGATTTGTACTTAGTGTGGTCCTCTTTCTCTCTTCATTCTGGTTACTCAAGAAGCTGGGAGGTGGAGGGTTGAAGTTTAAATCCAGCATAGGCAGAAAAGTTCAATAGACTCAATCTCAAAAATAACAGCCAAAAGCAGGGTTGGAAGTATGGCTTGAGTGGTAGAGCATCAGCCAATCAATGCAAGTTAGTACAAGGCTCTGATTTTACACTTTAGTACCACCACACACAGAAAAGAGGGAAATGAAGAGAGAGAAAAGAAAGAAGGAAAGAAAGAAAGGAAGGAAGGATGGAAGGAAGGAGAAAGAAAGAAAGAGGAAGAGAGGGAGAGGGAGGGAGGGAAGAAGGGAGGGGAGAAGGGAGGAAGGGGAGAAGGGAGAGGAAGGGGAGAAGGGAGGAAGAGAGGGAGTGAGGAGGGAAAGGAGGAAGGGTGAGTCACTTACATTGCATTACAGCAGATTTGTGGACGGAAGGGAAGCCAGACTAGATTCGGAGCTGAGTGCTAGAGGACATTAAACTACAACAAACTACAAGTGACTTAGGCAGAGTAGAAAGCTAACGGAAAATTTTGAGGACTATTTTAGAGATAGAACCAATGAGACTTGTGAAAAGTACCAAACTGGATGCAGTGGAAGAGATGAGGTAAATGGTGCAATCCAGCATGAAGTTCAACTTTCTAGCATGGAGGCAGTATATAAAAAAGTAGGTTGGGGAAGTGGCGCTGTGGCTCAAGTGGTAGAGGGCTAGCCTTGAGCAAAAGAAGCTCAAGGAGCCAGGCGCCGGTGGCTCACGTCTGTGATCCTAGATGCTCAGGAGGCTGAGATCTGAGGATCGCGGTTCAAAGCCAGCCCAGGCAGGAGCGACCGTGAGACTCCTATCTCCAATACACCACCAGAAAACTGAAAGTGGTGGTGTGGCTCAAGCGGTAGAGCTCTAGCCTTGAGCTGAAGAGCTGAGGGACAGCGCCCAAGTCCAGAGTTCAAACACTGCGACGGACAAAAAAAAAAACAAAAAAAACAAAAACGTAGGTTTGATTATGAATTCCATTTCGACTGACTGCAGTTGAGATGTCTGTGAAGATTCCAATTTGGAAGACTGTTAGGGTATATTATTATATGGGTTTGGAGCTCCAAAATGAGATCTAGGCCTGAAACTGGTAATTGTGTGTCATAGATCTATAACCCAAACTGAAGAGCGTTTAGGAGATTAAACACCGTGTGGCCAGAGGAGAGCTTTTCTTTGAGGGACAAAGAGCACCTAACGAAATACACTGCACTGACCCCCTGGAAGGGGGACCTAGGACTCAGAAGCTAGCATTAATGGGGTTCTCTGACCTCTGCATTCATTTCACAACTGAGCTCAGAGGGTAGTTGGGACAGAAGTGTGAAGAAAGGAGAGTAAAAGCTGCAGGGAAGTCATTTCTCCCCCCAAAACTTTGCTCTGGAGTTTCATAGCTTTGGCCAATCTTGCCAATAGGTAGAGATATTTGTTATTAAAACCTTCCCTAAAAATGTTCTCCTGCGATTTGCTCTCTAAGTTGAAAGTAAGGTCTCTGGGTAGAATGAGAAGATGAGTATGACGTTCTGATCATTTATATGGCAATATTATAGGTCAAATATTAGCCAAATATTCAGCCTCAAAAATTAGTCATTGTTATTCTTACATTCATTGAAATCTATCCTGATTTTTGGCAAAGACATATACATATATATTTATATATACATATACATATATATATATATCCTCTATATGCAAAGATATGTATATAAATGTCTATGTGCTGATGCAGATGTATATAGTTATATATGTGTATATGTTGACATACATGTGTATATACATACATGTGCATACATATAAGCATATATATATATATACAGATAGAGCTAGAGATGATACAGATAGAGATAAAAATAAATACACCATAATTTTAGACTTATTTATTTGGTGTTTAGGGACAAGTTTTCACTATGCAATGCAGGGTGGCTTGAAATTTGAGATTATACTACCTCAGCCTCCAGAATCCCAGAATTACAGTTAGGTACCACCACACTTGGCATTTACCTGAATGTTATAATGTCAGAAGTACAAAGATTAAATTCAGAACATTATTTTCATTTTTATCTCTGTTACAGAATAAGGACACGATAAGTTACTTTTCTCTTTGGTCCTCTATGCCTAAATTTACAATGTATGACCCCTAATTTTTTTCCTCTACATATTTTTAGAGGAGAGTTAATTGATAGGTAGGCACGAGTAAATACTTATTTACTACCTCAGCTATTAAGTATTTTACCCAAGGAATATACATTAAACACCTATTAGGTACTACATGTGTATAAATATGAAACTCGGAGAATAGTGAGGTTTTGATACATGTTTTTCCTTAGGTGAAAGTGTATTTTCTCCAGAAAGAACTCATTCTTCAGGTTTCAGGTTCTTTTTCTGTAAGTCAGGCTTGACTTATGGGTTTGGAGGGTGCCATTGTGGAACAAAATCATTTATTGTCCAGAGTGATATCCTGAGAAAGTAATCTTGAAACTGCAGCTGCTGGGGGTCACAGCCTAACCACACTTTGGGGGATTTTTAGCAAAGATAGTGCCAATAGTTCACAGCTAAAAAGACATCCTGATAACAACATGATCTAAAATAGAAAGATTCAAACTTTTCAAGGTGGATTAGGAGAAAGGCAATCAAAAAAAATAAGAAAAGGATAATGAGGACAAGGGCCTTCCTATGCCTATGGCTCTCTAGCCAGATATAACTGTCTGAAGAATGTCGATCTGTCTAGAGAGACAATTTTCGATGGTAGATGGGTTCGTATGTACCTGATGAATGCCCCCACTCTTTCCTAGACTCTTTCTTTGCCATCATTCTCATCAAATAGATGAGAAGTTGTATTTCTGAATGTCATCAGGCCAACTTTTCCTATTTTTAAGAAAGACGAAATACAGAGGCCAGGAGGCAGTGCTGATAAGAGAGACTTGGTCTTTCAGCCCAGAATGATCTGACTGGGAAATTAGGCGTGCTTTCTTCCACATTATTGCTCTTTGCTAATGCATGTTTCTTGCTGCACATGAATACATTCTTTTTTCTTTTGGTAAGAGAAAACTGATTCTGTGTTTTGAGAACAACTGTCCCACCATTTGATGTGGTCGTGAGGTCTGGACCCAGTTTTATCCTCAGTGTTGTGCAAGCTCATAGTTCACAGTAAATAGGTTTTGTGTTCTTCCTTGGCATTCAAAAGTATCAGATTAGAATAAATCATGCCTGGAAAATGGCTGTTGCAACTATTTCTACCATGAAGGACCATGGTGAAAGCTCCTTTATTTGGCATCATTGGGACAAGCTTGGATCCCACTTTCAATTAGTTTATTTAAATTTGTCCTCTCACTAGCCTTGTATCATGTAAATAAATCTCCTGTTTGCTTGTGACAGTCTAAATTTCTCCTATTCATGTCAATTATCTAAAAACCTGTTCCATATGACACTGAATATGATGACCCCATTTATGTTCACAGAAAGTTTAGGTAATTGGATTTATGTTGAAGAATTCTTAGGTCTACTGTATTTTGAAGTAGAATTGGGAGACCAAGTAAATGGTCTCACAAATGTAAGAAAGAATGGATTGTGCCTTTAACTTCATGGCTTATTTGTGGCCTTTCTGTTCTAAAGAGATCAGTTATTAAAGCAACCCTGCTAAACAACATGATTCTTAAAAAATGGTTGTTATTTGTTTTCTTTTGTGTGTATGCTGGTTCTGGGGCTTGAACTCAGGGCCTGGACATTATCTCTGAGCATTTTTGTTCAAGGCTAGTACTCTACCACTTAAGCCACAGCTTCACTTCTGGCTTTGTGGTGGTTAATTGGTGATAAAAGTCTCATGGATTTGTGTTTCTAACGCATTTATAAGATTATTTCTTTGTTGCTTTGTATGTCCCTCCCCCACAGTGTAACCCCCGCTTTCACTATATTTGATGTCAGTATAACTTGTGGAGGAGATGGGGACAAACAAGTCATTTAAGGATTCAGGTGGACCTGTTGCAACAATGAGAAGTACAAAATGTCATGTCAAAAACGAGCTTTACAATGTCGGTGTGGGGGGGGGGGGAGGATTGGGTGGGGGGGAGGGGGGAGGCTGGGAAGGGAGGTGAAGGGTAAACAAAGGAGGAGGCTGCAATGCTTGGTAAGAAATGTATGCATTATCCTGCCCATGTAATTATAACCCCTCTGTACAGTATGTTCTCAAATAAAATAAAATTAAATTAAAAAAAAAAGTCTCATGGATTTTTCTTTGAACTGTGATCCTCAGATCTCAGCCTCCTGAGTAGTTGGGATTATAGGCATGAGCCTTCAGTGTCCAATATCATGAGTCCTTCTTTAGAGGCTGGTTGTTATTTGGTTTTTTTTTTTTTTTTCCTAATTGGGACCAGAGTTTTAACTGAGGGCTTCATGCTTTGGCTGATACTCTACCATTTGATCCACACCTCCAGCTTTGTTTTCTACTAGTTATTTTGGAGATGGAGTCTAATGAATTTTTCTGTCCAGCCTATACTTGAACTGTGATCCTCTAGACCTTAGCCTCCTGAGTAGATAAGATCTTAGCAATCTAGCTTTGTAGAGGTTTGCACTTGCCACTATTCAAAAATCTAGCTGATACTTCAGAAATATTAGTTTGCCTCAAGTTTTCTCTCTTTTACTGTAGTTAATGTAGAACATCTAGAATTTTCCTTTTGCTTCTGCTTTGGTTCTTAAACAAAAGGATTCCATTATCTTCCAGTCTTTCTTCAGTATTGTCTATAAGTCATTTATTATATTACAGCATTTCCTGAAATTTAGCAAATTCTTGAAAAGAAAGATTTAATCTTCCCAGGAGAAGCTTGGGAAGATTTATGGACGCCTATTCTTAACATGTCAAAATGTGGCTTGGCTGCTAAATTTACTCGGACCGCCTACACAGCTGAAGATTTCTGGTACTGTTAGAAATAATGGCTTTAGGAGATAACCAAATAGTATTAGAGAAATATTTGAGAGAAAACAGATTTTTTTCATTTGCAGAAGTATTTCTTGCTTTACAAAAGAACATTACATTTTTAGGAGCTCATTAACGTTGTTTTCCCTTATGTTTGACCCCAAATTAGAGTTTAGATTTCTTAATTTTCTCTTTTAAAATCATCTGCAAGAGATTGGTAACAGGGTTCCAAGTTTTCAAATGCCACACAAAATGAAAGCATTAATTCTTAAGTATTATTAGGGAATGAATTGAATTTTGTGAGGTAGCCTTTTTATGATCTTCGTTTTTTTTTTCAGTGCTTAATCATTATAGGTAATTTAAAAATAAATACTTCTGCAAGTGAACCAATAAAAATATTTCAGTCATTGAACAAAAAGCTAAAAACCCAATTACTGGATTATTGAACATTTTTCAGTGGCTGTAGTTCTTTTTTCATTCTTTCCTTGTCTTTGTTCTCTATTAAACATCCAGTTTCTCTTCACTTTCATTGGCCTTTCCCCGCCCTCCATTTCACAGAGGAAACTGGTACTCTGTTACACAAATGTGCTCCCTATTTCCAGTGAAACCGCATTTAGTCAGTCCCTACAGAAGGAACAGGTAATGAAATTCTCTCTCTCGAGTGTGTGTAGACATATCAATCACTTTAAGTGGAAACAATCATTCCTCTACCATTTGGAGCCAACATCTTTGAACACAGAAACTGAGCCACTGTTTCTATGCTAAAAATAGGTTTCCATATAATGCTAAGGCTTACCTTCCAACCACAAGCCACAAAGGTCAAGAAAAGCAGATTTTCTGATAACATTTGATTTGAACTGAGGGAGTGATAAAAGGTGCATTCTGTAATCTGGGTTTAGAGCTGTCTGACAGTTGTGGATTTCTGTGCAGAAAAGCCAGCCAGTCCAGTGCCTTCACACACTGGTGTCTGCTCAAGATGGGTCTAAAAGGTACAAAGCTTTGTATTTCTTTTGCAAGCAGTTGATACTCAGTTCTTCCCATTGTAACACCACCTCCACAATTCAGTCCTTTTTCCTACCTTCTACACTGCCGAAAGATTTTTGGGTTTGTGATGCCACCATTTTCTTCAGAATGTGCTCTAAGCTTTTGTTTCATTATCTTAAGAAAGAGATACCAGAGATAACAGGGAAAAAAAAAACCAGTTAACCTCTTGGATTGCAACCATACCGTCCACTGTGCCTCCCCGGCCTGCCAGCAAGTTTCAAAGCACACACATGTGCCATGTTGCTGGCTCAAAATGTGCTGCTGAGAGCTAGAGAAACACAAGACATGAAGGTTACGGCGAGGGGCTGGCTGCTGTAGACAGCTACACAGGGTCTTGATGCTGTGAAGGAAAGCAGTTCCCACTTCCAGTCCCCAGATACAGAGCAGCATCAATGCAGAACTACTAAAGAGGAAATTAATAATTTATTTCCAAAATTCATTTGCAGCTGCACTTCAGTGAATTAATTACTTTTTGTTTTTTGCTTCTTCTTCAATCCTCTCTCTTTTAATGATCAGGTTTGGAATTAGGAAGAGGAAGGAAGTGGGCTGGAAACGGTGAAAGGGCCGAAGTTCTGGTGCTGCCACATCAAGAAACACAAAGGAGGTTTTGTGTGGATCCTCTAGGGACCTGGTGAGAGACTATAGATAGGCTTACCTTATCCTCATCTTCTTCACCCTAAAAGTGATAGAAAACCATGTTGCACTGTTATAGGTTCTATTAGTATTTTAAAAGAAATTAAATTGGGTAAGTGAAGGATACAAGTCACTAAAAAGAGTAATTCATTGTGTATCACTACTATATCATCTATGTAATTTATTTCTTTGTACTCATTCAAATGGTGTGGTCAGTCAGACAACGCAATTGTTTAACTCTGCTTAAATATTAAAGGGAGGTTGTGTATTGATTTCCAGTAGGGGGGAAAGGGGGAGGATTGAGCACAGCAATTTTCACATAAGGGTTGCTTATCACAACTTGCCAGAAGACTCTACAGTGACAGCATGGCAAGGTTCAAATTCACAGCCATTTTAATAATTTTCTAAACTGGAACAGAAAAGTCACTCAGAGGTATTTACCAAACCCTAGTCTCAGGCAAATCATGTTCTTTCTGCCATATTCAAACCACTGCCACCATGCCAATCCACGTTACTGGTTTAAAGAAAGCAAAAGCTGTGCTTTTTTAATATCCCTTATTCTAAGTAGCCATTTTAATGGGAGAAATAACCTTTGTACTAATGAGATTTTGAAAAAACACAAATGAACGTAAAAGCAAACACTGAATTTTCTCTAATAATCTTGTTGTTCTGGCACAGAATCTAGAGCCATTTGAGTATCAAATGATCCCCTCAGGGCTAAACAATTTCCATGGGCACAATTGGATGTTCTGATATGTGTATCAGCAGAAAGGAGATAAAGTTAAGGAAGAAAATGATGAGAACTTGGTGTTCCATTTTATCCCAAACTTTAGACATAGAGGAAGGAAAAGAGGAAGTACAGAGATAGAAGAATTTCAATAACCAGTGCTGGCCATATTAGAAGCAGGTCTTTCTCTATTCTCCTCAGTACAATGTATCACCACAAGGGCCAAATGACTGTTTAGTAAGAATCTGCTTAGTGTGCATCATAACACATACCTCAGATTGCCAAAATCAGTTGTGGTTCTGGCTTTCACATGATCTGACACATCAGAAGGTCATCAGCTAATTCCAACACTATCTAAAAGAATACTTGATGTACTCTCACCTCTGAGCTAGGAAACAAAGGCCTTGTCACTTTGTGTCTGTGAATACTACAGTATTGTGTATGTCTGCAACTCAAACTACCATGATAGTCCTTTCCTTGGAAATCTAAAATATGCACAATAAGTAACCAAAATAATTCATCCTAAGTTTCTACGTAAAAAACATTTTTCTCTTCCAACACTAAAAACCCTACAGGTCAGATGAATTAATAATTACATCAGTTCTGACTTATGTGGTAGTTATAAATTTAAAGAGATCTATATGAAAGAAAAAAAATTCAATATTATGAATCCACTAATAACCTGCAGGTATTTCAAATGCCAGTAAGTTTCCATTAGTTAGAAACATGCTCTTATTTATTTATTTATTCATTTATTGTCAGTTGTAGGGCTTGAACTCTGGGCCTAGGCACTGTCCCTGAGCTCTGCTGGTTCAAGGCAAGTGCTCTAGCACTTGAGCTATAGCATCACTTCCAATTTTCTTGTGGTTTATTGCAGATAAGAGTCTCACAGACTTTCTTGCCCAGGCTGGCTTTGAACCATGATCCTTAAATCTCAGCCTCCTGTGTAGCTAGGATTACAGGCATGAGCCACCAGTGGCTACTCTCATTTTTACGGAGTCACTAGAAATTCTTGATTCTAAATCTTTACCCAAAAGAACTCATCATCTCAAACAATAAGAAACTGAAAATCTATACTTAAGATACCGGCCATTGTTTAAAACAATCCTAGAACATGGTTTGAAATTTTAATAAAAATAGTTTGTTTATCTGTTTCATGTTGTCAGTGTTAAAAATAAGCAGTGTTAACTGGAGTAATCAATCAAAACATTTCCCTAACATCTTTTGGCAAACGGTTACACCAACAGCTGGAAATTCAGTAGACATCTTTGCTTCCTTGTTTCTTCAGCAAGAACACTTAAAATGCTGTAATGATTGGCTTAAAGGAATCTCACCCTTATGAAAAACTACCCTGCTCCTGCTTTATGCATCTCAAATTTGTCTCCTGCCACTTTCTACGTGCCCTGAAAGCTCCCAGGGCCTTTTGATTACCTAGTACTGCCCCCATGTGGGCTCAGGGAGTCACTAGTCTAAGGAGTCATCTAAGGAGTCATTTCTGTTCCCTTTTTGACATTAGCAAGGGAGAGAAAAGCCTTGATTTTTAATAGTTTATATCCTATACATTGATTGGAATTCTCCAGTGAAATAGAACTCATTCGTAGTCTCAGAATGAGTCAGAAAAAAAGCTAGTGAGGCTGGCAAGTCTGGAAATTAAAAAAATAATAAAACAGGAGAGAGAATAGAAAAATCTAGGCCAGCATTCCGTCTCACCTGGGATTCTTGTTTTCCTCTGCCCAGAAGGTCAAATCTCAACTGAATCAGTATGCAGATCACATACACAGCAAGTACAGTTCCAGACTAGGGAATGTGCTAATTGACTCAACTGCTCTGAGAGCTGGGGTACCAGTTGTCTGACACAGAGCCTCTGAGGGAGACAGGACTTAATGCAGGACAAAATGTTTTTGGTCCTCTGCACCATCACTAGCTTCCTGCTCTTTGCAAGCAGTCTAGTCATATACGATGGTGACTGGACCCCTTCATAATTATCCCCACTTTGAAGACTAATGTGTACACTTGGGATTTTAGAATGCTATTTAATTCAGAAGGAATTGAAATTAATACTAGTGCCCCTTCAGGCTTCTTTCCTTGTACATTTTTTCCCTGTAGTGTTCCAAATAGTACTCTTTGTAAGTGAATTACATTAATAGGAAGGCAGAATCTTAGCATGGCTTATATTAAATATTCTTAGCATTGAGAATATGGTTGTGATATTCTATACCTTTCAGTGCAGAACCTATATGTACATGTGTGTTTATGGATGTAAATATGTATGTATGTATATTACCTTATAGTATTTTTCATAATTCAAACTCAAACTGTCTAAATCTTTTCTGAGATGATTTCTGGAAAGCATCCAATACTTCAGGGATGGAACATAGAATTTCATGATCGATAACTCCTGTTGTGATCCAGAAAACACTGAATCCTTGGAGCTCTCTTTGAAGACAGAGCTACCTTTCTGAATCGTAAGGTAGCTATGCTTGCTCATGCAATAGAAACCATAGTAAAGTGCAGCTTTCAATTGTTGATTAAGTCTGATAACTTACCCTGGCTAATGAGCTGGAGACTTTCCATGCTTTCTTTACCTAACGTTGCTCATTAAATGTACACTTATTAAATATTCAGATAATTGTGGTAGTCATAATAAGGCTAATGATAATGGGATGATGACAATGATGAACAGTGGAAAAGCATCCATGAATGAAGAAGCTTTCAGTTTGCCAAAGCCAACCAAAAGAGGTTAGAGAATTGTCACAAGCCATGTGCAGAACACCTAAGACTTATTCAGATATTCTTTTGCTTTATACTTAAAAAATAAATAAGCTAATAATCATCATCTAAAAGGTTTTCAAGTTTTACTTGGGCACTTAAGGTACAACAAATTTCCAGGCAACAACAAAAAAATAAATACTTCAGCTTATTTTGAGTTAGCATTTTGACCCGAAACTAGCAGAGAAAAGCCTTGTAATTTACGCTCTGCTTCAGTTCCTTATTTATGATCTTTAGATTTTAGGTCAAATGCTCTTGTGGAGCCAAATACCTTATATTAAAGAATGACTTAAACCTCAACTAAATAAGATTTTTTTTCTGGTTTTGGTTGATTTAATCTTTCTTTACTTTTTCCTTTTTCTTTTTTTCTTTTCAGGTTTATATCTGAAATTTTTTTCTTGTAGTTTTCAACTTTCATGTTTGTCAGAGTCTCCAGGTTTGGGGCAGGATGAGATGTGAAGATGTCAGAAAATTCAAGGAAACATCTATTTTGTAAGTCTCAAAAGGATTTGATAAAAATCTAAATTGTCAGTTTTGCCCATCACTCAGTTCTAAAATCTATACTCAGAACCTTTCATGTCTTTCTCATCCTTCACTAGCATCAAACATAATAAAATCAAATAAACTTCTGATGAAAATCAGAATTCAAAATTTACCATGGATTTCTTTTCTGTTTGATACTATTTGATTAGATTCAGATACACTGAAAACAAACAATTCCTTCCAATTCCCAGTCTCAGTAGTTCTTCTAAGTTAGAAAAATTAAAAGAGAGAGACAAATATGGAAATGATACTGTTTATATATTTCTTCTTTCATTTCTCTTACCAAGTTTATGAAATCAATATGCACATTGACGTTATAAATTTTCCAAATTGAAAGTAAGATAGAAAATACACTAACATCAACTACAGTGAAAGCAGGGGTTATACTGTGGGGGAGGGACATACAAAGCATGGAGAGGAGGGTTGGGTGGGGGGGCAGAGGGGGAAGGATGGGATGGGAAGGGAAAACAAAGGAGGAGGCTACAATGCTTGATAAGAAATGTACTCATCTTGCTCATGTAATTGTAACCCCTCTGACCAGTATTTTCACAATAAAAAAAAAAAAAGAAAATACACTAGATTCAACCTTATAATTCATGGAGCTCTTTCTCTTGCATCAGGAAAATTTTAATTCCCCATCATTCAGTAACACTATTTTTTTATTGTCTTGGAAATATAATGGGTTTATTTAAGCTTGTAATGAACTGGCTTAGGAGTTTTGACTAATGGTTGACAATCATGGTGGCTGAGAACAGCTTGTTTGCATTTGTATTATATGTGTGTTGCTACACAATAGTGAAATGCAATCCATTGCTGTCTGTACAATTATTGTGATACTTTCACAACATGACATGTTCACTGACACCGGTTTACCTTTTGAAGCCTGAGGCTTGTAACCTCGTGACATTTGAATGTACCTGTTCCAGAGAAAGCACTGTTTTTATGACAGTTTTGTGATGTGGAATGAGCTGAAAGGAAGTTCAACTGACCCTATTATAACAACATACCCGGATCTGGAGACTTCTAGCTACTTGCATTTACTTTTCTCATATTTGGAAAAGGTTTTAACATAGCTGTAAGAGAAAGAGATCCATTCATCTAACTGAGGGGCATCTGGGTTGGTTGCATATCTTAGCTATGGTTAATAATGCTGCAATAAACATAGTTGTATTGGTAGCTTTAGTGTGGCATTGTTTATGGTCATTTGGGTAAATGCCCAGAAGTGGATCAAGAAAATGTGAGATACACACACACACACACACACACACACACACTGGAATTCTATGCTTCCATCAGAAAGAATGGCACCACCCCATTTGTAAGAAAATGGAAAAACTTGAAAAAATCATATTAAGTGAAGTAAGCCAGACTCAAAGAAACATAGGTCCCAAGGCTTCCCTTATTTGTAATAATTAGTATATATCTAGAATAATTTTAGCAGATGAGCAGAATAGCTCAATAGCTATGTACATATGACCATATAAGATGGTGTTAAGCAAATTGAATTGTAAGACATGGACACAAGAGGTTTATCTTTGTTGTTGTTCTCAGTGTACTACATGATTTCATTTTTCTTTTATGTTTTTCCCCCTATGGTTTTATCTCCTGTTGTCTCTGCATTCGATTTTGGTACCCTGGATATTGTATATATGTTTATTAGAATTAGGGATGGGAAGGGGAGCAACAAAATGGCTAGACAAAGGACAAAGGGAGAATCTATGCAACAGCAATACTCACAAGACAATATGTTGGAAATGATCTATACAACTTGGGGGGGATTAGCGGGAGGCAAAGAGGAAGAAAAATAGGGAAGGAGTAATAAGTTAGACAAGAAATGTACTCACTGCCTTATTTATGTAACTATAACCCCTCTGTACATCACCTTGACAATATTTTTTTAAAGAGAGAAAGGAAAACATAAGAGAGAAAGGGAGAGACAGAGACAGAGATAGTGACAAAGAGAAAGACAGAAAAAATACAGAGAAGACAGAAAGATAATGATAGAGAAAGACAGATATAGAGAGAAATGTTTCACCAAGTCTGAGCTACAGGAACTTGTCAGATTATGTTTTTGTGTGCTCTGGGAAGGATAGCACGATATCAAAAAACATTTATCACAATTGACTTAATATAGTCTCAGTTAATGTTGATAGAACAGTGATATTTTCAAAATTTCCATTTTGGAGGGAGTTCCAAGGGAGGGACAATCTGATTAGGAGAGATAGCTGAGGAATTATAATTATATTGGTTTTGTTTACAAGGTAATATTGCATGATTATACAGTGATAACAACTGAGGGCCAGAAAGAGATTATAGATAGTTGTAAACATTTTCCATTCTTACCCTTTGCTACTTTTCCTAAATTCCACTGCTGGTTTGATAACCCATTTGAAAGCTAATTGTCAGTTGTTTTCTACTACATGACATCCAATATGTACATTAACATAAAAGTAGATGACTTCAATAAAAAATACTCATTTCAATTAACTTACCTAATGGAGACAAACCAAAGAAAATATTTATTTTATGATAGTGACTTTTGTTTCAATTTCTCCATGAAATCTCAATTAATTCTATTAAGTTCAATTCCCCCACAAAAGCCATAATCTGGGTTAATCTGTAAAAATGAATTGCCACTATTTTGAATGGTAAGTATGTTAGGTGCAGTTGCTATAAATAGGCCAATAACTGCGGACAGAGGACTAGAAGACTGTATAAATTTTCATTGAAAGGAAGAGCAGATTCAAAACCAGTTACTGACTATAAGAATTTCTTATCATGGCTGAGGTACTATGAGGGTCTTTACCTACCAGACAGAAGAAAACTTATTCCAATATTAAAGAAAAGTAGTCAAGACCTGACTCCAATAATTTTGTTATGTTCTCCTGAATTCTGTATGGAGAATATTCTGTGCTAGTAATGTTTCTAATAAATTGAACGAAAGCGAGAGTAAAACTAGGAAAACAAGCCTTACTCAATTCTCCTCTAAGATAAAGGATGTCTAGGAGAATCCTAACAAGGATCTTATTAGACATTTTTGCACATAGTTTCTCTACTTGTTCTTTCCTTGGAGTATCTTAAGACCTTTCCTGAAAAAGTCTGCAGAAAAATAGTCTGATATCATGGCCTAATAAGCAAGACAACTGTTAACACTTAATGTCTGGGTATATCTTTTCTAAGTTCTAATCCTGCTAGAGAACAGATTTTGAATAAGTAGTACAATTCCTATTATCTCACTCCTCTTGATAATAGCGAACTACCAGCAGTGTGGGTGGGAGGGAGGGGCATGTGAGAGGGCTCTCGTTTCTTCAACACAGGAACGTGTTTTGCAGAAGAATACAAAATATTTTTAACAACTTAGTCACAGATCTCATCCACATAATCAGATAGGTAGTTGTTCAACATGGAGTTGGAAAAGGTTAATTTATTTCTTTCCTTTTATGGCCTGGACAAGTTTGGAAAAAGCCATCTGCAAATGGCTTTCTTAAGTTGCTGCAGAAGGTAAAGGGCTATTTTTTAAGAGAATTGATTCTACACCCAAGCCTGGGGGATAGAACCAGAGCTAGCCATTTGACCGAGCACATTTTTCCATACCCGAATGTGATTTCCAGCAATCTAGGATTCTGAGGCCCACTTGAGTAAATATTAATGAATCATACTTCATCTATAGAACTTGAATAGGAAGAGAAAATCATGTATTTTCTAGTGAGGAGAGGAAGGTACAGGGATGACCGGACAATGATGATGATGTTGCTAAAGCCCAAGGAAAGATAATGGCTGAACTCTTACCAAGGGGTCATCACCATGAAATAGCAGAAATCAAGTTAATCTATGGAAACCTTTAGATGATCTCAAGATTAGAACTTCCTTTTTGAAAGTCAGTGCTCTTTGTGATTCTCTGTTTATGAAATTCAATACTACTGAAACCATCCTATATCCTATTTGGGATAAAGGGTTACTAGAGATTGAACCCAAGGCCTGGAACATGCTAGTCAAGGAGATAGGGACCTGCTAAGTACCCAGGCTAGTCAGAAGGTCTGCCTGTCTCTATCTTCTGAGTAGTTGAGTATATCACCATGTCTGGCTTCTAAATGAATTCTTAAACTGCCTTTCCCTTTGCTGGCTTAATTAGGACTTTATTTCTCATTATCAAATTATCCTAATGAGAAAAACTTGGAATTTTTTCACATTTGAGAGTAACTTCTGTTTATTTTCACTGCCAAGTCCTCTTTGCTCAAAGGATAATTAAGGGGGATGGATGAAAGAAAAGAAATCTGCTGGAAACTGAGGGAAATTCTCACTATTCTTCTAGGACAAGCCTGAACTGGTAATTGTGGTCTTTCTGCTTATTTGTTGCATGTGCTCATGAGCAATAATTCTCTGTGGGTTGGAGATGAGCTGCACAAATTAGAGAGTTTCAAAAAAGCTAGGAACCATTACAAATCTAGGAAAAACTGTAAAGCTGATAGGTGCTTCCTAATATTGATGTTTAAAAAAATAATCTGAGTATCACATTGAAATGAAATTGTATGGTGGGGCCTATGATTACATATTTGGTACCAGCTTCTACATTATATCATGGCTGTTAATCTGCCAGTTAAAGTTTGAATAGCAAAGACACAAATGGAGGATCCATTCATGAAATTGAATAGTTATTTTCATTTCTTCATTTCGTGGTAGCAAACTAGAAGATGGCCACAGAAACCAGATAAGCTCACAATTTCTAAGCTGTGTGGCTTTCAGAAACTCATTTAACTAATCAGTTTTAATTTCCTCATTTGTAAAATGATGATGATAATATTTATCTTTCAGGATTCTGAAAATTAAATGATATAAAATATGTAAATTTCACAATAGTTCCCATGGTAATCAAAAAGTATTTTTGAACAATATATAATTTCCTACAATAAGTGCTAGAAAAGAAGAAATATATGACTCTACACTAAAGAGTTCACAGACTGTACTATTTTTTGTCAAATATAGTTATAGTAAAATATAGAATTTATAGACAATTAGAATTAATATATGTATATTTATAATTCATATTATAATATCATAAATAGATACTATAGCATCATAATAAAAGACAATGCTTAAAGGAAAAAATGGAGGAGGAAGAAAAAAGTGGAGAAACCCAAGTAATTTATTTATTAAAAATTTTTTTGAAAGATTAGATTTAAAGTAAATCTTTCAGTATGGGTAAAGTTCCCTAGACAGGTAAGGTAAAAGTATAATTATTTATTTATTTATTTATTCATTCATTCATTTATATTTTTTGTCAGTCGGGGGGGCTTGAACTCCAAGCCTGGACCCTGTCCCTCAGCTCTTCAGCTCAAGGCTAGCACTCTACCACTTGAACCACAGCACCACTTCCTGCTTTTTCTGCTTATGTGGTACTGAGGAATCAACCAGGGCCTTATGTATGCAAGGCAAGCGCTCTACCACTGAGCCACTTTCCTAGCCCCTTTTTAAAAATTTATTTATTTATTTATTTATGTTTGTTGGTTGTGGGGCTTGAACTCTGGGCCTGGGTGCTGTCCCTAAGCTCTTCAGCTCAAGGTTAGCACTTTACCACTTGAGCCACAGTGCTACTTCTGGTTTTCTAAGTGGTTTATTGGAGATAAGAGTGTTATGGGCTTTCCTGCCCTGGCTAGCTTTGAACTGTGATTCTCAGATCTCAGCCTCCTGAGTTTACAGGCATGGATTACAGGCACCCAATGAAAGTAGAATTTTTAAATATTGGAAATATTTTATGGAAACCATGGTACTCTGCAATACTGTAGTCCTTCAGTGATACTTCCAGACTTCCAATTTAGCTAAAGCTGGGTTTAATTGGGAAACAAAGCTAGCTTACCTAGAAAACAAAGATCATGATGGGATCCTAAGACCAACTGCTTACCCATTATAGCTTTGATCACACTGTTACGATTACAAACTAGCTGATATATAACTCTGCATTTCCACTAGTACAGGTACTTGATCAATTTTTGTTGGCAGAAGAAATGCATAAATGTGGAAAGGAGTAAGTTTTCTGTAGATGGACAATAATATCTATCAGACAAATCCTAGAGACAGTCTCTTTCTCTGCTTATCCTGTAATAACCCATAGACACTCCAGCATAAATATGCTTCTTGGAGTGACACCAAACACTTTTTATGGAATGATTGTTACATTATATAACAAAAAAACAACCATCCCATTATACAATCCATTGCATGCCTTCCATTTGGCCTCCCTGTGATGATTCAATCTCTTAGTGGTGCTTAAGATGGTAAAGGTTGAGAGAAACTATTATACTCTAAGTAGATTGGGATCATCAGACGAAAACTGTGGTGTGTCAGCACTGTACCCACCATCGCTTGAAATGCAAAGTTCAGTAATGTAGCTTGCAGCTACTAGTTGATTAGAACAGCTTTCTAGCCTAAGACTTTTGCTTTTTTAACATAAAGAAGTGCAAGGATGCTTGTTTTTCAAAAGAAGCAGAATGGCAAAGTCTCCTGTGTACAATACGATTTTAATACAGAAAAGTCTGCTTATTATATCTCACTTTATTTTCATTCTATCTATTGATTTTCCCAGGATTGTGCACACGTATTGAAATACCTTTATTGAATCCCTCCAGGCATTCCAAGTAAACATAAACAGAATAATTAGGAACAACTGTGAAACAACAATTGTAAACTATATCATGCTCACATATTACATTGGAAATAGAAAACTCAGATACAGAAGATGGAACCATCTTAGAGCTAGATGTAAGAAAGAACAGTGCAGGAACAGATCAGCTACAGAGAGAGGAGAGTACAGAGGTCAAGTGTAATGACTAGAGGCAGACAGCCTGGATTGAAACTTGAAGACTTCCTGGCTTTGTGCTATGGGCTCCACTGTACAGTCTGCTATGATTCATGCTCATTATATATAATAAATAATATAAAAATCACTAATCCGCCAGTTATTAGTGGCTCATAGCTGTAATCCAAGTCACTTAAGAGGCTAAGATCTAGCCCAGGCAGAAAACTCTGTGAGACTCTTACCTCCAATTAACAAGCAAAAAGCCAAAAGTGGAGGTTTGGTTCAAGTAGTGGAGTAACCAACCAAAAGGGAAGAAGCCAAGCATAAATGAGGTTAGGCCCTGCCTTAAGACTCAACACCATACTGGCACAAAGAAAACATAAGCAAAACAAGAACAAAAACAAAATCACTGAATTCAGGAGAAACACCACTTTGAATAATCTTGGCACAAAACAAGAGCTAAATGAATGCAGTATAAGCACTGTATACCAGTCTTACAATCTTTATCTTCAGAGTACTGATTCCATAAATATTTATTCCTTCCAAGTACTGCATTCATGTTTCATGCATTCTGTATACCCTTTCTTTCTCTTTCATATACTTCTATCTCTAGCAAGTTTTTGAGACGTTTGTATGTTTGCACAATTGATTTTTCATAATATGGTGTACCTGCCAGAGGCTTCTTGTTTATCTTATATCTTTCACTACAGAGAAATCTAAAACTATATCTTATTATTAAGGCATCTACAGCATTAATACTCAAGTAGTAGAAAACCTATTACCTTGACAACAATCAAAGTGCCTGGAGTTATAGCCCTCATGTAATCAGTATTTACCAAAATATTCTTTGTCAGACAATTGTGGATGCTAAGGGTTCAAATATCAACAAAACAATGCAGAAGCTCAGGGAGCAAGGGAGAGCCATGAAAGGAACTTACCCAGTCTAGTAATGTAGAGACAGAAACTACAGCAAGAAAGGCTACAACCTACAACGTTGCAAACTTTTCTGGAGTTACTTAATGGCAAACATCAGTTTAAATTTATTATCTGATACCTAACTGGTTTGAAGACAGTTAGATGAAAGCTTCTTTCTCTCCCTTCAATAAATGCAGAAAACATAGTTTTTACATATTTGTAATCAAGAGAAAACTGGTAACTATATAATAATTCTCCACCTCAGAAGTTGAAGAGTTAGGTCATGCACAGAGAACTTACCTCTGAGCACTACTGGCTGGACACTATGAAAACAGAATGCAAGGTGCATTTATCCATACACTCATTCATATCTTCTTCCAACAATATATATGTGTATACATATATATATAGGTTTATATGTATGTAGGTATAGATTTATCACAATGAAGCCTTTCATAATAAAAATATAAGTACATAAATACATATTAACAAGATTTTTTAACAGTTGCTTTTGTTGGCATCATTAAAAAAAGGCTGTCATCTTTGGAAGAAAGAAAGAAGAAAAAGGAAGGAAGGAAAGAAAGAAGAATAGAAGGAAGGAAGGGATGAAAGGAGGAGGAAAGAAAGAAAGGAAGGAGAGAAA
Organism: Dipodomys spectabilis; assembly: GCF_019054845.1. NCBI lineage: Eukaryota > Metazoa > Chordata > Mammalia > Rodentia > Heteromyidae > Dipodomys > Dipodomys spectabilis. Next base: position 1,000,106 of record NW_024870774.1, read on the forward strand.
GCAAGAAAGAAAGAAAGAGAGAGAGAGAAGGAAAGAAAGAAAGATTGTAGTATAATAGAAATTTGTAAGTATAATAGAACTCTGCTGCTGGTCATCAATGGACTTGAACAATTCATTTTACTTTTCTCTGATTCAATTTCTTCACCTGAAATTGTTAGTTCCCTCAACTAGTCTGCAAGCTCCATGGAAAAAACCCATGTCTTTTTCATGTTTACATTCCTGGCCCATGATCCAACAAACACCAACTTATATAGACATATACTTGTGAACAATTGGCAAAATCTGATGAACTTGAGATTTGAGAAGAATTTCAAGGAATAGATAAAATATTGAATTAAGAAGCATGAGATGGGCTGGGAAGGTGGCTCAGTGGTAGAATGCTTGCCTTGCATGCATGAGGCCCTGGGTTCGATTCCTCAGCACCACATAAGCAGAAAAAGCTGGAAGTGGCGCTGTGGCTCAAGTGGTAGAGCACGAGCCTTGAGCTGAAGAGCTGAGGGACAGCGCCCAGGCCCAAAGTTTAGGCCTCACAGCCCCCCCCCCCCAAAATAAAAGAAGCATGAGAGAAGTTATTATCTGGTTACATCATGAGTATGACGGTCATAGAATAAAGAAGAAACAAGTAAAAAAGAAAGGTAAATAGCTAACTACATTTATGTTGAAAAATAGTGATATTGTTTTAATTATGTTAATTTTGAGAAGAAAGATAATCAAAACTCAGAGGAGCTTTACTGGTTGAGAGTAATAGAGAATGGTATAGCTGAGGGTACTACCCAGATTACCTGGCATATTTTTCAGTGCTCATTTGGGAAGGAACCAGAGAAAATTGCTGAGACTATTATATGGTTATGTGGTAGATGCCTCCATACAGAAAGTTAGTTCCTTAAGAAACCAGTACCCTTTTAGGGAAAGATACAATCTGAACAATCTGAATGAAATTCACTGCAGGATCCTTTGACCTTAGTCAGTGAAGAAGCCAAACAAACCATACTGATCGTCAAGCACAATCCCCAGTGAATATAAACTAAAAATCATTTGAAGGAAATTGGGGGAGAGAGGGAAGAAAAGGTACCAAGTATGTTGGCAAGGATACAAAAGCCTTATTTCTCTTCCCTTTTTTTCTTCCTTTTTTTTTTTTGTGTTGGTTGTGGGGCCTGAACTCTGGGCCTGGGGACTGTCCCTCAGCTCTTCAGCTCAATGGTAGTGCTCTACCATTTGAGCCACAGTGCCACTTCCAGCTTTTTCTGCTTATGTGGTTCTGAGGAATTGAACCCAGGGCCTCATGCATGCAAGGCAAGCACTCTACCACTGAGCCACCTTTTCACAGCCTGAAAAGGCTTGTCTCTTCATATATGAACAATGGGATAATTTCTTCTATCCTGCAAACACCAAGCTACATTCATAATATTCCCAATGTCACTTGAAAGCAAAACTAACACTTAGGAATATGTTCTATAATTATGGAAAAGCCCAAGATATTTTTTTAGATTCTCCGATTACTCATTATCTCTTTGTATTTAGCACTAGACATGTTCAAAGTTTCACTTTGCAATAGAACATGAATTAACAGTTAAATATAAACAATGCCTTGGGTTTTTATTCTCCTAGTATCCTGTTTCTTGATGCTGTCCTACTCCAAAACCATGAACCAAGCCCTTCATGGCTCCCCTAGACAGGTAAACGTTGCTCATTTTTATTTGTCACCTAGTAAATAGAAGGCAGATTTGGAGGTGGATCCATGCAAGTGAAGTTGCTGCATCCTGAGAAAATGTTGGTGTCTGTTTACATCCATCCATTAATGGAATAATTTTCCAGATCAGTCAGAGTACTTGAGACACAATCAATGATACATATGCCCCCATTGTTCTTAATTAGCTTCTGATTAAAATGTCTTCTCATGCTCTTCAAGCTTAATTGTTGTCATTGAGATCCATGGAAGTACTCTTGCAGAGATTTCTGTATAGAATGCTGGAGGTAGGGGATCTACAGTGAAGCACTGTGTCCCCAGGAAGTTCTCTTCTCTCTTCTGATTATAATCAGTCTCTGACTGTTGTCATACCAAAATTATAATTCTCAGGTAATGGGTACCCAGAAGCCATACTGTGACTGTAATATTTGGGTTCTTCAGGCTAAAGGGTCCTACAGGCCAGCCTGTATTTCCAGCTGTGCTCAGGAGTTTCATTTGAAAGCTACTTTCATCAGTGAATATTGTTTACTGCTCTTTTATAATGGAATGGAACTCGGAGGAGAATTTGTGCCTAACTTCTGACACTGTGTTCCTTGTATTAGACCTCACAATGCTTTTCATAACATCTGTTCCATCCTTAGTCCACTGCCTAAATAAGTAGCACTGTGTTATAGTCCTGAATGTACATCATAATCTACCTGGGAAATATGTGTTAAATCACTAATCCATATGACCTAACAAAGACCAGTTCAATCAGAATCACTGCACAGAGATTAAGAGCAAGAGTCCTGGAGCCAGCAGCCTGAGTTTATATTTTGATTCTGTAATGCAAATACAGATCAGTCATTTAACCTCACAATACCTCATTTTTCTCATACATAAAAATTAGATTAATAATAGTGCTTTTCTGAGCAGAATGTACTTAGATCAGTGTTTACACATATAAGCACAGTTTAAGCTTTTGTTATGATCACAAGGAAGATTGTGATCATGACCCTTATCCTGAAGGAATGAGATCTATGACCCTGATCCTGAAGGAATGAGAGCTATGACTTGACCAAGTCTAGCCTGAAGTGTATTCTACCTCTGGAATATTCAGATTGAAGAACGAGCAAACTCCTTTTATTTTTACAGATATTGTTTTCAGTTTGATTCTTCTTCATGCTGCCAATGCTCAGTCTAGACTGAGCAGTTTAGTTGGGCATTTTAGCAATTCTATAGTGGAGAACCATTTAGAAAACACATGTACATTCATGTACAACAGGTCATCCAGCATGTAGTTTCAAAAGCCAAGCATTGATATCAGTGGCTCGCCAGCTGACATCATGTTTCTCTCTTTCTTTTTAAATTTTAGGTCCAAGATCAGGACTCAAATTCCATACCTGATGCTTTTGTTCATTGGCTAACACTGCCAACTGAGCCACACCCCCAAAAACTGTTTATCTTGATAGTGAGGAGACAATGAGAAAGAGGATGGTCAAGCTTAAGAGGTCAGAATCTTTATCATCTTCTGGAATGTAAAGGGTAAGTTAGCTCTTAGGATAAGAAAATTGATGGACTGAACTTTCAGTCAGTACATTGAGCACAGATTTTCTTCTTTGACAAAAGTATTTGTTTTTCTCACTCCCTGGGAATGAATAGGAGAGCAGTGTTCAATGCTGCTAATTTTCAGAATGGAAACCAAGGCAACAGAAGGAAACAATACCAATTGGTGCTGATTCTACCAGGCTGATGAATACAGGAATTACCTGTCTTTGTTAGCTACCTGAAGCAAAGACATTCTATAGTTTATCTATGTTATCTCAAGAGCCCGTGTCCAAAACAATAAGAAACTTTGTAAATAGAAGATACTCTAAAACAACATTTTATATAAAAGCAGCTTTTCTTTGTACTGAGTTACCCTGCATGCCAATCAGCCAAGACTAGTTTGATGTAACCCAAGCGTGTACACAATTGTTTTAGTCTGTAACCACGCAACAACTCATGTGAGAGAAGAATTCTAGAGAACTGAGAGAGCACACACTTACCACTTTAGGTTTAATGCCTAAAATCAGTAGTTTTACATAAAAATCCAGTGTAAGATCTGGAAACATGGGCTGGCATTTCTTCTGTTAACAACAGGCTAAAGCTAAGCAGAATGGTAAGTGCCTCAAGACTTTTTGGTATGCTGCAATCCTACCCTGCTTGACATCAGCAGGACATGAAGACTGGCAATATCCAACATCCAGATGTGCTCCTGTCTTCTCACACTTGGCCTGTCTCATTTATTTCTAACAAGTGTTTGACCCTCATGAATATTTGAATGTGCCAGCTCAGCTTGCCTATAAGCTTTCTTCACAAGGCTGATAGACCTGCATTTAACTTTTAAAACTTGAGTGAAGTGCATTAAGCGGTACAGCAAACAGGTACGAAGAGCAGTCGCTATTGGACGCTTCAATGGTTTTACATTCTAGTAATTTCAGATGATTTTCTCTAAGAATAGAAATGAAGTTGTATGTATATGAACTTCTAGCATGGTCTCAGACTCCTGCGTGTCACACAGAAGTGACAGTCCTTCAGATCACCTACCAAGATGGATTGAGGAAGAGTTTCTGGCATGAACCAGAAACTCAAATTGCTTTATAGATTGGCCTGAAGCCTTCTCTGCATTTCCTTCATTTCCTTTATGGAGCTTAAGTCAGAAATGGCTTTTCCAGATCCATCTATTAGAAGCACATGAAATGTCAGGCCAGATTTATGGATTCAGAAATTGACATTGGATCATAATTCAGTTTAGAATAGAAAGAATAAGAATGTCAAAAATGACTTGGAGCTAGTTCCTTCATGATCACGAAATAATAAAAAAAGAGAATATTTGTTTCTTAGCCAAAGTCATTCCTTCTTCTGCTTCTACCCTCAAATCTCATACATGAGAGTAAATCTACATAGCTATATATGAATATTATATGACAGTATATACATATATGAATATACATATATATGAGAATAGAAATATATGTAAAAACATGCCTATGCATCAGAGTATAAATATATATACATATTCATAGTCATATACATATAGATACTAGTTGCATAAATACAAAACACACAATAGAAATGGGACATAAATTTTGCTTACCAGTTTTGTAATGCTATTCCAAAGCATCTGAGCATCTGACTTGAGATTTCTTCCGTATGATTACCATTTCTGTTCTTTTCTTCCTTCTAGTTCCCCATTTCTATTAAAACTCTGTTTTTGTACCTGGCTATGCTGTTCTCTAAACTGTGGCTACAACAGGAAGAATGAACCTTATTCATTATTGTTCTCCCAATTTACAGCATGCTTGGGCACTGTAAACTCTCAAAACCTATTTGCTGCATAAATGATGGATGACCTCTAGTAGCTCAATGCCCCTCCCCTGATTTTTGGACATCAGCCTCTTTCAGGTTGCCTTACTTTTCTTCCAGACCTGAAACCCATATGATTGAGTTCTAACATTTCACTTTCTTTCAACCTTGATCTTGAGAAGTTCCCAGACTGTCAAGGGTTGCTAGAAAAAAAAAAAACTTTTCTAAAATAAAATACATCTTATAAGATAATGACTGGTCCCTTATCAAGTATAGTATTGATTCTAGGTAAGACTGTGGTAGCATATATCCTCAAAATTCACTAGAATCTTTGGGTACTCAATGTTCAGTACTTCTTAGTCATAAATGATCTACTCTACTGAGGAAATTTAGGTAACTCAAATTTGGCTCTCTGTTTTCCTTTTCCCTTTTAAATTATCATTGAGCAGTTACTTCTCTTCATTGCTTTTTGCTCACTCATCTCTTGTCATCTAATCATTTTACTTGTTCATTTGTTCCTTTCTCACAATCCATGGACCTCTTTTCTTGCTGCTTCTCTCTATCTATCTCTCTGTTCATCCTGTCTTTTGTTTCCATTTCTTTTCTCCTTTCTCTGCACATTGTTTATTGAATTAGTCCCAATACTTTTCATGTTTAAAGTAGCTCTCTTTGAAGGTGAGTAGTGATATCCCAATTTCCAAATCCAAGCTTTTTCCAAAATTTTATTCCTCTGAAACACTTGCATTTTTCATTTTTATCACTCTCTTTTAAAACTCATTATAACAATAATTTTCATGACTGTCACATTTTGCTTCTATTACCTTTTAAATTACTTATTACCTAACTCATTTTTGTCTTCTTCTCCCACTACTATCAATCACGCTGACTCCTAATAGATTTTGATTCATCCTTTTTCTTTGAACCCCTTGTGCAATGCTCCTAAGCCCCCACATATATTCTAGGGGATAAGATGCATGTTTAGCTTGCCATCTTACCATCTTGTGCTCAATTTGAATGTTTCAGTACTTTCTCATGTGCTTAAGATGCTCTACGCTGAAAAACTTCAAATAAGAACTTAAATAAGGAATAGAATGGTAACTATAAAATCAGGGAATTGGTTCAATATTTGACACATGACAGGTGAGATTAAGCGGAAGTATATTTTTCTTCTGACTACTGTTAGTAGAGGATTTAGTTCAGAAGCAAACCATTCCTCATGGCCTGCCTCTACTCCCTCCCTATTGAGGGGAAGGAAAAGAGAATTGAATTCTTATATTAGTGGAAGTTACTTTTAGCTATAAATGAGAGAGCTCTAATTCAAAGAAGTTTATACCAAAGTCAGGGATAGATTGGAAAGACTGATTAAACTCAAAGATGATTGTTCCTTATCACTTGCCCATATATTTCTTCTACTTCATCCACATTCTCTTTGGTCAATGTCTTAGATTAATTTTAAAAATGAAATGGCTTGCTGCTTATATTGGAGGTTTCAGTGTTCAGTTGTTGCTGATGCTTTGGGGTCTGTGGCGAGGATGTTTATTATGGTAGAAACCAATTCATCTCATCATGGACTTTGAAAGAGAAGCTAAAGGGGGTCAAGTGTCAATATCCCTGTTAAGTCACACCCCAAGAGACCTAAAAATTCCCAGCATGCTTCATCTTTTAAAGATTCTACCATCTCCCAATACCATCATAGATGGAGGACCGAGTCTTTCACACAAGGGGCCTTTGTAAAACACTGTTCTAAACCATAGCAGTCATCTTCATCTACCATACTTGATGATGATGTTTGAAGTCTGAATTTACATAATTTTATTTTGCCCAAGAGGAAAAGAAGACACCTTCTACGTTATAATAAAATGATAATAATATTAATAACAATAATGGTAACAAAAACTTGGTTGGATGAGTTTGGCTAATAGCATAACCACCAGAATAATCAAGTTGCTTGAGCAAATTGGGCCATGTAGGGGATCTAGAAGCTCTCATTTACAAAAATACAAGATCTCTAAGCAATCTATATGGCACCTCCCTGAAGTCACAATCAGTTCTGAGCTCATCAGTGGTCTCCCTGTTAACAGAATGACTAGTCTCCCTAGGAGTTGCTCTCACAATTTAAGCAACTTTTCTTTTTACCCAGACACTTTGATTTTTTTGGCTTTATTCAGTTTAGAAAATGTATTGTCTTCTTCTAATTATGAAAGTTACGATTTCATGGATCTATAGTTATTGAGTTGGGAGAGAAAGATGCTTTCCTGTTTATATGAGAATTTCCTCAATTAAAATTACTTTGACAGAATTTACCCAATGGATTATATGGTTATGATACTTCTATGCAGTTTGTAGCATCAAGTACCACTTTTATAAAACTCTTGGCACCATCAATCAAAATTGGATATGATTGGATTAACATGTGGTTGAGATCTGCTATGTTTTAGTTAAGTGTTCTCTACATGTTCATGTGTTAAGTGCTCAGGCCCCAGCTGTGGCATTATTGGGAGGTAGTGGACCCTTTTGAAAGCCTTCCAGCCATATGTAAGGGCCTGCCTTTGAAAAGGATATTAGAACTCCTCCCCCTGTCTTTTCTGTTTTTTGCTTCCCAGTTGCCAAAGGGAAATGTGCTCCTCTACTGCATGCCTCTGCCATGAAATGATAGCTCTCCATAGACCCAAACCAACAGATCCAATTGTCATGGGATGTAACCCCCAAAACTTCAGACCAAAATGAACATTTCCTCTACTTAGGTTTATATGTATTTCTTACAGTAATGGGAAACTGATTAACATAGGCCAAATAGGCCTGTGAAGGAGGGCAGTAGCAAAGCCAGGCCATTCCTCTGGTTTCTCAAGTGTTTTAGACACTTGATGCCACCTCCCCATTTTCTCAAACCTCCCCCCCTCCCTTCCCTGACACCACTAGGGCCCTTATGTCCCCATTACTATAAGACTTGTTTTGGAGTTAATGTCAGAAATATGAAACAGGTGAAGAAAACTCTTTGCCACACAGCATAAATCCCACATCAAGTATAAATTCCCAGATTCCATCTCACCCTATACAACATCTAAATGATTAAAAATTATTCCACAGACTCGGATAACACACTTAATAAATCTAAGGTCCTGTTTTGACAATCTTTTCTCAGCACAATCCTAAAGGGAGAAAAAAAATCCAGCCTAATAGATTATGAGCTGCTATATGTGTCTGTGAATAGATATAATGGAAACTTCAGAAAGCCAAACAATCAAATAGAGAGATAGCTGCTTCCACTTTCCTCTCAAACAGAAATCTTTTTTAGAGGGGTGATGTAATTGAAAACAATTTTCTATGTAAGGTACAAAAAAAATCCACAGTTGAGAAATAATAATAAAGGCCTATAGAATCAGAAAATGCTTTCCAATCCATCTAAAAACACACAGGCTGACAAAAAAATCACAGCTTGGAACAAGCTGACACAGACCCAAGCTCAGGAATTCAGTCTGTCTTAGCTGCTGCAGAGTTGCTCTATTTTTTTAATTGGATATTCAAGGTCAATTGTTGCAGGATCCAGAACTGATGGTGTATTGTGAAAAACGCTCATGACTAACAGTCAATTCTGTAACAATGACTGCTTTAGTAACTAAAAAATTGTTGTTAATGCCTTCAATATCTCAAACAAAAATAATAATACTAATGAATCTGCTCAGTACTGGTAGGAAGGATGTAATCTGCATTTTCACTGAAATGTCTTGTAATTTAGGATTAATTAATGTCCAATTATTGTAAGCTGTTACTAATAAATTTTAAAAGTCAGCTCTGCACTTCCATTTTGTAATGCTTTTAGAAAATGGAACATTAGATGTTTTTAATCTTGTCTGTTCTTGCAAAATACCCCAGATAACATGCTGTTTTGCATTTCAAATAATATATACTCATTTAAATGCAAAACCAGGGTCCAATCAGAATAAGATGGCAATCAAATTACAATATTCAATGAAGAGTTTTCCAAGCTGACTTCATTAGTAAACTATCATGAATTTCAAGATCTTACAAGGTTTCTATTTGTTTGTACAACTGCAAAGGGCTCAATTATGGAGCTTTGAGAGAGTGTCTAAAAATAACATCAGACTAATTAAAAGTTTCAACTGGATTTGGGCTAGCACTGTTTTGAAACTCTCAAATCTGTTTGACTTTCAAGATGGACTTGAGAAGCTAAGACTCCACTTTTAAAGTGGGGAATTAAAAAAAACAACTGGCAAAAATTAATGAAACTGAGAGCCTTCCTCTTCATGGCACCTAAAATGACAGAACCAGCTGTGCAGAGCTGTGTGAAAAGACCAGCTGAGAAGTTGCTCTGCCACCTTCTCCTGGGCTCCTTCAGGGAACCAGAGCTTCATTTTCTGGTATTATTGGACATGTTGAAAACAAGCTGAGAGAGTCTGCCACTTCATGTCGCTGAATCTTTGAAAAATGCAGGCAAGAGGTTCAGTCTTTGAAGTCATTTTCCCTTTGGGAGGTAAGATCCAGGTAATCAGGAAGAGCTCAGGAGGTCGAGCTATTATGATAATGTTCTGCCAGTGCAGTTGCTGCTCACAATGTTACATCATTCGGATCAAGAACTTTGTGGGAACTCACAGCAGGGCTCCTGTCTCAACAGGTGCTTCCTTTGTTTGACAAACAGGCCAGTAATAGGGCAGAGAATAGAAGCATCTAGATGGTCAGATTTTTTTCCCTCTCATTTATCAGACTAGTTGCATGGATCGTGGAAGGTGGAATGTGAAAACCCTAGTATATGATTTCAATGTTTTTTGTTTTGTTTCCGTTACCTCTTTACATTTCTACATAGGCTGTCTTTAATTCTTCCTTTTTTTTTTTTTTTCCTACACCAGGGTGTTTTATATTCTGTGATTTTTTTTTCCCCATAAAGTATCAGTTAAAATGTTAGAAAATTGTTGTCTCTGGAGAAATGCTAATTTCTTACTCTAAGGAATCAGAGAAATGAATCTCACTGATTTTAAGGTTTCCAAAGCTGAATAAATACTACATTCATTAAATTCCTATTCTGGAGGTTAGAGAGGTATCACAACATCTGTCAGTACCATAGGAAAGCATCAAAGCTCACTAACAACTCAAGAAAGAGTACAACATTGTCATTTGCTTTTATGTTGTAATTCTAAATACACAAACCACTATGTAAATAGTGTTTGTGTTCCTATGCCATTTAACTGAACTAAAAAGAGACTGTGGCCAATGCAGTGACATCTGTCCACTGCAGGAGACAAGTTGTGTTTCTAAGAGGGTAAGTTTCCTTTTCAGGGCTTCCTTTATGGTTAAGTATTTTTAAGGACAATAACATACAACTAAAATACTGATTAATATGGGAAATTTAAACTCTTATAAGACTAATTCAATTATCCATGCAAGGGAGAGCAAGTGTTTGTACAAATCCACAACATCTGAAGCTAATTCCTTGGTTTCAGTTTAGCTAATCACTTTTATTTTCTAGACTTTTGTCTTATTTACTTTTGTGTTGTTGTGGTATGATTTTTATTTCTTGTTTCTCTTCTACAAACCCTCTATGTTATCCAAATGGACCAACTTGAATTTCATCTCACCTTCTCATTCCGTCTCTCAAAAGAGTTTCTGTTAGGTAAAAATAGTCTAAAGGCATTAGAAGAAGGTAATGAAAGTAAAAGGACTGGAAATACCTCCATCAGACTACAGAATCCATGAAGAATGCAGTATTGGATGGACTTCTTATAACTTCTTATTTTCATGATCCTCATCTAAAAAAGTAGAAAATTATAATGATAAGGCTATCTAAAACAAAAGCAGATATTATATGGCAGTCATATTTTACTGTAGAAGCTTCTCTATGTGACTAGATTTATGCTGGGTACAATATGGATGGCTCTTTACAAAAGAAAATAGCCCTACAATAAGAAAAATGGCCAGATAAAAGAAAATAATAGTGTCATAAAAGGTCTTTACAAAGTAGTTAAATCCAGATGAGATTGGTGGCAGTAGTGAAAGGAAAGAAAATACAATTAAGATTCAATAGATGAAGAGAGCTGAGGTATAAAAAGAATGTTAGACTACAAGTACAGAAAACAGAAAACAATTGCCATGTTGCAAAAATAATAGGCATGGGAAAATAATAAACATGTGTGAACTACGATACAACAGACCTACTCACTATTACCCATTACCATATTCCTTTGTGATACTCCAGACAACCCTCTGTGCCAGCTGATGTAGTCCTATTCTCAGAGTTTAAAAAATACTACTTTATCCCATAATTCTTTTTAAGGGATATTTACTCAGTGTAAAAAAATCCAAATACTTTAAGTTTCTTTTGACCATAGTGGAGAACAGATTTTAAACAGAGGTACTTGTTTTGTTTTTAATGAATACACATCTGTGCTGTGCTAAGATACAGTTCTCAGGATGAAGTTGGGACCATACATGAAAGTAACTCATTCTTTCAGAAAAGTGATGGTGAGTAGAGAAATAAAATAACATTGTCCAGAAGGGAAATAAATTGATGTTCACATTCAGAAGCCATTTTGTTTTAACTAGGGGAAGCAAGATCCTAGGAACATACATGATGAGTACTTGTCCTTTTAATCTCTGCCCAGAACTTCTATGTCCTACCAGAACTCCACTCTCCTCTACTACATGCTCATTCCATAGAACATGAATGTGTAACAATATGATAAGCAAACAACAACAACAAAAAAACAGTTCACATTTCTTTCTTATTTGTGAGTCAGACTCCTGACCAGTCTTTCTCTGCATATTACTCTGGTTCTTGCTTCCTTGCTGCTGGCACTGCCTCTTTCCCATTCATGCTTAAGCCCAAGCTTTCAGTTTTTTGCAATGCATGTGCTCATGGTTTCTTTCCCATGATCTCCTTTTGTTAAAACTAGTCAGAATCCATTTCTATTGTTTGCAACAAGAAAATTATGACACATAAACTCTTGTAGGCAGCTTAGAAACAGAAGACATGAAAGGTAGATAGATAAAGCACCTATCAATGTCAGTGACATGGAATTTAAAGGCAAACATTACAAAGAATGCTGTTGGTTGTTGACCCTCAGACACATCAAGGGGGACTCAAAGGAGGTAAAAGTCATACTAAGAATATAGTATTCCTCCTGTGAAATTGTTTCCCTTAGTATATATGTTTGACAAGCATTTATACCCTCAAGGAATGCTCTGTGGGAAAGCCAATGGCCTTCATCACTTTCCACCCCAGAACATTGGAGAGATGAGAAAGAAGCTTGTCAACACCAATCCCCCTTGGAAACAGTAAGTCTGAGTTCTGGAAGCCGATCCCAAATGGGTGATGAGGCTGGAAAAGCTCAGTAAATGGTCTGAATTTCTCTTTCTTCTTTACTTGTCAGTTTTAAAAGACAGCTGTGTTTGATGTTAGTAGACAAGTTGGAATAAATTTGAGAAATAAAATAAAGTACAGATAAAGCAAAGCACTCACAAAAATATACTACCAGTAAAATATATGTATTAAAATTCAAAAACAATTTAGCTATTCTGTATTTGGATTTTAAGTTTGAAGCCAATGACCTACAGATAACTAGAACATTCTCAGAGCTAATCTGTTAGGCAGGAGTTAGGACTCTTAATTCTCATATGGTCTATTCCATTAAGTCACACTGCTTCCTGCTTTTCAGAATCTTTCACTAAACAATATCAATTCTTAAGGTTAATGCATAAGGTGATTTCCTGTCAAAGATCCATCATGAATTGTTGCCACCTTTGGTACCAAATCTTGATCTATAAGATAATAGATGGATAGCACTAACTAAATTATAAATATAACTTCTGAAGTTAGAACCAATGTCTATAGAATATTGTCAAATTTGTCCCAGATTTATTGATTGAAAATATTCCCAATATAACTAATTAAATGAATATCATGTTTTAAGAGACCAAATTAACAGAATCCCAACTTGATTTTATATATTTTCTTTACAGAATTCATTAGAAAAGTATACATTTAAAAATATATCCATTAAATAAATTCTCAAAATCAATTTACTAGTTTTTGACCAAAAATTTTAGCAGCATTTTAGTGAGAATTTTTTTGACATAAGTAGATAGGTGATAGATAGGTAGATTTTATATTGATATATATACCTATATAGATATATTTTTAACATAAAAACAATACCAATTACATTAAATATCAATTCAGACACCTTCAATGCCTTTAACGCACTATAGAAATGATCCCTGACAGTATAGTCTTACCTTCAATGTCTTTAAGATAACCAAAATAGAGAAAGTGTTGCTACTTGAAGTTCTTCAGTGAATATGTTTGTCTAACCACTAGAAATTATTGTTTCACTTTCTCAAAGTAAAGAAGAAACTGTCATTTTTGGCAGTCTTTGGATTGTTTTCTGGGTGATCTTTTGTTCTTGTATATATATTTAAAATATATATATATATATATACTTTATATATACACATTTAATATATATATATATATATACACACACAGTAATAAAGTTATCTAGTAGTTATAATTATACACGTTCTTATTTGGTTTTTGTCTTTCTATTTCTCATCATTCATTAATGATACAAACAGACTAGTCTTGTAACTGAAATTCTTTTTTATGCCTTATAATTTATGAAGAATATGGCCTTCGGTGATAAAGACCCATCAAAAGCATCATTATTCTGCATTTATCTGTGTTGAACTGCCTGTTTTATCTACTGGTGTTTAAAAGGTTCTGCTTCTTTCTCTGTATCTAGCTATAGTTCTCCAAATCATCTCATCTCTATTATCTTCTGGGGGAAAGCTTTGCCTAGATAGTGGGTCAAAAAAAATCACACTATTCAAATTATCTGTGACATTCAAAATAAAAAAGAAATATTTTCCTGCAATCATTTTTTTGGTGAATATGGCAAATGAATATCATTTAGCACTTAGGCTACTGATGTAATCTTTTGTACTGATTGCCTCTGGTAATGCCTTGCTATACAAGATGTACTGAATAAACGATTTGTCCTTCGTTTCTTTCAGTTGTGTATGTTCTTTATCTGTTAAGGGGCTCCACATGCTTTGCTTTTCAAAACTCCTCCAGTTGCTGCATTGAATGATAAATGCTTATTGATCCTATTTCTGAACACTGCCCATAGTAATCTGCATTCTAAGAGTAAATGAGTAGAAGTTGAGTGTTGGAAATTAAGAAAGAAAGGATGAGGAAAAACACAATATGAAATGAAGTCAGACTTTTTTTTTCTGTTGTCAGTTATGAGGCTTGAACTAAAGGCCTGAACACTGTCCCTGAGTTTTTGTGTTCAAGGCTAGCACTCCACCACTTTGAGCCACAGCTCCGCTTCTGGTTTTCCAGTGGCTGATTGGGGAGAAGAGTCTCATGGACTTTCCTACTCAGACTGGTTTTAATCCGTGATCCTCAGATCTCAGTGTCCTGAGTAGCCACGATTACAGGTAGAAGCCGCCAGCATCTAGCTTCAGAGAGCCATATGAGCTCACTCATAGTTTAAAAATCTGATGTTTGCTAGAGGGGATTAAAACTCACATGTACAAGCTTGACTTGAAGATAAATACTATGTATTTGAATTCCTTCTCCTTCTGCTAGCAGTGATACCTGTGCTGAGCAATTTTAGATGGAGACTTGAGTTTCACTTCTCCTTGATTCCTTCAATTTGAATCATCAATACTGATTTAACCTTATGACTTGCATATAATTTACAAAATATCCCAGTATAAGTAGAATTTAGAGTTAAAAAGTATAACTTCAAGTTAGAAGATTATAGAACCAAAATGAAACTTGGGAAAGAGCTAGTAATCTCTTTTCTAAGGCAAGGCAATTTAGCTTAAATGGCAGGTGCTGATCCTTTTTAAAAAATCAAGGAATGTTAAATTATACAGTGTAATTTTGTTGACCTATTCAAGGGCATTTCAATACTAAAGGGAAAAAAACATGTCAGAGCTAACAAATTCATGCCATATGTCCTAATTTTCTGACAAAAGAGACTTTATTTATCATGGTGTTAGTAACAGACCTGGAGACAGAATCTGGAGGCCTGAGTCATTCTCTCTCTAGATTTGTGCCTTTCTCCAGCAATCAAGCTTAGAGCCTGGTTTTGTTCATCTAAGAAAACTATACCAGTATAGCTGGTTAAAGAAGTATGGATACTAGTCCAAGAAAACTGTCATCACTATCATTTTCAAGTGAAAAAAAATGTATTCATTGCCCCTAAATAAAGGGAATGTGAAAAACAGAGGTGTGCCAGGTGATTTTCACTATGAACAAACAGGCAACTCTGAAGGAGACAAGACATATCTATAACCTATTAATTAAGCAATGAAATAACATATCACACAGTAAATCCTGGTAGAGGAAGTAAATTCTACTAGAAATCGTAGAAGGATGAATTTAATGTTTGTTGGAGCAGCCTGGGAATAGTATATTACTATCAAGACTGGCAATAGAAGACTCTGGAAAGATGGGAAAGAAGTCTATTTCAGACCTAGGTAAGGCTCATTGCTTAACCACACTAACCAGAGCATCTTTGGGGATAAAATAGACCCCCCCCACTTCTGTTGTCTTGCATTGGAATATAAGACATTACCCTATTTTCTCAGTCATGGGGCTTGAACTCTTGGCTTGGGCACTGTCCCTCAGCTCTTCAGCTCAAGGTGAGCACTCTACCACTTGAGCCACGGCATCACTTCTGGTTTTCTAGTGGTTTATTGGAGATAAGAGTCTCATAGACTTTCCTGCCTGTGCTGGATTTGAACCACGATCCATAGATCTCAGCCTCCTGAGTAGCTAGGATTACAAGTATGAGCCACCGGTGCCCGGATGACATTACCCATTTTTACATTCAACAAATAATGACAATTTCTTTACAATTTGCCAGATTATAGGAAAATTAAAACACAGTTGTATACTGAGATAATCTTGCACTAGTAGATGAACACTCAACAATGAAAATAAAGTTCTCATTTGACCCAAACAGCAAAGAGAATAGACGAGATTACAAATGAGTTGTGATGAGTCCCACCATGTATGTCACATTTATTCTCAAATTCCACTTTGTTCCTATTTCATAAACATATACACATACAAGAACACACAGAGAGACAGACACACATGTTACAGGCACACATAGCCATTGAGTAGCCTAAAATGTAATAATGAGCAATACAAAATTTTAAATGCTGGTACTGGAACTTAAACCCAGCATTGAGATACTTGTCCCTTAGCTTTTTCTCTCAAGGCTGGTGCTCTATCACTTGAGCCCCAGCTTCATTTCTAGCATTTTGGTGGCTAATTGGAGATAAGAATCTCATGGACTTTCTTGACTGGGATGTTTTTGAGCTGTAATCCTTAGATCTTAACCTCCTGTGTAGCTAGGTTTATAGGCATGAATTACTAGTGCTGGCTGAATTACATAGTTTTAAAAAGATTATTGTCTCTAACATTTTCCTTCCTGTTCAAAAGAAGAAAGAACATACCATACCATATTAAGTGAACTCACTGAAGAGATAACACAAAAGACTAAAGAGTCAATTTATGGAATTTTAACCCAGCAGAAATAATAAGCTTGAAAGCCATGGATTCTATTTTTAAGACAGGAACATTGAAAAATGTTTCTGTTTATATTTTCTTATTTTTAAAAGTCAGTTTTGTACATTAAGAAACAACTGATTTTTTACTTAAACTAATGTTTCTTAACATATAGTCTGAAAATCATCTATATCATAGTCATAAAAGATGTCAGAAAATTGCAGATTGAAGGGGTATAAGTTTACAAAAATAATGACAAAAAGGTACATTTTAATAGATAACCCAATTTTCCTTAAAGCATCATGACATTTGAGTAGCTGTGTTTATTTTTTTTATTTTTTATTTTTTGGGGTCTGGTCGTGGGGCCTGAACTCTGGGCCTGGGTGCTGTCCCTCAGCTCTTCAGCTCAAGGCTAGCACTTTACCACTTGAGCCACAGAGCCAATTCTGGCTTTTTCTTTTTGCTTATGTGGTGCTGAGGAATCGAACCCAGGGCCTCAGGAATGCAAGGAAAGCACTCTACCACTGAGCCACCTTCCCAGCCCTTGAGTAGCTGTGTTTAAACTAACCATGAAGAAAATGATACAATGAAATATTAAATTTTCTGTTTAAATAGGGCTTTGTGCTTGGCCAGAGAAATGAAGAGGAATCATTTCGGTAGCGGAGACTCTGGGTCTCTGAATAGCATCCAGAATTCCATGTAGACAGGGCCCAGAAATAGAGATAGGAAATAGAAGCACTAATAGAAAACTCTATGTATTTGAGAAAGCTCAGTGACAACAAGACTAGACCATGATCTGATTTTTACATGGTCTTTCGTTCAGGAGATCAAAATTCCAGTTTTACTATGATTCCACAATAAGAAGTCACTGGTCATCAGGAAAACCATATAGATAAAGATGTGCCTTAGAGAACTCTCAAAAATTCTTTTTACCCCCAAGAGGACATAAGCAGAGGGAAGTACAGCAATAAAAAGTGTGCAGTTAATATAACTAAATATGGATGGCAATGAGTGTATCAAAAAGTTATGTTAGTGTTCTAATCCCCAGGACATCAGAATATGAGTCACATAGGGGTTAAGGTCTTGATAGAAGCAATAAAGCTTTAAAAAGAGGTCAATGGAGGACCCAAATCTAAAATGACTGTTGTCCTTCTGAAAAGAACAAGTTTTGACACAGAGAATACGCATAAAGGGGAAGACAATGTGAAGAGACACAGCAGAAAGCATCTTCCTATAAGCCACGTATTCTTTCCCCACAGCTCTGATACCTTGATTTCAGACTTCTAACCCCAGGCATCCTGAAGAAAAGTGCTTTAGTTACAAAGTTTGCAGTCTTCCAGCAGAAGATTGGAAAGTCAGACTGCAGACTCTTTCTGTTCTGAGCTGCTTTCAAGTTTGCAGTGAATTCTTACTTCAGTGTTAAACACAGCGATGGTAGAGACTGATGTCTGAAGCCAGGGGAGAAGTGCTAGTGCACAGCTGCAGGTGTAGCAGCGCACACATCACACACAAATGCACACACACACGGATTTCTTGGGTGTATGCGAATCCTCCCACTGAAGGATGGCAGATCAGAGAGGGAATCCTCAATCTGCTGAGCAGTTTCCAAAATATTGCTCTTCCTAATGAAAATAATGGAGTTTTCTTAGGTTGGCCACACTTACCATCCCCAGAAACTAGAGCTGTACAACATATCCAGTATGAAAAACAAAGGAAGAGTTCATAAAGTTAAAATATACATTTCTGAAAGTTGTGTTTGGCACTTAATGAAGGTCTGGGAATAGAGGGATGAATATCTTCCATTATTGATTGGTGAATTTTTGAATGGTGCCACTGCAACATACAACATCTTGGGTATGTCATCATAGCTTCTTACAGCAGATGCACCTGCAGTATTATTATTGATCTTCAGCAAAATTACAAACTGAAGGCTTAACAAGACTATCAAGACTGCGTTGCTGGTAACTTGGTAAGAAATTAGCAATTAGCAAGAATCAAACTCAGGTCATCCATGTTGCCTCCTTTTATTCACTAGTAGAATGGTGGTGTAGAATGGTGTAGAATATGAGGAGTTTTGAATTGTAATAAATAATTCAGTAAATGCCAGCAGTAATGAACAGAGTGAAGTAGGAGCAGAGAGCAGAGCATCCCTATAGGCAAAGGCCTCAGGAAATGTTATATAGGAAGGAAACGTTCTTTAGCCATTTTGTAATAAGATGAGACTTTTGGAAGCAGTGAATTGAATTTCAGGAGAAAGAAGTTTTATCCAAGCCTATAGCCATGAAAGACAATGAAGGTTACAAAGCAGGGCTCTCCAGCCACAGCCTGGGCTTCAGGGGACAGTGGAAACTATCCTGGGGAAATAAGTATGTTGATGCAGAAAACAAGGGTGCTACAGAGTTATGCAGCATTTTTTAAGAGCAGAAATCAAGGGCTCAGAGTGTTTTGGTTGTTTTAAGAAACAACATTAAAAAGCATACACAGTATATACAAGGAGTCAATTCATGTGGCCCAAGTGGGTAGATCCCTTCAATGACCCAAAAGGCAGACCAAGAAACAGTGAAGTTGGTCACAGATTCTGGAATCCTTTGTGAAATGGGATTAGCAGATACTAGTGGCAAGTGACATTTTTGGAGAGCACATCAACCTGGCTGAGGACTTTTAATGCACTGTGTTGTAGAATGTGGCGTGGAGTTGAATGACTATAAACAAGACCGGAAATCCAAACAAAACTACCTTGCAGTCATCAGTATTTGCATGAGATCCTGTAGGAAGAAATGTGTCCAAGGTGATGAAAAGATAGTCAAGCTACAGAGGCCAGAAGAAGAGCAACATTTAAAAGCTCAAGTATAATGGAAGTCTTGGCATGTCTTCGTTCAGACTTTTAGCCATCTTTTTCCTTAAAATAAATTTTCTAAATATTCAAGAATGCAAGGCTTTGGAGGAAAATGTTATGACGTAGTAAGGTTCTATGCCAAATTATCCATTAATGATGTGACCTTTGGCATGCACCTTAATCCAATTTAGCATTGGCATCCTGATCTATGAAGCTAGAAGATCTTTTAGGCTCCTATTTCTTGCTTTCAAAAACAATGATTTTCATTTCTTTCTTTATTAAAGAATTTTAATTGGAGCATTATATTAGATGATAATATGGGGTATTGAGCCAAGTTCTTCCAAAATAATACTAGTAGAAAGAAAAATTTTAAAGGTTATTCTAACTTCATGACTGCAGAACTTTCAGGCTTTCAAACCTCAGTGTTGGATGTTTCTCTCTCCACTATAACTGAGAATAGCTTCAAATACACTAGAAAGATATTACAACAAACTAGTAAAAAGAAAACAGAATTAAAACTGGGTAGAAGTGGTTCCAAATCCTCATAGTGATTTATTTTCATAATGAGCATCTTTAAAAGGATCTATGGACAGAAGTGTCATATAATTATAAAAGATCTTCATTTGAAACGTCTGTTGGGAAATAACTTTTAGATTCAGAACAATACTGAATTTTAACAACAATAGACTAAAATCACTCAGTATAATGGCTCTTCATTGAGGGGGGCAAGATGATTCATTTTGAAGATTTACCCCACCCCCAAGCTCTAGCGTGTCTTATTTGAAAGACCACCAAGTAACAAAAAGTCCACAATCTAAGCTGTTGTTGAGTTACAACATAAACTACAACTTATATTTTAATAAAATTAACTCTTTTAAAAATGCTTTCCCACTCCCTCAGAGCCAGATGAATTCTAGTGAAGATTTTACAAGGCAAATAAATAGCCAGAAGTGTAACCTCATGCCAAGCTAGTAAGTCATAGGAAATCATTTCAGACTTCATCCAGAAATTAAATGGTTATTGATTCATATGGGAGATACAGTAACCTTTCAGATTAAATTAAGAAATGTTGCTGAACACAATTAAAATGTTTCTAATGTAATGCTGTTTGCAGAGTACATTTTTGACTAGCTTCAACTATTGAGGTTAATTACCATGTCTAGGGGCCAGGAATAATAGATTAAGTGGCAAGTTGGCTCCAAAAGTTAAAGAATGGGAAGAAGGCAATATGTATTGAACAGTGATTTATGTGCAACTGATGGATCAGGAGGAGGAAAGCCAAATAACTATACCACTCTGCTATGCTAAATGTTTTAGGCTCAAGAATAGGGAAAAAAATTAAAAGTGTGTCCATACTTCTAGTGGAGCAGAGGAAACTCAGAGTTTTACTCATC
Source organism: Dipodomys spectabilis (assembly GCF_019054845.1). NCBI lineage: Eukaryota > Metazoa > Chordata > Mammalia > Rodentia > Heteromyidae > Dipodomys > Dipodomys spectabilis. Next base: position 1,020,892 of record NW_024870774.1, read on the forward strand.
ATTAGAAACCACCTTATTCTTATTAGCTAATCTAAAGGAATAATGTCATTTGAATCTTGTGGAGACATCATGGCAGGATGAACAGTCTTAATTTCTAAGATATAGCTCTTTATGAAAATCAATATAAAAGCTAGGTTAAATACTTTATCAAGGTGATCAAGATAGAATTATAGTCTCAGCACACAATTGGTCTCCAACTGCCATAGATAGTGCTAGAGACACTAGAAAAAGCTGAGTTTTTATGTTGAATATGAGGTTAAATGGTTAGAATACAAGAAGATAGTTCTGCCTTATTTTTTCTCATCTGTATAACGTGAAGGTTGGGTTAAATGTCTTCTCAACTTGTGCTAGCTATATAATATATGAAAATGAAAATTTAAAAATCAGAAAAAGGAAAATGCTCTGTATGCCTATATGTATGTATATGTATACACACATATATGCACACAATATACAATATACACACAGATGCATACATTTATGCACCTATTATTTAAACTCACTGTGATTCCTATGTTTTACAAAGACCATGGCAGATAGAAAGTCCACACCTTTAGAAATCTCCAAGGAAACTTGTTTTCATATAAATCAGGTTTCCCAAAACAAAACCCAAGTAGCTCACTGTGAAAACAGTGAAGAATATATACTTAAAAAAAAACTAAAAAGCCTCCATAACACATTCAGTAAAGAGATGCCCTGGTAACTTTTACCAGTTAATTGATGCATAAAAGGTTGTGAAGATTAATGTACATCAGAATCAAAATTAAATTGAATTTTTGACATTTTTGCAAATAAAAACCCCAAAGAATACATAGGTGCCTTTTGATTTGTCACAGCTGGAAGGCTCTGAATCATGAAGCACTCTAGGAGAGGCCATTAAATAGCGTGAGATGGTTTGTCAGTGTGGAGGAAAAGTAATTGAAGAGCCAAACTGTGTGTATGAACATTGCATTTTAAAATATTTACCAAACAGAGATAAAGCAAGATTTTTTTTCCTGCACTAAAGTGTTGATTAGGTAGTCAAAACAATAACATAAGTTCTGAATTTTTAATGGCATCTAACTAATTTCCTTAAAAATATTTAAGGCAAAAACATTTTATAAGATTGATATTTGAAAACAAAATGTAGTAAATAGAATGAGTTTCAAAGGTCAAATGTGAATAAAGTTCTTATCAATAAGTTCTATAAATAATCAAAATTATCTCAGATCACTTCAGTCTGATTCTCTTAGCCTTGGACATTCTAGAAATCACTATTTTATTCTCTGAAATAAGTATTACTATATTATTAAGTCAATGCTATTTTACAGGATGGGTGGAGTTGAGAAGGATGGAGCAGATTAGTGAAAGGGGTGCTGTTGATCAAAATGCATTTTACTCTTAAACTGACATATTGAATAATAATCTTTTTGTACAGTTACATAAAGTTAAAATGAGATTTAATAGTAATACTATTAATATTAACATTTGTACAACAGTCATTTCTTTTTTAATGACTATAATACAAAGATCACATAGTGTAAGACAATGTATATTAGAATCCAAATATGTTTTTGTAGGAGACACATAGAGGAGAACTCAAAGACCTGGTCATGGATTCAATAGGATTCTAGTTGTCTGACGTCTCTCAAGAAGGGAAAGATGTTACAGCACGTGGAAAATAATTCAGCCAACCAAACAACTGCCTGCACCTGATTTTATTCATGAGAATCTGTAAATATGATTTTCTGCTTTTATCCTAAGATGGAATGATTCTTCTTTAGTGCTGCCATTTTATTGGTAGATAAGGCTAACAGAGACACTACAGGTAGGGACTTCTTTTGATAATTCTAAACAACTCTGTGCTGACCTCTGTCATGCTTGTAGCCCATGCTTATTTTGGCAGTTGGCAAAGTAGAACTCCTCACAGACTACAGATATCAAACACTAAAATCTTGAGGCTTGGGAAAATGACATCAATGTGGAGCAGAAGGAACTGTGTCCATTCTTGGAAGACAACAGTACTTCATCTTAATCAGCTGCAAAATATCTAAGACTCTAAAATCCTAAATGAGGTTAAAAAATCTGGAAGAGTTAAGATGAAAACATTTCATAATTAGCTTGCAAATAAATGTGGCTCCATAGTTTGTTAAGATTAGTCCTAAGGTTGAAACAACTTACAACAAATATGTTGTGTGTATGTACATATATATATTATATATACATATATACACATATATACACATGTATATACATATATATGTTTTGATATATTTAAACACACTCACATATATCTCATAATTCAGTTCAAAGCTTTTAGGTAGAAATCAATAATGATTTTTTAAACAGTAAAAATATCACTATTCAGTAAAAATATCAAAGGCTATCAGAAATCACCTTTTTGCAGAAATAGTTTTTTTTTCTATCTCTAAAGTAACTCAGAATCATCTCCAAGGAACTTTAGATTTACTCCATTTTAGTCATTTTTATACCTCACTGTGCATTAGCTGTTCATGTATATCCCACCTTTTGCAATTAGCACATTAAATAAACTACAGTTTCTTGAAGAAATCCATATCTTTTCTCCTAACCTTGATAACATTTGGAAAAGGAAGACTGAAATAAACTCCTTCACAGGTCTCCAGAAAGATTCCAAGGTTTTACATGTATCATGTCTAAAGTAGAAGTGAGAAATTAATTTTAGATAATGATGAATATTTAAAATTGATTTAAATTGGTTATGGGAAATACAGGCAAAACCTTGCTTCTTATAAGTGCAGATCCAAAAAGTTAATGCCAAGGACTGTAGAAGAACTAAAGCTCATAACTATATTTAAAGTAAAAACAAGGTCAGAAAAATAGAGAAAGGATAGCTAAGGAGTAAAAAGGAGAGGAAAAAGGGGGAGAGAAAAGGCCACCTTGATATGATATATTCAATAATATACATATTCCAGAGAAAGAGAAAGAAAGAGAGAGAAAGAGACAGAGAAAGACAGAGAAAGGCAGAGAGAGATAGAGAGAGAAAGAGACCTAGGTATTATGCCCTGATTGTACATAGAATATGGGACCTCGAAAAAGTCACTATATGAAAAAAAAAGTAGTTTTGTTGTTTTATTTGAGGATAGTGACAGTACCTCTTGGAGTTTTTTGAAAATAAAATGAGATGTCACCTGTCACTTGCTAGAATAGCACCTGAAGAGAAAGATAAAGTGAATTGTTTCTATGTCCTTTGTGACTGTATTTTTAGAAATTGTGCAGGTAGGTATGTGTGTGTAAATAAGCAGTTTAGATAAGACTAAATTGAGCATAAGTTAAAGAAAATCAGAAATGGTTGTCAGAGAGACCATCCCTAATTCCAATGATGATTCTTTCTCAATCCCGGTAATCTTGTTGAATTAGTATTCCCACCCCTCTGAGATTACTTAAGCCAGACCTATCAAATAAATAAATATGTGAATATGCTATCCTTATTTCTTTTGGCTTACTGCTTCTGGATGATGCATATCCTAGCTGGCCCAGGTATCTCCATCTTCTGATGTTTGTTTGGACTCAATGTGCTGATAATTTTGTGGAAAAACCCATGACATTCAATAAGGTGATGCCTGAGCTCTTCAATAATAGTGGCTGTCAAGTATCTTAGGAAAAGAAAACGTATAGTAGTTGTCAGTTCCCATACAAATTTTAATGCTTCCTCTGCAATAGAAGGTTTTGATGAAATCTGTAAGCCATTTTCAAGTGCATGTCTAAGTTTCTTCAGAAGAGTACTATAGAGAGAATTCTTCACCAGTCTCTGGCATGGATAGGCTGAATATTCTGAAGTGTAGCACAGAAGCCAGCACTGGGAATTGGGAATTCATGTTTATGGAGCCATGCATAGCTTCACTTTGCTCTGTCTGCCTCTCTACAGGGTCCAATTTCATGTAATGGCTGGAGGTGGAGGTAGAAGCTGACTGAGATTCACAGGAGCAATCATAGGTTGAACTTAGCAGTCTCCTTTGAAGCAACTTGATCTGATGTTTAGAAAACTGTGCCATATAACTACTGAAGTTGATCATCTTTTTTGGGGGGAGGGGGCAGGGGTCTGGTCATGGGGTCTGGGGCCTGATCTCTGGGCCTGGGCGCTGTCCCTCAGCTCTTCAGCTCAAGGCTAGCGCTCTACCACTTGAGCCACAGCGCCACTTCTGGCTTTTTTCTTTTTGCTTATGTGGTGCTGAGGAATCGAACCCAGGGCCTCATGCATGCAAGGCAAGCGCTCTACCACTGAGCCACCTTCCCAGCATGAAGTTGATGATCTTTCTACATGCTGTTGTGAAGGTCTTGGTTTGAAAGTTGTCAATCTAGCATTCATTTGCTTTGCACAAGTTCTCCAAAGCTGCAAACAGCAAGTAACCAAGCGCATGGTCCTTTCAATTATGACTGCCTCTATTGATATAGTATAGCCTTTGAAAAGCCCAGCAGCACCTTCACTTCCAGTTAGCCTTATCTGCTTTCACCACAGGTGAGAGACTTAATTGTTGTGATATAGATTACAACACACCTGGACTTCATCATCACCACCGTGTCTACTGCCAATGAGGTGTTTATTTCTATCAGCTCTGGAATTCTTTTCTATTTGTCTACTTTCTAGGTAACAACTGGCCTGAAATATATGCTCTCCTCCAGAAAGAAAAGCCTCAGTAAAATACTCTTGCAATGGTGGTTTCTGTTGAAGATAATCACAGTGAGCAGGAGTGAGCAATCAATTATAGAAGAACAGGTAAGGAGCAAAGGAAGTGTGTTATCAACTTAGTCACTTCTGTAGCACTAGCAATTCAATCACTCCAGAAACTTCCACACAAAAGACTCTGCGGAGTCTTCCACTTGAAAACTGGCAGAGTAACATCCATCAGCTCACGATTGGTTGAGAACTGTGTCGGATGATGTTTAAGCACTTTCAGCTTTTTCATGTGAGCAGGGTCCCCTGGCATCCCATGGATAGCATCAGATGAGCCTCATCCAAGGCTCAGTGTGGAACTGAGCTGAGACATTGCAAAAAGGAAGTGAGGCAAAGCATATGCAGAACTCCTTTCTGCAGCCACAGCTGGAGTCAGGTAAATGGGAAAGGCTGAAATAGTGTCCAAGGGCCCAACACACAGGGGTGGAGGAGAATACAGAAGAGAGAGATTGGAATAAGAATTGAGAAAAGAATATGAAACCAGATGTAGTCCAGCACCACCAAAGTAGCACCCTATGAACAAGGGTACCTATTACATTTACAATTATATACACTGTTAACAGAGTATTTAACTTGCTTCCCAAATCTCCAAGAAACTCAGAGGGCAATAAAATCTGCATATTAATAGATATTTCATAACACTAAAATAAGTGCCTACCTGTTACTTGTTAACTTCAGAAAGATAGGAAGAAACTTCAGTGAAGGCAGGATGTCTGGGAGAGAAAGAACAAGAGAGAGAATGTTGTTATTCCTCTCTGTCGAAAGTTGGATTCATATAAGAGGAACATTTTTAGAATTACAGCATGTCATGAGATTTTGTATTGATATATAATAAGGTAAATGGTATGTCCAAAAGTGTACAAATCATAAAATAGTGTGTACAACGTAGACAATACCACACAATCAGCCACCATACCAAGAAACTAAGTATTACCACCCCAGTGTTCGAGAAATTATTCTTTGTGCTACATTCCTGGGCGGGTGAGCCCTTTCCTCTTCATTGACATTATAGCTTGCTTTTTCCTTCCCTCATTCAAATGCAAATAGGAAGAATGTATATTTTTAATTTTATTGTCAAGGTGATGTACAGAGGGATTACAATTACAGTTAGAGTAAGGTAGTGATTACATCTCTTGTCTAACTTGTTACCCCCTCCCTCATTTTTCTCCCTCTTTGCTTCCTCCCCATACCTCTCCCCAAGTTGTATAGATCATTTCCAATATGCTGTCTTGTGATTATCACTGCTGCACAGGTTCCCACTTTGTCCTTTGTTTCACGATTTTGTTGTTCTCCCTCCCTTCCCTTTCCTAGTTTGGATTAACATATATTCAATACCCAAGGCACCAAAATTAAATACAGTGACAACAGGGGATAAACCATAAGGGTAAAACACCCAAAAGAAAAAAGAAATTATGTAGTACGTTGAAAACAACAACAATGAAGAAAAACCTCTTGTGTCCAGTTCTTGGAGTTCATTTCACTTAGCATCATTTTATATGGTCTTATGTATATAGCTATTGAGCCATTCTGCTTATCTGCTAAGAATATCCTAGATGCATACTAATTATTACCAAGGGAAACCAAAAGACCTATATTTCTTTGGGTCTGGCTTACTTCACTTAATATGATTTTTCCAAGTCTTTCCATTTCCTAACAAATGGAGCAGTGCCATTCTTTCTGATGGAAGCATAGAATTTCATTTTGCATTCAAACACACACACATCATATTTTCTTGATCTATTCATCTACTGAGAGGCATCTGGGATGGTTCCATATCTTAGCTATGGTAAATAATGCTATGATAAGCATAGTTGTGCCTGGTAGGTTTAGTGTGGCCTTGTTTGTGGTCATTTGGGTAAATGCTCAGCAGTGGGATTGCTAGGTCATAGGAGAGCTCTATGTGGAGTCTTTTAGGAACCTCCATACTACTTTCCAAAGTGGTTGAACACTCCCACCAACAGCTCCCTTTTGGCCACACACTTTCCAGCATCTGTTGTTATTAAATTTCTTGATTATAGCCATTCTAACTGGGGTGAGGTGGAATATTGTTTGGTTTGCATTTATTTTATGGCCAGAGAAGTTGTGCATTTCTTCACATATCTATTGGACATTCTTATTTCCTCTTCAGAGAAGACTCTCTTTAAGTCTTTAACCCACTTATTATTTTGAGGATTTGTTGTTCAGGGATTTAATTTTTTTTAGTTTTACATATATTTTATATATGAAGCCTTTGTCTGTCGTATGGCTAGTGAATATCTTCTTCCAATCTGTAAGCTTTCTATTGATCTTGCTAGCTATGTCTTTTGCCATGCAGAAGCTCTGCAGTTTGATGTAATCCCATTTGTGTAACCTTTCTTTGATTTGTTGTGTTTCTGGATCATTATTAAGAAAATTTTAGCCTGTGCCAAGGTGCTCTAGAGTTTATTCTATTCTTTCCTGTAATGTTTCCAGGGCATCTACTTTTACCTGGAGGTCTTTGACCCATTTGGAGTTGATTCTGGTACAAGGTGATATATAAGGATCTAAATTCTTATTGAACAATAAAAGATCCTGAATAGCAAAATAGAAAATAAAAAATAAAATAAAATAAAATCCTTAGCAATACCAATCTTCAATACCAAACTTCAAACTCTATTACAAAGCTATAATAATCAAACAGCTTAGCACTGGCACTAGCACAATAACAGACCTGAGGACCAATGGAATAGAACTGAAGACGCAGAAATGAACCCACAGACCTATGGCCACCTAATCTTCAATAATGGAGCCAAAAAAAGTAGGGTGAAAGAAAGACAGCCTCTTTAGTAAATGGTGCTGGCAAAATTTGTTAAATACCTGTAGGGCCTGGATTCTTTCACACCATACTTTGGTTGGAAGATTTTACATGCCTTGGAATTTTGTTGGTATAATGCAAGCCATGATTTTTACAAGTGTGTTTATTTTATTTTATTGACAATTAACTGGAGATTCTCAGCAGCTATGGCTGTTTCTCCCACTTAGCTATAAGGATTTAAACACATCAATCTTTATCTCCTCAGCATCTCATACAATACCTGAGGTCATGGTTAAGTGAATATCTTTTTTTTAAAAAATCTACTACAAAACTAACTAATACAGAGCCTGCCTGTGCTGGCATAAAATAGTCGTGCCTTGACTCTACATAAACTTATTGTAATGGTCTATTGTTGTGACTCTACTGCTGTTAATGGCATCTCAGTCCATAAGTACTGGTCATAAGTATCTAATTTATGCATATCTATGTTTTACATATTTCACTTTTTCCTTCTTTTCTATTAAATAGTTATATAAAAGAGTTGCCATTTAACAACACAGTTTATGAATATAATGTGTCTTGATCAATTTCACCCTTTCTCCCCCATCCTCTAGTTCACTTTTAATAAGAATAAAAACTCTCTTGATTCAGTAACCAAAGCTCCCCCAAATAAAACTAAGTAATGAGAGAGATTCAGTTATGGTGTGACATGAAAGGAGGATTTCTGATTCTTCATATGGCTGAGGCAAACTTGTAATGCCAGTTATACTAAATTTTGGAGTTTGTACATAGTTTAGACAGTATTTCACTTATATATTCTTCTCACAGCCAAGTGTCTCTTTTATGTAAACTATAAGGGAAGGAGAAGGGCAGATAGAGAGCAGAGAGAAGACATGGGCAGAAAGCAGGCTAACGTGTTGAATGGTATTGGGCATAGAAGTCAGGAAGCAAACCAGAATTTTTATTCATTATTAGTTATTATATCAGGTAGCATGACTGGGTACTTGGCACAATGTGACAAAAAAAATGAACCCATCACCTAGAAGAAGGGTTGGGAAATAAAATCACATTTTTGTCATTAATAATTTATTGTAGAAAATTTATTTTCAAAATAACACAGTGATTAAGTCTTTGCTTAAGTATCAGATAGTTAGAATGAATATTAAAACATTAAAAATTAATACAAACACATTAATTTTTTTAACAGTAGCTTAAGCCACTGTAAAGTTCTTAAGCAAATTACAGTCAGAACTGAAAAGAATTAATAAAAGTAAGTGACCAATTCTTGGATGATCAAATAATGAATAAATTATCATTAGAGAGAAGCTCAGAAATCTCATTAGAGAAAGGAGACATATATGTAGCACAGTGCTGATGAGTATCTCCCAACTTTAATACTGTTCCTTCTTGTTCTCCCAACCCTTTCTCCTCAATTCTGCTTAGAAACAGCTGGTTCCACGTGCTAGTGGCTCAGACCTGTAATCCTAGCTACTCAGGAGGCTGAGATCTGAGGATCAGGATCACATTTCGAAGCAATTCCCAGCAAGAAAAGTCCAGCAGGTTCTTATTTCCAGAAAACCAGAAGTGGAAATGTGGCTCAAAATAGTGGAGTCTAACCTTGAGCAAAAAATGATCTCAGGGACAGTGCCTGGGCCCTGAGTTCAAGCCTCATGAATGACAAAAGTAAAGAAAAGAAAGGAAAAGAAAAGAAAGGATATTTGGTGAAAAAGCAAGTTATTTGCGACAATGCAACTTGAAGTAGGCATGCATGAATTCCTCTTCCTTAGAGCCTATCAGACTTGGGTATAAAATAATATTACTAATAGTGAGTGTAGAGGAACCACCAGTGATGGTGGAGTCCTCGAAGAGATGGTGGAGACGTGATGAGACATATGGAAGAGACTGTTATAACCTGAGGGAGAGAGCTGCAAAGTCTAAAACTGTTGATTTAAAATGCACAGGATCAGTTCAAGGTGACCCTGAGGGTAGGAAGCTAGGAGAACATATTCTTTGAAGTCATTTCCTCTCCTCCCTCCCTTCAGGGGCTTCAGATTGACTGAGTCTCACTGAAAACCTGGTAACACTGAAACCTGCTGATAAAATCCACCTAGTGCACCCACAGAGAGTTAAATGGAGAAACTGAGGAAAGTATTGTAAAAGGAGATAAACAGCTAATTGATCATAAAGTGATATGCTGTGCCAAATTCTTAGATGAAAAAATAACGAGGCCAGAGTAAGACCCTAAAAAATGAGAATTCTGCTGGGCGCCAGTGGCTCACGCCTGTAATCCTAGCTACTCAGGAGGCTGAGATCTGAGGATCATGGTTCAAAGCCAGCCCAGGCAGGAAAATCCAGTGAGACTCTCATCTCCAATTAACCACCAGAAAACCAGAAGTGGCGCTGTGGTACAATGATAGCCCAGGCCCAGAGTTCAAACTCCACAACCAACAACAACAATAACTACAACAACAACAAATTCTTTAGCTAGATCTGAATAAATTTAATAGTGAATAGAAAACAATAAATATGGACAGTTCCATCAAACACAGCAAGAATTCCAAAATTCAAAAGTTCTGTATTTGATGGGGCTGGGAAGGTGGCTCAGTGGTAGAGTGCATGCCTTGCATGCCAAAGGCCCTGGGTTCGATTCCTCAGCACCACAGAAGCAAAAAGAAAAAAGCCGGAAGTGGCGCTGTGGCTCAAGTGGTAGAGCGCTAGCCTTGAGCTGAAGAGCTGAGGGACAGCGCCCAGGCCCAGAGTTCAGGCCCCATGACTGGACCCCCCCCCACCACCACCAAAAAAAAAGTTCTGTATTTGAATATTTGGTTTATTAAGTAGCAAAATTATCACATGACAGCAGCAGTGTTGGATGATAAAATGTGTTCCATCTAAATATTTATGTGTTAGAAAGAAAAAAGAGCAATAATCATTCTTGGCTGCTTCATCTTGATGGCTACCCCAAATTATGTGGGCTGAAACACAGCCCACATACAAAATATAAAGACAAGCTAGCAATTGTGACCTTGCAACTTTACCTTTTCCACTATTTTATCTTATGCTTTATAGTTGCTTCAAGAGTAAATTAGAGTAAATGAACTTAAACTGAACACTCTTCCCTATCCTTAAATCTAAAACTACACCACACATTCTGGACAATCTCAGGTGAACATTGTCAGTCTATTGTGATCCTTATTATGTTAGTTGAAGCAGAAATTTAGAAGATAAGATTTTAGAGATAACTAAAATAACATAGCAAAGTGATTCAAAAATGGAAAAAAAGATAAGAAGATCCAATATTACTCCTCCTTTTCTTATAACAAAGCCAAGAGAAAGTGATTTTATACAGAGAAACTTAGCATCAGAGATTAATTGATTGTAAGTGGTAATTTTTTCCTCAATACCTGATATTTGAGAAGCAATAAAATAGGCTCACATGAACATTCACTGTTAAAAGTGCTTAACTATCACACTGAGAATAAGGAAAGGAACCTGTACTTAGACATTAAATTATCCCCTGGTTGCATGGTTGGGAAGATGCATATGATCATACTGGTATAATTTGTTTTCAGAATATGAATACTGGGTTTTATGTTAAGCCTCACTGTTTTCAACCACTTGGCAAATTTTGATTCAAGAGATTTGTCATCTTATTACATTTCTTCAAGCTTTGAGTTTCCAAATATGTTAAGTTTAGTTTCTACAGCTTTTTATGTGGTTCAGGCTTAAAGATGTCAGACATCTTAGGGTTAAGAATACTTGTGCCATGCTATAGTGTGGTCAGAGAGGACAGGGTATCTTCAAGGGAGAATCGATTTTTTTATAGTGGGAAATCAGCCAACCCTCTCAGAAAGAAAAGATTATCAAATTGGACAAATTACCATAATCATTTCAGGTAACTAGAAACTGATGACTGACAAACACTAAAATAAGATTCATTTATTAATTGAAAACTGCCAAGCTTTAGGTGGATACCAATGGCTCTTGCCTGTAATCCTACTGACTCAGCAGGCTGAAATCTGAATGGTTGATGTTGAAAACCAAACATAAAATCTGTCAGACTCCATCTTCAAAGTAAGCACCAAAAAGCAAGCCTAGAGGTATTCCTCAAATCAAGCACCAGAGTAAGTAAACTGGAGGTAGTACAAGGTTGAGAGTTCAAACTCCAATATTGCCAATAAACAAATAAATAAAATATAAATATAAATAAATAAAACTGCTTATTTTTGTATAATAACAGTTGAATTTTACAGAGTTCTTGACATCAACTACTCTGCTCCTCCTAGCTTGGTCACAATTGAGGTAATCAGATGGGGATGACCATGAAAAGTAGTATCTTTGCCACTGGAGAGGAATGATTGTATATAAAGATGTATTTTTTTTTAAATCACAACATTTCTAGGAATGCTCACACATATCGATTAGCAGAAGCTGGAAAGCTGACCTAGGCTCCATGTTTAAGCACAGCCTATAACTAGTCATTAGATGAACTCTAAACCCTGAAAAAAGAAATGACACACTGTTGAGAAAAATCAAGCTTAAAAACAGATGCTTAAGAAAATAGTGCAGGGAATACAAGCCAGTTGTAAAATGCTAACCTAGAATATGCAAAGCCCTTGTTAAATATCTAGCACTGCAAAACTTCATAAATAAAAATAATAAAAATAAATTGAATCTTAAAAGATGAGTGTAAGTAGGCTTAGATCTGAGGATCATGGTTCAAAGCCAGCCGGGCAGGAAAGTCTGTGAGACTCTTATCTCCAATTAACCACCAGAAAACCAGAAGTGACACTGTGGTTGAAGTCATAGAGTACTTGCCTTGAGCTAAAGAGCTGAGGGACAGGAACCAGGCCCAGAATTCAAGCCTCGTGACCAATAAAAAAAGGAAAAAAAAAATGATAGTGTAAAAGCATCAGTGCAACTAAACCCCAAATAAGCATAAGGTTGATTATAAAAAGATCAGAGAAAACTAATTAGGCAGAAAGCAATAAAATAATAAAAGAGATTGGAAATCACATGTAAAATTTGTTATTTGAAAAAGAATCAGTGACTTTGATAAAATCTTAGGTTTTATCACAAGGGTAGAGTAAATGACTCAAATAACTAAATCAGGTATGAAATAGGAAACCTAACTCCTGACCTAGATAAAATAAAAAGATTACAAGGCAATATTAGGAACATTTTAACATGTATACATTAGGCAACTTAGCTAAAATGAACTAACAACTAGAAAAACACAGATTACCAAGAAAATAGAGGACTATTTCTTCACTATCTGAGAGATGAAAAACTGATTGATTGATTGATTGATTCTGTTACTTGGCCTCCGATTCTTGTTTGCTTTTTCGCCTGTGGCTGGCACTCTACCACTTGAATCATACTTGCAGTCCAGCTTTTTGCTGCTTAATTGCATATAAAAGTGTCTCAGACTTTTCTACCCTACTTGGCTTTCAGACTGTGATCCTTATATCTCAGCCTCCTTGCTAGTAAGGATTATGGGTTTGAGGCACCAGCACTTTGCTGAAATAGATTTTTTTTTTAAGATTAAGTTAGTAGTTAGAAATGACCGATCTTCCAGAAAAGAAAATTCCATGTCTAAACGGTTTCACACATTATTTGCATCTTGTATCTAAAGAAGAACTATTGTTATTCCTACTCAAATTATTCCATCTGTTAGGGTGCACAAGATAGAAAACTTTGTCCACCTCAAGACTTGAGTGTAAATATTAAAAACTGAATTGCTTATAGTAGCTACAAACTTGAAATACGGTCAAATGGATAAATACTGTCAAATGGATAAACAACAATCAACAATAGTAACTGATAAACATGGTACAAAATGGATAAACCTTGAAAACTTATGCTAAGGGGAAAACAAAATAATCTGCATGTTGTATAATTATATTTCATAAGGTTTCCAGGAACTGGAAAACACTAGACAGTAAGTAGAATGGTTGTCTAGGAGTGAGTGCGAAGATTAACAGAACAGACACAAATATCACTATATTACGATGAAATTAACTAAAATAGGGTTTTTGAGTTGATGGATATACAATGTGTCTATGGTTTACTAAAAACTCTTAAGGTATGCATTCATAATGGGTATACAAATTATATCTAACAGATCTATTTTTAAATCAAATATTTAAAATATATATAATTTTAGTATTCACATTTATGGCCAGAGCATTTGAAATAGAAATTTATTTCACTCTTGTTACATGTGAAAACTATAAGGTGCTTGTTCCTAAGACGCTTTTGTACTCCCTGGGGAGTGAGGAGGATTCAGAAATTACAATAATGAAAACACAAACATTTCATAATAATAATAATAATAATGGCTTAGATTTCCTAATTTAATGCTATGCTAAATAATATCTTATATGCCACATGTCAATATTATTAAAAGTGAAATACTGTTCATGAAGACAAACTGGTTGGATCTAATACAGAGCAGTAATAATTTCTTAGAAGTCTTTTGCACTTATCAAAAATATTTCAATGTGCTTACAAATCCAAATAAAATATGGAACTAACATTCTTCCCACAACTTCATCAGAATATAAATTTCTCTTCAATTTCAGTTGGAGTAAAATCTACATAACTTAAAATTTACCTTTATGATCACTTTTAAGCACACAGCTAGTTCAGTTGTATTAAGTGACTTCCATTGCAAGGCTGTCTGACTCACCATTCATCCACAGATCTCTTTTCATGTCTTCAAACTGAAATTAAATAATTAATTAAATAATAACTTCATTTTCATTTCTTTATCCCCCTAGCTACCACTTTCCCCTTTCATCTTAGGAGACTGGCAGCTCTATGTACCTTATATAAATGGGATCATAGAAAATATGTCCTTTTGTGACTTGCTCATTTTATTTAGCATACTGTCCTCAAGGTGTTATCAGTGTGGCAATGGGTATCAAAACTGTCTTCCTTTGTAAGGTGGAATGTTATCCATTGTGCTCAGATCTCACATTTTGTATATTCCTTCCATTGTCGATGAGCTGTATTTGGATCCATGGATTGTTTTCATATTTGAGAACTGGACATAATATGCATTGGTCAGGAATACAAATACATCTTCTAGCCCTACTATCAATTCTTCTTCTATATGTCACAGGTAGAATTTCTATATCATATAGGAATTCTACTTTTAACTTCTTTTTTTTGTGGGTCCCTGGGCTTGAACTGTACTATCACAGCTTTTTGCTCAAAGGTAGCTCTCTAGTACTTGAGCCAGAGCTCCACTTGCAGCTTTATTTGTCTGTTTGTTTGTTTGTTTGGGTGATTATTTGGAGATAAGAATCTTTTGTACTTTCCTGCCTGGGCTGGCTTCAAATGGGAACCTCAGATCTCAATCTCCTGAGAAGCTAGGATTACAGGTGTGATCCACTGAGACCCAGCTATTTTTAACTTTTTAAGGAACTACTATATTATTTTGTATCCAAACTCTATAATATTTTCTTTCCATCAACAATACTCAAAGGATTCCCCTTTCTTCTTTCTAACACATTACTTTCTGATTTTAGATAATGAATGTGAATGGAATAACTTACCCTTGAAAATTGCTATCTTATTTTCAGTTTCAATGTTAATGTTTCTAATACTGGGTTTAACTCTTATTTACTTGTCATACCACTGAACAAACTTCATATATTTTATCTAATGGGCTATAATTAAAATAATCATTCATATTTAGAGTAGTATTCTGGGTCTATACTTCCTTCCAATAGCCCTTTAGGGTCTCGTATTCACCAACTTGGAAATGATATATTAGAGCAATAGTTCACCTAAAAAAATAGAAGCTCCTCATGGCATAAACTTGAAAGACTTTTGCATTAAACTAATACAAGACCCAAAGATAGACAAGGTTTTAACCCTTAATTATATTTTATCTCATATGCAAGAAGCAGACCAAATCATATCCAAGTCAATGCAATACCTCAAAATTGTTTTTTAAAAATATCTTAAAACTTTGTAATATTTTCTAAAGTAAATGGAACTTTAAATAACTTTCCATTTAGTTTCAAGTCTCTGAATGAAAGTAGTATAGCATTAAGAATTCCTATATAAATCTTTGTGTATTTTGCCCCATCCTTTTAGGCCTACAGAAACGAATGAGTTTTGGATCTTTTCTGATTATGGACATTTTCTGTTAGATACCAGGGATTCTCAATATTTTTTTCTGAAAGCTAGTTTCCATGTAGCACTTCAATGGTTCATCTTTGCTTCTTTCAGCAATAAGTTCCCACTTAAAATTTGCACATTCATATTTCTTATTTCCCATGTGCTGTATCTTTAAAACTTGCACTTAGCAAAATAAAAGTGTTTAGTTTGGGGTGGCAGTAAACATATTCATTCTAATTCATGTCACCACCATTTGTCTTATCAATCCCTGGTCCCACAAAAATTCATAATAAGATTGATGCTGATATTGATTCACAGGTCTCTCTTTTGAGCAAGCTAACTATCAACAGCAAACCCACTTTAGAGTCTCCTGGGAAAGTGTGAACATGACAGTAAACAGCCTACATCAAAGACATTTCAATTCTGCAACAAGCCTTTCTGTTTCGAGTAAGTGATATATACCCAAACAAAACATTAATCAGAAGACCCATTTCATCTCCCTAGGGAAGCTGAGCTATAGCAGATGTAGCCCATTCTATAAGTATGATTTTAAACATGAAAAGAGTTTCTTTAAGGAAAAATAGAGACTGAGCATAAGTGTGTTAAATTTAGCATGGGTTTTGAGGTAATAAGTTTTGCTGCAAATAAATATTCAATCATTATAAAACTTGAACTCTTTCTTTTAATTAGACCTATCAATGCAGGGTCTGTACTTGTGTTCATCTCTGTTTGGATGGTTTCAATGAACATAAACTAGACAGTAGAAAAAATGGTGTTTACTACATTACCTTTATAAAGACCCTGGCCTCTTTGCATGTTGAGTTGGCTTGTTCATTTGTTTTCTGTGATGGAATAAGAAAGAATATCCTGTCTGTAACATCTGAAAATGGGACTTGTGAAGAGAATGGTATTTTGCTTTCCAGACATGTTAGTGGCCTATGGTTGTAGATGTTTTAGTCTACCCTAGGCAGGTGCTTGGAAATTTTAGTGGTATATCAAAGGCCTCCTGAAATTCTCTTTTGGCCTGCACATTTGTCCTATGGTATACTCTCGTGAAAAGCAATACATTCAATGCACCACATCTCCTATCCTCAATTCTTTCCTCTGCTGTTACTTTTGAGTTTCAAAATCTTGATATGCAGCCTACATCTCAGGGAGGTTATAGGTTTGTAGTGATTTATATAGGTTGGCCATGTGCTTTCTAGAGTCAGGATAAAAGAGCAATATTTATAGTGGCTGTGTTTTTCCTCTACTAGTTTATGTAAGATTCTAGTTTCTGATGAAATTCTAAAAACTTAGAAGAAAGTTAAATCCTAAACCCAAGGTCACTTCTCTGCTTTGCTAAAGATGATAATCTTGTCATAAGTGCTATTTAAAAATTTAATATTTGAGCTAAACTAGTACCTAGAAGGCAATATTTTTAAAAGGATGAAATATTATGTTCAAACCATTTCTGTAACTTGAAAGTGAGTTAGCATGTTTTACTCTAAAGCTTGAAACAGATATAAGTTTGAAATTGTTCAAACAAGAAAACATTGCCCTTGGAAATCAAATGTTCATAGAAACATAATGATGAGAGGTCTATGGAACTCAGTGCAAGAGATATTTTGCAAAGCCAATAAATACTTTCTTTATACAAATTCTTCAGGAGGAGATAAAACCTTATTCTCTCAGTAATTATGTCTGTTTTTATAACTCTTTTTATAATGAAGGTGTTCCTTTTTTCTTATGGCAGAGTACTTTGATGAGGATATACTTGAACATTCTAGCATTCTTTATGTGATCAAACAAATGCCCAAGAAACAAAGTAAATATCTTTATACTTGTGTATTTGATTTTGCAATAGTGAGGTGGAATTTTGTTGCAGAAGAGAAAAAAAGTAATCTTTTCAATTTTATTTACCAAGAAAAGTAAACTCTATACTTATAAACAACCCCCTTTTATAAATATGTTATAATATTAAATATATTTTATATCCACTTTAATGAATGTATGCATTAATGCCTTGAGTGTGTTCTTAGTGATGAATCAAGAAAGCATTTTATTTAATCTTGTTTATCTTTATTCTACTAGGAAGTGACTATTAAAGTCTACTGAATGCCATTTTTCTTTCATGAACCATCTAAACTTCTGAAAAATGCAAATTTTTATCATTATGATTTCACTAGCTAATCTAATGTAGATCAAGGAAGTAGTCATTCCATTATATTCACTATTATCCAGACACTTTTTAAAATGTAGCATGCAAGTTTAATTTTCATGCTTAAGCAGTTTTAAGGAGAGCATTTAAATAATTCAGAACTAACAGGGAGAGAGAATAAAGAGTTTATTAATCAGATTTTAAGAAAACAAGAGTAACCTGCATCTTTTAATTTAGAGAGTAAGGAGAAAACTTCTCGCTTCAAGATTCCAAAACAAATGAGGAAATATGTTCATTGAGTGAGATATATTTGACCTAAATCAGTTGTGTCATTAAATATGGTTAATTCAAATGATAATTCATGGATAATTTTGAGATATTTGAGAAGATAATGAAAATAAGTAATGTTAGTAATGTACACTGAGAATAAAAATTAGGAAGATAATTTGCTATAATATTTGTAAAATAGACTAGTCATACTGTTTATAATTTTATTGGATATTAAGTCATATTTTCTATTTAATATCTAACTCATTAATGGTAAATCTTTACTACATTGTACTCTTTTCTTATTTCTAGAACCTTCTAGGACATGTTTCAAACCCATAAATGTTGTATAATGATTCTCCTCTTTTAAAAAAAAGTCTTTATTGTTATTGTAAAGCTGATGTACAGAGGGGTTATAAGTCAGACAAAGAGCATATTTATTTTCAGACAATGTCACCCCTTCCCTTGCTCTCTCCCAGTTTTTCTCTCCTATCCTCACCCACAAGTTGTATAGTTCAGTTTCAACATAGTACCTAGTGAGTATCTCTGCTGCATTTGTTCATTGCTTGTCCCCACTATTTCTGTTATTCTTTATATAAATATATATATTATTCTTTATATATACATTATATTACATACATTATCTTCTTTTTTTTTTTTTTGTCAGTTGTGGGGCCTGAACTCTGGGCTTGGGTGCTGTCCCTCAGCTCTTCAGCTCAAGGCTAGCCTCTACCACTTGAGCCACAGGGGCACTTCTGGCTTTCTGGTGGTTTATTGGCGATAAGAGTCTTATGGACTTTCCTGCCCTGGCTGGCTTCGAACTGTGCCCTCAGGTCTCAGCCTCCCAAATAGCTAAGATTATAGGCATAAGCCACTGGTGCCTGTCTTCTGTGATTCTTTTTTTAAAATGTTTTTTTTATTGTAAAAAATACTGTACAGTTACATGGTTAAGATAATGAGTACATTTCTTATCAAGCATTGTTACCTCCTCCTTTGTTTTTCCCTGCCATCCCTTCCCTCCCCACCTTCCCAACTTCTCCCCCACAACCCCCCACCCCCACCCCCTGCCCCAAGTTGTAAAGCTCATTTTCAACATAGTGTCTTGTACATCTCATTGTTACAATGGGTCAACCTGTATCCTTGTTTCAGCATTTTGTTATTTCCCTTCCCCTCCCCAAATTAGAAAAATGTATATACAAGATGCAGGGCATAGGAATCAAATACAGTGAAAACAGAGATTATACCATGGGGGAAGAACATACAAAAGAACCCCCACTCCCGATCCTCCAAAAAAGAGAACTACTCTCTGGTACTGTACCAAACCATGTGAGCTATCTATGGCAACCCTGTATTGCTTTACCACAAGCTGTTCTCTCTCCTGTCCTGCTGTGTGCTGAACATAAATTCAAGCCCTTCTTTCAATTCCCAAAACCATCTTGAGGCCACTGGAACTTTCAGAAGAAATATTTTTTCACTTGGTAGTACTAAGGACATGACAAGAAAAGAACTATCAGAAAAAAATTTACTTTATATCCACAAGGCTTCTTACTATGGCAATGTCTAACTTTCCTTTTTGGGATGGTTGATGGCTAATTGTGAATAATTTGTGTCTAGCTCCTAGCTATATAAGAGCTTGTTCACTTAAGGGCAGGGGCCTTTACAACCCTCCAGACTCCGAAAGATATTCCCACAGAACTAAGCCTCTACCTCAAACAACTATGATGATCTGTGATTTCAAATGAGACATTTATTTCTGATGAAATTATAACCTTCTATAGAGATCCTATGACCTGAAAGGTAAATGAAACATAGGTATCAACATGTAACCAATGTCTAGGTTAGTTAGCCTGCCAAGATCTGAATGATAGCTTTCATCGAAGTTCACCGTGTCTCTATGCCTGTTGAACCCCTTGATTAGATTCACATAATGCGGGTGTTTATACTATCAACTCTTCTCATTATTCCTAGTACTATCAGGAAATTAAAATTACATTATAGTATTTCCCAGTGTGTATTGATTTACACAAAGGCAAGGAAAGTTTTGGGTTCTATAGATAATGGCTCTATGTCTTAACTTCAGCAATAAATAAATGAATACAGACAGACAGACAAAAATATCTTCTCAGAAATGTAACTATTCACCTTTCATCTAATTTCATCCATCTCATGTGCTTCTTTACATTTCTATGGGAATATAGAGAATAATAGTGGGAAAAATAATTTTCTTCTTTTTTTTTGTTAATCATGGAGCTTGAACTGAGCCTGGACACTGTCCCTCAGCTCTTCAGCTCAAGGCTAGAGCTCTACCACTTGAGCCACAGCACCACTTCCAGTTTTCTGAGTGGGTTATTGGAGATAATAGTTTCGTGAACAGGCTGGCTTTGAACCACGATCCTCAGATCTCAGCCTCCTGAGTAGTTAGAATGATAGGTGTGATCCACTGGCACCCAGCAAAATAATTTTCTTTAAAATAAGACCAAAGAATACTACCTAAGCGCTTTAATATTTCAATATAGTCTCTGAAAAATTAAATTTCCTGGCCTCTTCTAAGCTGCAAAAATAATATAAAATTTTAAATGTGTCCCTATTAATAGTAACAGATATTGGTATCTAGAGAACTTTAACATTATGAAAAAGTAGTTCTTAAAAAGTTAGCATTTTTAATCAGGTAAAGTGGCTCACACTTGTAATCCTTGCTATTTGGGAGGTAGAGATGAAAATAATTGAAGTTCAAGGCCAGCTCAGGTAAAGTTCATGATAGCCATCTCAGCCAAGGAAATAGCTGGATCCAGTGTCACATGCCTGTCACTCCAGTTACAAGGTAGGAGGGATATGGTCCAGGATAGCTTTGGCATAAATGTAAAACTCTGCTAAAAATAATCAGAGCAAGAAGAGAAGGACTGGGGCTGCCTTTCTCTTTTGTTATTTTATTTATGTATTTATGCATTTATTTATTTGGTGATGATCTTACAGATTGTTCAGTCTTGCCTCAAATTTATAAGCTCAAATGATCTCTTGCCTCACCCTCCCAAGTATTTTGTACTCAAGTAACCAATGTGAAAAGTATATATCCATAAATACATGTTAAAATTAATATCATATTTTAACACTCAAAAGTTGAAGTTACTTTAATAGTCAACAATAAGGAAATTGCTTTATAGTGTCTTCCCTTATAATATGGTAATATCTCTTTTAAAATATTAGCCTCTTAAACTGGTGCTGGTGGTTCACATCTGTAATCCTAGCTACTCAGGAGACTGAGATCTGAGGATCATGGTTTGAAGCCAGCCCAGGGAGGAAAGTACATGAGATTCTTGTCTCCAATTAAACACCAAAGAAAAGGCCAGAAATGGAGCTGTGACCCAATTGGGACAGCACCAGTCTTGAGGCCAAAAGCCCAAGGATAGCATCCAGGCCCTTAGTTCTAGCCCCAAGACCACCACAAAATAAATAAATAAACAAAAAATGTTAGATGTCTTGAACAATTCTTATAGTCATATAAAAACTGACACAGCTGGGCTGGGAAGGTGGCTCAGTGGTAGAGTGCTTGCCTTGCATTCATGAGACCATGGGTTCGATTCCTCAGCACCACATAAACAAAAAGAAAAAGCCAGAAGTGGCACTGTAGCTCAAGTGGTAGAGCACTAGCCTTGAGCTGAAGAGCTGAGGGACAGCGCCCAGGCCCAGAGTTCAGGCCCCACGACCAGACCTCTCCCCCCCACTAAAAAAAAACAAAAAAAACTGACACAGCAAAGACAAAATTATATAAATGTTAGTTTATGTTCCCAAATTTAAAAACGTATAGTTAGTGGCTCTCTTATATGGCAGAGTTTATTTAGCCTTTTGTTTCTTCTTAGTTTCCATATTTTGAAATAAACATTTCTGGTCAGAAAAATAGCTATTTAAAATGCTTCTTCCATTAACTAGAATAATGGCCAGATAATCTCATCTATGATAGCATAAATATAATTGTAAGTAAAAGACCCTGAAAACCTTTTAACACTCAATTCTTAATCGCAGTTGGAGGCAACCACAGAGTTAAACAATTGAGGAAGGGCCTGAAGAGTGGCTCAAGGAGTAAAATGATGCCTACCTAGTAAGTGTAAGGCCAAGTGTTTAATCTCCAGTACTCCACAAAAATACAAAATAAAGCTTCTACTGGGAGATCTGTACCAGCAATACATCAGACCAAGGCCTAATATCCAAAATACACAAGGAGCTCAGGAAACTATTCCCTCCCAGAACTAATAAATCAATCACTACATTGGCAAAGGAGCTAAGGAGAGATGTCTCAAAGAGCAAAGAAACACATGATGAAATGCTTTTCATCCCTGGATATAAAATGAAATGCAAATCAAAACAACTCTGAGATTCCATCTTACCCCAGTTAGATTAACCATCATCATGAATTAAAAAACAAAAAAATGTTAGTGAAGATGTAAGGGAAAAGAACCCTATTGTACTGTTGGTAGGAATGTAAACTGGTACAACCACTCTGGACAGCAATCTGGAGGTTCCTCAATAAACTAAACATAGATTTTCCTTACAATCCAGCCATACCATTCTTGGACATCTACCCAGATCAACACAAGCCAGGATATCATAAATACACTTGCATATTCATGTTCATTGCTGAATGATTCACAATAACCAAGTTGTGGAAACAACCCAGATGACTTATGATAGATGATATTGTTTAAAAAAATGTACTTATACACAATGGAATTTTACACTGTTATTAGAAAGAATAATATTATGTCATTTGCAGGGAAATAGATCGACTTAGAACAAATCATGTTGAGTGAGGAAAGCCAAGCTCAGAGAGACAGACAACTCATGTTTTCTCTCATCTGATCTAAAATAGCAGGATATGGTATATTTTAGAGGTCTCTAGGCATTCACAAATAGTGAGACCAGAGAGGAGAAGAAAAGAAAGGCACAATGTCTCTGTGCATCTCATCATAGAGAATAATATTTATCAAAATGAACTCAAGGAAATGAGAATAAGAGGTTTTTTATTTTTTTCTGTTTTGTTTTATTTCCTTTTGTTGTGTATTCAGTTATATGTTTTTGGGGAGAGTGTAAGGGGAGACACAGAAATGGAAGGACAAAGGGTGAGCAAAGGCAGCAATAGTGCTCACTGGACATTATGTTGAAAATGAACTATACAACTCATGGGTGGAAAGGGAAAGAAAAACTGGAAGAGAGTGAGGGAAGGGGTGACATGTCCAAAAAAAAATGTATGCTTTACCTGACTTATGAAATGGTAACTCCACTGTACATCACCTCTATAATAGCAATTATACAAAAGAAAAAATATTTAGAGAGATATATAAAAGACAGTAGGAAATAAAAAACTGAATATCAGAATGATAATAACACATACATAGTGATCAGATACATCTAATATAAGTTTCAAAACATGAACATTCAAGGTAGACTGAAAAGGGGCTGGGAAGGTGGCTCAGTGGTAGAGCACTTGCCTTGCATGCATGAGGCCCTGGGTTTGATTCCTTAGCACCACATAAGCAAAAAGAAAAAAAGCCGGAAGTGGTGCTGTGGCTCAAGTTGTAGAGCACTAGCCTTGAGCTGAATTGCTGAGGGACAGCGCCCAAGCCCAGAGTTCAGGCCCCACAACTGGACCCCTCCCCCCCAAAAAGGTAGACTGAAAATTGTGTGCCTTTATGTATAATAGTGAAAACTCTTCTCAATAAAACAGAAACCAAAATGAATGATATAAAATATAATGAGAACAATACGTATATACAATGGTACACTAAAAAATGTTTTACTATCTCACTTAAGAAGTAAAAACATAAGAAATGTATGCATTATCCTGCCCATGTAATTGTAACCCCTCTGTACAGTATGTTCTCAAATAAAATAAAATAAAATTAAAAAAAAAAAGAAGTAAAAACATATGCAGAATGTGCCTACTTTGAGAGTTAATAGTCATACTAAGGTCTATTTCAAGTTGTCAATATGATGCCACTAAACATGAACTTGGGCAAATATATAATCAGTGTGTTTACTGGTCCTAACTTGTTTCCCAAACCATTAAATATATTACAGTTAACTACAGTATAAAAATGTAAATAATTAAAATTCACATATACATATACAAAGGTATATTTTACCATGAAACATATTAAGCAATAAAAGTACTGATAGGAAAAAATAGGGCATTTCCTAGTTTAAAAAGATCCCAGATTATCAATATCAAGAATTGGTACATAACAACACAATCTCAAAACACACAAAACCAATTGTGTGAAAATGAAGACTTTCATGCATTTCTATCAGTAACCTACACATCAAGTATATGAATACATTACCAATGAGCTTAATAGTTCAATAGTTTTTTGGTAAGTTATGAAGTCAACAGAGAATATATATTCCTTTGAAGTTCACACAAATCATTTAAAAATTAACTGAAGTATTAAACCAGGAAAAGGATGTTTCAAGGGTTGATAACACAGGACACATTGCTAAGAGTGATGTAGGAGTATTTTATGTCTAGAAACTTAAAATGGTTTTCTAAAAATAAACAAGGAATCAAAGAGAAAATCACAATAAATTTATAGCCTTCAAACTTAAATACAAAATGCTGAGCATGGCCTAGACACATTTCTCAGTAGTAAGTGCAATCATTTAGAAAGAACAAGGCCCTAAGTTCAAACCCCAGTGGCACCAAAGGGCAAAAAACACATAAAAGTATTCAGATACTTTTGATAAATTTGACTGGGAGCCAGTGACTTATACCTATAATCCTATCTACTGAAGAGGCTAAGATCTGAGGACCACAGTTCAAAGTCAGCCCAAACAGAAAAGTCTGTGAGACTCCTATTTCCAATTAACTATCAAAAAGCTGGAAGTAGAGCTGCACTTCAAGTAATAGAGCTTGAGCAAAAAGCTCAGAGACAGTACCTGGGCCCTGAGTTCAAGCTCCAGGATCAGCAAAACAAAAACAAAAGCAAAATCCACAAAATAAAAGGCTTCAGCTCTTGTTAAAACAATTTAAAAGAAGAAGCTCAGTGGAGTGAGCTTCCCCAGTATGCCTGAGGCCTTTTCTTTAGTTCCCAGCACTGAAAACAAAAAGTAATTTTCAAGCAATATTTTAAACACGAAGGTAGAATACTTTTTCATATAAAAGGTTATGTGAAGGTAAAGAAATATAAAGGGAGTTAGGGGCTACAAAATGCTTTACTGAGAAGTTGCCATTAAAAGTATATTTTGAAAAATAAATAGAAATTTGCCAGGGTAATTTGGGAGAGAATAGCATTTCAATTGGAAAGAATACCAAAAGTAGGCAGCAAAATGTGCAAGAATGTAATGGCAGGGAAATGCAAGAAATCCGGTATTACAGGATTACATGGTAGGAGATAAAATGGCAAAATGTAATCAGATGATGAAGCTTTTATGAAAAGTACTAAATTACTCCTGTTTTACCCTAAAATAGTTGGTTAAACATTGAAAAAAAATTTTTAAAGAAATATATGACACATTTGAGTTGGCATTTTGGAAGAGTCAAAGAGTTACTACTGTGACATACTGAGAACTGGGAGAGAGGTACATAAATGAGAAGAGTCTAGAAGCGCACAGTCCATGAATGAGTCTATGAATATAACCTGAAAAAGATACGACAAAGCTTGAATTAAAGAAGAGGCCATGGTGTTAGAAAAATAGAAACAGGACACATTTAAAAAGAGAGGCATATTCAAGAAGAAATTTGAAGTTGATCAATTTGGAGACCAAGAAAAAAGAGTGGGCAGAGTTTTCTATTTGGTCTCCGTCTTGGGTGACCGAACAGACAGGGATTTGCCTCTTGTGTTTCCTTAACAAAATCTAGATTAGGTGGCTTAAATGACAGGAACTTATCTCTCAAAGTTCTTAAGTCTGAGAAGTCCAAGATCAAGGTACATTTCATTCTAAGGCCAGTTCTCTTGAGTTAGATAGACAGTTGCTCTCTCACTGTGAGGAAACCTGGCCTTTATCTGAGCCTAGGTATAGAGAGTACAGGCTCTCCTGTGACTCGTGTAAACTCAATGAAAAAAACCATCCTCATGGACTCCTCTAACCTCATCTAGCTCCAACTTTCCACTTCAGTACAGTCACAGTGGAGGTGAAAGCTTGAAGAAGAAATTTCAGAAAACATGATATAGTGCCTAGCAGATTTTCATGGGAAACTACTGAGAGAAACAAGAAAGGCAAGTTTGCTTAGGATACAGTCTAAAGAATAGATACTTAATTTTAAATATGTTGACATTTAATTTCAGGTGCCATAAGAATTGCAAGTAATGACTCATGACAGTTGTGTAGAGTTTTCAAAAGATGGAAGACAGTTGTTGTGGAAATCATGTATTTATTGCAGATAAAGCTATGGAGTAGAGTGAAACATGTGAAGGAAAAGGGCCTACAAATATGTCCCTTTGGATTATTGAGTCATGGCCATATAGAAGGAAAGACTACAGGAGACAGAGTAAGAATAAGCAAGGCAAAAGGAAGAGAAACCCAGATTTGTGTTGTCATAGAAACAAGGGATGTGATTGTCATCACCCACAGAAGGATCAACTAAGGATCTTATCTATTAAATTTAGGCCTTAGAATGTCACTGGGGAGCATGTTTCTTTGACAATACTTCTATCTTGTACCAAGTTTCATTAGCGCTATCATTCCCTTGTTTTTCTATACCTTGGAATGACTGAATAATTCACCACCCATACTAGGCCTGGTGCTGCTAAGATAGCCCCACTTTGCCGTCCTTATTAAGCCCATAAAGGTAGTGAAGAGTCCCAGGTAGAGTCCCAGGCTTTCCATGAGTCATGGGGGGCTCCATTTGACCTTCTTGAGCAAGGCCTCTGGGAATATACACTGTCGATGCTTCCCCCCATTTCTCTGTACACATCCACTCCTCAGTTCTGTCTTTTCTACATTTAATCTATCCCACTGTTCACAGAAGGGAACCCCAGGTTCTCTTTGGATACCTTGTATATTGGATGCATTTTATTTTAGGATCTGTTTCTTAATTCCTCTGCTCCCTAGAGCTTTGGAAACCATTCTTTGAAAATGGCCTCCCAATTTCTTAAAACTGTTTCTTTTTTTCTTTTTGGTAAGGCAATTACTGCTAGTGTTTGTATAAGTCTAACTTTACTTTAAAAAAGATAAAAAAGAAAAACAGGAGAGGGGAAAAAAAGATAAAAGAATCAGCTGAAGCCCAGAGGAGGCATTCCGGGAAGAGACGCTGCTTCCTGTGACTGTGCATTTTAAACGGTGTCTCTCCTCATGATGAGAATTACCTTAGCCCAAGCTGAACTCTCCCAGTGGACTCCTTTACACTTAAGCTTTTTATTAAGAAAGTAAATTGGGATTATTGTATTCCCTCACTTTACTTTGGAAGTCGAAATTTTAAATTAATTGTGGTCTAAACTGATAGCAAACACAGAGGTTCTGATAGCAGTCTGGCGGCCTCTTGTTTAGCCAGCAGAGATTTCGGTTATTGCTGCTGGGAATGGCTTGGCTGAGATAGTTTTAATTTACATTTTTTTTCCTCTAATGAAGGATTGAATTATGACTTACTAGAAAATCCCTGGTGTCGAGGAGAGAGAGAGGTTGACGAACTTCCTCTGACTTGATTAGAGTGGAACTATTTATTTGGAGCTGGGTTATAAGTCACAGGGGTGGCATTCTGAAGGGTTCCTGCAGTCAGAGTAACACTGTCCGGAAAATGTTTTTCGCTCCCATCAGGAGTCATCACTTTGGCACTGTGGGTAGTGCTGTAAAAGACAAGAAGGACATTTCTGGACCAGTTGCTTATGTGGTCGTGTGGTGATGTACACCCCAGTAAGAACTAGTCACCATAGTTCAGTAAGGAACTTCCCTGGCCTTCCTGAACTCACTGTCTCTACTGTAGCAAGTAAGGATCTCCAATGTCAGCTTTATATAGCCTTTACTGTGTGGAGGGATCAGTTCCCTGTAGTTAGGGCAGCTCTGTAGATAAGACTTGGTGTGATGTAACCATAGCTTTCTGCCTGCTGCATTGGGAGGTGGAGATGTAAAATGTGGATGTTGCAAAACAGAATTACTGGCCTGGAAATTTTCCTTCTGTGGGCAGATGGCATGATCAAGAGTAAAGACAGACATGTCCTTCCACAAACCAAGGGCAATGGTTACACAATAAGCTTAGATAACAGCCACTAGTAGAGACAGCTTTAGGTAAAACTCAGTGATGTATATTAAAGAACTTCTTTGAATCCAGACAGCTCAGGTGAAGCTCTTTTTAGGATATCAGGCTCAAATATCATGATAATCACACTGTGTTGAACAGAGTGAGTATGTCACAATTATGTCCTAAAACAGCAGCATCCTCAATATTTTCATATTTCATGAGAGTTTTAAAAGAAGGAAAACAGCACCCAAACTGAGAGCAGAACTCAAGCGTAACGACCTTGGAATAACATTTACTCTGTGCCTTCCATTTTCTGAAAACAGCTTTCAACGGCAAAAATACTTTTTGAAGTTGCCTATTAGAGAAATCTGTCCTGAAGCTTATTTTACAATTTCATAGCATATACTGCAGTGCCAACCAATATATGGTATCTCAATGTGCTTATTTGTCTACACCCTCTTCACATATAACTGCCGCTGTCCGTAGCCCTTATCACAAAGATAAAGCATCTCCTGAGGATTGGAAGAGACATACTGCGGAGTTCAATTAATGACTTTCTTCCCTCTAAATATACAATTTTTTCAAGCATCAAGCCATATAACACATGGAAAAGAAACTTTAATGTATTGTAGAAAATAATCCCCTTTTTGTAATGCATACTACAAGTTGAAAGATGGCATTCTGTATTCTTCAATCACTTAAAAATGGTACATGTTCCTGGTTGGCAAAGTTCAGATCCCTAAAAGAAAGAGGTAATTTCCCAGAAAATGAAATTTTCTATCTTTTAAGTATTACATTGAAATCCAATATGTAGGCAAACTTCAACTAGAAGTTTATAAAACAGAATGATTAAGAAGAAATATTTTTATGTCAGACATGCATGCCTAAGAGACAGCTGAACATTGTCTCATTTCTCATATTTATACTGCTATCAAATTGTTCAGATCACATGGTACAGAAAGTTTTGCCATTGTAATTTCCTGTTTGTTTTGGTTGGATGATAATTACCCATGAGAAATAATGAGCATCTTTGAAACATTGCAAATTCACTAGTTGATTTCCCAACAAATAGCAAAGCTTTAATATTCATCGCAATGTATGACCAGGAAATAAGTATCACAGGAATGGATAAAGCAGTTGTCTTTGCAGTAACATTACATATATAAATACCTTTCTATATCCTAAGATTGATAAGAAAAGGGAGCATGGTTTGAGGAAAAGGGAAAAAAGATATGAGAGACAGAGCTCTTTCCTATTCCAAATGCTTCATGTAATTCAGTCCTATGGATCAGACAGTGTTAGATAGCATGTGCCTGTGTCACATTGATGTCACTCCATAGTTGCTATCAGGTATGTACTTTTATAAATATAGCCACAATAGTAGCAATGTTGTTTTATGTTAATTGTTCAATGAATTGAATAACATGTATTCTTTCCTGAACCTCATAATGGTTCAGATGAGGCTATCTTACACCATATATATATACATATATAAACACATGTATATACATATATGGTATATGTATATTATACACAATATATATATGTATATACATGTGTGTATATATACACACATGTATATACATATATAAGTATGTGTATATACACACATACTTAGGAAAACCTAGAAATACCATTATCAACTCACTTAGTTTTAATAGTGTTTTGTCAAGGAACAGTGATTCTTTGGGTCACATGTGCATAAATGACACGGAGGAGCATAGCTGTTATCTATTCTGAATTATATATATCTGTATATGTATCTGATTTGGGGATGGGCAGGGGAATCACAGAAATGGTGAGACAAAAGACAAAGGGTGAACCAATGCAACAGTGATACTCTCAAGCCTTTATGTTAGAAATGAAGTTGATAACTTGGGCAGGGCGGGAAGGGAGTTTGGGGGTAGTGATAGCAGGATAAAACAATAGGGGGTAACTGTGTTCAACAAGAATTGTACACATTTCCTTACATATATATAACTGTAACCCTTCTGTATATCACCTTTACAAAACAAAAATAAAATAAGATATGAAAGATAAATGAAAAAAGAAAGACGCACAGTAGATGTGGACATGTATCATCTGTAGATAAAGACAAACACTAGAATCTATTGAGTCCTTTTGCCTGCACTAACATTGTCAGGTGTAAAAGATATGCCTTCCTCTTCATCCTCTATCTCTGCCGGTATAGACTGAGGTCTGCTTTCCCTCTTTATCCTCCTGTCCCTTCCCATCTTTTTTTCCAGGTGCTGAATCCACCCAAACATATTATATTACTAATACACCAAATATTAATAGTATTAATGAGAGTTTAAGGTTAAAATTCTGGATAATGTTCCAGCTCTTACTGATGATGACAACCTCAGAAACAGGGTGATTTTTAGTGGGGGGAGCACTAAATGCTAGAGTGAGATTTTGCCAATAAAGGTGCATGATAAAGAAGGAAGGCCTTTTCAAAATATGGGTGATTTATTGCAATCAAACTGCCCAACTCAAATTCACTATAACATGCCTGTAACTGAGTTACTGTCTAACTTCTTGCAAATGGTTTCTTTTCCAAGCAGAAGTCAGTAATGAGAATTTTATTCCAGAAATTCTCTATTTCAAACAGAATTCTGTAGGAGGTGCCAGTCTCTTTATACATTATTAAATCTCTCACTGAGAATTTCTTTCCCCTGGAATCTGACCTAAGGTTTTCAATGGAAATTATTGAATTCAGAGTTGATTTGGAATGCTTAGTAACTCAGATGAGCCTTATCACTATGAATTACATTCTGAGTTCCCAGTACCAAAGTATATTTGCTAGTACCTGCAAGAGAATCTGAGACCCTCTGCCCTTGGCCAGCAACCCCACTTCGCTGTTCTGTGGTCATGCTTTGTTCAGCAACATAGAACAAATTCCCCTGTTTCCAGCAGGGAAGGAAGAACATTGTAAGCCCTTCCTTTCCTACTTCATGATTCCATCCAGAATCTAATGGGAACCTGAGGAAGCCCGTACACTATTCTTGCTCTGCCATGTCCTCCATGTCCCAGCTCAAACTTGCTCTTCAGGAACTGCATTGCCATTTGCCTAAATGCAGTGGGAGAACTAAGGAGGGATTTTAATAAATAGGGGAAACAGATGGAGGCTAGCATCTTTCGCAAAGTTAAAAGAAGTGTGTGCTTAATAGCCTCAATGCTTAACAGCAGTAATAGCTGCCAAGATACTATATAACTCACTAATATGCATGAACTGTAGCAGCAAGAAAGTGACTGCCTTCAGTCTCAAGGACTTTCCTAAAAATTCAAGGTTGTAAGAACCTAACCTAGAGAATAATTACTTGTCCAGACGTGATAACAGACTCTGGCAGAACAAAAATGACAGCTTGATTCACAGACAAATATAAGTCGGTCTTG
Source organism: Dipodomys spectabilis (assembly GCF_019054845.1). Classification (NCBI taxonomy): domain Eukaryota; kingdom Metazoa; phylum Chordata; class Mammalia; order Rodentia; family Heteromyidae; genus Dipodomys; species Dipodomys spectabilis. The sequence goes on from NW_024870774.1 coordinate 1,052,456, forward strand.
GATGTCTGGCTTCCAGTTTCTGGGGAGAGATAGATGTCTTTAAAAAGCTTCAGCACTGAACATCCTGTCAGTTTAAAAGGTCAGACACTGAAGTGTATCAGAAGAGATGATGCTGCACAGACCATTGAGAGAAAAGAAAATGATTTCATTATCCTCGCTCATCTGCTATAGATTAATTCAGTTCCCATCATGATGGCAATTAAGGCATTTCTGTAGTCCTGTCCTGACCTAGTTGAGTTGGAACCAGATAATAAAAAGCAGCCCTAAGGAGGAAGGCTACTAGGGCTGAGTTAATATTCCTCAGGAACAAATGCTATTGGGAATGATGTTTTGGATTTGATATACTCAAATATGACTAGTTAAGGAAGAAGAGCACAAACCAAAAAAAAAAAACTATAGAAACATTTCCCCATTGTAAGACAGGAAAATGTTCATCTTGGATGCCCAATGAACCATATTTGTGCTTGAAAATAATCAGGTAAAAGACAGTTTACTCTTCTCAGTGTGTGTGGATAGTGTATGTGGATAAAGGAACAGAAGAATATGGGAAAGACTGCTACTCTCCAGGTCAAATGGAGAGCTCATTTGCTGTTCAGGAGCTTCTTTTTGAGGAAGTGTGACTTACAGAATCTAGAAAAAGAACAGGGCAGATCAACCTATGCCAGGGCTATCTGATTTTCAGAGATGCTTTGTGAAGTGAATCTCAAAACCCAACCTTGTGTTTAGCAGTTATTCTAGTACCCCTTCCATGAGTTGCTAATTCTTATTCTGCTTCTACTGCCTTCACAGTGCATTCCTTATATCTTGCTTTCTTCCCAGTCCCATTGACAAAATCCTCAAGGATATCCTCATTACTCCTTTCTTGGACAACCATATAGATTCCTACCCTTCTCTCTCTCCACTTACCATGTCCCCAAATCAAATGCATTCTACTCAAGTCAACCTATTAATCTTCCTAAAGGTTATCTTTAATCAAGTCACCCCCTCACTTGAAAATGTCAAATGGCTTCCCAGCGACTACTAAATTAAATACTAAGTCATCACCCTAGCATTCAGGGCTCCCTATAGCTTGGCATAGCCAATCACTTGTGTCTCATTTCCTGTTAGACTTCCCCATCCCTTATTTTATGCTCCAGCCTGTCCATGAACTGATCCTCAGTTCCTTCTCTTGAGCATCCATTGATGCTTCTGTACCTACTGTTCCTTCTTCCTTGACTGTCATTTTCCCGAAATTAATTTTGAAACCCAATGCAGCTCCCAAGGTGGATCATCCTTTCAGGAAACCTTTGTTTTACTGTTGTTGGCTGTTGCTTAACACAGTTCTGTTGTTAATTCTTATCTTAAGGTACTAATCAGAATCTTATAGCAAAAAGATTGCAAGGACTTGGAATAAGACTAGTTTTCGTCTGTCTCTTATGAATTAGATAATTCAGATTTTCACATTTTCCCCCTAATTTCAATGTATATAGCCAAATTCTATAAATACTTATGAAGAGTTAACTCTAGGGCTGGGAATGTGGCGTAGTGGTCGAGTGCTTGCCTAACATGCATGAGGCCTTCGGTTTGATTCTGCAATACCACATAAACAGAAAAACCCAGAAGTGGTGCTGTGGCTCAAGTGGTAGAGTGCTAACCTTGAGCAAAAGAAGCTCAGGGAAAAGGCCCAGGTCTTGAGTTCAAGCCTTAGGACGATTTTTTTTTAAAGAGTTGACTCTATATTTGGAATGTGTCATTGAATAAAATAAATGAAGATATATTAGGTATTATTAGGGAAATCTGTGGGAAGGGAGAAAGGGAAAGTAGATAAGGAATGTGTAACTGAAGTACATTAAAAAGGTCATAGAGAAACTTGTTCAAAAATTACAACAATGGTGATGAATGGGAATGAGGCAGAGGAATGGTGAACATAATCAAAGTACATATTTTATATAGAAATTTCACAATGAAATATCAGCAATTATATTATATTATAATTATATTCAGAAATATCAGTATTAATAAAAATAAAGAAAACAAAATACCTTACACCCTAGAGGGAAGAAATAGATACTATGTGTGTGTGTGTGTGTGTGTGTGTGTGTGTGTGTGTGTGTATGATATAGGTAAATAATGCAGCATGTTACAAGGTTATTAGTATGGCTCTCAAAAACTTGAACAGCATAAAGGGTTTGGGAAAATCAGAACAGATTGAAACTTTAACTTGAGTTGCTACAGGCTCATTGAAATACAATGTTTAAACAATAGCTTAAATGATATAAAGGAGCTTGCTGCATGTTTCTGTTGGGAAAAGGCAATTTTAGCAATGGGCACAGTAGTGCAAAGGTCCTAAGTCCTGTAGAGCTTGATAAAGAGGAAAAAAATGTTAGGTATGTCTAGAATAGAATGAGCAAAGAAGAAAGTAGAAGGAAATGAAGTCAGGACAATTAGAATGGAAGGCAGAACTTGGAAGGCCTTACCCAGTATATTGTAGGGATTCTGTTCTTTACTCCAAGTAAAATAAGAGCCACAGAAATTTTTTGGCACTTGCTGAGTAGAGGATGGACACACTATGACTTGGAATTTCATTAGTCATATACTGTGGACAAGCAATGTAATCTGGACAAAGCAGAAGCAAGGAGGTCTATTAGAAATGCATAAAATTACAAAAGCTGATGGTAACCTAGGTTAAAGTGACAAAAATACAAGAAAGTGATGAAAGTCTTGATAGGTTTTCATGATATTCTTGTGAAGTGAATGTGGTATGAAAATATAAAATAATCAACAAGACTGGTCAAAACTCTGGCCAGTGGAGTTTGCACAAGAGTTGTATCACTTGAGATGAGGACCACTGGGTAAAACTCACATTTGAAAACAAGAATCTTGACCATACTATAGATTGAAAATATAAATAGGCAGTTGTGTATATCCAACTATGAAATGAGATTGTCTCTTAACACTGTGATTGTCTTATAATACTCAACAAACATGAGCCAAAGATAAAATATCATAACATTAGGTATGCAAATTTTATATTATTTTTGCTATATTTTCTTTCTATTCTTTTACATTTGTGTATGTAGTATTTATGTATTTGTCCCTAATGTGTGTTCCATGTCTTCTTGAAAGCAAAGCTGTGAGGACTTTATTCACTTTTCATTCATTTTGAAAAACCGCTTGTTTATCTTATGTTATGGCTAAGTGTATTCTCATTGTAAAAAGTATATAACATAGCAAGAGCCATTGTCATTTAAAATTTAAACTGTCCACCTGTTATTACATGACCCAAATAATCCTTTTGAGTCATCTTTCTTTAGCTTTCCCTTACTAGAATTTTGTGCATTCAAATATTTTATTGATATATTCATATATCTTAAAATATTTATTTAGTTAATAAAATACATATCAGATTTTCAAAGAGTAAGCTTCTTTGAAATACAGAGAACTCTTATCTGTTCCCAATTGCTTTGTCATTTTCTCCATTCTTTAGTTGATTAAACTAAAACTTGTATCTTTGATTTTTAAAGTTATTAAAAAGGAATCTTTCTTGACAATTAGACATTCAGTGTTAAAAATAAAAGTGATTTTCTCCAGAATTCCTGGTTGAGTGTCCCTCAGAAACAGATACACACAAAGTCTTCTTGATTTCAGCTGAGTAAGTGATGTAATCAAACTTTTAATTTAACACCTCTTATGTTTTACTTTTCATTTTTTGTTTGTTTAATGCAGTTTTATGGTTAAGGTAAAGGTCATATTCAGAGCTGTTATAGTTATATAAGTCAGATAAAGATTACATTTATTTTTTTAACAATATAACCTCTTTCCTCACACTTTCCCAGTTTTCCTCTCCTTTCCCCACTCATAAATTGTATAGTTCATCTTCAACAGTGTCTAGTGAGTAGGACTGCTTCATCTGTTCACCATTTGTCCCACCATTTCTGTGCCCCCTTACCCTCCCAAGAAGGCAAATGAACAAAGAAGACAAAAGGTAAAGAAAACAAAAACAGCAATGAAGAAAAATATATCTTGTTTCCATTTCCTGGAGCTCATTTTGATAAACATTTTATATGATCAAATGCACATAGGTATTGGGCCTTTGTGAATATCCTCCTTTGGTCTCATTGTGTGTGAATTCTTAGAGGCTTGTATAATTTATCATTCCCAGTGCAATATGGCAGGGGAAAAATAGGGACTCCAAACAGGGAAAGAAGCAAAACTATCCTTCTTTGCAGATGACATGATCCTGTATTTAAAGAACTTTATAGATTCCTCCCCCAAGTTAAGCTTATCTGAAACGTTGGCAAAAATGCATGGTATAAAATTAACCCACAAAAATTGGTACCTTTTCTAGATGTCCACAATGAGAAGATAGAGACTGACATCAGGAAAGCAACCCCAGTTGTACTGGCCTCAAAACAAATTCTTAGGATGGGCGGGAGCTCCAGCTGCCTAGGCCACCAGTCCCTGACTAAAAGTGGGAATGTAAATTAATACAACCACTCTGGAAAGCAATCTGGAGGTTCCTCAGAAAACTAAACATAGACATATCCTACAACCCAGCCATACCACTCCTAGGCATCTACCTTGAGCAACAGGAACCAGGATACAACAAAGACACTGCACTTCCATGTTCACTGCTACACTGTTCACAATAGCCAAGCTATGGAAACAACCCAGATGTCCCACTACAGATGAATGGATCCAAAAATTGTGGTACAAATACACAATAGAAATTTACACAGCCATTAGAAAGGATAAAATAATGGCATTCACAGGGAAATGCATGGAACTTGAACAAATCATGTTGAGCGAAGTAAGCCAAGATTAGAGAGACAAATGGTGCATGTTCTCCCTAATATGTGGATGTTAGCTTCAAAACACAACAAGGTATAATAAAGTAAACAAGACTCAAGTTACCCATACACAGTGCGACTGAAAGAGGATACTCTCAGGAGAAAAATACCCAATTGTAATACCCAAGAACCTCTTCATTTGTATATAAAATAATATGCATAGTGAAAAGAGCCCCAAAGACAAGAAAACAAAGGACCTCTTCTTAATTTGTCCTACTGTTTTTAGATGACTCTGTATTTTTTACCTCATATATGATGTGTACACGTGCACATTTGAGGGAAGATGGAAAGAGGGCACAGAATTACTGGAAAGTGGATGAAAAATACAACAGAGGGGCCCATCAGCTGCACTGGACATTGATGAAAGTGAACTAATCAACTCAAGGGCGGTGATGGGAGAGAGGGAATGAGAAAGAAAAGAAGGAACAGCTGATACTAAGCAAAAAGAAAGAAATGCACATATCACTCGTTTTGAAAAAAATAGTTTTATTGTTAAAATTCATAGAGTGCATAAGTTTTGTAGATTAAGTTAGTGATGATTATCATTGTGAAGGTTAAAATGTGTTTGTGACTTTAGCTAAGTATAACTATGCTGCAGTACGGTGAAATTTATATAGTCACTTAATTTCAATAAAGAAACATTTGGAGAACAAAAATACTTAGGAATTAACCAAAATGTGAAGGAGCTCTATAAGGAAAACTTTGAAAATATGAAAAAAGAAATTGAAGCAGATTTTAGGAAATGGGGGGGAAAGGTTCCATGTTCCTGTGCTGGAAAAATTAACATAAAGAAGATGGCAGAGTCCTGCCCAGAGCAATATACAAATTCAGGGTCATACCCATCAAAATCCCAACGACATTCTTCAGTGACATAAAGAAGCAACTCAAAAATTCACATAGAACCATAAAAGACCCTGAATAGCAAAAACAATCCTTAGCAAGATTAACAGTTTTAGAGGAACATCAATGGCAAACTTCAAACTCTATTACAAAGCCAGAGTAATAAAAACAGCTTTTTGTTCTTTTGTTCTTGTATTTTTAGTGTTTAGTTGCATCTTAAGTGCCTTTTAAAGTTCCTTTTTCTTTTGGAGTAAGGTACCAAATAACTCACAAGCAAATAGAATTTATCATATTTAGTACTCCTGGATATGAATTATTACTGTGGTTTCCAACTGAGAGGGGAAAAGGGTCTCTACACATTGTAACACAACTCTGAAGACTCTTACAGTTCCAGATTGCAAAACTTTAGAAAACTTTGGGCTTCTTTTTCTTCAATTATTGCCAAAAATAGAATGCAACAAATACTTGTACTATCCTTTTCTTTTCCAATATGAAGGGAGACATTTTAACAGTTAATCAAATTTTGCTATAAAAAATATAACTATGTTGCTTAAGCTGCAGTACGCCCATTTATTGTTGTTATTAAAGCTATTATTATGCCATGTTTTCTACAAACATCATATTTAGTATTTATATTTTCAGACAAAAATTGTCTCCCAAGGAATTCTGGTAGACAGATATCCTATTTATAGCATTGAAATTAGGCAAGTAGGGATTTTAGTTCTAACTAATAGTTTGGTTATCCAAATATTTTATACCAATAAGCATAGGAGATCCATTAGTTAAAAATATAATTATCTCCAATCTCTCAGGGTTCTTTCTGTGCAAATACAAAAATAAATAGGTGCGAACATCTGCATAAAATGCAATATACATATAGGTAAAATAAAATGAGATCCCAAGAAAAAGGATAGCAATTACTAATAAGCAAAGGAAATACACATACATAAGATATTCCAACCTAAGTCCTAATTGTGAGTTTATAGTTAGAGAAATTAACTCTGTGAGTTCTTAAATTCTTCATATTCTTTCAAAGAGACATGCTTCAACATACATCTGACAAAGGGAGATGAAGCAATGGGTTTTGACAAGACAGCAAAAAATAATAAAAATCCTATGATGAAGATTGCCATATTGAGTATTATGTTATTTTAACAAGAAGAATAGAAAAGATTAAAAAGTGACATTTGGGGAAATGAAGCTGTGAGAAATTCATATTTTAAAGAGTAATGCAAACAGATGAAGTGTAAAGTGACAGTGTTATTATTTTATTAAGATCGTTGCTGCAAATGCTTTATATCTTGAGTTACTGTTTTCATTCATACTGAAGCTTTATTTTGTGAGCATTAGGAATGGCAAGATCAAGGGACAGAAGAGACAATTGTGACCAAATCTAAATGTCATTAGTACTCTAGAGTAGACAATTCACTCTCATTTCTAGTGGGTTAAATTGCCTGTGCTTCACAAAGGAAAAACAACAATGTGTGTGTGTGTGTCTGTGTCTGTGTCTGTGTGTGTGTGTGTGTTCACATGTGCATGCATAATCAATGACATCTCTCATAAATTAAGATCAAAGAAACAAAGATCTGAGTATTGAAACACAGATTCAGATAACAGGAGGTGACAGAAAGTACTCTCCAAACTAACAGAATACAAGCTTTAAGTCAGAGGATAGATTCCTTTGGCCAATGTACACAGTAAGTATTGGGTAGGACTATTCATAAAAATTTCCTCAGCATCTCTGCCTAGAAGCCATGGTTTTTCTCCATCAACTTTGATTTTAATTTCCAATACAAATATCTAGGATCATTTCAAATAAAGTGGTTTCAATATGCTTGAGGATGCCTTTAGTTATGATTCAAAAAGAAAGTTACTTAACATAATATTTATGGATTTGAGGGCTTGCATAGAAGTAGAAATAAGTAGCATTTCAAGTACATTATATGCCAAAACTAAATTGAAGCATTTGTTTGACATGCCAAGGGGAAATGAAATTTATTAAAGTGTGCCAGGGATTGTGGTAAAATTTCCAGTAACAGTATGTCAAAGTTGGTTTTAATGACACATACTATTTCCTTTTGTTGTTGTTGTTGTTTGTGGCTAGGCTTTTCATTTACTGAATTTAATCTCTTTTTATCTATACAAGGGATAAATGAATCATACTTCTATGATTGCTTCCTGAACTAATAGTGATTAATAATGTCATTTGTAAAATAGCTAAATTTTAAAAAGTGATTCTCAACTTCTTGTCTGCTGCCTAAAGCAATCCTATTTTAAAACAAGAGCTATACTTCCTCACAAGTAGAAGTATAAGATCTCAGTACTAAGAGCAGTGTAAAGAGTGAGCAGAATGTATAGTGCAAACATTTGTTTTCTACTGAAATATACCATCCAGTATGGTGGTCACTGATTTTATACAGAAATGGCCAACTTGCCTGCTTTTTCAGAAAAATAATGCAAGAAGTGGGCTGCCTAGAAATATTTTCCATCTCTTATTCCATAAGACCCAACAATAATTTTGGACAGAATGGATGAATATTTGGATAAGTAGTTGGTGAACTCTACAAATTCAGACTCTCGTGTATTAATGATAAATGAGTTACTGAGCATATTTACCTCTTCATTTCCCATCATTATTGCCAAAATTATAATAATGTTAAAATATTAATGAATCCATAATATCTCTGACAATAAGAAAAAATCTGAAGTGTTTAAGACAATTTCGGTGAAGATTGGGAAACTAGAAATCTTACAGGTTGTGTTGACTGCAGTCTAAAACTAGGAAAAAGTAATCACAGTGAATAGGACTATTTCCTAGAAAAAAAAATCATAGGATTGCTTTTAAAAGAGAAAGAAAAGAACTAAAGTAAGCATGTGATCATCAATAGTCTGATTTGTTATTACCTTTTGACAGTAAAAAATATGGATGGATAAAAGTGCAACAAAAAACATTTGCAATAAGTTAGAAGGGAAAAACTGACAGCTCTGGTGGTAATTCTTTCCTCAAACCAATAGTATGCAAGACAGAAGCTATGAATACAGATTTCCCACAGCAGGCATTTGCCCTGTGAGGGGATACTTACCTTTTGAGCTACAGATAGGAGTGTGGACTTTTCTAAGAGGGCGCTTAGTCTGTGTGAGATGCAGCTATGAGTGCAAGTACAGGCACTTATTCTGCTACAGATATGAATGTGGCCTTTTCTGAAGGAAAATGTGTCTTTTCTGAAGCTCTATATGAGCTATGTAGACATTGACTCCAGCAAGCTTCTGTGAAGGAGCTGAAAGACAGCAGAGTTGTATCCCCCACTGGTAGTCACAATACTTAGTCAACAACCTCAACATCTTTGTTAACAAGTAGTGAACTAGGACAGAATTAAACCCACCAAATCTAAAGTCACAGTTTCTACCCTTGATGCACAATTTGCTACTTAGTAGTTGAAACCCACTGAAAACCCACTAGGATCTTAAGCTTTCTTGACTTCATTTTCCTTTCTTGAAAAATAAGGAACTTAATGCAAGAAAATATGCATATAAAATTAGTAAAAAGGTTGAAAACAATAAAAGGGAAAAATTATTAAGAGATGCAGAAGAGGGGTCGTCTGTTTAATCAGACTTCCAGTAGCATATTAAAGCAGGGATACAAAAAAAGCAATTGTAGACATTTTCTCTAAACTGAATACAGGTGTTTTTAGATTAAAAGAAATTCTTGGGTACAAAGCAATGAAATAAAAGAGAATGCATCAAGTATCTTGCAAAAATTTAAAACTATAAGAACTTAGAGAAAAAATCCTAAAATTGTCTAAAGAAATGAAAGTAAAATAAAATGCAGGTTACCTACACAGGAATGAAGCTTAAAGTTGCAGGAGATAGATGATCAGCATCATTGCAATCTAGGTCAATTAAGCATTAGCATCAAAGTTTTGCAGTAAAATGACTGGGAAAGAAAATAATGTATCCATCTAAAACTGAAGCATATATATATATATACATATATATATATATATGTATAGATAGATACATACATACATATATATCTCACTGGTTATATATATATATCACCGATTATATATAATGTATATGAATAATCTGTGTAATAAACCCATGGTCTAAATGTAAAACAGGTGAAAAAAAGCCTGAATAAGAGCACTAGATTGGGACATATGTCTCAAAATTTCCTGAAATTCACTTTGTTCTCGTAATTCCAAAAGACAGACAAATGTTTGAATTAATAAGTAGTTGTGTTGGATTTACAACCAATTCAAGTTCTATCAATTATCCATCATGTGTTAGTTTATTAGTACACTGTTTTTCTCCTATGGGATATTTTATTTAGAGATTAACATGTCTCAATTTATTCTAGAAAAATCCTAAATGTTAGCATAATTTTTCAAACCTGATTTTTGAGAAAATGTTTCCCGACAGAGGCAAGTAGATCACTTCTTATATTTCTCGATATTCACAAGGATGAGAGCTGAGAATTGTGATTTTTGAGCCTTATCAGGCAGATAAGCCAATTAGACTCTTGTCTCCAAATAGCCAGTAAAAGGCCAGAAGCAGAGATGTGGCTAAAGTGACAAGTGATAGAAAAATCAGAGTGAGAATTCAATCATGAGTTCAAGTTCTAGTACCAGCAGAAAAGAAAAAAAAATATTCAATTTTATGTAGACATAAGCACTCTCATCTGATTCTGATAATTCTGCTAAGACCTCTGACTCTGTTTTACTCTCTGGAAGCTCTTTAAGCTATTTAAGAAAAATGCCTCAATAATATCTTTGAAAACCCTTGTAAAAACTAGCATCGATGATGTTGAAGAGGCATTAAATCTCAGCCCTTTTATCAGATTGACTACAGATTCATTCCTGTCATTAAACTTAAGTAAAATTAAATGCATAAAACTTTTATAACATTGCTAAAAATTTTTAGTTCATTGATAACAGCTACAGAGTAACATCAAAATTTAGCTCCTGAGGTGAAGTAAGTGCCATGATACAAATTGCTATTCATATTCAGCTGTGACTTTTCCAACTAAGGCCATGGTGATTGCAAGGAATGATCCACGGACACCCAAATATTATTAACTAATATCTTGGAATAAAGCCATGGTGATATGACCACTTGCTGTCCTCTCAATGTCATAAATCTTGCCCCTCCCTCAACCTACACAAACTTCCCCGTCCAGCAGACAAAGCTTTCTCCTTGCAGTAACAGGGTTTGAAAAATGTAATGAAATTTCTCTAGATAGACAGGTAACTAAAAAAAAAAAAACATATAAAGCAGCATGCTGAATCCAGAAAAACACAAGTTCAGTGGGTTTTGTTGGTGAGTGAATAGAAAGAGTTAAAAGGAACTGTGAGTATACATAGGGCTCTGAATCTCAAAGATTCACAGCACATCTATATTTCTTATCACATGAAAAACTCATGAAACAATGTAAAATCACTTTGGAAATTATAAAATAAAATATTAATGTTAATTATCACAAGGTATTTCAAATATAGCTAGAGTGTCAGATCATTTAATGTATGAGAAAGTGCAAATATTGCTTAATTTTTCCTCACACCACACATACGTAGAACTACACACCATGAAGTCTAATTAGTGTCCTTTTTTCTCACCTCTTTTTAGATGACTGCAATATAATCAATTTCAGCTCCTATTAAACATAATACAATTAGATCTTCTTGCTGTAGGTTTGAAAGCTTGAAGTCTTTTTCTCTTTTTCTCTTTCAATTATCTACATAGAAATATCTAAATTATTTCTTCATCATGTCCCTCTTTACACATTTCCTTGACCTTCCTCCAGAAGTTCATCCACACTCTAGTTCCTAAATACCTCACTATTCTCTTGGCTCCTTACCTGTCAGTTCTTTACATCATTCTTGTCACAGCTCATCAAAAACAAGGCTCCTTTTAATTACTGCAACTTGTGAGTATTTGTAAGAAAACTAATGTGGAATATGGTGGGAGAACTGTGTGACAAAAGTTATCATAGCTTTCAAGTGACAGTAGCAATAGTAACAATGATAATAAGTAGTTACCATTCATTGTTGGGAGGAAGTGCCTTATGTATGGAAATCATTGATTCATTTTAACAGACTCCTGAGATAGGTAGCATCATTTTCCCACATCAAAGCACTGAGGCATGAAGAAGGACTTGATCAAAATTCCACATGGCTGCCAAACAGAGAAGCCAAGCTCTCATGCACACTCTGGCTCCATGGTCAGTACTCTTAGCCACTTGATTATGAAAGCCAATGAGTGAGGACAGGGGGGAAAAAGGCCCCATATTTCTCTTATTTAGTTTTATTCTATTAGAAACTATTGTGAGAGAACTCCAAATCTTCTCTGTAGTTGGTAGACCTTGATAAGCTGCATTCCATTCTGAGGAAAAGAGAAATTAGTATTTTAAGTCCTAGCTCTTGCTCTGTGATTACATTCAAAATGTGCTTCAACCTTGATCCTTATCACCAAACCTTTAGAAAATCTGCTCTGCTATAGCATTCTTTCCTCTCTAACCATTAGGACTCACCTTTGTCTGCTCCATACCCTTCATATTCTTTTGCTTTACTTCTGCTTAGCTACGGCAATATTTCCAAGATCAACATTGTCTATGGCTTTTCAATTGTTCCTTTGACCTAAGAGTAATTTACTACCTCACACTCAAAGCCATTTCAAATCTCAGAAGCATATCTACTACTTTGACACACACAAGAAGGCTATTCTAGTTATTTTTCTTGCAGAAAAAACAACGAAAACAGAAAGAACATAGAAAAGCTAAGTCTTTGAGGCCAATTATAGTTATTTTTTTCCTTTCCTTTCACCTTGACTTTATTTTTAGATTTTATGCTTAGTAAAACACCTGGAAGCTTGAATTTCAATCCACATGATGGGATTGCTTCACAGTTTGAGTAAAACTTCTTGTTTTCTATCATTATAGTGGTGTGAATGTGTGTGTGTGTGTTTGTGTTTGTGTGAATAAGAAATCTTAATTGTCATTGACCAAGAAAAATGAATTTGCTTTCTCTTTCTATGTCTAGACTAGTGAATCTTATTGGCAGAAAGTAGATAAGTAGCCCATTTTCTAGATCGAAGAGAGCCTGGAAAAGTGATCACATGCATTTTAATTTTATGTCCTGTGGAAAAGGTCTACCCTCCAAAGGAATCATATAGGAGATGTTTCCCCTCACTGGAAGGAGAATACAGTGGTTTGACACAAATAGAATAATATGCATTCACTCCACGTACTCATTTGTGTAACCAACATATATTCCTTTTTCTAATTCCCAATATTAAACAAAACCAAACAGGGAAATTTCTACTAACAAAATGTGATTTCCCCTTGCAATACAAAACTGCACTGATTCCTAATGACAGCTAACGGCTCATGTTTTCTCCATTTGCTTCATTCATCACCAAGGTTAGCACTCTGGTTCATCATTTCTTCATTACTATTGTACTTCTCTCTCAGAAATGCATAATCTGTGGGTAAAATTAAAATCATAGCCATCATTAACACAGTACTAGATAAAGTATTTCAATAAATGGAATAGGAAGAATAAGAAAAGCACAGACATTAGAATTCATATTCATTTTTCTAATACCGACGATGAGGACTCTGATCCTCTAAGCATGTTACTGTGTATCCTAAAAAGGGCATTCTTCCCTTCACATTCTGATCTCTGGGTCATTAAAATTCAAAATCATAGTCATGGGAGCAATCTTTTTGAGACTTGCCAGTCATTAAGCATATCAATGAAAATAACTCCAGCAAGTATGCTTGTGTGCCCTTCAATTCCTCTCAGGTCTGCTTTTCACTCACATCACTGCAGTGATGACTAGTTCCACACAGACTTCTATCAACATTGTGCACCCACAGCTTGAGTGCTTCTCTGACACTGTGTCAAAGACTACCTATGAACCTACTCAGCACTCCTTTCCTGTGTCATCCAGAAAGATGAGAGAGTTACCTTGTACATCAGGGCCCACCTTCTTTCATGAGAGGGAAGACAATAGCTAAGAATTTACATAATTTCTCTCATAAGGAAACTGTCATAATACATTCCAGAAGATTGGTTAGACAGTATTACAGGTTTTGTACTACTTCTCCACATTGGTGGCCTTTCGAAAACATACATTTATACCAGTGTGTCTGTCCTGTACTGCTGCTCTTTCCCAGTCCTAGGTTCATTGCTGAATAATGTACCTGGCAAGCTTTTGTTATGAGGTTTTCTGTCACAGATTCTCAGGTTAAAGAAGAATCACTTATGATCACAACTTGGACATGTTGGAATTTTCACCTCTGAATATTAACTTTAGGAGTGAGGATATTTTCTGAATCAGAGTATATACCACTTGGTAAGATGATACACAGGTGCATGAGCTGCCTACAGTTGATATGTAAGATATATAATATTAATAGGATAACCTATTGTTTAATATTAACACTTGTTTATGGGTGAAGTGGAATATAGCCCTACTAGGGAACTGGATGGCATGCATTGCATGTTTTTATCTTTCTTATTATCTTTAAGTAGATGTATAAAGTGGTTATAATTCCACATATCAACTTATAAGTACTATGCATCTTGATCAGTATCACCCATTTCATCATTCTCCTTCCCTCCCAACCCTATCCCTCTCTTCAATTTTCCTAATTTCAGAGTGCACTCACTCCTTCCTCTCTCATTCACATACCCATCCTCCCCTCATTCATTTTATTATTTGTTATTTATTGGTTAGGCATATTTCTAAATAATAAACAATGAATATGGAATACCATTGTGTTCAATAATTTAACAAATGGTTATTAAGAATTATACTAGACAAGAAAACAAAGTCAAAACTAATCACAGTGTGTGTGCTAATGTAAAAAAATATGTAAGTTCCTTTCATGGCTAAAGGTATTGCAAGCAATCAAGCTGACAGCCAGCATCTAGCTGACACCTGAAGGGTTAGAACTGATGGGCTGATGTTATTGAAAAATGGCAGGAGACTATGTAGCTTCTTAGAGAGAGGAAATCCATGCTATTGAATCCATGCCTAGTCTGCATGACTATCATCTCTTCAAACCTCTCCTTGTCTTCCATTGTGAGATATCCCACTTATACGCCAAGTGTAATATTAGTTGCTATTCTTAATACAAGTGGTGCATGCTGCCATCAATTTCCGTTTCAGTCAGAAGCCTATTCATCAAATCACTAGTGCCTCTGTCAATCATCCACTCATACCTGGACATTCCTGATGACTTTGTCAATCCTCCATAATAGATCTTCACCACCAACTTCCAGACATTTTTTTTCCCCTTAAAGGGGAAAAAAAACTGAGGCGTTTAGGTCTCTGTTTACTTTGGATGTTATGTTGCTTCACAAATGCTTCACACTAATAAAATGTATATATGGTGGCCTGATCATAGTGGTTGCTTGTGCTAGTTCTTTCCTGATTGGGACAGTGATAATTTCGAGCTTCAATAATAGGGCTGAAGATGTATTACTTGAGGAATTCCTCTAACAGAGGAAGGAATTCACAGATGTTTACTAGTGAAATACTGTGGCAAATTTACATTGCAATTATTTCTACCTCATTGTTGTCCATGTGGCTACTACTTTTAATGAAGATATACATTTCTTTTCAAGATAATTTCTTCTATCTCAGATTTCTTTTCTTTTTTTTTTTTTTTTTGGTCGGTCGTGGGGCTTGAACTCTGGCCTTGGGTGCTGTCCCTGTGCTCTTCAGCTCAAGGCTAGCGCTCTACCACTTGAGCCACAGTGCCACTTTCAGTTTTTGAGTGGTTTATTGGAGATAAGAGTCTCCTGCCAGGGCTGGCTTTGAACCGCAATCCTCAGATCTCAGCCTCCTGATTAGCTAGGATTACAGGCATGAGCCACTGGCGCCCGGTTACCTCAGGTTTCTTATTAAAAAATTCTTGAGCTTGCACTGCTCTACCACATGGATGCAGTATGCTGAAAAAAAAAAAGGAAAAGAAGAAGTTTCCTACTAGTAATTTCATCATCATTCCAAAAATGTATTTTGCTTGCCTCCTTTAATAGTCACTACTAAACATAGATAAACACTGCCTTAGTACTTGAGGATCTTGCATTCTATTATATTCTACTCTAATTGATACATTGTTTTTGGAATCACAACATCTGAAAGATAAATGCAAGATACCAGAAGAGCAAATGATGGGAAAAGCTGGCAGTTCTTCTGGATCATGGCAGGGTCACTGGGAAAGTACATTTACAATAAATGCTACAAATATAAGTAAGAGTCATCAACAAAGGTAAAAGAGGTCTGTGCCAGAGCCATCTGATCCCTACTATCCCTGACTAGACAAAGAACTTCCTACTTCTTCAAATTTACTTAAGACACATACAATGCTATTTATAGATTATTTGTGTTCATACTGGGATTAATTTAATCACAGTTCTATAAAATATAAAATGGGAACTTCAATTTGCTGGATTTGAGGGTATGTCATCTGATGTACTGCCAGGCCTGTTCTTAATGTGAGCCTAATGTTCCATCCCAATTACTGCTTTGGTGGCAACAGAAAGTTTAAATTTTGCTGATATGTTATGCCCTTCATACTTTCCGTTTTGGCAGCATGGCTTTCTGGCTGGTTACTTTTAATCATATTAAGTGCTTGAACAAGGAACTCATTTAACACTTTCCATTAATAAGGAAAAATGTGCTCCAGGAATACCCTACTTAGAATCTTGGAGGCCATATAATTTAACCTCTATCCAATTCAGGGAACTCTGCGTTACTTGTTTGGTAGGTGGTTACTCAGGATCTGTTGAAAACATGGTGATAGAGAGAACTGTATGTTCAGAATGGAAGAAAAGACTCCAAGTATAAAAGCAGCAAGTCTTTCCCTTTCCTAACAAATAGGGCAATGTCATTCTTTCTGATGGAGGCACAGAATTCCAGTGTGTGTGTGTGTGTGTGTGTGTGTGTGTGTGTGTGTGTGTGTATACATATACATATACATATATATATATATATATATATATATATATCTCACATTTTCTTGATCCATTCATCTACTGAGGGGCATCTGGGTTGGTTCTATATCTTAGCTATGGTAAATCATGCTGCGAGAAACATAGTTGTATTGGTAGCTTTAGTATAGCCATGTTTGTGATCAGTTGGGTAAATGCCCAAAAGTGGGATTGCTGGGTCATAGGGGAGCTCTTTGTGGAGTCTTTTGAAGAACCTCCATACTGCTTTCCAAAGTGGTTGAACAAGTTTACACTCCCACCAACAATGCAATATGCAGTAGGGTTCCCTTTTGGCCACATCCCCTCCAGCATTTGTCATTATTAGATTTCTTGATTATAGCCATTCTAACTGGGGTGAGGTGGAATCCCAATGTTGTTTTGATTTGCATTTCTTTTATGGCTAGAGAAGTTGAGCATTTCTTCATGTGCTTATTGGCCATTCTCATTTCCTCTTCAGAGAAGTCTCTCTTTAAGGCTTTAGTCCACTTGTTGATGGGGTGGTTGTTTCTTTGAGGATTTGTTGTTGGGAGATTTAGTGTTTTGAGTTCTAAGTATATTTTGGATATGAGACCCTTGTCCATTATATGGTTAGTGAAGATCTTCTCCCAATCCGTGGGCTTTTTATTGATCTTACTAGCTGTGTCTTTTGCCATGCAGAAGCTCTGCAATTTCATGCAATCTCATTTGTCCAATCTTTCTTTGATTTGTTGTGTTTCTTCATCTTTATTAAGAAAATTTTGGCCTGTGCCAAGGAACCCTAGAGTTTCTTCTATTCCTTCCTTTGATGTTTTCAGGGTGTCTGTTTTGACTTAGAGTTCTTTGATCATTTGGAGTTGATTCTGGTGCCAAGTGATATATAAGGATCTAACTTTAGTTTTCTACAGGTGTTCAACCAATTTTGCCAGCAGCATTTACTAAAGAATTGTCTTTCTTCCATTCTATTTTTTTAGCTCCCTTATCGATTAGGTGGCTATAGTTCTATGGGTTCATTGACATCACCCCATTTGTTAGGAAATGGAAAGACTTGGAAAAAATTATATTAAGTAAGCCAGGCCCAAATAAACATAGGTCCCATAGTTTCCCTTATTTGCAATACCTAATATAAGTCTAGGACAAGCAGAAATGATCAAAAGCTATGTACATATGATCATGTATAATGATGTTAAGTGAAATGAACCCCAAGATAGGAACACTATTTTTTCTTGCTTGCTATTGTTTTTAATGTATTTATAATGTGCTATGTGATTTTTTTGTTACTTTTGTATGTTCTTCCCCCACAGTATAACCCCTGTTTTGACTGTATTTGATGTTGATGCCCTGAATCTTGTATATACATTTTTCTAATTTGGGAGGGGGAGGGAAATAACAAAATGCTGGAATAAGGATACAGGTTGACCCATTGTAACAGTGAGATGTACAAGACACTATGTTGAAAACAAACTTTAGAACTTGGTGGGGGGAGGAGTTGAGGAGGTGGGGAGGTATGGGATGGTAAGGGATAAACAAAAGAGGAGGTAACAATGCTTGATAGGAAATGCATTCATTACCTCACTCATGTTACTATAAACCCTCTGTACACTCTTTTTACAATAAAAAGCATTAAAAAATAAAATAAAACTAGCAAAACCAGCAGTAGGATCAGAACATTGTATTTGTATGTATCAGTTATAGTGGGTACATATGTGAAGCAACAGATAACAAATAAGCAGCAGCCTAATCCCCCAAAATCTTTTCCTTCACAGAAAAAGGGTCTACAAGTTGGTTATGAAGGTCTGCTATGGAACCCTTAAAAAAAACCCTACATCTTCTGTACATGAACTAAGCGTAAGCTCAAATTCTAGCAATTAGGTCAAACTTTCAGCCCAGCACTCCTCTTTTCTATGTACTCAATTACTTTATATTCCACAAATGAGTAAAATCAGGTAATATTTACCTTAAATCAGGTAAGATGCCTGGCTTACTTCCCTTAATACGTTGTTATCTAAGCAAATTTCATTCTTTTATAAAACAAAATGGCATTACATTGTGTATACACACCATGTTTTCCTTTTCTGTTAACCAATTGATAGGAGTTGGGTTGGCCTCATATGTCAGCTATTATGTGTAGGGCTGCAAGAAATCCTGAAGTACACATCTTTTCTTGATATACTGATTTCCTTACCTTTGGACATAAGCCCACTAGTAGCATTGCAAGATTATGCAGTCGTTCTACTTTTAATTTTTTGAAGACCTCCATATTATCTTAAATAATAGCTGTACATTCCATCAACTATGTGTAAAATCTTCATTTTTCATTCACATCCTTGACATAATTATTCTTTTGACTTTTTTGATAAATACCATTTATTTTTTGTTAATTTCTTTTTGTAGCAGGTTTTGATTTCAGGTAGTATTTTTTTCCATCTTTGTATTTTGCTTGCAATCACTGTTTTGTGATTCCTATGAATTTAACGATTGTATTTTATTTCTGTGAGTAAAGTCAATAATATAAGCCTGAACAAAAAGTCTGTGAGATGGATAACTCGTTGAACATTCTTTTAATACCTCTCAAATTGTTGACAAAAATTTCAAACAGGATAGTGATATGCATGTGCTAGAGTGTTCTTTTACAGTTAAATAAAACAATATTTATTGAAAAAGTCTTAAATTAGTCAATAACATTCTAACTTACTCACTAAAGATCTAAATTAATCATTTAAGCTGCAAAAACAGCCAGGATTGAGCACTTGCCATTTAAAACTATGCAGCACAGCAAAATGGTCAAAATGTGGTAGGAAATCACAGTCTTCATGGGAGCTTTTTCCAGGTGTAGATTACTAAACAACACCTGGAGTCATTCAAATCATTCAGTGTATGATGGGAGAAGAGCTAGAATATCTATGATTTTTGTTATGGAACAAACACTTTGATGTGTCCATGATTTAGAATCTAAAACCTAATGTGCTTCAAGAAAAATGGTCATTAGGACTAATTTCCCATTTTGCCCATAAACTATTCTCAAAAACCTTTATAAAATGCTTGCTAACATCAAGATATACTTTGTGTTCGCACCAGTCTAAGATTATATTCCTATCTTTAGGATTGAGCTTAATATCCTTCACCAAATATTTTTAATTAATCACGAATAATAAATATTAAGGCTTGCTAATGCTAACTCCAAAACCATTCAAAACAATCATATGAGATAATGTTATTATTAACTATATTTTACAGGCAGGTAAACTCACATGTAAAGACAGAAGTATTTGCTCAGAGCCATAACTTTTACAAATAAAGAGAAAGAATAAAAACACAAGATTTCATTTCAGGACACATGTTTTCAGCCATTCTGCTTCATAATGTCTCTAAATCAACTTTCTAACTTACTTTTTTCTGTATTTGATCATGTTTTTAATTTTTAATATTTGTTTTTCTATTTTTTGTCTTTTTTTCTCTTTCTCTTCTTCTTTTTTTCTCTCTACTGTCATTCTATCCAACCTATTTCCCGCTTTGAAATTAGGACTTAGTTAAGTTAACTCACCCTCTGCCTTTTCACGTCCCTCTATTCCTATTTTTACCCACATCTCTCCCTAAACCAAATAATTTCTGGTTTGCCAAATTCTTCTTTGCAGTTCGTAGCCCATTAATACATAAGTGTTTGATGTTGAATAGATATATATGTTGAATTAGAGTGTATCTACAGAGTTTTGATGGTGCAACTACAGACTGGCTGATGCTTACCTTAAGGTAGTGTTCTAGCACAAAACTGGTGTTACTTTCATCCCAAATGGGCAGGGCAAGCCAGAAAAACACAAGAAAAATGGCAAGTCTGGGTATCTCAACTCCAACTCATGATAAGCAGGGGACAGAACAGATAATGAATAATCCAGAGGCGAGTTCCCAAAAAGCTCTACAAACACTACTGATAAACATGGTAAATGAAAAGATTGAAAACCTGCAAAGGACTCTGTATGAGTGTGACAGGAAGAGAGAAGATGCAAACCAAAGGTCAATACAAGGGAATATCATGACCGTGAGGAAGCTACTCAAAGATTGATGCAGGAATTGTGTGAGCAGCTTGAGAATGCTTAAAGAGAAATAAAAGAATGGCGTGAGCAGGCTGAGATCAGTCAAAGAGATAGACAGGAATTGTAGGAGCTGGCCAAGAACAGACAAAGAGAAAGTCAGCTCTCAAAGAGAGCTACAGGAATCGCGTGAAAGTGAGGAAGCTAATCAAAGAGTAATACAAGAATTGAGAGAGCAGGATGAGAATACAAAAAGATCATTGAAGGCATTCATGGAATCCATAAACAGAGAGCTGAAAGAACTCAAAGAGTCCACAAAGGGAATGCTGAATGGAACCCAACAGAAGGGATGGGAGTCCAAGGAAACCATAACCAATCAACTAAGTGACTTGAGAATAAACACTGAACACTAAATTATGGAAGTAAAGAAGTTCATACAAGATCTAAAACAAAGCTCCAACAAAGAATTTGAAGCCATTAAAGCTGACCAACTAGAAGGAAAAGAAATAAAAAACAAAGTAGAAAGTCTCGACAGCAGGTTACTCCATGCAGAAGATTGAATCTCGGGGATTGAAGACAGCCTAGATATTATAGAGAAAGAACATAGAACCATCCAAGACAAATCCAAGAAATATTCTAGATCTATCCAACACTTGGAAGATACCATCAGAAGGCCTAATCTAAGGATAATGGATGTACAGGAGCACCTAGAGAGAGAAGCTAATGGTCTAGGAAATTTGTTTAACAGGATCCTAGCAGAGAACTTCCCAAACATGCAAAAAGATAGGCCTATTCAGATACAAGAAGCTTTTAGAACACCAAATAGACCAGACGAGAACAGGACATCCCACCATCACATTATAACCCGTACAGGATCAATTTAGACCAAGGAAAAGATCCTTAAAGCTGTCAAGGAGAAAAGATCAATCACCTATAAAAGGAAACCAATTAGAATCACCTCAGATTTCTCAGCAGAGACAATCAAAGCAAGAAGAGGCTAGAATGATGTATGCCATTCCCTAAGGACAAACAACTATCAACCAAGAATACTGTACCCAGCTAAACTCTCCTTCATAACCAAAGGTCAAATAAAAATCTTCCATAGCAAAGAAAAATTGAAACAATATATCTCCACCAAACCAGCCCTACAAAAGATTCTTAAAGATGTCCTAGACATAGAAAACGAACAAGACCACAATAAAGGCCAAAATGCGTACCTAAACTGAGATTCCAAGAACCATAGGAAGAACCCAGTTGCCACAGGCCCCAAGATGGTGGATAAAATGGCAGGAACTCCCAAATACCTCTCAGTCCTATCTCTCAACATTAACGGAGTTAACTCTCCAATTAAGCTACATAGACTCTCTAGTTGGATTAAACAGAAACATCCTCCTATCTGCTGCCTTCAGGAGTCACATCTTGCCCATAAAAACAAACATATTTTCAATGTGAAAGGCTGGAACAAAATCTACCAAGCAAACGGCCCCCATAAACAGGCAGGAGTTGCAATCCTAATATCAGATAAAATAGATTTCAAATTAAAATTAGTAGGAAGAGATAAAGAAGGTCGCTACATACTAATTAAGGGATCTCTCCTTCAGGAGTATATTACAATTCTAAATATCTATTAGCCAGACAACAGAGTACCAAAACTTATCCAAGAAACACTACTTTCCCTCAAATCCCACATAGATCCAAAGACATTAATTGTTGGGGATTTTAACACACCATTTTCCCCATTAGATAGATCAAGATGACAAAAACTCAACAGAGAAACCACAGATCTAAACAGCTGCATAGATCAACTAGATTTAACAGACATCTATCTAATATTTCACCCAACAGCATCAGAATACACGTTTTTCTCAGCAGCACATGGAACATTTTCCAAAATAGACCACATTTTAGGCCACAAAGCAAACTTGTCCAAATTCAAAAACATTGAACTTATACCTTGCCTTCTCTTAGACCACAAGGGATTAAAATTAGAACTCAACACCAAAAGCCATCAAAGAAAGTCCTGTAACACATGGAGGCTGAACAACACACTGCTGAATCACAAGTGGGTCATGGAAGAGATTAGAAAGGAAATTCAAATATTCATGATAGTCAACAAAAATGAACATACAAACTACCAGCTCCTCTGGGACACAGCAAAGGCAGTACTCAGGGGCAAGTTTATAGCTCTGAGTTCCTACATCAACAAATTGGAGTGATCTGAAACCAACAATTTAATGAGGCATTTGAGCCTCCTTGAAAAAGAGCAGCAAGATAAACCCAAATCCAGTAGATGGAAAGAGATAATTAAAATTAAATCAGTATTAAATGAATTAGAATCCAAAAAAACCATAGAAAGAATCAATAAAACAAAGAGTTGGTTCTTCAAAAAAATAAACAAAATTGACAGACCCTTAGCAAATCTTATCAGAAAAAAGAGAACACACCCAAATAAATAAACTCAGAGATGAGAATGGAGACATCACCACAGAAACAACCAAGATTCAGAACATTATAAGGGAATACTTCTCTAAACTTTATGCTAATACGTTTGAGAACTTGGCAGAAATAGACCTTTTCCTAGCAAATTTTGACATGCTGAAACTAAACAAAGATGAGTTAAACCATCTTAACAGGCCCATATCAAGTATTGAAATAGAAACAGCAATAAAAGCCATCCCATCTAAGAAAAGCCCAGGACCAGAATTCTACAGGATCTCAAAGCAGAACTCACACCAATATTCCTCCAACTCTTCTATGAAATTGAAAGAGAAAGTTCACTACCGAACTCATTCTATGAAGCCATCATAACCCTCATCCCAAAACCAGGCAGGGACTCATCAAAGAAAGAGAACTATAGACCCATTTCTTTGATGAACATCAATGCAAAACTTCTCAACAAAGTTCTGGAAAATCGACTTCAACAATTCATCCAAACAATCATACACCACTATCAAACAGGATTCATTTCAGGGATGAAAAGCTGGTTCAATATATGCAAATCAATTAATATAATTCATCACATCAACAAGAGCAAGGATAAGAACCACATGGTTATCTCAATAGATGCAGAAAAACATTTGACAAGATCCAATACCCCTTTATGATGAAGGTTCTGGAAAAATTAGGAATCCATGAAACATTCCTCAATACAATAAAGGTTGTATATGACAAACCTACAGCCAGTATTGTACTTAATGGTGAAAAAATAAAGCCATTTCCTCTTAACTCAGGAACGAGACAATGATGTCCACTCTCTCCACTGCTCTTCAATCTAGTATTAGAATGCCTAGCTAGAGTGAAAGAGAAGATGCAAACATAAAGGGGATCCAGCTAGGGAAAGAAGAAATAAAACTCTCCCTCTTTGCAGATGACATGATCTTGTATTTAAAGAATCCCATGGACTCCACCCCCAAATTACTCAAGCTGATACAAAACTTTGGCAAAGTAGCAGGGTATAAAATTAACCCTCAATAATCAATGGCTTTTCTGTATGCCAACAATGAAAAAAGTGTGGTTGAAATTAGGAAAGTAACTCCATTCCTAATAGCCTCACACAAAAAAATACCTAGGAATTAACTTAACCAAAGAAGTGAAGGACCTCTATGATGAAAACTTTAAAAACTTGAAAAAGGAAATCAAAACAGAACTTAGAAAGTGGCAAAAACTCCCATGCTCCTGGATGGGAAAGATCAACATCGTGAAAATGGCAATACTTCCCAAGGCTATCCACAAATTCAATGCGATACCTAGCAATATTCCATCCTCATTCTTCAAGGAAATAGAAGAGGCAATCCAAAAGTTCATATGAAACAATAGAAGACCCCGAATAGCTAAAACAATCCTCAACAGAAAGAACAGTGCTGGAGGAATATCAACACCAAATTTCAAACTCTACAACAAAGCCATAGTAATCTAAACAGCTTGGTACTGGCACAAGAACAGACCTCAGGACCAATGGAAAGGAATTGAAAACCCAGAAATGAACCTAAAGACCTATAGCCATCTAATTTTCAATAAGGGCGCTAAAAAAATAGAATGGAAGAAAGACAGCCTCTTCAGTAAATGGTGCTGGCAAAATTGGTTAACTACTTGCCGAAAACTAAAGCTATGTCCTTATATATCACCCTGCACCAGAATCAACTCCAAATGGATCAAAGACCTCGGAATCAAAGCAGACACTCTGAAAACATTACAGGATGGAATAGGAGAAACCCTAGGTCTTGTTGGCACAGGCCGAAATTTTCTGAATAGAGACCCAGAAACACAACAAATCAAAGAAAGGTTGGACAAATGGGAGTGCATGAAATTGCAGAGTTTCTGCTTGGCAAAGAACATAGCTAGCAAGATTAATAGAAAGCCCACGGATTGGGAGAAGATCTTCACTAGCCATACAACAGACAAGGGTCTCATATCTAAAATATACCTGGAACTCAAAAAATTAAATCCCCCAATAACAAATCTTCAAAGAAATAACTGCCCAATAAATAAGTAGGCTAAAGACTTAAAGAGAATCTTCTCTGAAGAGGAAAGAAGGATGGCCAATACACACATGAAGAAATGCTCAACCTCCCTAGCCATAAAAGAAATGCAAATCAAAACAACATTGAGATACCACCTCACCCCAGTTACAATGGCTGTAGTCAAAAACTCTAATAACAACAGATGCTTAAGGGGATATGGACAGAAGGGAACCTTACTGCATGTTGGCGAGAGTGTAAACTTGTTCAACCACTTTGGAAAGCAGCATGGAGGTTCCTCAAAAGACTCCACATAGAGCTCCCCTATGACCCAGCAATCCCACTTTTGGGCATTTACCCAAATGATCACAAACAAGGCCACCAGCTAAAGCTACCAGCACAACTATGTTTATTGCAGCATTATTTACCATAGCTAAGATATGGAACCAACCCAGATGCCTCTCAGTAGATGAATGGATCAAGAAAATGTGGTATATATACACAACGGAATCCTAAGCCTTCATCAGAAAGAATGGCATTGCCCCATTTGTTAGGAAATGGAAAGACTTGGAAAAAATTATATTAAGCGAAGTATACCAGGCCCAAAGAAATATAGGTCCCATGGTTTCCCTTATTTGAAAATATGTATGAGTCAAGCAGATGTTGGAAATGAACCCTAAGATTTGTATTCAAATGTTTTTTTCTTTCAGGTGATTGTTTCTAACACATTTATAAGATTATTTCTTTGTTGCTTTGTATGTCCCTCCCCCATGGTATAACCCCAGCTTTCACTGTATTTGAGGTTGGTATAATTTGTGGAGGGGAAGGGAAAAAACAAATCATTTAAATAGGGATACAGGTGGACCTATTGCAACAATGAGATGTACAAGTTGTTATGTGGAAAAATGAACATTACAACTTTGGTGGGGGGGAGGAGCATTGGGTTGGGTGGCTGGGGGAAGATGGGAAGGGATGGAAAGGGAAACAAAGGAGGAGGCTACAATGCTTGATAAGAATGTACTCATTATCTTGCCCATGTAATTGTAACTCCTCTGTGCAGTATTTTCACAATAAAAAAATAAAAATTAAAAAAAGAAGATAGAAATGTTAAGTATTCTGTTTTTATCATTACACATTATACGAATATATCAAATTATTTCATTGCCCATCACAAAATTGTCCTATTAAAATAATAAAAGTGAAATTATAACCAACATAAATTAACGCTGCTTAATGTCTACATAGCAGTGATCATTAGAAATGGTAGAGCCTGAAAAGGGAATGTTAATTAAAGTGGAATGAGCAAGCTTTCTGGTATTTACTGTCTAGTTGCTATTATATGAGTATATTCAGTTTTGAAAAATATTGAGTGGTATATTTAAATTATTATACTTCAATAGACAACAAAGTTGTAATTCATGTGTCTCTGTCATTAAGGTTCTGAGATTGATGGTATTAGAGTGTATTTTTTAAATTATGTACAGAGCAAAATCTTTGGGAAACAGTTTTTATTGTTTTCAACTTTGGGTGCTCACAACTGGGGGGAGGTAAAGAAAGTAGGAGAAAAATGAAGGAAGTGGTAACAAGTTTGACAAGAAATGTACTTATTACCTTACTAAGGTAACTATAACTCCTCTGTACATCGCCCTCACAATAAAAATCACACTAAAATATACTTATCAAATATACTTATCAGAGCCCTCCTCCAGAGATCATATGTTAGCTTACCAGTGATCATTATGTATAGCCCAAATCAAGAACCTTTATTTTCTTCTGTGTGCCATTTTCTTTTCACTTCCTACATCTGCAGGCATGCCAGAAGCCAGAATACAGCTGAGCTGTTCAGCTGTGGGTCCTAAAGGGTTTCCCACACATTGCATTAAGGAGACAGATTCATGGAAGTCATGAGATCAGAAGAAGGGAAATTGAGTAACTACTCAGTGGTAGTTAAAGATTAAGGTAGGTACTGGACAGTTTGTCCTAACAATGTAAGGTAGGGATCAAGAATGTTCCCTTTTAGTTTTTATTTTCTCTAGAATTACCAAATTAAAGATCTAAAACCATGTTCTGTTTGCCCAAGGCCCAATTCGGTAGACCATTATCTTTAAAGATTATGCAGAAAATCAATTCTGTGGCCTTTACTTCAGTTATTAATTCACATATTTTATGGAGGGTTTTTAGAAGCCAGACTCTATTCTTTAGCCTTAGATTCTGCAGTGAACAAAGCAAGCTAATCCTTGTATCATTGTCCCAATTAAGGAGGAAAAAAGTAAAGGAATAACTATAATAAATTTTGATTTTCCCACTTCCTTTTATGTAAGTGCTTTGACATGCACTTAGTCCTTAAAATATTGGAAGAGATATATGATGATCCTATGCCTTAACCTGAGGAAACTGAGGTCCAGACCTTAATCTGAGTGACTTCATCTGTCTTTTTCCCAGCAGCACTCATTGCCATGCAGAGTTACAGGCACTCCAGCTTTGTAGCCAGAAGGAAATAGTTAACAAAGAAGACAAAATGAGTACTTCCTAAATGCTAGTCGTTGAGAGGCATGTGACAGAGTAAACAGCCCTTCATTGCTTTCTTCTTACAATTTATAATGTAGTTTAGGAGATAAGATTCCATTTCTCTCACACATGAAAACTAGCTCCTATCAGAACATGAATGCTAAGTGCTAAATAAGATCAGATAATAAAGAGCATAAAATGTCAGAGGGGGGAGCCGTCTGCCCTTGCTGAACAATGCAATTTTTCTTGAAAGCGAATCTCATAAACTTCCTTATGTGTTTAAAATCCCTCAGCTGCTTTCAATTCATCCTGGGTGATGCACAAATTCCTTGGCAGAGAACAGGAAGTCCTTTCAAGATCCCACTGTTTGGATCACCCTCCACCCACATTTCTTTCGTTTCTGTCTATTCCATTATTCCCTTTCCAGACTGCTAGCTCTGATGACATAAATCCTCAGCCTTTGTCTAGGTACACTCACGGAGCCTTGATGTATTCTTCCTGTAACTCTTAGAACACTGAAGTGAAGTTTGTTTTGTTTTTCTTATTACTTATGCCATCCCCTTCCCTGGGCAACTTTGTAAAGTCCAACTCCTTTAGTTGATGAAGCAGACTGCCCACTCAGTATGCATTAGCCCATTTTCCTTGTCAATTCTAACTAGTTTTATCTAAGTAGCCATCTCTCAGGAAAAGTGACTATTCACAATTTAGGAGTAGATTCTAGATTAATATATTGGTTTACTACGAGTAATTGGTTCAGAGATGGAAAAATGTCATAATCCTGGACAGTGAGGTATGGAAGTAGGTGGAGAAAAAAAATTTGAAAAGATTTCTTCACATTTAAAGGTGACAAGGGGAGCAGACTTCTTTCTTTAGACATTATTAGGTGTGGAAATGCTGCAGGAAAGTATGGCAGATGGTAGATAAATTGACATAATTTAGATACAACTTACTTTGAGGTTTCTCTTGCTACCTGCAGCTAAAGCTATCCAAAATAATACAAAGTTTGACTTTTCTTTTATACTTTTCTCTATAAACAAAATAATGCATCAAAATGGTTGATTCTTTACCTAGTAATTAGACTAATTGGTTGGTGAATATCCAGAGGTTTAACATTGTTGAGGAAGATGGTAAAGTCAGTATTGATAGGCTGGGGATGTAGCTCAAAGACAGAGCTACACACACAAGGTCCTGGGCTTAACTCTCAACATAAGTAAATACAGACAGACATAGATAGATAGATAGATAGATAGATAGATAGACAGACAGACAGATAGATAGACAAACTTACATAAAGGCAGAAAATCTGTGTTTTAATTTATATTCAAGTGTGTGTGTGTGTGTGTATGCATGTGTACCAGTACTGGGGCTTGAACTCAGGGTCTTTCACTCTTGCTTGGCTTTTGTGCTTAGTGTTGGTGCTCTACTACTTGAGCTACCCGTCAACTTGTGGCTTTTTGCTAATTAAAGATAAGAGTCACACAAAGTTTCCTGCTTGGGGTGCTTGGGGTGGCATCAAATCACTCTCTTCATAGTTCAGCCTCCTGAGTAAACTTGTATTATAGGCAGGAGACACTGGCACCCCACTTCTGTGCATTCATAACAAACAATGGAAATTATATTTTTATAGAACAACTCACATAAATGAGGTTTCTAGTGACTTGGTCAGTTAGTTGTTCTTTCTTTTCATTAAATTTAAATTGGTGCTATAATCATGTGTACAGCTATATTTTATTTTATTCATAATACTTAATTATTTAATTTATATTTAGGGGCACAACAGAATAGATAAAAAAGGAATTTCAATACTGACGTCTAAATTGGCGAAAAGTATAAGGAAAGTAAGGACAAATTTGCCCTAATGAATTCTTCACACAATCCAGTTCCATAAGTTGCATTTGTCTGCTAAAATTTTTACTTAGCTCAGAAAAATGCCTCTGGTACTTTGAAAATTAAAGATAAACAGATAAAAATCTGGTGTTGATTATATCTAATTTGGTTTTTCATTTATGGGGAATTAAAACTCTCCACACCCACAATCTGTTGCTTAAAGAGAAAAGCTAATAAAGCAATGTTTATAACCCTCCCTTTATCTCATCACTAAAAAGTGGAAAGTAAAGAAATACGCTCATTGAGTTTTGAAGTACAAAATTCAGACTGTTAAAAAGGGTCATGAAAAGTTTATAGCATGCCTCAAATTAAAATGTACAGGGATTTTGTTGTTTTTGTTCTTTTTTATGTTCAAGGTGATATACAGAGCGATTCAGTTACATAAGTAAGTTAATAAGTACATTTCTTGTCAAACTTGTTACCCCTTCCCTCATTTTTCTCCTACTTTCCCACTTTTGACTTGAAAGAACAAATGAATGTGAAATAGTTCAGTGACCTTGGTATGAATGTCACCTTTTGTACCCTCACTTTAACAAAGAATTGTCAGTGTTAAAAACCTTAATTTTGAGCAAGGTAACAGTGTTTCATGCCTGTAATCCTAGCTAAGCAGAAGGCTGAGATCTGAAGATCATGATTCCAAGCATGTCTCAGCAGGAAAGTCAATAAGACTCTTATCTCTGATTAACCATTGAAAAGCCAGAAGTGGCAGTGTGGCTCAAATGATAAGCTTCCAGCTTTAAGCAGAAAAAGCTAAGGGACAGGGTCTAGACCCTGATTTCAAACCCCAGTACTGGGACCAAAAAAGTAAAGAAAGAAAAGAAAAAGAAAACACTCAAAACCTAACAGTGGCATATTGTTAATTTAAGTTACCATCAAGACCACACTTGAATTTCACCTATTTTTTTTAAATTAATGTGACTTTTCTGTTTTAGGAACTAAGCCAGAAGCCCAAACTGTCTTGAAATTGATCCTCAAAATTTTCCTAATCTTTCCATGTTGCCATAGCTATTCATGACCTTAACAATTTTATAGAGTGGTGTTCATTTTATTTTCTCATGATTAGCTTGAGATTAAATGGTATCAAGAAGTCTAACAAATAAGTGATATGCCTTTCTCAGAGGGTAAATAATGCCATTATATATTACTAGTAATCTTAATATTGATGACTTAGAAAAAGTAGCACCTGGTAGATATACTCCATGTAAAACTACTTTCAATTTGCAGTTCAACTGTGAAAAGATGCTTTATAATTAGCTGGGCATTGGTGGCTCACACCTGTAATCCTAGCTATTCAGGAGGCTGAGATCTGAGGCTCGAGGATCAAAGCTAGCCTGGGCAGGAAAGTCTGTGAGACTCTTCTCTCCAATAAACCACTAGAAAACCGGAAGTGGTACTGTGGCTCAAGTGGTAGAGCCTTAGCTTTGAGCTGAAGATCTGAGGGACAGCAACCAGGCCCAGAGTTCAAGCCCCACGACTGACAAAAAAAAAAAAAAAATGCTTTATAATTAGCAAATTACATATTACATTATACTGGTGGAAGATATCATTGACTTATTTCTGCCTAAATTTCCACTGACCAATTTCAGAAGCAATTGATAAATTTTGCTTGTAGGAGTTAAGATGATAGTGTATCTTCTCCACTTAATTATTTAGCTTTCTGTTTACATAGGCATTTATATTTTCTTTGAGTTATAGTCTAATACTTCCATTATTCATTTATTATTCACATTTTACCTGAATTCATTCATGAGTTCACTCAGCTGATTTCTCTCTAGAACCACTGGGTTCCTTCTAGCACAACCTCTCTCCTTGTTTATAACTTCTTTCTTCAAGAACTGTTAATTTGTGGTTATTGTTCTAACTTACTCATGCATTTCTCTAAGCCTAGTATATATTTATTTCCACAAATAACAAACCATACCCCTAGCACAAACAAATTTACTAAGTAGTGATAATATGAAGTTATTTCTGTCTCTATGGCTTTACAGGATCTAGTCAAAGCACTTTGTTTCTAAAATGTCTTAGCTATGTTAATTTATTCCCTAACCTCTTACTTTATATATAATGTAAAAATAGAGTTCTGTTTGTCACAGCCTTTTGTCTATTAATGTTCTTTGTCTGTTCCAGGATCCAAGTCAGGAAATAGCCCAGCGGCTATCCAATAACCATGAAAGTCACCCAGCTCTCTCCCACAGCCACCTTATCATCCCCTACACAATGAACCCTAGGTGGTGACCTTCCGTAGGACCCCTCCTATCTAGCAAGGGCTCTGCTTATCTTCTTCTTCAATAAATCTTTGCCATTCTATTCTCCCTCCATGTCTAACAATTCACTCTCCAAGACCAAAGAGAAAAGGACCCTATCCAGATGTGGCAGTTTGGGGGGCATCATTAGTACCATACTCACTTGGAATATGACACTAAAATCACAATATATGTTTATCAATCATCTACTTTCAGAAGACACTGACAATAAATTCAATTGCTTCATGTTCTGTCCACCTTTCTTTTTTGTGCAGCTGTGTTTCCAGTTGTTCAAGTTAGATAGCTTGTACTTGCAATTCAAATGCCTGACCATTGGGTATTCAGGAGTCAGGGACTGGGTCAGCCAAGAGTCTACTTGTAGAAACTCCTGATGAGATTTCTGAAGGTAAAACATTAAAAGACTGGAAGACACCAGATCATACTGTTTTCTGTGTGTGTGTGTGTGTGTGTGTGTGTGTGTGTTGGGGGGGGGGATTTTTTTTGTTTTCAAGAACACTATGTCTGTTATTCAGATTACTTTCAATACTAGCCCCAGGAAATCCAAGCTGAATCCTGGAGGATGTCAAGCTATGGGAGCCAGTAAATGTTCCTGCTCACCATGAGACACTATCTGCACTTGGAATTAGAGGATATGGCAACCCTGGAGTTTGGGGGAAGGCTCATAATATACTGAGATGACAAAATAGGTCTCTGACCTCATTATATACTTGGAAATATAACCCCATTATGTCACCACAGAACATTTTGTAGATTTCCTCTGATCTTCCAAGGATTATATCTGATTTACATGTTCAAATGTAGGGTAACAAAACCAAGATAAAAACATAGAATCATATTCAAATTTATAGCAATAAATATTTACATAAATTTGGGATTAAAATATATTTTTAAAGACTGAATTTGTAAATTCATAATAAGCTATGGCTTTTTCTTTCTCTTTCTTTTATTTAGTTACATAAGTGTAAATGAATTATTTACTTATTATGCCTTTTGAATTTTTTATCAAGTAAAATTTTAACAGCTTGAAATGAAATGCACTGTTACATACCAACATATACATGTAACATATACAAAGAACACAGACCTGTACAACCACAGCCTCAAACAAAATGTGTATTTTCTTCATGCACCTCACACATTTCTCTCATGGCCCTTTCCAGTCAAATTGGCTCCCAAAAGTACTAGTATTCTTTCCATTTCCATAGATAAAATTTTCATGTTCTTGGGGCTGGGAAGGTGGCTCAGTGGTAGAGCGCTTCCCTTGCATGCATGAGGCCCTGGGTTCGATTCCTCAGTACCACATAAGCAAAAAGAAAAAAAAGGGGGAAGTGGCGCTGTGGCTCAAGAGGTAGAGTGCTAGCCTTGAGCTGAAGAGCTGAGGAACAGCACCCAGGCCCAGAGTTCAGGCCCCACAACTGGACCCCCCCAAAAAATTTTTTTTCATGTTCTTAAAAAAAAACTTTACAACATTTTTTTTTTCTGGTCAATTGTGGAGCTTGAACTCTGGGCCTGGGTGCTGTCCCTGAGCTCTTCAGCTCAGGGCAACTGCTTTACCTCTTGAGCCACAGTACCACTTCAGGTTTTCTGGTAATTAATTGGAGATAAGAGTCTCACACACTTTCCTGCCCGGGATGGGTTTGAACCTCCATCTTCAGATCTCAGCCTCTTAGGTGGCTCGGCTTACAGGCGTGAGCCACCGGTATCTGACTTGCTCTTTTATTTTTAACCTTTGTGCGTGTACAGGGACCTGGAGTTCTTACTTTGTTTTCTTACTTTGTTTTTTGGCTCACAGCTGGAGCTTTACCATTTGAGTTATGCTTCAGGTTTTGGGTTTTTGCTAGCTAATTGGAGCTAAGAGTTTCTTGGATTTGTCAGGTCAGGCTTGCTTCAAATCTCAACCCTTCAGATCTCAGCCTCCTAAGTAGCTAGGATTACAAGTATGGGCCACCAGTTGTCTCGTTGCTTTTGCTCAAAACCACCATTCAAAGCTTGCTTAATATAGCAAAATTATTTAACATTACTTTTTCTCTTCTTAAGAGGAGATTGTTTTTAAATAATTTACAACAATTTGTTCTTTTTTGTTTTTGTTTCTGTATATTTATTCATTTTATTTTTTTAATTATGAAAATGCCATACAGAGGGGTTACAATTACATAGGCAAGGTAATGAGAACATTTCTTATCAAGCATTGTTGCTTCCTCCTTTGTTTCCCTTTCCCATTCCTTCCCATCTTCCCCCCACACAAACTCCCCAGTCCTCCCCCAAAGTTGTAAAGTTCGTTTTTGACCTAATGTCTTATGCATCTCATTGTTGCAATGGGTCCACCCATATTCCTATTTAAACAATTTGTTTTTACCCTTTCCCTCCACAAATTATACCAACATCAAATACAGTGAATACAGAGGTTATACCGTGGGGGAGGGACATACAAAGCAACAAAGAAATCATCTTATAAATATGTTAGAAATAATCACAAGAAAGAAAAAAAAACATTTGAGTCCTTATCTTGGAGTTCATTTCACCTAACATCAACTTATCTTACCTTTCTGCTTGACTCAGACATATACTAGTAATTGCAAATAAGGGAAACCATGGGACCTATGTTTCTTTGGGTGGGCCTGGCTTACTTCACTTAATATAATTTTTTCCAAGTCTTTCCATTTCCTAACAAATGGGGCAATGCTATTCTTTCTGATGGAGGCATAGAATTCCATTGGGTATATATACCACATTTTCTTGATCCATTCATCTACTGAGAGGCATTGGGGTTGGTTCCATAACTTAGCTATGGTAAATAACGCTGCAATAAACAAAGTTGCGCTGGTAGCTTTAGTGTGGCTTTGTTTGTGATCATTTGGGTAAATGCCCAAAAGTGGGATTGCTGGGTCATAGGGGAGCTCTTTGTGGAGTCTTTTGAGGAACCTCCATACTGCTTTCTAAAGTGGTTGAACAAGTTTACACTCCCACCAGCAATGCAGTAAGGTTCCTTTCTGTCCACATCCCCTCCAGCATCTGTTGTTATTAGACTTCCTGATTATAGCAACAATTTTTTCTTCTAATGATGAACATTATTGTTATTTCTATCTTTGGACTATCATTTAAAAATGTTTCGATCAAAATTATACTAAATACTCATGAAAGTATGTATTCATTTCGTCTTAATAAATCCTTGAATTAGGATGAATAATGGTCTATCAAACATGTTCATATATAATTCCCAGAACCTGTTCCTGCATTAGTGACATCACAAAGGTGAGATTAGATAGCAAGTAGAATTAATGTGATCAATCAGCAGACCTGAAACTAAGAGTGAATCCTGGATTATCCAGGTGTGCCCAAAGTATCACAAACATACTTAAACACATAAGAAGGAGGCAGAAGGGTCAGTGTCAGAGTGATACAACATGAGGTGAGCTGGAAAAGACTGACAGATATTATTGGCTTTGAAATCAAGGATTTACAAACTGAGGAATGCAGATAATTTCCAAAATCTGGAAAAATTACAAAAAATAAATAAAGGATTTTGTCACAGAGATGGGAATTCTTTCTTTCTGATGAAGTTGATTTGAATATGTGTAATGCTGTTTGTAGGCCATGCAAAACAATAAATACAGGCAGACTGCTACATCAAGCCAAGAGGCATATGAGAAACACTGGAGAGTCTGTCCAATCAAGTACCAAAAGACTTTGCAGGGAATTCTCCACTTGTTCTGGAGCCTCCAAAGAGAACCTCAGCCTTGTTTGCATCCTGATCTAATTCAAAAAATTAATAAGACCCATTTGAATTTCTAAATTCTTTAACAATAATATAATAACATTAAAATTAATCCACTACATTTAGAACAGATTGTTAGAGCAGCAATAAGAAAGCATTAAACACCAATGAGTGAAGATTCAAATATGGTAGACATACTTCTAACATTCTAAAGATCTGTCAGTATTTAAAGCATACAAAATGACACCTAGTATGTATGCATGTAATACATGAATTAATTTCTCTACAAACGTGTCAACATATAATATTGATCATAGTTTTATTTTGAGTCATTCTGTCAGGAATAAATTAATATCACATTGTGATTTTTAATATACCAAATGGATTGTGATGTTGGTCACATTTTTACTTTTTGTATATTTCCCCCATTTGTATCTCTCCTTTTTAGAAAATGCTTGTTCATGACTTTGTATATTTTTAACTATGTGTTTGGTTTAAATTAATT
The DNA here is from genome assembly GCF_019054845.1 of Dipodomys spectabilis. Classification (NCBI taxonomy): domain Eukaryota; kingdom Metazoa; phylum Chordata; class Mammalia; order Rodentia; family Heteromyidae; genus Dipodomys; species Dipodomys spectabilis. The sequence goes on from NW_024870774.1 coordinate 1,088,465, forward strand.
CATTTTAATGATGCTTAATAGATTCTGGAAATAAATTCCTAAGTACATAAACCATTATACTTCTTGGTAGTACTGAATGGATTGTTAGCTTTATTTTCCAATTATTAGTTTCCAATACAAAAAAGGGGGGGCGGGGAGATGGGAGGGCAGGGATGGTAAGGGGAAACAAAGGAGGAGGGAGGCAACAATGCTTGATAATAAATGTACTCATTACCTTGCTCATGTAATTGTAACCCCTCTGTACAGTATTTTCTTTGGCTTTTTTTTTTTTTTTTTTGGTTGGTCGTGGGGCTTGAACTCTGGGCTTGGGCGCTGTCCCTGTGCTCTTCAGCTCTACCACTAGAGCCACAGCACCACAGCTTATTGGAGATAAAAGTCTCACGGACTTTCCTGCCTGGGCTGGCTTTGAACCATGATCCTCACTCAGATCTCAGCCTCCTGAGTAGCTAAGATTACAGGCATGAGCCATCAATGCCCGGTTTATATGGTATTTTCACAATAAAAAAACTTACTAATAAGTAAAAAAATCAGTTTCCTGCTGCACCAATCTTAATCAGAAAAATCTTCTTAATTTCACTTATTAGTCTTAATATTTTAGTGAAATTTATAATACTTTCTACATAATCATACAATGTTGCATTTATGAATTAGGACAGATTTCTTTTGTTCCATTCTTTGTGCCACTTCTTTCTCTCTTGTTGCATTTCTGTGGCAGGAGTTTCAGTTTGGGGTTGGACATGAATGATAAACATGAAAACCTTGCCTTGTTCTCAATGTTAAGGATAAAGTGTTGCATACATCAATTTTAATTTTAGTTGGAGGTTTGTCACAGATGTCCTTTATAAATTTATGGAGTGCTTTTCTAGGCTTATATTGTTGGAAGTTTGTCATGAGCATTGTATATCATCAATTATTTTCTGCTTCAATTAAAGTAATTATGTGATTTTAATTTTTGTTCTATTAATGTAGTTATTTTTTAAGTGTTTTCATACTCTGACAGTTCTGGAGCACATATCACTTGATATGTGCTTTTTATGCTGTTTTCCATGTGATAATTTTTTAGAAGGTTTTTAGTATGTTCATATCATGTATTGGTCTGTAATTGTATATTTTTATTTATGTCATTTTTTGTGCTTACATTATGGTTAAACTGAACTCATAAAAAGTTATCAAAGAGCTGGGAAGTTGGCTCAGTGGGAGAGTGCTTGCTTTGCATGCATGAGGCCCTGCGTTTGATTCCTCAGCACCACATAAACAGAAAAAAGCCAAAAGTGGCACTGTGGCTCAAGTGGTAGGGCGCTAGCTTTGAGCTGAAGAGCTGAGGGACAGCACCCAGGCCCAGAATTCAGGCCCCATGACCAACAACAACAAAAAAAGTTATCAACTCTTCTTTTTCTGGAAATGGTTTGTTCAAAATGAGTACTAATTGTTATTATATATCTGATAGAATTTACTGGTGAAGATATCTGGACCACAACTTTCCATGGCAGGAAAATATTTACTTATTAATTCAAATTCTTTAATAGGCAATCACTGTTCAGAATTTCTATTTATTCTTATGTCAGTATTTTGGAAAGAATTTGACCTATTTCTCCTAATTTCTCAGATTTACTGGCCTAATACCCATCCTATTGTTTCCTTCCATATTGTCTTTACATGTTTCTTTGAGTTGTGCTTCTTTTTTTCTTTTTGGTCGGTCATGGGCTTGAACTCTGGGCCTGGGTGCTGTCCCTCAGCTCTTCAGCCCAAGGCAAGCACTCTACCACTTGACCCACAGTGCCACTTCCAGTTTTCTAGTGGTTTAGTGGAGATAAGAGTCTCACGGAATTTCCTGCCCAAGTTGGCTTTGAATCGTGATACTCAGATTTCAGCCTGGTGAGTAGCTAGGATTACAAGGGTGAGCCACCGGCGCCTGGCTATTTTGTGCTTCTTGCAGCAAACTGAACATCTTATATCTATGTGGTATTGTTTATTTTTATAAAATTGAGAAAATATTTAGTTACTCCTTACTTTTTCTTTTTTCTTCTTTCTTTCTTTCTTTTTTTTTTTTTTAACCAATACTAGAGTTTGAACTCAAGGCCTCACTCTTGCTCAGCTTGCTTGCTCATCTGGTACTCCAGAACTTGTGCCAAGTCTCCAGCCCAGGCTTTGCTGGTTATTTTGGTGCTTCAGTCTCTTAGACTTTTCTGCCTGGACCGGCCTTAAAACTGCAATCTTCCAGGTCTCAGCCACTTGTGTAGACAGAATGACAAGCAAGGACCACTAATGCCCAGCCTAGTCACTTACTTTTTTTTGTATCATATCTAGACCATGTTTTCTCCTAGACATTAAATAAACTAGTGCTTGCTAACTATTACCTTAAAATTCAGTGTAGCTTTGTTATTATTTTCATTAGTGTTTTTCCATCTCTATTCCATTGGAGGATTTTCTTTATTATGAATAACCATTTCTTGCATATGCTTTGCTAGTAATTTTTTATTACATATGTTACTTTACAGAGAATCTAACTGCAGTTTTCTTTAATTCTGTTAATTAATTAATGCCTTTATTGCAGATCCAAGGGCTTGAATTGTGGGTCTGGGCACTGTCCCTGAGTCTCTTTTTTGCTCAAGGGAAGCACTCTACCACTTGAGCTACTTCACCCTTTCTGTCTTTTTCTGAGTAGTTTATTGTAGAGAAGAGTCCAACAGACTTTCCTGCCTAGGTTGGCTTTGAACCATAATCCTAAGATCTCAGCCCCTTGAGCAGCTAGGCTTATAGGTGTGAGCCACCAGCACCCAGATATATTTTGGTTTAGTAGTTTCTGGTTTGATCATTAGTTTCTGTTGATCCAGTTGGAGTTAGATATATTTTATGTAGACTGGACTGAGTTCAACACTTTCTTACTGCCAAGGGTATTTCTAGTTCCCTAAAATATAGTTTCTAGGATCCTAAGTGAATACTTGAATTTCTCAGTAAGGTCTCTATATCCCTCCAAATAGTACACAATTTTGTCACAGTTCAACCTTACCAAAAGTTCCATGTCTGATCTACTTTAATGTCCTGTGTATTATCACTGAGTTCTGCACTTGTTTTTTTTGTCAGTCACAGGTCTTTCTTTCTTTCTTTTTCTTTTCTTTCTTTTTTTATTATTGATCCTGGAGATTGAATTCAGGGCCTGTGTACTGTCCCTGAGCTTCTTTTGATCAAGGCTAGTGGAATCTACCACTTGAGCCATAGATCCACTCCTAGCTTTTATATTTGGAGGGAGGAGGGGTAGTTTATTGGAGATAGGAGTCTCACAGACTTTTCTACCCACACTGGCTTCGAACTGCAATGCTCAGATGTCAGCCTCCTAAGTAAGTAGTATTAAGGGCACCAGCAATTTTCTTAAGGAGGACAGGGCTACTATTTCTATCTGCAAAGCCTAAAAATAGTAGTCATGTATATTTGGTCCAGTACTTCTACTTACTTACCTAGGTAGGTAAGCTCAATATCAGTTATTTCCAGTTACTGGGACCAGTGTTTTTTGGTACATTACTCTGAGCATCTAATTCAAGTTGCACTATGGACTAAAGAATATTTAAAACAAATTTTCATACATGTAAGTTAAGAAATATGTTTCTATGCAAGTAAACACAAAACAATTGATTTTCTTTCAGTTCTTGAGGTATACCAAGACATTCCCCTCACTACATCCTCCTCCCACCCAGGTTTGTATAAGACAATAATTCTCTTTGGCTTTTAAATTCTACTCCTGGTCTGCATGTCTCTTATTTATCAGATCTCAGATAAAAAGTCACTTCTCAGAAAACATTTCTGTTGGTTTTCTATCTAAATTACTCTATCTAGTGTTACTCTTCCTCCTAGCACACTGTAGTTTTTAGTACAACAATTTCTCTTTAGAATCATTTCTGGGATTATTTAAGTGGAAGACTCCATTTTTTTTTCATGGCTGTGTCTCTAGACCTATCACAGTGCTAAAGAACAGCATAAATGTTTATATATCTCATATAAATAAGTAATGAACAATTTCATCAAATGTCATAATCTTTATAGAAAATATATACAATGAGTTGATCAGTGAAAGTGTTAGGGGATGAAATTTTAAGTGACAAAGATGACAATTGGCCGGGTGCCCATGGCTCTCTTCTGTAATCCTAGCTACTCAGGAGGCTGAGATCTGAGGATCGTGGTTCAAAGCCAGCCCGGGCAGGAAAGACGGTGAGACTTCTATCTCTAATAAACCACTAGAAAACTGGAAGTGGCACTGTAGCTCAAGTGGTAGAGCACTCGCCTTGAGCTGAAGAGCTGAGGGACAGCACCCAGGCCCAGAGTTCAACCCCTAGGACCGACAAAAAAAAAAATGACAATGGTAAGCTACCTGGGCAGGAAATTTGTATGAGCTTAGGGTGTACTTGTCACATTCAAGAATCACTAAGTTATTAGATTTCTTGATTATAGCCATTATAACTGTGGTAAGGTGGAATCTCAATGTTGTTTTGATTTGCATTTCTTTTTGGCCAGAGAAGTTGAGCATTTCTTCATGTGTCTATTGTCCATTCTTATTTCAGCTTGAGAGAAGTCTCTCTTTAAGTCTTTAGCCCACTTGTTGACAGAGCAGTTGCTTCTTTGAGGATTTGTTTGGGAGGATTTAATTTTTTAATAAGTTTTTTTTTATTGTGAAAATACTGTACAGAGAGGTTACAGTTACATGAGCAAGGTAATGAGTACATTTCTTATTTTAGATATAAGGCCCTTGTCTGTTGTACAGCTAGTGAAGATCTTCTTCCAGTCCGTGGGCTTTCTATTGATCTTACTAGCTGTGTCCTTTGCCACACAGAAGCTCTGTAGTTTCATGCGATCTCATTTGTCTAATGTGTTTCTAAGTCTTTATGAAGAAAATTTCAGCCTATGCCAAGGAGCTTTAGACTTTCTGCTATTCCTTCCTGTAAGGTTTTCAGAACACAGACAAGGGCATACTAAAGCTACCAGCACAGCTATGTTTATTGCAGCATTATTCACCATAGCTAAGATATGGAACAAACCCAGCTGACCCTCAGTAACCGAGTGGATCAAAAAAATGTGTTGTATATACAATGGAATTCTATGCTTCCATCAGAAAGAATGACAGACATCACCCCATTTGTTAGGAAATAGAAAGACTTGGAAAAAAATTATATTAAGTGAAGTAAGCCAGGCCCAAAGAAACATGGGCCCCATGGTTTCCCTTATTTGCAATAATGAGTATAAATATAGGATAATCTTATTAGATGAGCTGAAAAGCTCAAAAGCTATGTACATATGACCGTTTAAGATGATGCTAAGTGAAGTGAACCCCAATATATGGACACAAGAGGTCTGTCCTTGTTGTTGTTGTTTTAAATGTACTATGTGATTTTTTTTTTGTTTCTTTTGTATGTTCTTCCCCCTATGGCATATCCCCTGATGTCACTGTACTTGATTTTAGTACCCTGCATCTTGTGTATACATTTGTCTAATCTGGGGAGGGGAAGGGGAATAACAAAACAGTGAAATAGGAACACAGAATGACCCATTGCAACAATGATATCCACAGGACAGTATATTGGAAATGAACTTTACAACTTCGGGTGAGAAGAGGGGGAGAGGGGAAGCAGAGTGGGGGATGAAAGGAGAGTGGGGCAACAACAAGGGAAGGGGTAGCCATGACCCACAAGCAATGTACTCATTGCTTTACTCATGTAAACGTAGCCCCCCTGTACAGCATCTTTACAATAAAAGAAAAAGGAAAAAAAAAGAATCAGTAAGTGAGCCTGTTTTTCTAAAGGAGAGTATTTGTTAAGATGACAGACAAATATAGCTTAGACTCTTAATCTTACCCTCCTTATCATAGCATTACTTTTTAAACCATTAAAACGTAAATAATATTACCAAAAGGTACATGCAATATGTCTCCTACACCAACATACTGCATCTAGTTCTTTCTTTTTATTTTATTTCACTTTTCTTTTTGCACTGGTTTATTCCTAGTACCCTGCATCTTATATATACATTTATCTGATTTGGGTAACAATATGCTGAGACAAGGACACAGAATGACCCATTGCAACAATGATATCCACAAGACACTATGTCAGAAATGAATTTTATAACTTTGGAGGGGGCAGTGGGAAGGAAGGGATAGTGGCAGAAAACAAAGGAGTGGGTAACAATATTCGACAAGAAATGTATTCATTACCTTACTTATGTAACTGTAACCCCTCTGTACAGCATCTTTACAATAAAAGCAAAAAGAATATAATGTATATAAAATATGTGTTAAATAATTTAATGTTTTGCAAATAACTTCATGAGAATATATTGAAAGAAAAAACACTAATGCCTTGGGTATTATAAATTAAAACATGAATGTGACTTTTAATGAATCTTATTCCCTATAGTTGTAATTCAATTTTGTTGAGAAGGATGCATAAGAAAGCATTTTATCAACTTGTCTGAGACACAGTGTAGTGTACATACCCTTAAATAACACCTGATGGCTGAAGTAACACAAGAACAGGATGTTTTGGAGTGTGGCTATAAAGCCATTCTTAGAAACGCTCTGTTGTTTTCTAAAGCTGGAGCGGAATGCTTCTAAACCACACACAAGAGCTTATGAAAGCCCTATGAAAATGGAAAGAAGTCTAGGTACATACCAGAAAGAAGAAACCAGATATTGCTCTCACCTGACACTCAATTTATGCATGCTCCAGTTACTATCTCAACCTATGCTAAGCTCAGAAATATAATGAGTGGTCTATCCATTGCCCCATGGTCTTAATTCTCAGAATAGTTACATTTGAAACTTTTTCTAAAGCAATCAAAGCCACCTCCAGGAACCAATTAGTCTCTTGCTACTGACTTAGTCTTGTTAGTAAAACCAATTCAATCACAAGACCAAAAGCTTCCTCCCCAAATCCTCTTAAGACAATGCTCAAAAATTTCCTCAACTTCATTTTGTTCAAGTAAGTGTCATCCTCTGATTTGAAAAGCTGAATGGCATTAGGTTTAATTTACACAATCAATATGAGCACTGCTTTCCCCACAAGCTGATTAATAATCAACTACAATACCTGGTGATCTTATCATCTCTGAGAAACAGCATAGAAAAGAGGAGGTATGATCATTAAAAAGCTCACTGACCTGGTGGTATTTGCTGAATGCCACAAAGTGACTTTCTTCCTTGGTTTGGGAAGATTTGTTTATCTCTGTTCAAAGTCCAAAGTCCAGCCGACTTTGAAAAATTTGTTCTGTCAGGCACTGGTGGTTCATGCCTGTAATCTTAGCTACACCAGAGGTTGAGATCTGAATATTGTGGTTCAAAGCCAGCCTGGGCAGGAAAGTCTGTGAGTCTTATCTCCAATAAAACACCCCCAAAAAGCTAGAAGTGGAGCTGTAAATAAAGTGTCAGAGTACTAGCTTTGAGCAAAAAAATCTCAGGAACAGCCAGCACCTAGTCCTTGAATTGAAGCCCCAGAACAGCACCAAAGATTAATTTTTCTTTAAAGAAAGCCTGCTTCTATGTCCCAACAACTATATGACACTCATTTTATAAAATTTATTTTATTTTATTTATTGTGAAAATACCTTACATGGGCAAGGTAATGAGTACATTTCTTATCAAGCATTGTTGCCTCCTCCTTTGTTTTCTCTTACCATCCCTTCCTATCCCCCCCATCACCCTCGTGCCCCCCCCCCCCGCCAATACCCTCCTCCCACCAAAGTTGTAAAATTAGTTTTCGACATAATATCTTGTACATCACATTGTTGCAATGGGTCCACCTGTTTTTTCCCTTCCCCTCCACAAATTATACCAACATCAAATACAGTGAAAACAGGGGTTATACCGTGGGGGAGGGACATACAAAGCTACAAAGAAATATCTTATAAATATGTTAGAAACAATAACAAGAAAGAAAAAAAACACTTGAGTCCTTATCTTGGGGTTCATTTCGCCTAACATCAACTTATCTGGCCATTTCTGCTTATCTCAGACATATACTAGTTATTGTAAATAAGGGAAACCATTGGAACTATGTTTCTTTGGGCCTGGCTTACTTCACTTAAAATAATTTTTTTTCCAAGTCTTTCCATTTCCTAACAAATGGGGCAATGTCATTCTTTCTGATGGAGGCATAGAATTCCATTGGGTATATATACCACATTTTTTTGATCCATTCATCTACTGAGGGGCATCTGTGTTGGTTCCATATCTTAGCTATGGAAAATAAGGCTGCAATAAACATAGTTGTGCTGGTAGCTTTAGTGTGGCCTTGTTTGTGATCATTTGGGTAAATGCCCAAAAGTGGGATTGCTGGGTCATAGGGGAGCTCTTTGTGGAGTCTTTTGAGGAACCTCCATACTACTTTCCAAAGTGGTTGACACTCATTTTTCTCAAAACAATTTGTAGGCATTTCATTAGGACCCTTCTGCTGACCCAGTCTCCAGATCCAAGATCCCTGCCAGTTTTTCTTTTTTTTCACAGTGCTAGCATTATCAAGGCAGGAGGTGGAGGGTGGAGGGGTAATATTGTTTTGGTACCTGACTGCTGCCTTGAATATCAACTTTGCCATTTATTAGCTTATGAGTTGAACAATTTTGAACTCTGTCTCAATTGCTTTCTATTTAAATAGAAAGAGTAATACAACTCATTGCAAAGGATTTTTAAGACGAAGACAACTTTATATAAACATATATAAATCACTTAAAACAGTATGAACAAATAGTGAGCAATAAATATGTCAGCTATAATAATCACAATTTTAAGTATGCATTCTCTAACTTGGACAATGCATTAAACATTCAAAATACTTACTGAGTGCCTTTCATTGGACAAGACAAATCAGTGAATTTTTAAAGCTCTGATTAAAGGAGCCAATATTCTAATGGAGGAAAAAAAATAAATAACGCACACACACACACACACACACACACACACACACACACACACACACGAAAACAATATAGTATGCTAGGAAGTGATTATTTAATGAAAAAGAAGAGGAAAGTAAGAAGTTTGAGTGGAGAGTGATTTTTCATTAGTGTGGTCAGGAAGGCCTTACTGAGCAAGAAACTGCAGCAGATTCCTGGGTGAAGAAGTTTCTTGAAGAACAGCTCCTGCCAAGGTCCTAGAGTTTGGTTATATGGTCTGTGGAGGGCAGGGAAGCCACTATTACTGGAATGGAGAAAAAAAATGGCTGAGATGAAGGTCTAAGGGGAGTTGGGGGCGGGCAGAGTGTTGAATTTTGAGGCAGGACTCAAGCTTTTTCTCTCATAGAAATGGAGCCCTGTAGAGTTTTCAAGAGAGAACCAATCAGGTCTGACTAGTATTTGGTCTGAGAGTATTGCTCCTGTTGCTGTATTGAGTGCAGACTACATTGGTTGGACAGGAAGAGTAAAAATAAGAAAGAAGAACTGCTACAAAACTATTGCTGAAAGCAATGAGTGTGATCAAAGGGGCTCAGACCAGGTAAGTTGCAAGGGAGAGGTTGCCATGAAACCACACTGAAGTTATACCCTTGAAACTAGGGACCACAGCTATTCGATAGAACATTGGCAGGAGCGGTATAGAAAAGAGAGGAGAGCTTTCTCACTCAAAAGAAAATCAGCAGCAGTAAACCTGCTTTCTATTGCTCTGATAGGCAGCAAAATGTCTGGCACCTCGTTATGGCCCAAGATATATGTTCCATGAAAGACGAAAACAATTCTCTGAGATGCTGTAAATCTAAACTAGACTTTATTTTTAATCAGAATATTGCTTTTTTTTCTTAGCCAGAGCTGTATGTAAAATCTGGGAAGCCTATTAATAATCAGTAGGCTGATGGTCGCAAATGAATTTAAGAAGAGAGCTATAGCGAGTGTTAACTGATATTTTTGAAAGGGAAAGAAAAATAAAACAGATGAACTATCCTGCATAGTACAATTCTGAGGGCCTTGAGTTATGGTTGTTCTTGCTTGGATGGTGTCTGTTGCTCCAGGACTTCTACCAGCTTACTTTCTGCCTGTTGATGAAGCACATATACTCATTAGACATAAGATATTACTGACTCTATGTTCTGTAAGTCTTCTTGGAACTACTTAAGTTTATTTTATTTATTTATTTATTTATTTATTTATTTATTTATTTATTGGTTGGTTGGTCATGGGGCTTGAACTCTGGGCCTGGGTGCTGTCCCTCAGCTTTTCAACTCAAGGCTAGCGCCCTACTACTTGAGCCACAGTGCCACTTCTGGCTTTTTCTGCTTTTGTGATGCTGAGGAATCAAACCCAGGGCCTCATGCATGCAAGGCAAACACTCTACCACTGAGCTACCTTCCCAGCCCTGGAACTACTTAACTTTAAATAGATTTTATGAATTGGAGGTATGGCTCAAATGGTAGAAAACTTGCCTAGGAAATGCAAAGCCCTGAATATAATTCCTGGTATTGCAAATTAATTAATTTGTTCTTTTGTACCAGTCCTGTGGTTGGAACTCAGGTCCTAGGCACTGTCTCTGAGCTATTTCCCTCTAGACTAGCATTCTAGCACTTCAGCCACAGCTCCATTTCTGGTTTTTTTTTTTTTTGGTAGTTAATTGGAGATAATAGTCTCACAAGCTTTCCTGCCTGACCTGTCTTGAACTGTGATCCTCAGATCTCAGCCTCCTGAGTAGCTTGGATGACAGGCGTGAGCCACTGACACCCAGCAATTTCATACATATCTACTGCTTTTTATGATAAATCATTAGCAAGAGAGGCATATTAGCTACATTACATTGAAGAGGTGGTACAGGCCTATGTAATTGGTTTGCCTCTCTTCCCTTTTTGAGAAAGAGTCTCACTATATAGCTTGGGTAGTTGTCAGACTGATAGTTCTACTACCTCAGCCTTAAATGCTGAGATTATAGGTATGTGTCACTATGTCAAATCTGTTTTGCCCAGTTTCCTTTATTCTTTTTCTTTCTTTTCCTTTTATTTGGAAATAGTGAGGACTTAATTTAGTATTTGTGCTTGCTTGGGCAAAAGCTCTACCACTTGAGCCATATCTCCAGCCTGTCTTCCTCTCTTTAATCTACATCCAGTTACAAATATATTAGGAAGATTTTGAAAGTTGTTTTGTCAGCTAAAAATTATCTCTAGCCTCTAGCATCCTTTGTAACTATGATCCATCACTTGCAAGTAAAATTGGCATTACTTTCTTCCCTGTCTTTGTAAGGAAGTAAGATGCCTTTTAACATTGATTAGAAAAATAATCTTCCATTATCTTATTCATAGAACTACCTTTCCCTTCTCTTCTCCTCTTCTATCTCCTCTCTTCTCCTCTCCCCTTCTCTCCCCTCTTCTTCTCTCCCCTCCTCTCTCTTTTCCCCTCTCTTTCCCTTCCCTCCTTTCCCCTCTCCTCTCCTTTCCTCTTCTTTCCTTTCCTTTCATACTATGTGACTGGAGTATACAGTTGTACAACTCAAATCTGAGAGCCCAAGGAAGAAGAAAATCCAAGTAAAATCAATTAATTTGATGTCATCAGCATAGAGACCTCATAAATGTTCGGTATATTTTTCATTTAGCTATGCACATAACACATGTTTCACATACACTAGAATTTAATGAAAATCCTTTATGCTATAGAGAGAAATTTTGGGAATGATTTATTATGCAATAGATAATTTTATGATATTGAGGTACTGAATAAGTTACAAATTTAATATATGCAATTAGACTAGTCTAACCAACCATATGTTTCCTTTTAACTGTTATCCAACACTAACTGGTAGGGTAAGAAATTCAAAATCCCTTTGACGAATTTGAACTCAATGGCAGCAACCTCATGCTGGTATATGAGGCTGATTTTAGATTAGTTCACGAAAATAGTGAATTAACAACTTTGTTATAGTTTCCAAAAGCATTGGAGGCTTTGTTTCAGAAATGATTGGCTTTTTGTGCTTAAGGTAATTCCTTTTTAAAATAAATCTCCAGTGAGACAGAAAGATTTAACATAGTTATATGTGTGTATGTGCACACACACATGTGTGTGTGTATGTATATAGTACTCAAAACTGTTCAAAATAAGTGACAGCCAGGAAGTTGCATTACTTACATATTAAGATATCTCTCAGGTAAAGGTTATTTTAGGGACTATCTATGAATGCCTATATATTAAACGTCTGTCTAACTTCTTAAATTTAATAGGAGGAAGTGCAATGGAAAAATACATATATTTTCATTGATGAGATAAGAGGGATGTGCAATAACTTAAAAATCCCTTTATGAAATGCAGAATTACATGCATCAGTAGCATCATTAGCTGTTGGGCTTCAGGATTTTTAATAAGGAATCAAAGACCAAATGAGAATGATTTAGAATCTATTATTCAGTAGGCAAGAAATTGGAATGATAATCGTATCAAATGAACCAAAAATAAGAGATTAAGAAAGGGTATTTAAAAATGAGTAAGAATAAAAAAAATATATAAATTCAAGCTAGACTAAGCTAGCACAACACCCCAGTGATTTGGCCTTTAAGGCAGGCATACAACACCTATTACACAGCCATAGAAAAATCACCAGGAGACACTTTCTGTGAGTCCTTCAGAAATGAGGTACTAACTAGTGTGTGATCTAAAATGGAGTAATTTCCCTGTAAGCAGAAACTTTGCAAAGTGAAACAGGACAGGACAAGTGAATATTTGGTTTTTTAACCTGCTCGCCTATCATCTCTATTTATGGGTTCATTTAAGTAATGTATCTCTGTGTGTGGTGATATATTTTCCCATATGCAAAAAATAAAGGCTTCCAAACTCTAAAATCTCCTAGCATCTTTGAGAACAGATGCATTTTCAGAACTCCTCTGTGGATCTGTGATGTGTGGGTCTTTAATGCTTTGCTCGCTTGCAGTTCAAGGAAGTAAATCAAATATTTCAAGTACTGGACATTAATAATAGCCCCATCCTCCAAGGAGGATTCTACTCCTAATGGAAAGATTATTCTCCAAACCTCATCAGCAGTGCTGGCCTCAAGGTGACTTGCTCTCCCACCTGAACCTGCAGCAATTTCTCCCTCCACTGCTCTTGCCAGACATTAGCTGTTGCCATCCTCCACAAAGGGACATTAATAGTCTTGAAGGCAATATGCTGTTTTTGTTCTTGCTTCTTTGTCCCCTCCCCTGGAGCTCATTAACTTATATCTGCCCTCTAGAAGTATAACCAGTAATCATCGAAGGTGAGGTAGAAAGATCTTGCAATATCCCACATAAAAGATGGAAAAGATGCTTTAAAAAGTAAGTTATTAAAAACTGAGATAACTCATTTATTCACAAACCAGAGTTCAGCTGCTCTGAATGCCCTCGATGTTGGTGACTGTCAATGTCATTTATTAGTACATTTGAATGTACGCTAGATTGAAAGCTACAGTGAGTAAACACTTTCTGGCCTCTTGAAATGTACATTCTATTGACAGAAAACATACACGAGGTTAGCAGAGATGACAAAACATATTGAGATAACACACAAACAGCTTGTCCTCTGGATAGTTCAACATGGTGCCCTTTAGCACTTGAAGGAGAGAAAACATTTCTTTGTTTCCTGCAGGGAATATTGGCTAAATTCAAGTGTATAATACATTCAGGCAAATAAATACTTATCTGGAATTGGAGATCTTATTCTTCAAGAAAACCAGATTCTTAAGTGGCCTCCAGGGTATACCTAAGGATTTAAGACTAGGTTCTCAGAATTCACAAATCAGAGAAAATGAACTGCTGTGGAGCATACCGGCATATACAACAGCCTTCCTTCTATTCCTTTAGAAATGTTTATACCTTGAGGCGATGAGCTATGTTTGCAAACACTTTCTCCATCAACCAGTAAAGAACATTTTGTGAAGTTGAACAGAAAAGTGCCTTCCTACCTCATGTATGAATTTTTTAAGCCTTATTTGACCCTCTGTCCACCCTCGCACCAGCCATAACACACTCTTCCCCTATTTAAAATGCTTTCTGTACACTAAAAAATAAAATAAAAGATGTTCTGAGACATTCAGACGCCTTTTCCATGGGCTGTAATGATGATGATTCTGTTACACTTTGCAAATGATAGTGACATTCTTGGACAAGGGATGCTTAAGAGCCCTGTGCCCGGCTCTTAGAAAGTTCAGATCCCTTTCTTATGTAAAGATACTCTCACATACTTCAGAAGGGTGGTAAAGTCATTATGCTTTGGAAGCAGACAAAGTGTGGCTTTCCTCTCCAGGTGGGAAAAAAGCATACAATTTCTTCAAGACTTGTACAGCTTTTTCAGTTTCTAAAAATCATCACAACCACAGAAATTCTATTTGCACCAAAATTGTCCTGTTGGGACAAATGGATCATGCTGTCCTGTGCCTTACAAACATACTTCCACCTACATTCAGGTTTCCCACACAGACACATTTCTCTAATGAGCAGACTTCCTTTTAAATTCAACAGAAATAAGTTACAAGTCAGATTAATGATTGGACATGAGGGCTGATGTTTATTTTATGGTTACTTTATATTGCAGAGTATATGGTTTCTATGAATATATCTTAAGTAGCCAAAGTAATCCAAGTTCTTGCTACTTAAAGTTTGTCTTCAAATCAACATCAGAACCATTATCTAGGTCCCATCTGTGAGCTAATGAATCATTAACCTATGTTTTAACAAGCCTCTCAGGGAAGGTGTAAGCTCAGTGACTGAAAACATCCATATAGGACTAGGCCAGTAAAATATTGAGAATCTTCACAGGAGGCTTGCTTTCAGCACCAGTGCAAAAGTTTATCCTATAAATTAAAAAAAAAATTAGAAGCTTTGGTAGAAATAAAATGACAACCATCTCTACAAATAAATGTCAATCCTGAAGATCTTTTCTGAAGTTCATTTCTACCTTCATCATCATTGAAGCTGCTTTCAGCTCTACTATTCCTGGAAGGGGCGGGGGGAGTGTGTGTGTGTGTGTGTGTGTGTGTGTGTGTGTGTGTGTGTGCGTGTGTATAGATTGTGTGTGTGTGTGTGTGCGTGTGTATAGATGATATCACACACACACACACACACACACACACACACACACACACACACACACACACACACACACAAATATATATATCCAGACATCTTAAAAATTTAAACTACAAATGTTCCCTAAATAATCTCCATTCAACTGAAAGTGCTTCTAAGTATGTCCTAGGGACTTTTGTTCTATTCAGATTGAGATTTAAGAAAAAGGAAACCTGACATCACTTTTAATTATTCTTTAACCATAAAAATCTCAACAGTACTAAGAGTCATACAAATTCCAGTTTTGTCCATGTGCTTTCTCCTTGAAGTCATGTGCCCCATTATATGAACTCCTGCCTATTTCAGGACTAGCTCACATGTACTTAGACAGGGTCTTTTATAGCTCCTTGTGGCAACATCTGGAAGATTTTTCTTTTTCCTCAGCCTCTTCTACTAATTCTGTCACTTCTTTACTGCTTTCAGAGTAGTTGATAGTCCTTTGATCTCAGACAATTTTTTTTATCTCTTTTTCTTCAACTCCTTTACCTAATCCTCTCCCCCTGCTCCTTCATCTAATATGATATTTTATTATAGGTTTTCTTGGTTCTGTGACATCGTTCTTCTCAAATACCACCTTCCATTCTCTGGTTTTTCATCTCTATATCCTGCACCTATAAAAACCAGCACGGTCCCAGTTCTGAAACCAGCTCCTTTGCCTACCTCAACTGCTAGCTTCAGTGTGCTGAGGAAGAGAGTTCAGGTATCTATATCTTCTAGTTCCTATGGTTGGGCCTGGTCTAGGGTTTATAGCCTTCTAGCCTGATGACTGTAGTTGATTCATACACAGAAGACTGGGATTTGTCCTCAGTTCCCACACATTTCTATCCCAAAATTTCAGCAGTCCCTCCTTTGTCCCTAAATCACTATGAATTGCTGACATTGCCCTTACTGAATTCTGAGACATACTACATTGTGGTAACTTTCTACTTCTGAAATTTTCATCTGAAAATCAGAGATCTCTATCTCTCTCTTTCAAATGTTGCTTCCCAAGCCTTCACATTTTGGGATGATTAAGGCAAAAGTTTTGGGATGTGTACTTCCTTCACCATTTTCTGCTGTTGTATGGTATAAAAACAGAGAAGCCACATTTTGAGAGGTCAAATCGGGGGGTCTTTATTAGAAGGCCAGGGACCACAGCAGGAATCTTATCACAAAGACCTAACACTGTTAGAAAACTGAGCCATGCGAGCAGGAGAGGAAAGAAAGAGTAAAAAATAACAATATGAAAACCAAGATCAGCTCCAATGGAGAGCTGAAGTGGGATGCCATGTTGACCCGCAGGAGTGCCAGGAGACCCAGCAGACATGAACACAGAGACAGGAGGCACAACATACCCCTGGCTGAGCTAGATAGAGTCAGGTTTAGGCAGCAGGGTCACAGGAAACTCCAGTGTCTTCTGAGTTGAAAGCACAGGACTGACAGGCCCAGTAAACTCCTCTGAGTTCCTGCTGCTGCCTCTAGGAATCAGGCATGCCCATCACCTAGGAGGTGGGACTTCCCCTTCTTCCTCCATGAAGACAACAAGATAGTGACATTTAAACCCAATACTCTTATCATTGACCATGTGGCCAAGATGGCACCAGCTAGATCCAGGGTCCCTATTTCACTGTGATCCTTACCTTGGAACAAGATTCTGTGTATCCATAATACTATAAACAAGGCTTTGCAGGAGGAACACAGAAAACACATATTCTGAGCAAAGCTTTTCTTAACACTGAACTTCAGTTTCTCATTAACTTCTTAGGGTAAAATGGGGTTGTGGATTTACCAGGTAATTGATTTCTTAGAACAAAGGTCATTTGGAAAGGGCAAATGTCCACCACAAAGTTACTCAGCAGTGGCTTCTTGTAATGATAAATAGAACTTCCTGGTTTTATTACTGTGTTTCTTCCTATGGGAGACCAAAAGGGCCTGATAAGCTTCTTCAGTATATGGTGCCATATTTTAAAGAGCCCTAACCTCAGCAAAAATAGAAATATATTCTTATTTAGTATTACAGACCACCATGATAAGTAAGAATGAGAAAATTACGATAACTTTTTGCCACCAGGAATAAAAATATCACCTTTCTATATATAATTAAGATAATAATATTATAACAAGGTTGGCAAATATGGATCAAATCCTAAATTGTGGACCTGACCTATCCCAGTGTACGAAATTCAAAGGGACACCATGGACTTGGATTTTCTAGATGGCTGGATCATGGGTCTTTAGTCAAAAAAGGCTAAGATCACACAATAGCTAGGGAAGCAGTGACAACATTTTGCGCTTCTCAGCAATTCCCTAGATATTCTACAAATGCAATGATTGTCTTAGTGGGCTTGGTTACCAACTTTTTAATGTGCCCTCACACTATTTGTTTGGAAAGGCAAGGAAAAAGACCATGATATAGCACTTTGGTCTTTAGTAATTGCATCTTAAAATTATCCAGCAGTATTCATCTTCAAAGAGACTTAAGGAAGATCCCAAAGATTTCTGAAATCATCCTTTCTCTTGGTGACATAATATTGCCGTTTTCTACTTTTGTGTCTTTGATTGATTACTAACATTCTACAACAGTATGTGACCACTTGATGCGAAGTCTGGATTTCTCCGTAAAAAATTCTTTTGTCAAGTATAGTAGGTATACTTGCTCCTGGCAAGAGTGAAGCAAATGGGTGAGCAAAATTCTCCTTGCATGGGAGAATTTTCTTATGAAAGTTCAGCTATGAAGAGTGTCAATATTTCCAGGAAGCACAGTATCTCCTGCCAAGACCTGCCAACCACTTCAGAGTAATACTGTTGACATTACTAGAGGTAATAGATAGGGTGCCTGCCTTCTGATGTATTTGGGTAAGTACCTGAGCCAACCAGGGAGAGGCTCTATGATTAGATAAGAAATAAAATGTTCTAAGTTTTATTAAAGATTTTGTTTGGAAACCAAAACCTTAATAAGTAATGTCTTGAACATTGAGCCACCTATTTTCATTGAAAAGTATACATTTTCACCACAAAATTTTACTAGGAGATATGTTATTGAAAAATGAACTAAGACAAATATGAAGAAGTTTGTTTAACAGATAATGCAGTAGAAGAGCAGAGACTAGCAGCAGATTTTTAAAAACAGCTCTTCTTATAACTTTTAAATGATCATAAGTTATGTACATGCACATAAATCCAGTTCTAATGTACTATTTGGTGGGTGCATGGAACTGTCCATTGTACCATTCCTTACTGGATTCTCAGGATAGACTGACTGTGCAAGAACTCTATAAAATTCACAAGTTCAATAAAAGTACAAGGAAAAGCAATTCCCCCAGGTGCAGTCCAGGTACATTTCCCTTTTAGACCATAGCCTTGGAACAGGACAAGAAGCTTCCCTTCTACAGGAAGTCTAGAAGTCTTTCCAGATCCAAAGGAAATCATACTTTTAAACTACTAAAATACAGAGCCAAACCATTTTCTACACATGCCAGTTTAATATCCTACTCTCTGGCCAAAAGATTAGTCTTCAGGACATTCTCAAAAATGTTATGACAAGGTCAAGGTACAATAACTGGTTCCTGGAAGTGAGGACGTAAACATCATGAAACAGCGCAACTTGCCCACAGGTGGAAGCAAAGTAACAAATGTTATCAGGAGTCACAAGGAAAAAATTCAAGTCTTAATCCTGAAGATTTTCCAACTCTAGGCTTGTCATTCCTCCTGATCACCAGCTTCCATCTCCCTCATTTCACCCAGTCCAAAGAAGATCCACCCCCTGTCCTCTCCAAGAACTCTCATTGGGAGCCCCAAATGGGAAATAATGACAGACTTCCAGGCATGCTCTAGCAGTTGTTGGATCTTGATCTCAAAGAGAGTTCCAAGTGGGAAAGCGATGGTGAGGAAGTGCTCTCTGCTTTAAAATGTGCCCAGGCATATAAGATTCTTCTTTGCAGCAAACCTAAAGATACACTTGATTTGCTTCATACATAAAAGAAGAGCAAAATCAGAGTGGTAGCGGAGTATGTGTGCATGTGTGTGTGCGTGTGTATGTTTCTAAATCTGAGAAAAGGGTGTTGCTGAGTACAGTTAGATCTTCTTTCAATTTGTATCTTTTGTCTTTTACTATTTTCTATTTCTTTTTTTCATTTTTCTGTGCCAGACCTGGGGTTTGAACACAGCCTGGGACAGTCCTTGATTTTTCTTTTTTTTTTCTGGAGGCTAGCAATTTACCACTGGAGCCATAGCTTTACTTCCAGCTTTTTTGGTAGTTAATTGGAGATGAGTCTCCCAGATTTGCCTACACAAGCTGGCTTTGAAACATGACCCTCAGATATACTCCTAATTAGACAGGATTACAGGTATGAACCATTAGCACCAGGATTCTCCATTTCTTTTTATGTATTTATGTATTTATTTATGTACTTATTTAATTATATATTTTAATATTTGTCCAAAAGAGTTGCCATTTAACAAAGCAGTTTATGAATAAAAACCTATCTTTTTTTTTTTTTTTTTTTGCCAGTCCTGGGGTTTAATCTCTGGGCCTGGGAATTGTCCTTGGCCTCCTCATGGTTAACATGTTACCTTTATTCTTTTTTTGTTTTGTCGGTCGTGGGGCTTGAACTCTGGACCTGGGCGCTGTCCTTGTGCTCATCAGTTCAAGGTGAGCGCTCTACCACTTGAGCCACAGCGCCACTTCTGGTTTTGTAGTGGTTTATTGATGATAAAAGTCTCATGGACTTTCCTGCCCAGGCTGGCTTTGAACCATGATTCTCAGATCTCAGCTTCCTGAGTAGCTAGGTTTATAGGCGTGAGCCACCAGCACCCGGCTACATGTTAACATTTTGAACCACAGCATCACTTCTGGTTTTCTGGTGGTTAATTGGTGATAAGAGTCTCACACACTTTCCTGTCCAGGCAGGCTTCAAACTGTGATCCTCAGTTCACAGCCTCCTGAATAGCTAGAATTACAGGCATGAGCCACTGACACCCAACTTACAAACATATCTTGATAACTATTGCCCCTTTCAATATTCTCACCCGTCCATCCCCTACCCACCTTTCACTGACTCCTTTTAAAGAGCTTAGTACTAGCACAAAACAAGCCCAAAGACAAATAGAACAGATCAGAGGACCCAGAAATAAACCCAAAGGCCCACAGCCATTTAATATTTGATAAGACAGCCAAAAACAATCTAGAAGAGACAGATTCTTCAACAAATAGTGCTGTCAAAACTGGATATACACATGCAGAAAACTCCATTTCTTTATTACAGCTAAAGTCCAGACCCTCATCCATAAACTGGTACTTAAAATGTTGCAACAATGCCCTTAGTAGCCCATTTTGTGCCTAGGATCTGATTATCTAAGCAGATTATGTCCTCCACAGGATTAGCATTCATTCAACTGACGTCAGTCTAAACTGTACTTATGTGTACCTTTATTTTTCACCCTATCTTGGGTATTTTATATGTTTTTTATTGTAAAAATACTACAGAGGGGTTACAGTTACATGAGTAAGATAATGAGTATATTTCCTCTCAAGCATTGTTACCTCCTCTTTTGTTTTTCCCCTACCATCTCATATGTGTAGAACAAGCAGAAAAGGTCAAAAGTTATGTCCATATGACCATATAAAATGATGTTAAGTGAAATGAACCCCAAGGTAGGAACACAAGGGATTTTTTTCTTTCTTGCTATTGTTTTTAACATATTTATAATGTACTATATGACTTTTTGGTTTCTTTTGTATGTTCTTTTCCACGCTATAACCCTATCTTGTTTTAAATACATTAAAAATATTTTTTCTAATATAATCAAATACCTAAAAAAGTTTACTGAATTGCCATCAAATCCTTTCTCCCCCGGAAGGAATATTTATAGCTTTAGAGCTAAAAAGCAAGGAAATTACAAGTTTTATAGTTGACTATAACTCTCTCATATATATAAAACTTGAAAATGCATGATTATTAACAGCATGTCACATAAAAGCCAACGATAATTTTGTGGGCAACACGTTGGAGAGAATGAACTTCCATGTTCTCTTTGTTATTCTCAGATGCTTCTTGAATCTGTGTCAACTTTTTTTCTGTATAGTAATTTAAAACTTTGGTGAATGAGGAGTATGTCTGCAAGTGTTTCACATGAGAAAATAACTGTTACCTGTATCTATCCCTTCAGATCTATAACTGAGACCTATCTAGAGAGCAACTAAGATGTTCTAGGCTGAAATAATTAACTAAAGGACTTCATAAAGCCATCACCACCTTCATTTTATCTCTTCTTGTGGTTAATAACTCACCCATAGGAATCTTACACTTTTCTCTAGCTTTTATCTTGGCTCAAGTATCATCATGTATATTCAATCTCTTCCATTTGTTCTTACAATTCCTCTGCTTTGTTTCTGTATCGATAACGGCAAAATGTTGTTGGGGGCTAGTTCTATTCAAAAACACAAGGATGAAGGAAGTTCTCAAAGGTTTTCTAGAAACTATTTTTGAAGGAAAAATGAATTATAAGAGTCAATACCTAATTACAAATACAATTCTGAACTGCAACCACACATAATTCCAGCATTTAAGTGACTTCTTTCTGGCCCTATTGATTCTGCTAAGAAACTATATCCCCTGATATGCCCCATTACTAATTAAAGACATAATCTGAGTTAGTTTCACTTCAGCATTTCATCCAAAATTGTTGCCCCAAGAATTCTAATTTCATTCATAAATTCTTCATTTATTTAATATATGTGTACTGAACTTTTGTAAGTATGGATTGAAGTTTAAGAATATAGAAGCTCAAATCTGTGGACTTTTTCAAACCACTACTTTCCTATCCCCAGTAAAATAAGAAGAAATAATAGAATTCCTTGCTGCCTGGGCAGTTTGAAAGCATTCTTGAGGTGACTGATACCTATATCTTCTGCTCAGGAAGAATCTTCTGCATTCTTTCTACTGGAAATCTCAATTACTTCTATTATTTTTAAGTAATTACCACATACAAATGAGCATGAAATCTATAATCTCAGCTGTTTCCTTCCTTAAATTCTCAAATCACTTGATTTGAGAACATTTTATTACACAAAATGTCTTCAAAATCCAACTCAGATACAAATTTCCCTTGGGTTTCCCATAGATTTAAAAACCTTGTTGTGCATATAGTTACTAACACTGAAAACTTAAGACATTTTTGTCTCCTCCTCTATTGTATCTACTGTATCCCCCCTCCTGTACCTTCCCTTAGAGTTTAGTTAATGCATTATCACAGTGAATTACAATCTGTCCCTTCCTCCATATTTCTGCCATTACACCCTACAGGCCAGAATTTTATTAGATGATGTTTAAATGATTGCCTAGTACCCCACTGCAATTCTACTATTGGTACTGATCTTCAGTTATTATTCTAGAATACAAAGCAGAGCAATATGGATTCCTTCTTATCTTAGAATCTTGGGAGGGATCATTATCAACTACCCGATTGATTTAAAGTATATTTATAAATTTTTTAAAACATCTTCAAAATCTAGCCTTACTTTCTCAAGCATTGCACCGCACAAAATTTCTCTAATTTTCATGAGCAACATATATTTTCACTGTAGTGACCTTGAATATTTGAGGCTGTTCTATTTAGTGTGACAAATTGGACCTGAAATGCAGATTGACCTTTTAACTATACCTAAGCTCTGTACTACTCTTCTCTAATACATAAATTGTGAATAAAAATAGCTTCCTGAAGATTAGTCGAAAGATGACTAAATAACGTTGTTTATGAAGCCCTGAATACATATCCTGGTATAAAATTAATGTTCAATAAGTGGTAACTATTTAATGCTGTTTATTTGTTTCTGACTATTTTAATTTAGCACTACATCGTGACCATTTCTCCATGCTGTCAACTAGTCTTTGAAAATATGATTATCAACTGCTTCATAGTAATACATCACATGGATATACCTTAATTTATTTACCAACTTCTCATTGGTGGATATTCATTCTTTTCAAATGTCTTCTTTTAAATAGCACTGTAATAAATATCATAACACATAAATCATTTAGAATACCTCTAATTTTTTCTCTTGGATAAATTACAGGAAGTAAACAAATTTTAATACTCTAAAAACTTTTGCTAAATTACCTCCTAGAGAAATACCAACTGGTGTTCCCATTGGAAGTGCACGTAAGTTTCTATTACTGCACCATTCCAAACATGAGAAGAATATTCTTTCTGACTTCCCTTACCAATAGAGTGGTATCTTCCTGTTTTGTTTTGTTTTGTTTTGTTTTGTTTATAACCAAGCACTGTCCAATCTTTTCTTTAGATTCTTTGGTTTTGTTTTTGTTTGGTTTGGTTTGGGTCATAGGGCTTGAACTCTGGGCCTGGGTGCTGTCCCTCAGCACTTCAGTTCAAGGCTAGCACTCTACCACTTGAGCCACAGCACCATTTCCAGATTTCTGAGTGGTTTATTGGAGATAAGAGTCTCATGGACTTTCCTGCCCAGGCTGGCTTTGAATGGTGATCCTCAGATCTCAGCCTCCTGAGTATCTAGGATTCTAGTCATGAGCCACTGGCGCCCAGCATTAGATTCTTTTTGGAACAGGACAAAAGCTTGTCTCTAGCTTGAATATTAGAAGGCAATAGTGATGCTTCCCCTTTCTTTTGGTATCATCAAAACATTTCAAGTATTGTCAAAAGCAGTCACCTTGTTTTCCAGCCATGTCTAAATAAATGAATAAACCAATAACTCCTACAATGCCACCAGTTCTCACTCATCATCAACAAAATAAAAAACACTGGGGCTGGGAATGCGGCTTAGTGGTAGAGTGCTTGCCTAGCATCCATGAAGCCCTGGGTTTGATTCCTCTGTACCACATACACAATTAGCCAGAAGTGGTGCTGTGGCTCAAGTGGTAGAGTGTTAACCTTGAGGAAAAGAAGCTCAGGGACAGTACTCAGGCCATGAGTTCAAGCCCCAGGACTGGCAAAAAACAATAAACTAAAAAAATATATAATTATCTATCTATCTATCTATCTATCTATCTATCTATCTATCTATCTATCTATCTATCTCTGACATTTCCTAACATATGGGGTAGTGTCATTCTTTCTGATGGAGGCATAGAATCCCCCCCACACACATCTATATCTATATCTATCTACCTACCTACCTATCTTATCACATTTTCTCAATTGATTCATCTACTGAGGGGCATCTGGGTTGGTTCCATTACTTAGCTATGGTGAATAATGCTGTGATAAATATAGTTGTGCTGGAAACTTTAGTATATGGCCTTGTTTGTGATTGGGTAAATGTCCAAAAGTGGGATTGCTGGGTCATAGGGGAGCTCTATGTGGAGTCTTTTGAGGAACTTCCATACTGCTTTCCAAAGTGGTTGAACAAGTTTACACTCCTTCCAACAATGCAGTAGGGATCCCTTTTGGCCACATCTCTTCTAGAATGGAAAGACTTGGAAAATTTTATATTAAGCAAAGTAAGCCAGACTCAAAGCAATATCGGTCCCATGATTTCCCTTATTTGCAATAACTAGTATACATTTAAGATGATCTTACCAGACAAGCATGGTACATATGACCATATAAGATGATGCTAAGCAAAATGAACCCCAAGATAGGGACACGAGAGGTTTTTTCTTTGTTGCTATTGCTTTTAATATACTATGTGATTTTTTTGTTTCTTTTGTATGTTCTTCCCCCACGGTGTAACCCCGGTTTTCACTGTATTTGATTCTGGTGCCCTGAATCTTGTATATACATTTTTCTAATTTGGGGAGAGGAATGGAAATATCAAATTGCTGAAACAAAGGTACAGGTTGACCCATTGTAACAATGAGATGTACAAGACACTATGTTGAAAATGAACTGTACAACTTCACGGGGCAGGGGTGGGAGGAGTTGGGGAGGTGGGAAGAGAAGGGATAGTAGGGGAAAAAACAAAGGAGGGGGTAACAATGTTCTATAGGAAATGTACTCATTATCTTACTCATGTAACTGTAACCCCTCTGTGCAGTATTTTTACAATAACAATAAATAATAACATAAAAAACACTGACATTCAACATTGGAGCATTCCATATTCCCTGACATTCATTTCCCATGCCCTGCCCTCAAAATGTAAAATTTCATATTCCATGAAAAGGGTGGAAAGGATAACACTACTAAACTAAAAATTACTCCAGCTCAGTCAAGGCATTGATCATTGCTATAAATGGTTCCCAAGTAGCATCAAGGAATCTGTTAAACACCAAAAATCTCATCAGTCTTATTTACCAACTGCTGAAAGAGGAGATAAAGTCTAAATGACTTTGTGTACTGTTTATTAGCCAAGGAAGTATAGGATAACATAGGTTGTGTTTTAATAGGCATATTTTTGTCATACAGCTGTTATCTCTTTAGGGTCAAGAATGTTGTAATCACTCAAAAACTGTAAAATAAAAGGGGAAAAGAGAATAAATACAAACCAACTTCAACTCTCAACTGCTTTCATTTAAGCCGAAAGCCTTAGAATAGCTCTCCAAATTCTGATTAAACCTCCTCTCAATAGGTTTAATTTGCATTTATTAGATTGATGGTAGATAAAGACAGTTTTCAATTTCATTATTAGTCATTTTTTTACCATTCTTTTGTGAAATGTAGCATAATGTGGTTGGTGCATTATCTCAAAATGTTTAAAGTTTCATGAATTCTTTGGCTCAACAAGATTGCTTTCGGTCACTTTAACTAAAGAATTATAGGAGTAAAGAAATAAAGCAAATGCATTTTAAAATGATTATTCCAACAGGAGTTTTGACTCAAGAAGAAAATTAACATATGGGATTAATTAAACACACTATGGCACATTTATTTATAAGGTTCCATTCAGTCATTAAAACTGCCAACATGGAAGAATGGTGACGCACAAAGAAACTGTTGATGAGACATCATTGTTAGGTAATAACATTGCTACACAACTATGTATGGAATGCTACCCCTGCTTCCCTGTTGACATTGGCCCTGTTATCATCAACTATGTTCCCAAACCACCTTGAGGTTACCTGTGACCTCTCTGCTGTAAAATCCAGCCCTCAGTTCCCAGGACTCTTCTTGACCTATCAGCAATGCTGACCTATCAGCAGCATTTGACCCAGATGACTAAATCTCTTGAAATAGTGTCAGTACTTGACCTTGTAGATTAGCCACATGCTCTTGTCTTTAGTCACTGCACTGCCTTATTCTTTTTTCATGTTATTTCTTTGTACCTCAAATTTTAACTTAGGATTTCCCCTTTTCTAGTCCTTGATTCTATCTTTTCTGTCTTTACTCCCCAGTAGGTTATTACACATGGTTGTGGCTTAAATACTATCTGTATTTAATTAAGGACCCCTCCCAGATCTATCCCTAATCTGGACCTTGTAGTTCTGATGAAACACACCCACACTGATTCTTCTTATATTTAATCATGGACTTGAAATCTAAAACCACAAACAGGATTTCATAACATATAATGGACTCACAAAAGTTAAAAGAATAATGTATTTAAGAGGTGGCAAATATGGAAATCAATAGAAAAATTTAAATTGCTCTTGGGAGGGGAAATTGATGCAAGATATTAGGATTATCGAGTGAAGCTTAAAATATACAAATTCTACAATCCAAGTCCTAGATAATATGTCTCATATTTATCCCAGGAAACATGAGTAATATTCATAATTTTCAGCAGCAACAAACTATAACACATAT
The DNA here is from genome assembly GCF_019054845.1 of Dipodomys spectabilis. Lineage (NCBI taxonomy): Eukaryota > Metazoa > Chordata > Mammalia > Rodentia > Heteromyidae > Dipodomys > Dipodomys spectabilis. The sequence goes on from NW_024870774.1 coordinate 1,115,203, forward strand.
GTTGATCACAGGAGACCAGTAATCAGTAATTGATGAATATTAATATGATAAGGTATTATATAACAGAATGCAAAGAAGCAACTCTGTGTGTAATGATATAATAGAATCTTAGATATGCAATACTGAGTGATAAAAACAAGTCTTATTTTGTATGCATATGGTTATGTTTATATGAAGTTTCAAAACTGGCAATATTGTTTTAACTGTAATCTCTCTCTGTGTCTCTGTCTCTGTTTCTGTCTCTGTCTCTGTCTCTGTCTCTCTCTCTCTCTCTCTGGAACTGGGGATTGAACCCAGGATTTTCCAGTCGCTAGGTAAGTCCTTCGCCACTGATCTATATCCCAACCTGAAATTAGCAATATAAAAATTCATTATTCAGGAACAAAAGAAAATCTATGGAGAAAAGCAAGGAAATGTAAACATGAAAGTTAGAGCAGTGTTTATCTCTGAATAGAATGGAGGATATTGTCAGGGATGGCAGTCTCAGTGTGGATAAAGTCTTAGTGAGTTATGCATGCCTATATCTACATTTGTTATCAGTCTTTATAAATTGTCAAGCATCACAGCTACTTTATAATCTTTATAAAATTGTGACAGATGACAGGCACTGGTGGCTTATGCCTATAACTTTAGCTACTCTGGAGGCTGAGATCTAAGAATCATGATCCAAAACTAGCCTGGCCAGGAAAGTCTGTGAAACTCTTATCTCCAACTAACCACCAAAACACTCACGTCTGAAGGAATAGAATACTAGCCTTGAGCCAAAAAGCTCAGGGACATTTGCCAGGTCTTAAGTTCAAACCCTAGGACTCTCTCTCTCTCTCTTTCTCTCTCTCTCTTTCTTTCTCTCTCTCTCTCTCTCTCTCTCTCTCTCTTCTTTCCTCCCCCCCTCTCTCTCTGTTGCACATGTGCACATATACACACACAATGGGATTTTTTTTTAGTATCAAGTTGTTATTGTAAAAAAAACTGAGCTTAGGTCATATAATTGTTATGCATATTGACTATATTGGCTGAGATAATCTGCTTCTTAATTTCATTGAGAGGAATATTCAGGGTTCTTCTCAATGTTGTCATTTCTACATGACTTCTTCCAGTTCTGAGAAATTCTTCATTCTTTCAGACTTAGAGTACGGAAAAGTTAGAGTTAATTCATATTAATGTTAATTCAGTAACCCTGAGTTACTGAAGCAATTATGATTCCCCTTTGTTTATACCTCTGTAAATAGTCCTTTTTTAAATGAGTCCTCCTTAAAGTAGTCTATTTTGAGAGAACCATCTAATTCTTCTTGAAATCTTGCATAAAATTAAGGAATAGAAACAGAAAGGAAGATGGTATATCCAATGTTTAAAAGATAATATTTCAGAAAGACATAAACTTTTTAAAATTATAACCAGATAAGTTGTTTTGTTGCATCTTAAAAGATGGAAAACAATGATAGGAATAAAAAATGCAGGTCTCAGTTCTGGGATATTTCACCTCCTCTGTGACACCTTCCACAGGGATATGGCAACTTGATTTCTCTTAGTGCAAGTATATAGGATAAGCTGTGGAGTAAGAACTCAGAAGCAAGAGATCCATGACTTAGCAAATCAGTGTAGCTGCCTTGTTGAGATTCACCTTGAGGTGCATACTGAGGGGATACCTAGGTATGGCTCTTTAATGCTACAAGTCTCACATCCCAATGTGCAGATCCTAATTTTATCTAGTGTGCCCATCTGCAAAGTGAATTCTGTATGGATATCAGGCTGAGACGTAACAAGGTATGACAAACTAAATGAGAATAGAGTTAAGCAGCTCTTCTTGCTGCTAATAGTTTATTGCTACACTATTCACATGGCCAATTTATGAAAATGTTCCAGATGTCCTTAAGTGGATAAATAGATAAAGAAAATGTTATATATATATATATATATATATATATATATATATATATATGTATATAATTTTATTCATCTACCAACAAGAATGATATAATGTCATTTGCAAAGAAATGGGCAGATCTGCAAAAAATGTATTAAGTCAGGCTCAGAGAAACAAAGGATGCATGATTCCTCTCATAAGTGGAAGTTAGATCTAAGTTATAAATATATATGTAAACAGGGTTTTGCATATATACATAAACATATGAAATTAAAGTATGGTAGATGCAAGGAGGACTCCAGTGATGCAACGCCTTTAAAGAACAAATTTACAGTTTAACAAAATTAAAGCCAAGCACCAATGGCTCATGCCTAGAATACTGGCTACTAAGGAGGCTAAGATCTGAGAATCACAGTTAGAAACCAGCGTGGACAGGAAATTCTATGAGACTCTTATCTCCAATTAATCACTAGCAAACTAGAAGTGGAACTCTGGCTCAAAATGGTAGAGCACTAGTCTTAAGAAAAAAGCTCAAAGACAGTGCCCAGGCCCTGAGTTAAACCTCACAACCAACAACAACAACAAAAGGAGCCTCAGGAAGTTGGAACTGGTGTTATGAGAGAGAATTGGAGATAGAAAGGGTGGAAGAATACAATTATAATATTCAACCTATGTATGTGAAAATAGAGCTATGTAAATTGAGAAGATATCTGGAGTTGGGAGAGATGGCATCGACCAAAATGTATTGCACTAACAAACTGACATATTGACTTGAAACTCCTTTGTACAGCTAATGGATAAATAAATATATAAATAAATAGTATTGATTTGAATCCACATCACCACTGATTGTTTTCCATCCTACTGTTCAAGACCTTTAGCAGAGGCTCTTATTGCACTCTAGACAAATCTCTACTTTCATTTTACAAGAAGTTTTCTTTAGTGTTTAGCTCTACATCCTTTAAAACTTAGTTTTTGTATGTTGTTACTCTACCCATTGTGATCCCTAAAATTTCTCCCTGTTTAGCAGCATCTGAAGGTTTCATTAGTGTGCTAGTCTGCTTTTCTTGGAGATAATAAGCAAAGACTTGGAGTAAATAATTGATGGCATCCAGTCATCACATATTTTATATATATATCTATATATATATAAATATTGTATAGATGGGTTACAGTTACATGAGTAAGGTAATTAGCACATTTCCTATGGAGCATGATTATGTCCTCCTTTGTTTATCCCCTACCATCCCTTCCCTCCCCACCTCCCCAACTCCTCCCTCCCACCCCCCAGTTTTCAACACAGTGTCATACATGAAGAAATGCTCAACCTCCCTAGCCATAAAAGAAATGCAAATCAAAACAACATTATGATACCACCTCACCCCAGTTAGAATGGCAAAAATCAAGAACTCTAATAACAACAGATGCTGGAGGGGATGTGGACAGAAGGGAACCTTACTTCATTGTTGATGGGAGTGTAAAACTCATTCAACCACTTTGGAAAGTAGTATGGAGGTTCCTCAAAAGACTCCACATAGAGCTCCCCTATGTCCCAGCAATCCCACTTTTGGGCATTTACCCAAATGTTTACAAACAAGACCACACTAAAGCTACCAGCACAACTATGTTTAGCGCAGCATTATTTACCATAGCTAATATATGGAACCAACCCAGATGCCCCTCAGTAGATGATGGATCAAGAAAATGTGGTATTTATACACAATGGAATTCTATGTCTCCATCAGAAAGAATGACATTGCCCCATTTGTTAGGAAATGGAAATACTTAGAAAAAAATTATATTAAGTGAAGTAAGCCAAGCCCAAAGAAACATAGGTCCCATGGTTTCCCTTATTTGCAATATCTAGTATATGTATGAGTCAAGCGGAAAAGGTCGTATAAGGTGATGTTAGGAAAATGAACCCTAAGATACGTATTCAAATGTTTTTTTTCTTTCATGCATTTGTTTCTAACGCATTTATAATATTATTATTTTGTTGCTTTGTATGTCCCTCCCCCACAGTATAACCCCTGTTTTCACTGTATTTGATGTCGGTATAATTTGTGGAGGGGAAGGGAAAAACAAGTCGTTTAAATAAGAATATAGGTGGACCCGTTGCAACAATGAAAATACAAGTTGTCATGTCGAAAACGAACTTTACAACTTTTGTGGGGGGGGAGGATTTGGGGGGTTGGGGGGGAGGTTGGGAAGGGATGGGAAGGGGAAACAAAGGAGGAGGCTACAATGCTTGATAAGAAATGTACTCACTATCTTGTCCATCTAATTGTAACCCCTCTGTACGGTATTTTCACAATAAAAAATAAATAAAAATTAAAAAAACAAACATAGTGTCATATACATCTCATTGTTACAATGGGTCAACCTATATCCTTATTTCAGCATTTTGATATTTCCATTCCTCTGCCCAAATAAGAAAAATGTATATACAAGATGCAGGGCACCAGAATCAAATACAGTGAAAATGCGGGCTATACCAGGGGGGAAGAACATACAGAAGAAACAAAAAAAAATCACATAGTACACTATAAATACATTAAAAAATAATAGCAAGAAAGAAAAAACCACTTGTGTCTCTACCTTGGGGTTCATTTTGCTTAACATCATCTTATATGACCATGTGTACATAGCTTTTGACCTTTTCTGCTTGTCTTAGACAGTTTTATGTTACTACAAATATCATTTGTGTTTTTACACATGCTCATAGTCTTTCATCCTATTGTCAACCTATTTGAAAAGTGTTCCTTTTGAATTGTGCCTGAGTTGACCGATCTTAATTAGGAGTGTCCCTCAGGTGAAAAACATCTTCTTTAAGGAACTTAGTGTGTAAGTCTTTGCTGACATCATCTGATGTCATGTGCAAGTCAATATGATGCAGATGTCTAAAATCATAAATCTTAATTTTTATAACAATTTGGAGATTCTCAGAATGTATAGCTACTACATAATTTAGTCTTTTCAACACTGATAACTACAAAATAGTCTTCATCTCTCATGAGGAACTTGAAACTCATTTACAGAAAGTTGATGATACTTCTGGCCCTGGGAGTCTGGAATTCCTACTTCTGATACCCAATTTGCTGTTGTAACTTCTCAAAATATGTTACCTTGAGTTATGATATTAGAAGTTTTGATAACAACCCCAAAACTTTTCTGAGACTTTTAACTCAATGTTTGAAAGTGGAAATTAGAAACATTGTATGTGTCTGGGCATTGATTTTTTTTCTCGATATTGTTTGTAGTGGCTCTTCCTGATACTAAGCCAGATGTTAAAGGAAAGTTAGTGATCAAATGAAAAGTAAATTTGGTAAATAATCTCTTGCAGGCAGTGTATGCAGGCAGATATGGTGGATCTTTCTGTTGGCTCAACAGAATGCATACCATAATTCGGAGTCAGCTGGGCTGTTATTAATGTTAGTAGTTTATTCGTTGTGAGTGGGTTGTTCCAGCTGATTTTCTGCTTCATAGGAGAGGTTTTACTACCCACTACCTTAGGCTAGGTCCTCTCCCTTCTACTGCTCAATGATTGAAACCTTAAATTCATCCCAAGGCCACGGAGACCTCTGACCTCTATTAGCTGGCACTCAGTTTCTTCTGCAGGGAGAAATGCCAGGAGCTGACAGCATATTCTTCACTTGCTTTGGCCTCTAGGAAGATTTTCAGTGGAGGGTTTCTCAGCTTAGCTGAGCTGCTGATTTTCAACTAACTGTAGGGCTTTTTTATGCATGAGAGCTGTCTCAAGCTCCTGGGCATATGTGGTGTGTGTGTGTGTGTGTGTGTGTGTGTGTGTGTGTGTGTGTGTGTGTGTGTGTGTGTGTGTGTGTAGAAGCATATGTGGTGTGTGCATGTGTGTGTGTGTGTGTGTGTGTGTGTGTGTGTAGAAACTCTCTGTCCAGACAAACTAGGACTCTAAAAAGCTGGATGTAGGACAAGGACTATAAACAGTTACTGAGTATTTCTTCTTTAGGTTAGTGTCTCTAGAAATAGTGTCTTAGGACACTATTACAATTAGATGCATAAGCTTAAAGGAAGTTACATATCATCAGTTCTTTTCATCCATGAAGATACTAATAAAAGTAAAAGCATATTGGCACAGAATATGTAATATTCTGGAAAAGTAAAAAGGCATATTCTTACATGCTAAGCCATCTTTCTCTGTCTCATGAGCCATTTTAATTCTCCATTAAAGTTTGTTCTCCAAAATTTTTATATGATTAAAATACACACTTCTTTTCTTAAATTCTTTCTTTCTGTCTTTCTTTCTATCTGTCTTTCTTTCTTTCTTTCCTTCCTTCCTTCCTTCCTTCTTTCTTTCTTTCTTTCTCTCTTTCTTTCTTTCTTTCTCTCTTTCTTTCTTTCTTTCTTTCTTTCATTCATTCATTCTTTCTTTCTTTCTTTCTTCTTTCTTTCTTTTTTGCCAGTCCTGGGTCTTTAACTTAGGGCCTTGGTGCTGTCCTGGGCCTCTTTTTGCCCAAGGCTAATGTTCTACCACTTGAGCCACAGTACCATTTCTGGCTTTTTTGAGTGGTTTATTGGAGATAAGAGTTTCACAAGGACTTTTCTGCCTGGTCTGGTTTCAAACCATGATTCTCAGATCTAAGCCTCATGAATAGCTAGGATTACAGGCATGAGCCACCAGTGCCCAACTAACACACACACTTTCTTTCCATATAGCACAGTTTAAAGAAAACTATAATCTCTTTCAGGTGAAATTTTTATGCATTTTTAAATAATAAGCAGGAAGAAGAGCACTCTTTTTTGGTTTATATTAGCAAACAATTTTTCTGGTATTATTTTATTATCTTTAAGTAGTTGTACAAAGGAGCTGCCACTTAGCAAAGCAGTTCATGAATACAGTGCATCTTGATCAATATTAGTAAACTTTTATATAATTGTCATTACTAATCAAAGATAAAAATAGACAGAAAATAGCTCAAGTCACTTTTCAAGTTATAGAACTTTTTGCATATATCCTACCATTTCCAATTCCTGACCACAAGAACTAAACCAAAGGAGCAAAGAAAATGGGAATTAAGAGCTCAACTTTGTAGGTAAAGCTTGACTGGAGAATGTATTTGTTTGAGATTTGAAGCCAAAATGAGACTTGTTCTCAGAATTAGTCAACATGAATTAGTCAACATGGCCTGTTTTTTTTTTAATTTATCATATAGTGTAATGGTTAACTTTATATGTCCACTTAACTTGGATATGATATGCCAAGTTATATGGTATTTCCTGCCCAGGATAACTTCAAACTGTTATCCTCAGTTCTCAGCCTACTGAATAGCGAAGATTATAGGCATGAGCTCCCAATGTCTTACTTCATGTTATTTTTTACAAGTACAGATTTATTTTGAGAACATCATTCTCACAGATTTATAAATTGCCTGTAGCTGATTTTCTTCCACAAATGTAATATTGAGTAGTTGCAATCACAGTCTGAAGGACCCATGAGATAACAGAATAAACCTCCAAGATATCTATTCCTTATTTCTCAGAACATGGAATGTGTGATCTTAGGGGGTGCAAGAAGCTTTGTACACATGACTAAGTTAAGAATATTAGATAAAAGATAATCCTGGATTATCTTGAATGGGACCATGTTGGAGTTAGTGTATTCTCTAATTGTTTTCTTATTTCAATTTTTTCCAAGAAAAGAGATATTTAGAGATTCTATGTTGCTACATTTGAAAATGAATGAAAAGGACACAGTTCAGGGACTGTAAGTGGTTTACAAGTTGTGGTTCATGCTTGTAATCCTAGCTACTCAGAATCACAGTCAAAGCCAGTCTGGACAGAAAAGTCTGTGAGACTCTTATCTCCAATTACCCAGCAAAACGCTGAAACTGTAGTCTGGCTCAAGTGGTAGACTAGCAAACCTTGATTGAAAAAGCCAAGTGAGAACTTGAGGCTTTGAGTTCAATTCCCACTAAGGCAGGGGGGAGAAGAAAGAAGAAGAAAGAGGAAGAGGAAGAAGAGTAGGAAGAGATTTTCCTCTAGACATCCCAAGAATATTAGCTTTTCCATATCTTTATTTTATAGCTTCTGGCATCCAGAACTGTAAGATAAAATTTTGTGTGTTTTATTTGCATGCATTAGTTGTACAAAGGGGATTATATTGTTATATTTCCACACATGGATACATGTATAAAATTCATATCCTCTATAATGTTCTGTATCCCCTTTTTTAAAAAATAATTTCAACTGACCTCATGGCTTTATTTTCAATCATGCAAATAAAAATTTGCACCATATTCATTCTATGCACCCTCTATATATTAAATTTTCCTCCTCCCCCTGGTACTCAGCCACCCTCGACAGATAAATTCACATCTTGTAAGTTTATCATAACTTATTATAGAAATAGTAAGAAACTACTGAGGGGTGCCTGGGTTGGTTCCATATCTTAGCTATGGTAAATAATGCTGCAATAAACATAGTTGTGCTGGTAGCTTTAGTATGGTCTTGTTTGTGATCACTTGGGTGAATGCCCAAAAGTGGGATTGCTGGGTCATAGGGGAGCTCTATGTGGAGTCTTTTGAGGAAACTCCATACTACTTTCCAGAGTGTTTGAACAAGTTTACACTCCCACCAACAGTGCAGTAAGGTTCCCTTCTGTCCACATCCCCTCCAGCATCTGTTGTTGTTAGAGTTCTTGATTTTTGCCATTCTAACTGGGGTGAGGTGGTATCTCAATGTTGTTTTGAGTTGCATTTCTTTTATGGCTAGGGAGGTTGAACATTTCTTCATGTGTCTATTGGCCAAACTTCTTTCCTCTTCAGAGAAGTTTCTCTTTAAGTCTTTAGACCACTTATTTATTGGGCAGTTGTTTCTTTGAGCATTTGTTGTTTTGATGTTGGTATAATTTGTGGAGGGGAAAGGAAAAAACAAAACATTTAAATAGGGATACACGTGTACCCAGGGGAGATGGGAAGGGATAAGAAGGGGAAACAAAGGAGGAGGCAACAATGCTTGATAAGAAATGTACTCATTATCTTGTCCATGTAATTGTAACTCCTCTGTATGGTATTTTCACAATAAAAATAAATAAATTTTTAAAAATAAAAAAATAGTAAGAAACTAATGCAACCTGTAAAATCTAACTTTAAAGACTAATGAAACATATTTGCCATTTGATCCTTAGAATGTAAGTTTGCAAACCCTTAACTATCAAACATAGTCTCTTAGACTTGGTCCAGACCAGTTAGAGTCTTTGAGGGACAAGGAACAATGTTGTGCTTGCTTGAGGTTTTCTGTGTGAAGACCTAGATATTTCCAGTGGTAATATTCAAATCCTACTGAAAATAGTGTTTTGAAAAAACATGTCAGTACTGGGTTTGGAACCAAAGGCCTTGTGTTTTTCCTAGCAAGTGCTGCAGCACTTGAGCCACATACCAACCCCAGATGATCTTCCATGCTCATTACTTTGTTATTCCCATCCAACGATTCCTTTATCTTTTGTCTTTGTACAAAATTTATATATATATATATATGTATATATATATGTGTATATATATATATATATATATATATATATATGCTATGCCACTCATTGTTACCTTAAATAATTTCCTGCTCCCTCATCTGCTTTTTGTATCACTGTTTACTAATCATATCACTTCCTGTAAAACTTCTCTAGTCCCATATGTTTTACACTTTCCAGGAAGCCTGCAGTATACAATTTACATTAACATGCAATTTCTCCTCTCTATGATGATGTTCCCTGCTAACATTCACTCTTAGACACAGAAGAGGAAGTTCTTGGGTGACATATCTTTGAATTATACAGGACAGCTTGGCAGGTACCAAAATTTTTCTACTGGCAGATTGATTGTCTCAGACAATTCTAAAAACACAGCTGTCCCCAGTGATTTAATTTGCTTGATAGTAAATCCATTGTAATCTACTCAGATAACAACTTGCTATTTATATCAAACTAGTATTCAATTTTGAGATGTTAAATATAGGATCTTCCACATTTCCTGACAGTCATTTCTAATAAACCATGGCATATGTGAGAATGACCATTTAACTTTATAGAGAATCAGCTGCAAGGCAAAAAGGTTCAAGACACCAGGTCAGATACAAGCCACTAGACAGACCTCTATTTCTAAACTAAATAGAGCATTAGAACAATTTTAGAGCTAACAGAGACCTTATAGGTTACCATTGCAATCCTTTTTATTTTAGAAGTGAGAGAACTGACGAAATGTGGTGCTCAGACATACATTCAAGGTCACACAGACATTAGCAGAGGGAAAATCATGCTGGAAGCAAGGCTCTGGTTTTGGCCCACAGGGTCAGTGTCCTGCATGTCTCAACTTGAAGCAGACCCAGAGAGTCTACTCTGGACATCAGAAGTTTTCTCATTAAAAAAAACAATAGACTTACTGCTGTGAACTCATGGTTTACATCTATAATCCTATCTAATCAGGGGGCTGAGATCTGAAGACTCTGGTTTGAAGCCAGCACAGAGAGATCTGTGAGACTTATCTCCAATTAACTAGCAATATAGAAGTAGAGGTGTGGTTCAAGATGGCAAAATGCTATCCTTGAATTAAAAAAAAAAAAAATCAAGCAAGAGACTAAAGCCCTAAATTCAAACCTAAGTACCAGCCTTGAGCAAAACAGCCGACTAAGAGCAATCCTCCCCAGTCCTGACAAGCAAATATAAAATAAGAAATTGACTTACTCCTTTGGGAACCTCAAAAAACCATGTTGTTTTATGTCAACTGCCTGAGCAATTCTGACTAGGACTTTGCTAGGTAAAAGCATGTCAGTGAATGGACAGGCAGAGAGGATTCAAGGTGTCCCTAAGCTTTAAAGTATGTACACGAAAAATAATGTTTTTGTTTTATCAAGAGGAAAATTATTCCAGAAAATTTATGAATGCCAATGCTATGAGTAATTAGCTGGCACTCCCCAGGATGGTACTATTTTTGTTGTTGTTCCTCTGTTTTCCCAAGGGCCTTTGCAAATATCGCATATTTCTTCCTCTACAAGGGTTGGCAACATCAATTAAGAAAGCTAGTAAAGCACATGAAAATTACAGGGAGTGGGAAAGGGGCTCAGTTCTACTCTAGAACCTCAGTAGAGAGTTATTGTTTCTTTCTTTTCAATTTTTTTTATTGTAAAGATACTGTTCAGGAGGTTACAGTTACATGAGTAAGGTAATGAGTACATTTCCTATCAAACATTGTTACCCCCACCTTTGTTTTCCCCTAGTATCCCTTCCCTCCCCACCTCCCCAATTCCTCCTTCCCACCCCCCAAGTTGTAAAGTTCATTTTCAACATAGTGTCTTGTACATCTCATTGTTGCAATGGGTCAACCTGTAGCCTTGTTTCAGCATTTTGTTATTTCCCTTCCCCTCCCCAAATTAGAATAAATGTATATACAAGATCCAACACACCTTTATTATGATAGGAACTATTGTTACTTTTAGAAATTATAGAAGTTTCAAATCCAAGAAAAAAAACAATTGCCAATTAAAAAAACACAATTGACTTTAAATACTACTTGTAAAAGCATATTTTGGTTATTATATTTCACATTTGACTAAAGTTTTGACCATAGGTACCATTCACATTGTGTATGTCATTCCATGTACTGGAATGGACACTTAATATGGCCAATCATTTCATGTGAACATGCATAATAATAAGGTGAGTATCCTAGTAAATTTACATAAAATAACTATCTCTAAGTAGTTTTGTAATTGTATCAGTTATCTTTCTAAGTAGGAGGTAAGGTTTATTGTTATTAATTGAAAAATTAGTCATACTCAAGAAGAAAACCACCTGGTACAAAAACAAGGTTATATAAGTCACCTTTCATTAAAATGATAAAATACCACAAAATATCTTAAATTACATATTAACCCTCTAGTTATTAAACTGTGTCAACTTAATAAAATTGGTGTCAAAATATTATTTGGTATTTTTCACTCCACAGTATCATATAATACAAGTTGTTGAATCATTTATCAAAAAAATTTGAGGGATGATCTATTCTGGATCTAGCAATATATCTGGATCTAAAGGATCATTAAATGTGGTGTCTGCATTCAAGAACAGTAATTCTCTGTCTGTAGCTTGTAATTGGGTTTTTCCAACGTATTTTATTAGCATTGATTTCATAGGTTTCATTTTGTCGTGTCTATATGTGGCATACAATGTACCTAGATCAAACATCTCATCCCTTCATCCTTTTCCTCCCTCACTGCAACTATTTTTTTTTTGGGGGGGGGGCGGGGAGGAAAAGGTACAAGTCCTATTGTTTGAACTCAGCGCCTGGGCCCAGTCCCTGAACTTTTGTGCTCAAGGCTAATGCTCTATCACTTGAGCCACAGCTCTACTTCTGCTTGTATAGTGGTTAATCAGAGATAAAGGTGTCCAGGACTTTCTTGCCCAGCTTGACCTCAGACTCTAATCTTTAGATCTTTAGTCTCCTAAGGAGCTAGGATTACAGGTGTGAGCCAGGGGTTAGCCATTCCAATTGTTTTAGGTAAAGACTGATTCCATTTGCCTGATGCCTCCATCGAAAAGGGCACAGTGGATGGTAAAAGAAAGGTCTTGCTTAAGGTCTATGTGGAGTCTACCTGCTGCTCACAGAAAACATCTTTTACTTCATAAATGAATATAGATCCAAATTGCCAAAGGTTCTATTCTCTAATAAGCTATCTGATTTTCATAATTTTAAGTTGTATACTTACAAATGGATTCCCTCAGCAGGCTCCAGTGGCTCACATCTGTAATCCTAGCTACTCAGGGGGCTGAAATCTGAGGATCACAGTTCAAAGCCAGCCCAGGCCGTAAAGTTCATAAGACTCTTATCTCCAATAAACTACCAGAAAACCGGAAGTGGTGAGCTATGGTGAGCTAAATAGCTGACAGACAGCACCCAGGCCCAGAATTCAAGCCCCTGACTGACAAAGAGAAAAAAGTAAAAAAGAAATGGATTCCCTCATGTAAAGGAAAAACAATCTCGTAGGAGTCTGAATTTTTTGTGTGAATTAGATTAAGTGTAGGAGAAAAATCACCAGGTAGGGAAAGAGGAAACTTGGATGTTAGCGTAGCCATACCATTTATAGTGTAATCGGCACACCATAAGGGGTGACAGGGATGCTGTTACTAAGATAGGATACAATATACAAGCTGAGTATTTTCCTGACTTGCCCTAGTTCTAGTGTCAGGTCTGCCATTCACTAATGATATTTGTGAATGAATAGACAAACAATATCGTGCTTCTTCAAACACTCCAATGACTTTGCATCCTCTTTAGAATCAAGCCTAAAGTCTTTGCCAAGAGCTACCTGGCCCTACCTGATCTTGCTCCAAATACTTCTCCTCAGTTTATCACTAGCCCTCTATCCTCTTCTTCATGAACAGTTATATGCAAGCTTAGCCTGACCAGCTATATGCAGGCTTTAGAAACACTGTAGATTTCCTGGCTGAGCACTCATCTTTATAACTGCATGCTTTCTCCTCTCCATTTAGGTCTCCCTCTCCGGTACCTTTCCCAACATCCTTCTCACAAATTGCTTTACTACTCCCTCACCCTGCTTTGTTCCTCTTCATTATAATTTCACTGCTTGGCTTATGCTTTACATCTGTTTCTTTATTATTTTATTCTGCCCTAGAATGTTAAATATGTGGGGTGAGGGATGTCTTGTTTAATATTATACTGCATCTCCAGGTTCTAGAGCAGATTCTGATGTATTATTTACACTTGATAAGTATTTGTTAAATAAAAGTTGAATAGATAAAGTACTCACAACTACTTAAACCCTAATTCCTTATAAAGACCAGAGGAGGTGAAAAAATGGAATAAAAGGAAAATGTTTGAAATACATACCATATCACTTCAAGATTATGAATATTTAAAGACATTACTATTGAATTAGGTATACCATTTACAAGATCTTTAATAAAAGATACTCTCATGTTATGTTTCTCTAGTTCTTCCTTCAGCTTTCTTAGGTGACACTCATCTCCTCTCTATACCCAATTACTTGATATGTTCTTTGATTATAGCTCTTATCACAATGACCATCTCCAATTATAGAAGTAAGCCTCAAGACTGGATGATGAGAGTGTATTGAGAGCTAATTAGGATCAGATATGAACAGAGTGGAGTAAGGTTAAGTGTAGAAATACAAGAAGATCTTGAAGGCCAAATATTATAGTACAAACTAAGCAATTGGTATTTCATCCTAAGGCAACGGATGGTCATGAGGTAATTTTAAACTAAGGTGTGACATGATCAGAGTCACATTTTTAAAAGATAAATCAGAATGGCTAACAAAGGATAAAGTTAGGTGGGGAGAACAACATTAGCTATAGGGGTACATTGTAATATTCTTGTCTAGAAATGACCATGTACCAGTCAAAGGGACCCCTAGAGAGTTCACCTCTCTACATCCCCTAGATTTCTCATTAACAACCAAGGATGAGGAAAGTGGGGGGGGGGGGATTGGATTCGTGGGTTTTATATGTAGGTTACTTTCCAGTGCTAACTTTGTTTTATGTAGTGAGTCTATAGATACTTATTAGAAGTTGTCATTATAATGAAGTGAAAGCTAGCTATGTCTGCTTAAATGATGCAGGCATCATATACTTATGATTAATCCAACCCTATATTTAGCTATTTGAGTCATTGAAAATGGTTAGGAAGCAACAGGAAGGGGAACACAAGGAACTGAAGGTACACTGAAGACACACTCTAACAATTTAATGTGTTTTCCTAGTATTTATCCTTCCAAGAACACTCAGGACATTGATGAACTTGAAAGACATCAGAGTGGCCATTACGTGGGTTCAATCTCTCCCCACTCCTAGTCTTCATCTCAAGAGATAGATGAACAAATATGTGGAGTATCATAAATGATATACGGCACAGAGACCTTAAAGGTACTATAATAATTACACATTTACTTAGTCCCTAATATAGCCAACATCCAAAAATAATTTAGGATAGATATCTATACCTTTGTACTTTTCTTGGAGGCACTGGAATACACAGATGAAAATTACTAGAACACAAAGGAAGGAATAACTACCTGAGATAGGCAGGGACTGCACAATAGAGAAAATAACTATGCTTCCTTAGAATTCCACCTCAACAAAGGTTCTAAAATGTATTTTAAAGGATAAATGAAATTGGCTAGTCAAGTAAAAGAAGAAACAATATACACAAAACCATAGAAGTGTGAGAACATCTGTGGTCTCCCAGGAATGGCAATGCTCTGCTTCCCAATGCCTAGTTTTTATGGTCCACTCAGGGAAAAGTGAAAGCAAGAAAATTGTGTTCTGACCCAGCCGATTATGGATTCCAAAGCAGCTTCCTCATTACCAACATGAAGACAGATGGACAGTTTCACATACAGGCTTATTCTCTACTTGGCTACTGCAATTAAAGTAATATTTTCCCTCAAGTAAACTATTATTGATTATACAAGCCACAGTCTACCCTAAGAGCTGTAATGCTGTAGATGATGTTTCTTAGTCCTTTGCATGTTGTCTTCCCAAGATTTTTTTTTTTTTACAAATACATACATCTTAGCTATTTGATGAATGAAGAAACAAAGTGGTTTCTTATTGTTGCTCTAAATTTATCATTTAGGTTAAGCTTTATCCAATAAAAGATTCTATGTTTAAAACAACTTTTGGGTGTCCTCAAAGCCAGCTTACTTTCGAATGTGCAGTGATTGAAACCACATGGGGGTAGGGGAGTCCTCCAACAAACCTGTTCTTTACATCTATGCAGGAGCAAACCAATAGCTATTGCAATATGCTGTGGTTGAAAGGAGCTGTTCATCATTCTTTCCATGCCTTTAGTAACTAGAAACTGCTCCCTCACTCTCAGAACTGACCTGAACTTGCCTAGCAACAGTATGTAGTTGCTAATAGTAACCATTTTCTGGGGAAATATTTGTTCTAAGTGTTTGGGGTCTTTGTCTTTACAGAAACATAACAGATTGATAGACTTTATGAGTCAGGAATATCTCAATGTCTAAACCTATTCTTTTACCTCTTGTGCATGTACAAATGTGGAAATTTCCTACTGGAAGCAACATGTACTTATAAAGTCTGCTTTCACCAAATATCTTGATTCATTTATCTATCTCTCTCTATATTTTTTATACCCAATGTGTGAATTCTACCAAGTGTTACTAAGCTATCGAGATTCCTCATCTTCCACAGGTGGGTTTCATGTGGTTTAGCCAGCATAAATTAAGTGGAACTTGAACTCTAACTATTTATTTTTGCTGGTCCTGGGGCTTGAACTCAGGGCCTGGGCTCTGTCTCTGAGTCTCTTTGTGCTCAAGGATAGCACTTTACCCCTTGAGCCACAGCATCACTTCTGGATTTTCAGAGTAGTTTATTGAAGATAAGAGTCTCTCAGACTTTTCTGCTCAGATTGGCTTTGATCTGCAATCCTCAGATCTCAGCCTCCTGGGTAGATAGGATTACAGGCATGAGCCACTAGTACACAACTAATAACAATAATTTATAGAAAGAAATTAAATTTATTGGAAGCTAAATTTATTGGAAGAAAAATCATCCTCTAGGATAATCTTTTAGGCTCTGGTGTTTCATGCCTATAATCTTAGATAGTCAGGAGGTTGAGATCTGAGGATCATGGATTAAAATCAGTATAGGTTAAAAAAATTGCATGAGATTTTTTACTATAATCAACCAGTAAAAATGCTGGATTAGAGGCATAGCTCAAGAGGTGGAGCATCAGTCCCAAATAAGAAAGCCAAACAAGAGCTCAAGTCCCTGGTTTACTAGAAACCCTGGTACCAGAACAAAAGAAAAAAATTAATCTTTGTTTTTGTTTGTTTCAGATTTAATGCCTTCTCTAGTCTCTCTTGCCTCAGAAGTGGCCTCTGATTTTATGGTGTAGACATTTAGTAAGCTCATTCATCACAAGCTACTGATTTACATCTGAATCACTATCTTTATCGCCGTCAGGAATTCATAGATAAGCTTCAGGAAATACTTTAGTCCAACAAGTAAGCAGTTTGGAAAGCTGAGTTATAAGACATTACCTCCCTTTTTGGAAAGTATTGAATATTCCTACTTAAGCAACCGTGTCTATTTTATGCTTAACATTTCCATTTGTGTATGGAATTCCCTTTCAGATTTGAATGATATAGAGCCACATGCAGGCACCTTGTGAAGTTTGACATAACTTCTCAAACTAGTGATCCTTGAGAGGAGGACATTTTGAAAAAATTGCTTTTGAAATAAGATATTTGTAATACTGCTGACTCTAGTGTTCAAAAATTTGTACTTGTACCCTTTGGCAATGAGTATTTAGGGTGTCCTATTATTGATATAAAAAATAAATAGGATGCGTCCACTGGATTATTGACATCAATAATAAATAGGATGAGTCGATTGGTTTTTCGCTAAACAGGTGTGCCATTATTCCTGTAGTTCTAGCTAACAAAATTAGACATGAAGGCAGATTTTAACCAAAGACAAAAGAAAAAGAAAAACTTCCCAAATGGCTAATTATGAGCAATGAGTACACTGTTTTCAAATCTCTGAGAGATTATTAAACACTCACCAGCCTCCAGCCCACTGCAGTGAAGTGGTGCTGTATCATGGTCCAGGGAAGTCCTAATTGGCCCTTGCCTGGAATTACACTTGCCCTTCAGGTCATGACATTTTCCAACACAGAATATGCCCCTGCAAAGTTGGTGTCAACACTTCAAGACCCAGCAGCCTCAAAGAGTTTTACTTTCCTCAGCTTTTTCACTGAGGCTGACATAAAAGGAGTGAGAAAGAGTACATGACCACACCATAGAGGCTGACTGACAGACTGAGAGAAGAATCATCTACACAACCGAAAAAACTCATAGAGATAAGAGAAATCTGTCAGTGTGAGCTGGCTGTGCACCACTGTCCATCCCTTCCATTTGTTGATTGTCCTCTTTGTCTTATTTAAGTCACAGACCCACTGAGTATTAATATTCCATTCAGAACCTGCTTCGCAGTTGGCATTCAATAAGTGTTAACTAACAATAATAACACCATATAGAGCCTCTAATTTCAGAAAGTGAGGTAGAAATTGGTGTTTTGAATCTCCATACTAATGGCATGGGCTTTTGATATCTTTTTTATTTTTTCTCCCACAACATTGTCCACCTCCTGCTGTCTGCTCTTCATTGTACTCTACAAACCAGCTGCTATTAGCTAACCACCCTAATCAGCTGCTGCAAGAGGCAGTAGGCATTGGACTCCCAGACACAGAAAAACTGCTGCATGCACATGTACACACATGCCAACTCACAAAACCACCACAGAAACCTACTGTCCTACACAGACTGGCTCTGGAGCCTGATGTGGCCTAGGAACAGTACCTGGAACAAGTGTGCTGCCTTCCTAAGAACAGAAGTAGGCTGCACAGTGTGAGCAAGGAAAGATCACAGATTCTGATCACTAATGATCAGCCACTGCCACAGGTTCAGCTAGTGATCAACATCTGCTTGAAATGGTGGAGTTGAAATAGACATTTTGTTAGCATATATTAATAGTAAAAGAGGGTGTCATTGTGATCATTTGACAGATGTGTATATAGTATGCTTTGAACAAGTTCATTCTTCCCTCTGTTACATTGCCTTAATCTCCTTTCTCCTCTTTCCTTTCGTTTAATGGTGCTTGATAGTTCTATCATGCCATCTTCATATACACACACATGTGTGTACGTGGTTGTCTGTATGTACTTTGATTTTTAATGCCTCTTTTCCCTTTACTGTTGTCCATTATGCTGCAGAAGAAATGATTTCTTCTTATTCAGAATGTTGCTTGGCATCTAACACAGAGCAGTTAAGCTTCAAGTCAAACTACTGCTGTCAATTATAAGCTCACTCCAGAGCTGGAGATATCTATGTTTTAAATTGAAGATATTAATAGATTTCCTTTAATTAGATATGAAGGGAAATGCTTATGCCAAGGGAAGGGGAAAGAAGGAATCTGGAGAACTGATCAAGGGGGAAAGAAGGGAGAGTTGAGGTAAACTGGGCTGGGGGGAATTACTCAGAGAGCAGTGAAGACAACAAAAAACACAGACTATTTCTGTTTTGGATTTTTCTTTCTCTATTTTCCCATCTGTGCTTAAATTGGTTTTGGTGTTTGGAAGAATATGATGTATCCCAGAAGGTTTTCTAAAGGGCAAAACAATATCTTTGTTTATGTTAAATGTGGTAGTGATAGATAAATATTGTAATTTATATTTACAATTGACTCTTTACAATGGCAAATTTTAATTCCAGAAACATGGGGTGATGTGTGTCCAGCAGGCTGAGCTTAACTCAGAGAGGGAGGAAAGGAAGATGGCACACAGTCTACAATGAAGATCAAAGACTCTCTAATAAAAAATGATGGCACCCAGGGCTTACTGCATGAAGTGCCGTTCTATCTAAACACTTTACGTAGGATTTCCTCAAATTCTCCATAAGTCAACAAGAAAAGAAGCTATTAATATCTGTATCTTTATAGGAATAGGAAACTGAGACAGAAATTTAAGAAACCTCACCTAAGGTCACACTTAGAAAGTATGGTATCCAAAATGTAACTCATTTGCTTTAGTTCCAGGGGATCTACCCTCAACAGAGCCTTCAATCTAGCAAAAAAGAAAAAGAAAGAAAATCAGACATATAAAAAATGGAGGCATAATTCTGTTTGCTTCCCTGATTCCAATGGCATAATAGGACTCAAATCTCCTGTGGACTCAAATAATAGGACTCATAATAGGACACAA
Organism: Dipodomys spectabilis; assembly: GCF_019054845.1. Classification (NCBI taxonomy): domain Eukaryota; kingdom Metazoa; phylum Chordata; class Mammalia; order Rodentia; family Heteromyidae; genus Dipodomys; species Dipodomys spectabilis. The sequence continues at coordinate 1,134,859 of NW_024870774.1, forward strand.
ATCTCGCTAACATGCAGAGTAAAATCCCAACGCTTCCTGGCAATGCTTCATTTTACCTGGTGAAGCTCCCTTGTCATCCCACTTCAGTATCCACTGTCTGCCTCAGTGTTTCCAATTTCAATGTTCTTCACATTAGTGCCTCTCTTTAGCCGTTGTAGTTTACTTACACTGCCATCTCACCATGCCTCTTTCTTTTCTGAAAATACTCACCACTTATTGGTTATTCCTCACAACCTTTTCATTTTCCTCTTCCTGTTCATCTGTCAGGCTTATCTGTCAAACCTGGACATTAGTACTTTGAGAAGTCATCTCTGCCCTTTCCAAGCAGATGTAATATTCTGCCTCTGTAATTTTGCAACATCTGTATACTCATGCTTTGGAGTACTTAGCATGCTGTCATATAATTATTCTATTACATGTAATATCCTGTCATTTGAGAACAAACATTCTAAGACAAATACAACATATTAGTTATGCTTGTGTACTGGGAATCTTTTGAAATACCACATGAGTTAGAAGTGTTCAATCACTGTTAAATGAATGATAGTTGAAACCTCTTCTTGGACAATTTTCCCCATCAGGTCTCAGCCTAAATGTCAGCTCTTCAATGAGTTCCTTTGGTTATCCTCTGTAGTGGATTAAATATTGGGTTAAATGATTTGCCGTTTCTCCCATCAGGAGGTGGACCTAATCTCCTTTCATAGGTTTTTTTAGGCTCTGGTCGTGAGAGACGGGCATCTTCCACCTGCTGTCTCTTGGAACATCCGCTTGTAAACTCAGTTGCCATGGTGAGAAAGCCACAGCATCGGGTGCAAAGCCCCGATGGAAATGGAAAGAAACTGCCAGTAGTCAGTACCAAACTAAGAAGCCCCGTGAGTTAAGTACCTCAGCTGATACCACTTAGGAAGGGTGTGCTATCCCAGTCAAGTGCTAACCAAATGGCAATTAGTGAGCAAAATAAATGATTACCGTTGTTTTAGCTCACCTAGTACAGGTTGTTTGTGATAGAGCAATTGAAAATGTAACCATCATTGAACACACTCCCCTGTTTATTTTATCTCACATAACATGTCTCTACCTTCAAGGGTCATGTTTGTTATCCCTTCCTTCCAAGTCCTCGGCCTCAACTAAATAGCAATGCTATGTCTCTCCCGCCCACATCTATGCTATCCCTATGCATTTCTACTATGCTATCCCTAGCATAGTAGAAATGCTTAGTAAATACTTATTGAGTAATCTTCTTTTTTAAACTATGCTAGGGAATGCCTTATGGAGCTAACAACCTTTTAATTCTTCACTAAAGTAACATATGCTATGTGGAAAATGGTAGCTTATTTTCTGCTTAAAATAATCATATTTCGGGGATCATGTTTTAGCCAGTGACTATGACTGACTTAGCTTCACTTTATGATTATACATTTCTTGTGTTCATAGATATTTCTAACTCTATGCTGAATATGAGAGATGATGTTGGTGGAGTAGAGGGTGGCCATGCCGGGATGAAAGAGAATAGCTGTATCTATTTTAAAAAAAAACAATTTACATGAAAATTCAGAGAGTTCAGACCTTATTTTTTATCTCAAACAACTTTTCTAGAGAATTCACTGTAAGTGTAACAACTCTCTGAAATACTATTTTTAATCCATGACCTTAATAAACTATGTTCTTTAAAAATTCTGTCATGTTTTAATTTACTTTTAAGTAATTATACATGGCCTTTAAAAGTACAGAGTATAAAACTTGAGAGTGAAAAAAAACCCTTCACTTTCATAGAGGTCATTTAAATAAAAGAACAAAAAGAAGTAAAAGTTTTGATGGCATTTTTCCTAGCAACTGGGTACTGTCCTATAAAGATCAGAGAGGAGCTAGTCTCTGTATACTTATTCCCAGCTCCACATGCCAGTGGGACACTTTAAGTCCATGTGGGAAATAAAGTATTAAATGATCAGCAAGAAGTTGAACTTTAAATTTTCAAGTGCACTTTCAATTTCTATGGAAATTGCATTTTGTGGAAATGTGCTTAGATTGTCATTGTCTAGTCAAATACAGTGAAAATGTAAGTTGAAGGAGCATAATTAAGGTTAAAAAAGAGATACAAGGAGAATAGCTGTCTTTCACGAAACCTAATCAGCACCTTCAATGTATCCTTGGGCACAAGATGGTCAGACACATCCTCCTGCACCACTGGCCTCAATTATCATCATCTGTGCCTTGTTATATAAGTGTATGCACTATTTCAGTATCCTTACTTAGGTAATCCAGGTGCTTGTTTGAATAGAAATTTTCTTCAAGTAGGTTCCTTCAAATACCAATGTACAGATCCATTTCTTTGATTTCATGCAGCTTTGTCAAGTTGTCAATAAAGTAGAAATACTACTTTTTGGGGAGACAGAACTTTTTTGACAATGAAATCAGTGAATTCTAATGTTAAAGAGAAATTATAAAGATTATAAATATGTTGTCCTGAAGATCTTCACTAGCCATACAACAGATAAGAGCCTTATATCTAAAATATACTTAGAACTCAAAATCCCCCAAAAACAAATCCTCAAAGAAACAGCAACCCCATGAATAACTGGGCTAAAGACTTAAAGAGAGATTTCTCTGAAGGAGAAATAAGAATGGCCATATATACATGAAGAAATGCTCAACTTCTCTGGCCATAAAAAATGCAAATCAAAACACCTATAATCTAAAATCTATAATCTATATATAATCAATAATCTATAATTAAGAAATCTAATAACAACAGATGCTGGAGGGGATGTGGCCAAAAGGGAACACTACTATAGTTTTGGTGGGAGTGTAAACTTATTCAACCACTCTGGAAAGCAGTATAGAGGTTCCTCAAAAGACTACAGATAGAGCTCCCCTATGACCCAACAATCCCACTTTGGGGCATTTACCCAAATGACCACAAACAAGGCCACACTAAAGCTACCAGCACAACTATTTTTATTGCAGCATTGTTTACCATAACTAAGATATGGAACCAATCCAGATACCCCTCAGTAGATGAATGGATCAAGAAAATGTGATATATATATGCATATATATATATAATGAAAGTCTATGCTTTCATCAGAAATAATAACACCACCCAATTTGTAAGGAAATGAAAGGACTTGGAAAAAATTATATTAAGTGAAGTAAGCCAGGCCCAAAGAAACATAGGTCCCATGATTTCCTTTATTTGTAATAATTAGTATACATCTAGGATAATCTTAGCAGATGAGCAGAATAGCTCAATAGCTATGTACATATGACCATATAAGATGATGCTAAGCAAAATGAACTCCAAGACATGGACCCAAGAGGTTTTTCTTTGTTGTACTATGTGATTTCTTTTTTCTTTTGTGTTTTCCCTCCTGTGGTTTATCCCCTGTTGTCATTGTATTTGATTTTGGTACACTGGGTATTGTATATACATTTATCTGAACTAGGGAAGGGAAGAGGAATAACAAAATGATGATACAAAGGTCAAAGGGAGAACCTATGCAACAACAATACTCACAAGACAATACGTTGGAAATGATCTATACAACTTGGGCGGGAGATGGGGGAAGGGAAAAAGGGAGAAAAATGAGGGAAGGGATAACAAGTTACATGAGAAATATAATCTCTATCTTATTTATGTAACTGTAACCCCTCTGTACATCACTTTGACAATAAAATTTTTTAAAAGTAAAAAGAAAAATATGTTGTTCTAGTTTCTGTGTCTCTGTAGGGATAGCAATAATATAAATGCATGGTAGAAGGATTTAAATTTTTAGCTTAAATTTCAAATATCCTAAAGAACAATATGACCTATAACTAACCTTGAATCCATAGTATTTATTATTTACTGAACCTCTACCATACTCATGCCAATTCATGTTCTGTGAAGGACATCAAGAGAAGAAACTCCCCAAACCTCATCAACAAAATTTGTGTGTCAATAACCCACTATTAAAGAAAATGTAATTTTTTACATCAGATTCAAAAAACATACGTACAAAATATGTCCGGAAATAAATATATTTAGATACACAACTTCTTCTTTGCTTTGATTTTATTCTATTTAGATAGAAGTAGTTCAGGTAGCAAGCCAGTATGTATATCTACATATGGACCCACAAAAAGAAATTCAAACATTCCAAAATTAATGCCTGTTTCCCTTTCCTATGGTTTATACTAGAAAAAGCTTCCCTAATGATCAAGATTTTCAGTACAAATTTTACTAGTCTAATATATTACAAACTTCTGCTATTCTGCATGCCTGTCGTGTCTGCAGTACTTATTTTACTTTCGGCTATTTCATGAATTTAAGAGGCAGTGCACATTTCTTCTGAGGAGATAATATTTTAGAGAAGATACTGTGGATTTCAAAATTCATCAAGGCCCTAAAGAGGGCTGGGGATCTGCTTTAAGCATACATTCCTACTCCTCCCCATTGTCTATTTTTTACAGCAAAAGTAAGTAACTGTCTATTTGCTGTTATAAAAATGATGTGAAAGTATTTTTTTCTTCCTTTTCTACAGAATCGAGTTCACAAATTAAATTCTGAGAGATTGGTCGGTTTGCAGTCCTTGTACTTTGTTTCATCTCCTGTTTCCAGGATGCAATTGAGGCTATTTCAGAACCTCATTGACTAGAGAATATAAATACTCTGTATATTTTCCACATTTGTTTCAAGGACAAATTTTCTTGCAGACAAATGAAGACAATTAATTATCTTTTAAAAACTCCTGGCAGAATTCAGACATACCTCAGTACAAACCTGCTTCAAGTCATTGCATTCAAATCTAAGTGTACAGATTGTTATTGGAGTTGAGTGGAAAATCTTCAGGGAGTGGTAGTTGGGTGAGGTGACAGAGAGTCATGCAAGCAATGCCAGGAAGTTGGACTGTTTCATTTAGGTAATTGGAAGCTTTTGAAGAATTTTAAAAAGGGAAATGGGATGAGAATATTTTCACTAGGGAGCAATGCAGAGAGTGAAGAAATAAGACTAGGGACCAATCAATATTTCATTTGCCATAATCTAAGTAACAGATGAAGGATCTATCCTGAGCTGAGGAAATGGGAATTGAGAGGGGGAAAAAAAGAGGTTGAAGAGAGAGACATGCAAAGTGACATGAACAGCACTGGGTGCCAGAGGAAAGGACAGGAGTATCATGATCCTATGTGCTAAATTGAGATGGCTGACATTTAACACAGTTAGAGAAAAACAAGGAAGTAGCAGTTTTGGAATGACAGTGACTTGAATATTTTAGAAGTGTTGTTAACAAACAAGATGTGTGATCAAGATGTTTAGAATATTTTCACAGACATGGGAAATCCTTTTGTCTGATGAATAGGAGATAAATACTTTTCTGTAGGCATTTATTTATTTATTTTGGTTTTTGATCTTTTGTGCCAGTCCTGGGGCTTGAACTCAGGGTCTGGGTGCTGTCCCTGAGCATTTTTTGTATTGTGATGGTGATTGTCAAAGGGATTATAGTTACATAAGAAAGGTAATGAGTACGTTTCTTTTTGAACAGTGTCATCCCCTCCCTTATTTTCTCTGGCTTCCCTCACCCTGACTCCTCTCTCCCTCAAGTTGTACAGTTCATTTCCAACATAGTGTCTAGTGAGTATCACTGTTGCATTCATTCACCCTTTGGCCCACTGTTGCTGTAAATCCCCTTCCCTTCTGCAAATCAGATAAACTTGTATACAAAACAAAGGGTATGGAAATAAAATACAGTGACAACAGAGCATAAACCAAGGGGGGGAGAGGAAAAAGAAATAACTGCAAATAGTACATTAAAAAAAAAAAACTCGTTTCCATTTCTTAGAGTTCATTTTGATAAGCTTCATTTTATATGATCACATGCACCTAGCTATTGAGTTCTTGTGATCCTCTGCTAAGAATATCGTAGACATAGTCTAGCTATTACAAATGAAGGAAACCATGCAGCCGATGGTTTCGGGAGGTTTGGCTTGCTTCGCTTAATATCATTTTTTCCAAGTCTTTCCATTTCCTTACAAATGGGGAAATGTCATTCTTTCTGATGGAATACTAGAATTCCATTGTGTATATATACCCCATTTTCTTGATCCATTCATTTACTGAGGGGCATCTTAGTTATGGTAAATAATGTTGCAATGAACATGGTTTGCTGGTAGCTCTAGTGTGGTCTTGTTTGTGGTCATTTGGGTAAATGCCAAAGAGTGGGATTGCTGGGTCATAGGGGAGCTCCACGTGGAGTCTTTTGAGGAAACTCCATACTGCTTTCTAGAGTGGTTGAACAAGTTTACGTTCTCACCAACAGTGTAGTAGTGTTCTCTTTTGGCCACATCCCCTCCAGCATCTGTTGTTATTGGAGTTCTAGATTATAGCCATTCTTACTGGGGTGAGATGGAATCTCAGTGTTGTTTAGATTTGCATTTCTTTTATGGCCAAAGAAGTTGAGCATTTCTTCATGTGTCTATTGGCCATTCTTGTTTCTTCTTCAAAGAAATCTCTCTTTAAGTCTTTAGCCCACTTATTAATGGTGATATTTTGTTGTTATTATTGATCGTGGGGGCTGAACTCTGGGCCTGGGCGCTGTCCCTTGGCTCTTCAGCTCAAGGCTGCTCTACCACTTGAGCCACAGCGCCACTTGCGGCTTTTTCCTGCATATGTAGTGCCTCCAGGGCCTCATGCATAGGAGGCAAGCACTCTATCACTGAGCCAACTTCCCAGCCCCAGGGTTGTTGTTTTTTGAGGATTTGTTTTTGGAGGGTTAATTTTTTGAGCTCTATGTATATTTTAGGTATGAGGCTTTTGTCAGTTGTATAGTTAGAAAAGATCTTCTCCCAATCTGTGGACTTCCTATTTATCTTGCTAGCTATGTTCTTTGCCATGCAGTGACTCTGTAGCTTAATGTAATCCCCTTTATCCAGCCATTCTTTGATTTGTCCTGATTCTGGTTTCCCCTATCCCTATCCCTTATCCCTTCCTATATTTTCAAGGTATCTGATCTTACAGTGAGATCTGTGATCCATTTGAAATTGTTTTTGGTTCAGGGTCATGTTTAAGAATCTAACTTCAGTTTTCTACATGTGCATAGCCTAATTTGCCAGCACCATTTGTTGAAGAGGCTATCTTCCATCCTGTGTTTTTGGTTCCCTTAGGTGCTCATACGTCTATGGGTTCATTTGTGGGTCTTCACATCTATTCCATTGGTCTTCAGGCCTGTTTTGATAAGTTTGGCTTTATAATAGACCTGATCTATTTTTTTTCAAGGCTAGCCTAGTACTCTACCACTTGAACCACAGCTCTACTACTTGCTTTCTTGATGATTCACTGGAAATAGGAGTCTTATTCATTTTCCTTCCCTGGCTTGCTTTGAACTGCCATCCTCAGATCTCTGCTTCCTGAGTACCTAGGATTACAGGTGTGAGTTACTGATGCCTGGCTTTTTATTTATTTCTAAAACAAACTATTTATCTATCCCCTATTTTAAAAATTAAATAATTTATTATAGCCAGCACATCAAAACATGAAATTATACATATTAATGGGCACTGTATATTTCAATGCAAGTATGAATTCAATATAGATATTCTGTAATATTTACATCAGATTAAACATATATAATTATGCATTTATCTTCTTTTTTGAGACAGTCTTATTGTGTGACCCAAACTGGCCTAAAATTTACAATCCTCCTGCTTCTGCCTACTAAGTGCTGGGATTCCATAGTTACTCCACCTTGTCCTATCATATTTTAAAGTGGATTTTTTCCAAATCCTTTCTCCTGGATTATTGAAAAATTTAGTACATTGTCATTATCTATAGCCATCTTACACTAGAACATCTTGCTTTCATTAGTGCACATTGATAAACCTAGTTTTCATACTTATTTAATTATAACTTTTTATCCCAAGATTCAGGGACTGTTAGTTGTTTTATGTAGCAACTTGTAACTCTTTGAATTATCAGGATTTCATAATATCATTTAGAGAAGATAAATAGAATTTTTCACATTTTTTATTAATTTAAATTTTATTTTCTTATAAAGATGATGAAAGAGAGGTTACAGTTACATCAATAAGGTAATGAGTACATTTCTTGTCAGGCATTGTTACCCCCTCCTTTGTTTTTCTCCCACTATCCCTTCCCTCCCCTACCTCCCCCACTCCTCCCCCACCAAAGTTATAAGGTTCATTTCCAACATTGTGTCTTGTGAGTATCATTGTTGCAATAGGTCCTTGTTTCAGCATTGTGCTATTCCCCTTTCCTTTGTATGTGTGTGTGTATATATATATATATATATATATATATATATATATATATATATATATATACAAGATGTATATACAAGATGCAAGGTACCAAAATCAAATACAGTGACAACAGGGATATACCAAAGGAAAAAGAACATACTAAAGAAACAAAGGAAAAAAATCACATAGCACATTAAAAATAACAACAAAGAAAAACCTCTTGTGTCCATATCTTGGGGTTCGTTTCACTTAGCATCATCCTTATATGGTCATATATACATAGTTTTTGAGCTTTTTTGTTCATCTGATAAAATTATCCTAGACATATACTAATTATTGCAAATAAGAGAAACCATGGGACCTATATTTCTTTGGGTCTGGCTTACTTCACTTAAGTTGAGAATTAAGTAATCATTTAAAGAGGGAGGCAATGATCACAGTACCTACCCCCCAAAATACTGAGGTGGCTAGAAAATGAGATTATAATCTAAAGAAGTTTCTAAATCTAAGCAATACAAGGATTAAGAAAACATACAATGGAACCCAGAACCAGAGGCTCAAATCTGTAATCCTAGTTACTCAGGAGACTGAGATCTGAGATCTGAGGATCTTGGTTTGAAGACATTCCAGGAAGAAATTCTTTAAGACTCATTTTTAATTAGCTTCCAAAAAGTTAGAAGTGGATTTCTGAGCACAAAAAGTTGGTCCTTGAGTTAAAGTCATAGGACTAGGAGAGAAAGAAAGAAAGAAAGAAAGAAAGAAAGAAAGAAAGAAAGAAAGAAAGGAAGGAAGGAAGGAAGGAAGGAAGGAAGGAAGGAAGGAAGGAAGGAAGGAAGGAAGGAAGGAAGGAAGGAAGGAAGGAAAAAGGGAGAGGGAGAAAGAAAGCGAGGGAAGGAGGAGGGGAGGAAGGAAGGAAAAGAGGAAAGGAGGAAGGGAGGAAGGAAGGGAGGAAGAAAGAAAGAAAGAGAAAGAAGAAAAGAAAAAGAAAGGAAAGAAGGAAGGAAAGGAGGGAAATAAGAAGGAAAGAAGAAAGGGAGGAAGGAAGGATGGAAGGAAGGAAGGAAGGAAGGAAGGAAGGAAGGAAGGAAGGAAGGAAGGAAGGAAGGAAGGAAGGCAGGGAGGGAGGGAGGGAGGAAGGAAGGGAGGAAGGGAGGAAGGGAGGAAAGATATAACTATAACAAATTCTAAAATTTGAAACAAATAAGAGCAGAACGCAAAAATGGATAAGACAGAAATATTAAAAATGAAACACTCATCCATTGTACAGAATTTAACACTACTATGGATGCTAGTGCATAACAACTCTCTTGACTAGTTTTTGTCAGGCAGGTCTTGCCACTAGCATGCCAGGACTGGCAAATAGGTTTCATGAATGGAGTTTTCCTGGGCCATACAGCATGGGCCCCACTCTCTAGAAATGATGCAGCTATTGCAACAAGTGAATGTATACCCTGCTCACCACAGAATGTGTTACTGATTTCTTAGGACTGGAGCATCCTTCAGGGAGACAAACTACCTACCTACTGAGAAATATTTATATTAAACTCCCTGTGTTCTGGAAGAAGCCTTGACATATCTTGAATCTAACTGAAATATTCCATGTACAACACTGAATCACAATAAATAAGTAAATAAATAAATACCCTTGTCATTACAGACCTCCCATGACATAGCAGTGTGGGAAAGAGTACACAAGTCTTTACCCTGAGGATAGTGAAAATTAAAAAGAGACAGTAAAAGAGGAAAAGGTTCAGAAATAGAGGAAAAGAAATGATGTGGTGAAACTTGTTTGTAACTACACTGATCGAATTCCTAGAACAATTCTTAGTGGCCTAATTGTGGTACACTGTAAGTAGCATGTACCCAATATGTTTAAGTTTGCTGATAGCAAGTTAGAAATTTTAGGGGGTTATGAGGATCGCCTTATATAATATCAGTACCAGTTGTATAATTACTAGAGCATGAAATAAGAGAGTTTAATGAAGAAAATAGCTTCCTCATATGTATCAGATGTCAACAAACTACAAGCCATGGAGAAAACTCAGTCATGTACATTCTCTTACACACTATCCATGGTGGCTTCCATGCTACTTCTATAGTTCTAAGTAGGTGCCATTGAGACCCTGCACTTACAAAGCTGAAATCCTTAAGCACTACTTTTGATAGAGTTTACCAATTCCTGATGTAAGGTCTGCTCCTTGAGCATCAACTCTCAACTCCATGTCTTAAATCTAGACTCAGGTTCATTTTGTTGTTGAGGGAAAAGGTAAGAACCAGGATGACAGAAGATCTGTAAACCAAATGAAGAAAAGGTCTCCAAACAGAGAGGGTTTTGTTCTCTGACATTTCTTTGCATTAATGGAGCTATAAGTCAAACCCTTATATGATTTAATCAGGGTGAAAGTTTTTCAATATTTCAATCAGAAATTAGTAGAGATATGGTGATCAGAAGACCTCTGTTGCCTCATTGCTGCCTTCTGATTTGAAGTATCATGAGGTTTTCACCTGATTGGTGTTGAATAATTCCTATTAAATTCTAAACCTTGAAGGACCAACCCCCCCACCCCCCACCCCCGCAAAGTTTCTATAGGTTTGCTTGCACCTCCTTGAATGGGACTATTTTCTAGTTTTCTTGGTCCTTGCTTATTATTTATGAGTGAAGATTTCCAAGTTCATTCTTAAAAATACCTCAATGCATATAATAAAGTTAAAATGTGATCAGCTGGGATTGCAACAGGGTTAAGATCTTAGAATCCCCTTGACCACTTTCCTGAACTCAGTCCTCCACAGACACATGAATGAATTTGTCAGAATCCCTGGAGATCTGTGGGTCAAATTGAAAAGTCACTGAAATGGATCGTATTAAGCTCTCTTTCAGAGAAAATTTATCACTTTCAAGTCTCATATCTCGGACTCAAGGGGTTATTTCCCTGCCTTATCAATGTCTTTATGGTCTTGGACAGAAATATCTATTATATGTTCAAATGTATTGAAAGTTTTATTGTGTTTCACAATGAATACCCTGGCTTTCCATCACATTAATCAAAAGATTCCCCTTTCCTCTACTTTCTAATCTCAGCTCACGGAGGAAACTTCTGCTAATACCTAATATAAAATGAACAATTAAATCTTTGAAATAATGAGAAACCCTTATCATAATTTCAGGCCTAAACTTTCAACAAAATCTATCAAAAGCATATCATTTTAGTTAGCAGACATTTACCTGCCTATGATTAGAAAGATTTCCACTGTAATGGTCAGTGTAGACCCTCCAACCTTATGCCATTATCAGCATTGATAAACCAAACAACTCAGAGGAAGCAAAGCCTGTAACACCACTATGGAAAGTGCTATGCCCTGTTTTTATTTATTTATTATTTTTGCCATTACAAGGTGATTTTGATTATCTTTAAGTAGGTATAAACAGGCTTCAATTTAACATGCCAGCTTGTGAGTATGATGCATGTTGATTAATGTCACCATTTCTATCATGTTCCCCCTCTTCCAACCCCACCCATCTTTTCAATTTACCTAGCTCTTTTTTCACACATACACACTGAAGATTATGACTGTATTTGTTCACCTTTCTTCTCTTTACTTGACTACACTCCTGCCCCTTGAACTCATTCCCCCCAACAATAGAAATTCCTACTTCTTGGTATTCATTTTGTTAAACTATAAAATCACTGTTCAAAGAAATTATATCATTGGATACATGTCCTTTGTCTTACTTGATTTAAGAATTTTTTTTCCAGGTCCATCCATTTCCCTGAATATAACATGATATCATTCTTCCTGATAGTTGAATAAAATTGCATTTTATATATTATACATATATATATATATATATCACATTTTGTTGATCCATTCATCTTTTGAAAGGCATTTGAGTTGTTTCCATAACTTGGCTATGGTGAATATGGCAGCCATGAACATGGGTATGTAAGTATCGTTATTGTATCATGATTTATAATCTTTTAGAAAAATGCCCAAGAATAATATTGCTGGATCATAGGGTAGTTCTATGTTTAGGTTTTTTAATTTAATTTTAATTTTTATTGTTACTATAAAAGTGATATACAGAGTGGTTATAGATAAATAATTCAGGAAGTGAGTACATTTATTTTTGGATAATGTCAACCCTTCCCTCTCTTTCTCCCAGTTTTCACTCCCATTTCCACACACAATTTGTATAGTTAGTTCATTTGTGACATAGTGTCTAGCAAATACCACTGCTGAATTTGTTCACTCTCCATTTCTATGTTTAGTTTTTTGAGGAATCTCCAAATTGCTTTCCACAGTGGTTGCACCAGTTTACATCCCCACCAACAGTGTGTTAAGTTTCATTTTTCCCCCAACCACCAACATCTCTTGTACATATTCTTGATGATAGCCAAAAAGGAGCAGAGGAAACATTAGAACTTATTGGATAGGCAAGGTCTCTCTGAGTATTGAGTTCCAATGGGGCTCAGCAAATAGGAGAGAGACTCAACAACTGGGATTGCATCAAGCTAAAAAGTTTCTATACAATAAAGGTCATAGTAACTAAGCTAAAACTACAGCCTACAGAATAAGAGATTTTTGCCAGTTATATGTCTGACAAGGGCCTAATATCTAGAATATATAAAAAGCTCAAGAAACCAAACTCTCAATGCATTAATAACCAATTAATAAATGGGCAAAAGAATAAAATAGATACTTATCAGAGCAAGGACAAATGGCTACTTGAAGAAATTCTCATCATAAAGAAAAGGTCATAAAGGAAATGCAAACCAAAACAACACTGAGATTCCATCTCACCCCAGTAAGTAGGTATTACTTGTGTTATCCAGATATGTGACATGAAGATTTTTGATAGCATCAAGTCTTGGTCTCTAGATACTGGACACAGGAGCAGAGAGAGAAAGAGAGAGAGTGAGAGAGAGAGAGAAAGAGAGAGATCTGTCAAAAATTACAAGCAGAGAGCAAGGATGCAAGGATTGAGTATTGAGCACAGAGCTAGAAAGAGAGCTATTTCTCTCCTGGGAAAAGTAGAGGGAGTTTCTTGAGTAAGTTAGAACAAAGATACTTTCTTTTGTATAGGATGCTCTTCAAACAGGTAAGTGTTTATCATATAAATGCATGAAACACGAAAGGCATAAAGTAGTTCTCTAAAGTCTTGTGTACACAGAATAATATGAAGTGAGACATGGATGGTGGTACATTGCTGCTCTCTCAGCTACTCAGGAGGCAAATGCAGTAAGATCATGTGAGTCTAAGAGTCCATATCCAATGTGGCCACATAGTAATAAATAGATGATAGATAGGTAGGCAGATAGATAGATAGATAGATAGATAGATAGATAGATAGATAGATAGATAGATAGATAGATAGATAGAGTAAAAAGGTAAACACTCCTAAGATCACACAGGGGATTTTAGAAAATACACTTTTATTTTAAGTTCCTACAATCATCCAGTTAGTAATAAAATCTCAGGTGGAAGGCATCTAAGCATTTACAGTTTTAAAAGTTTCCTAGGTGACTCTAATATACAGCCAGGTTTGGAAATCACCAAGTAAAACTGCAAAGAAATTTTTTTTGCTGTGCTGTCTGTTTTAAGGCAGAAATAGAACAGGGTTTGCAATGTGTTTTTAATCAAGCTTGTTATGTATTTCACCCAGGGCTATGCAACCAATGGGAGAAAAGGTCTAGTTTGGTTGCAGTAGAAAAGTAGGTAGAAGAAACAAGGTTTTTGTGCTGACTGAGAAGAGAAGGTTTGAATTAATAAAGCTAAGGAGAGGCAAGGTTTTGAAGAGAGAGGGTGCATTGAGTAAATATCTTATCTGGGTTTTGAATAACTAATTGTAGGTTGTTTTGAAGGTTAAAATGCACAAGAAAGACTAACAAAAGGTTGTTTTGGAGGTTAAAATGGCACAGGAAAGACCAACAAGAATCTTGGTAAGCATCCTCGTACTTAGATTACCCTTAAAACTAACACTGACTGTAGGCTGGCCAGCTAATGAGATAAGTAATATCCTGAATCCCTTCCAGTTCATTCCAGGCACCTCATACACTGTTAAGAATACCACCAAGAACACTCAATTTTTAAATGTTAGGTCCAGCCAAATCATTAAAATAGCTTGGGTGGCTTAGTGGCTTCATAAAAATTAAATCAGGCATACATTTCAGGCAAGCTCATTATGGAAATGAGAGTCCATAGAGTCATTTTTAAGGTTGATACCCAATCCCCCAAAAAGTCTTGTCTACTATTGTGTGTGTGTGTGTGTGTGCGCTATGTGCTGGAATGTCCAGTATGTGGTTTCATAAGAAATGCCTGATGGCTGCCCCCATTTTCTTCAGCGTATATTTTGATTTATATTGCTTCCAGCTTTGTTCTACTCCCACTGATTAGTTTGCATTTACATTTTCATAGCATCCAGCTGCTCCGTATTCATGATTTACATTCATCCAATGTAATTAAAGTATTTGTTGTGGGTTTATAAGCTTTTTAATGGTCTATATTTCTGCATTTTGTGTCTCTCCTTTTCCAAATTTATTTTATTCATCAAGCTGTGTCCTAAAAAGCAGTAGAAACAATTACCTCTAAAGTGTGTTAGTATACAGCATGAATAAAACTCACACTGGATCTAAAACTACCCTCACTCCAATTACCAATTCAGTGCTGAAAATAAATGTCTCTCTCTCCAGAAATTAGAAACTAATTATGTACAATAATCCATGTTAAATAATATCAAGGGTCTAGCCTAAACCAACAAATATCCAAGCATCCCCCACTGAGGGCTGAAATGTTCACGATATTCTTGTTCTTTGGGCCTGGGCAAGGTTGTTTTCAAAGGCCTCTGGCACTATACAGATTTGAAGATGATTAAGCTGAGGTATAGAAGTTGGAGCTTGTTTCTCTTGCTTGCTAAACCCAAACCAGACTTGGAAACGACTTTTATTTTAGTCTCCTGTAATTAATTGGTAATTAGCTGTGGTTCTGAGAAGTGCCAGCAAAACAACAAATAAACCATTTAAACTTACTGCATATAAAATAGAAAAATGTAGGCAATACTTCAATAGGATTCCAGAAGCTAAAACAGTCTCTAGGAGTTAAATTCCAACTGAGTTCTAACTCAGTCCTTAACTTCAAACTTTCAAATTCCTTTTGACATTAATTCCACTTCATGTGTGTGTTTATCTTTGGATGTGTACCTCCAAAATCAGTTGAACTTGTCCTTTCTACTCAATTCTTTCAGTCCTCTTTCAACCTTTATTCCAAACTTATAAAATTTAACTAATTTCCTACTTCATTAAATGCTAAACTATACCCTTACCAATTCATATGCACCATTTACGCTCAGGTTTCAAATGTGAAATTTGAAACTTTCACTCTAGTATGGAGTAAAGAAAGATAGATAAGGAAACAGTAAAATTATATAATTTTTAACAAATATCAAAAAGGCTCAAAATCAGTAAGTAACCTGAAAAGTAAGTAAGCTCTACTAAGCCTCTAAGAGCTAAATCTCCCTCTGGGAGATTGATAAAATGATAATGATAAAAGCTACAAACTATTCAGGAATGAATAGAGATAGAAAGATGAAACACATATTTGGGAAGAAGAAACTCTCAACTCAACTACTGCCCTTGTATTTTGGGTAGGCCGGTGATACAGAATTTTCTACTGTTGATCTTATTTTCAGTGATCAAAGCCCATATAGCCCTTTGACGACCAGCCAGCAAAGACCAGCACAATCCTAAAGTAGGTTTGTGTCACCACTGCCACCACCACCAGCCTTCAGTCCCATATCCTCTTATCTTTGGACTGCTTTCTACCCACCTCCTCCCTCTCAAGTCTAGGAGGTTCTTATACTCTGGACTATGCTCTGTTGGGTTGAGAAGATTCTGCTATCAGGCTGCTAGGCTAAGATGCTGTCTGTCCCTAACTCCCATTAACTCCCATTGCCTGCCTGAGGAACTGGAAATTCTTTCTCTTTTTCTACTTCTTTTACTTTAAACCTATTATACTAAAGTTTTTATTTTGTGAGACTCTTCTTTTCCTTTATGGGAGATGCCTTGAATTGCTTTTTATGAGTGGACTTCAAGGACCTATGGTTTTGTGCAGAAACTGAGCTGACAGAAGCCCTCACCCAACCTCTGGTGAAACTATGAATTATTTTAGCATTACTTTTTAATGAGTATGATTCAGAAAAAGGCATAATTCTTAACTCCCCAGACAATGCAACAAGCATATTACCAGAACATTTAAGGCAGTTAAAAACCTTGGTCATTGTGTCTGACAAAAGAACTCAGGAATGACTCTAATACAGTAAAGAGAAGACAACACTTTAGTTAATCCCACCCGTCTTGGCTGTCTTTTTCATGGCCTTGGGTTAAAGTGAAAACCGGAGTCCTAAAGATGGCTTTCTGATTGGGAGATCTGCTTCCTATATGGTTGTGACACTAAAGATTTATTATACTATCTTTATTTTCTCATTATTTTTTGTCCTTCTTAGTTCCTCATTTTCTTTTGTTGTTAGGCTTATTTTGGCTTATCAGCTTATCTTGCCCTCTGCAAGGGGTAAAGTCTATAATTCTCAAACTGCCTAGCCTGCTTTTCTACTAACTCCTATCATTTGTATCTATCAATGTACTTTTACCTATCTTATCTCTCCTATAGAGTTGAAGATAAAAGGTGAGAGATTACTCTTGGTTTTAATTAGCATTGGAGAAGCTGGCTTGGAATGATTGCCCTAAACTTAGTAGTCCATTTTCCTTGGGGAAGAGGAATTCGGAAAAACAAAATGTAACTTCATTACAACTCATTTCTCTTTT
Organism: Dipodomys spectabilis; assembly: GCF_019054845.1. Taxonomy (NCBI): domain Eukaryota; kingdom Metazoa; phylum Chordata; class Mammalia; order Rodentia; family Heteromyidae; genus Dipodomys; species Dipodomys spectabilis. Next base: position 1,151,907 of record NW_024870774.1, read on the forward strand.
GAAATAAATACAAAATGTATAATGAACTAGCTATAAATACCTCAGGTATGTTAATTAGTTTGCTAATGTCCATAATCTTTGGAATGCTGGCTTTTATTAGAATGAGATAAAAATAGATACTGAACTTGTTCAGTGCTACATTTTAATATGTGCTTTTATTGAGTAGCAGACTGAAATTTTGATATAATTGCCTTTTAGTTTTTATGACCATTCTTGTTTTAACTAAGATTATTTAGACTAAAGTAGCTAGGAGATGACTCTCATTTTAAGAAAAATCTTCCAACCCCCTTTTTAAGACTTATTTTGAAATAACTTCACACTTATAGAAAAGTTTGAAGAACTGTGTATTAGCTTCTTATTGATGTCAGAACAACCACCAATATGTGACATCAGGCATCACAATTGATTCTTACTAGACAAAGATTCAAATGCTTTTGGAGTACTTCCCTTTGTGTAGTTGCTTTTGCCAGCATTGAGAAGTCACCCATCCTGGCTGCCTCCTAGCACCCTTCTCTACCTCAAATGCACCAGTGAAGTAGTGTCTGCCAATGTCTCTGTGGTGACTTTTTTGCCTCCTTTCTTTCCTTTTTTAGATTATATTTTCAAGTATTTGTACAAAGGAGTTACCACTCAACAAAGCAGTTTTGTAAGTACAATACACCTTTGTTAGGTCTTTACCTGCCTGAAACCAGTAATCATATGATTATCAATCACCTGACTGTGAATAGGCAAAGGACCCTGACTCTGAGGTCACTGCCTCATCGGCTGAGGTCATGTTCCAAACCCTCCTGATCATGCCTCCTTCAGTCAAAGAGAGATTCCTCAGGCTTTGAGATCACTTCCGCATTCGCTGTGGTCATACCTCCTACCTTACCTATGTAATCCCTCCTTCTCTCCCTCCTTATCTTTCCCTTCTCTAGCTCTACATCTCCATCTCATGCAGGCCGCAGTTTGCTCTCCCTTCAATAAACTTTTTACCTGAACCATGTGGCAGTTTCCTTTGGTAAACCTTATAGTCAGCATTCTCTCCCCTCCCTTCCAACTCATCCCCTCCTTTCAAGTTTCTTAGTTTCATAGGATATGAATTGAATATTATGACTGTATGCGTCTTCCTTCCTCTCTTCATCCTCTACTCCCTCCTTCTTTCATTTTAAATGAAATCCTTATTAAGGATGTTTGGGATTAATTGGGCCTACCTGCATAATTCAGGATAATCTCCTCAACTTGAAATCTTTGATTAGTCACATCAGTAAAGTCCTTCTTGCTAGACAAATCATCATATTCTCAGAAGGTGAAAATTAGCACATGCACATCTGAAGAAATGGTGATCATAATTGTAATCCTACAAATAAGTTAAATAATTCATATATGTCTGTATAGAAAATATGGTATTCACAAATATAGTAAAATGATAACAAATATATAGTAAAATGATATTCATTTTACTATATATTTGTTATCATTTTACTCTTCCCTCCCTCCTTCCTTTCCTCTTTCCCTGCCTCCCTCCTTCCTTCTTTCTTTCTCTCTTTCCCTCCTACTTCCTTCCCTTCCTCCCTCCTTCCTTCCTTCCAACCATTATGACAATTTACTGCAGCTAATCTACCTTGCTTCTTTCATTCAGCATCAGAAGAACTCAGGCAAGATGGAAACAGAGTAAGAAATAGCAAAGTGCTAAGTGATAGGATAGATTACTAGGCCAGAAAAATGAAAGAAAAAGAAATTACAAGGCACAATATAGCACAGGGAGACAGTATTTCAGCCTGCCTTTAGATATCCCCTGCCATCTTCTTCCACCTTCAGGGAAACAGACACTGTCAGTCAAATACAGAGAATTAGGGGCAGGATATGAGGAGATACACAGAGCTGAAACAATTCACGTCATAGGCTGGCTCAAATGTAGTAGCAGGTAGTCTGATAGTTCATTGCATCAAGATTGGTCACTTGAGACTTTGCTGGAATAAGAATCAGCAATACTTGGCAGGAATTCTGTGATCCAGCCATTTCTGAATTCTAAGATGGCTTAGGACCATTAATTTACACACACACACACACACACACACACACACACACACACACACACACACACACACTCATTGGCCAATGCATGAGGCACTCATTGTTCCAAGGGTGAGAGTTTTATCGACTTACATTTGATCTGTAGGGTATGGCTTTTACAAGTCTTGGTAGGAAAGTTAAAAATCTATTGTTTTAGAACTGTTTGTTGACCTATCTTATGCTGTGAAGATGCATATTCATTAATCCTTAAGTGGATAAAATACTAAAAACTCATCTGGTGATGTTTCATGACCCTTGTGGCCATACAGCATGTCTACCTGTAAATTGGAAACCTTAATTATAATACTTTCTGTTGAAGACCTTGTGATCTTATCCTTCGTTTCAGGTTGCCTTGATATTTTCCATTTCTCTTCCCTTCCTTCTTTCTTTCCTTCTTTCCTTCCTTTCTTCCTTCCTTCCTCTACCCATCAAACACACATTGCTTCTTTCTAAATCCTTGAGAGTAATGCTGCAAACACAAGGCTCCTTTACCTTCAAATTCTATCATTCATAAGTACCAAGTTTATATTAAGTACTTAGAAATTGCTTTTGCTTAATAAACTAACAAAAACTAAAACTGTAGTAGCAAAAGCAAAACAGCAAAAAGCAGGTCTAGAGGCATATTTCCAGGTGGTAGAATACCAGCATAAGCAAGTGAAGTAAGCAAAAATAGCAAAACCAAACTATGCTCTACTGGACTTTTAGTCTAAGTCTGAATCTGTGCCAAGACTCTATGGGTACTAATTTAATTTAGCACATTGTGTTCCCTGTAACTCTATGGAACTTTGCACAAGTAGTCAAATAAACAGCTAAGATCAAAGCCGGGCACTGGTGGCTCATGCCTATAAGCCTAGCTACTCAGGAGGCTGAGATATGAGGATCACAGTTCAAAGCCAGCCCAGGCAGGAAAAGTCTGTGAGACTCTTATCTCCAATAAACCACTCATAAAACCAGAAGTGGTACTGTGGCTCAAGTGGTAGAGCACTAGCCTTGAGCTGAAGAGCTGAGGGACAGCCCCCAGGACCAGAGTTCAATCTCTACAACCCACCCCCCCCAAAAAAAAGATCTAAAATTGAAGCTCCTCATTCTTTAAATATCAAATATCATATACTTCATAATTTAAGGGAATGATTAATTTTCCATAGATTGACCAAATTGCGTTTAACATTGACTTCAGCTTGACACACTTTAGATAGGTTCCTTCCTGACTCCAAGCCTTAACCTCCTTTATCTTAAAGCTTGTAAGTTTCAGTTCTCTCTATGTATCTTTCTTTCTCTCTACATCTCTGTCTCTCTGTCTCTGTCTCTCTCTGTCTCTCTCTCTCACTTCCTCTCTCTCTCACCCTTTCAGATGAAAAGGGTCTACCAGCCTCTTACCAGCTTTACAATTGAGAAATGTCTTTTTCAAGGACCAGGAGTCATCCCCTTTAAAAAGCAATCATCAGGATAGCGCCTGGCTCTCTATCTTGATCTCTTGGACTCTGGGAAAATAAGCCTAACTTCAATAACTGCCAATTAGCAACACAGATGGCCTAATCCCATTGAAGCACCTCCTCTCTAAGGCCCTCCAGTAGTTTTTTTTTTTTATAAGTTTACTTCAGGTGTTTTAAATCTCTCCCACCTTTTCTTTAAGTAGAGTTGAGCTTAATCTTGGTTCCCTATTGACCTTTTCCCAGTTGGAAGAATCTTGAATAAAATCTACCTGTTTAACTTAGGTGATGCAATTTCTTTTATAAATTTATAGAACCATAGTTTCAATTAATTAAAGTCAAGTTACCCCACCAATTATCAAATAACTTAACAATGAAAATATAGCAATTTTAGGTATTAATTACTATGATGATGTTTGTTTGCTTTTGCTAAAGACAAAAGACTCACTATGAAGCTCAGGCTGGCCTCAAACACTTGGGCTAGCAATAAGGCTCCAGGACTAGAGTGCCAATCATAAGCTGTGTGAATGGGAGGTCCTGAGTTCAAGCTCCAGTACTAGCAAAAGCAAACAATAAAAGCTACTTCTTCCTCCTGACTCAACTTCTCACATGTTGAGATTATAGATGTGTGTCACCATACCCAGATTCCTATTACTTTAAAAGATTACTAGATAACTAATATATTAGTAGATATAGTTATGGTCTTATTTAAAACAATTATACCTCCCTGAATTTTATTGTACTGTACATAAAATCTAATATAGCCTGCTTTCATTTTCTAGGTGCTTCTATTCACAAGGAAGATGGTCACCTTGCTTGCTCCCTGAATATTATCTTCTAACTAATAATTTGTTTTCTGGTATTGAGTAAAAGTATCTATTACCATTCTCATCATTTAATATGTCTTTATACCTCTATCATGAGATATAAGCCCTGTAATTTTGGGTCCATGTGAGAGTATTTTGGACTTCCCAGATATCTTATGGAAGATATCTTGATTTAGACTTCTATATTTCCAAATTTTGACTGATCTCATGGAGGTTGGGCGGAGGATAGTTGTTTATTTTCTAGTGAACTTGACTGTGGCTTTGGGTCTCTAAAGACTAGAAACCAGCCACTTACAATTATAAATTGTCTTGATTTTTATTGTACTAACTGCTTTGTCTTCTATGTGTCCAGATCACAATCACTATTTTTAAAATAAAATATCTGTTCATATCCTTACTAGCATGTTTATACTTTCTCTGAAGTTTCTTTTCAACTTTTTTGCATTGGTTCTATTTTACCTACATTTCCTTCCTGTGATTGTCTGAGTCCTTTTCTTTCATTCATATAAAAAGTGTCCCTCAACAAAATGGGAAATGAGCTTCTCATTCATTTTTAAAACAATACTGTGAAATTGATGTAATCACTTAATCACAATAAAAAATTAATTTTGGGGGGGGGGGTCTGGTCATGGGGCCTGAACTCTGGGCCTGGGCACTGTCCCTCAGCTCTTCAGCTCAAGGCTAGCGCTCTACCACTTGAGCCACAGCACCACTTCCAGCTTTTTGCTTATGTGGTGCTGAGGAATCGAACCCAGGGCCTCATGCATGCAAGGCAAGCGCTCTACCACTGAGCCACCTTCCCAGCCCCTAAAAAATTATTTTTAAAAAGTAGATAACTAGGACCTTAATGGGAAGTTTTTCATGTCTTCTTAGAGATTTCCACCAGTGCAATATGTCTCCATTACTATAGGACTGCCTGCTAGAATGATCTTAAATCTCATTTTATCAATGAGAAATCCTATAATCTCCTGCCTATGTGTACAGTCCTGGAGGTAAAATAGTGGATGCTCAGAATAAAATTGAATACAGGGCCTAGGGAAATACTGATTCAAAGTATAGACTGAATTGATCTCCAATTTCACTTGTCATTCCAGCATGCATGATAATGCTGTCTGTAGCTACTTTGAGAACTATTCCAATATAACTTTCTTTTGATTTCTGTATATGTCTTAGAGAAAGCGAGTGAGCAGAAGGGGAAGAGAGAATGTTAGGATGCAAATGATAAAGCATTATAGCAGATAATGCTAGTAAGCAATCCTTATAAACAAGCCCTACAAGTGGGCAGGATGTCAATTCTTTCTGTCTACCAGCATCAGGGTTTGAACTCCGGGCCTGTGCTTATTTGGTTGGTACTGTACCACTTGATCCTTGCCTCCACTTCAGCTTTTTGCTTGCTGGTTATTTTGGAGATGGATTCTCACAGACTTCTATGTCCAAGATGGTTTTTGGCTGTGATTCCCCCAGATTTCAGCACTTGGTGTAGCTAGCATTACAGGTATCAGCCATCAGTAACATTTCTAACTACATGTAACAATCACCTCCAAATACCAAATAGGTATACTATTAAAAATGTGTATATGTATATACATACATATGCATGTATGTATGTATAGGTGCATATACATATATGTACATGTATTATCTATAATTGCTATATGTATATATATATATATATATATATATATATGTGTGTGTGTGTGTGTGTGTGTAGCACCATAGTCACAATATACACTTATGTGAGTTTATAATATTTACAATATTGAAAGACATTCCTGGTCACTTCACATGGTTTACCTCCTTTTGTATTTTTAACATTTTGTTTCAGAGCTATTATTAGCATGCTCAAATAACAGATGGAAAACTAGGATGTTCAAAGAGTAAATAACTTTTTGAAGGTCATATAGCTGTGGAGTGATACAGCTCAGAATAAAATACAGGTAGTTTGGTGCTACCATTACCTACTATACCACCTGCCTTGTAGTTCTGTGTATTTCCATATATTTTATTTGCTTTAAAATTTTCATTCTATTTTATAGTTATTATAGTAACTGAGAAAAGTATCCATTGTGGATCACATCCTTACATTATTAAACCACTGATGTCTTAACATCATAGGATGTGGTCCCACTATAGCTGCCTGCTTTGTCTATTGCAAAATCTCAATGAACCTTTATTATTTTGCTTCAGTTTGATACCAATGCATGGTAATATTTTGGCAATTTGGATTTTATAAAATTTCTTTAGTCTGTAAATATTCTTGGATCTAAAACTTAAAGACTTTTCTTGATGGGCAAGTGAATGGCCCTTACAGAGAGAGAGAGAGAAGTTATTTATATAGTAGTTGTTCACTTCTGGATTGAAATGAAGAGTCTATTATACAATCCAATTGTTCCATTCCTGTAACCACTTTGCATTTAGATGTACTCTGTTTAGAGTCCACTGTACATGATTTAAGCCACTTAGGTTTAGATGGAGCCTGGGTTGTGTCTGATAGAAAAAGACAGACAAAACCACTTTTTAAAAACCGGGCAAGTTAAACTTCTGGATGTGTCATGTAAATGAAAATTGTTAGGACTTTCTTTTCCCAAAAGATAGAACTTTGGTACTTATCCAAATGTGTGGTACTTATCCAAATATGGTTCTTATCCATTCCTTCATAACTCCTGATCAATACATACATACCTTGTTTTAGTCATAACCAATGCTATTTCTTCTGCTTGAAGAATGATTCCCTGATAGTCTTACTTCTTAACCTAGGTAGGAAAGAGTCACTGTGTTAAACACAAAGGCACTGAGAGTATTAGCTATACATTGTGACAAAGCCTAAATTGACTTTTTCAATGACTAATGATTTATATTTACTTCAAAATAGCTACACATTACAACTTTCTTTCACAAGTATACTTGAGGATTTGTAATAGGCAGTACCTCTACCATCATTAATGCTTAATTTAAATAAATTATATTCCATATCTATTATATTTCTTACCTCCTCTGCTCAAAATGAAATAGTTTCCCCATAAATGGGTAGATAACCTATCTACTTTCTTGTAAAATAGGATTTGAAAAATTAAAACCAGTGACTTCTTAAGGTAAAGCATGTAATGCAGATTATTTACTTTTTTAATCTATATTTTGAAGCTATCTTTGTGGAAATGTACTCTATGTATGTTTTTCTTCAGCGTTTGTTCTAATTAAATGACATAGGGCAAACATTAAGCAATAATTTCCCGTGTTTTAATGAAATGCAGTAGCACAGATTGTTTTAAAAACAGTGGGTGCTTCTGATACTTCAGAGTAATAGTCAAGATAAGAGGTTACATGTATACTTAAATTAATCTATTTTATTCTTTTTCCTGCTGTCTCCTCCCAGCTATCAGTGAATATTGTGTGTGTGCGTGTGTGTGTGCATGCCCAGTACTGGGGCTTGAATTCAGGGTCTGAGCACTATCCTTTTTCATTCAAGGCTGGTGCTCTATCACTTGAGCCACAGATCCACTTCTGGCTTTTTGCTGGTCAATTGAAAATAAGAATCTCATGGACTTTCCTCCTGGGGCTGGCTTTGAAATGAGGTTTTCAGATCTCATCCTCCTGAGTGGCTTCTCCTACATTGTCTTCTCATTTTTCTATTTTCTCATATATTGATAGTATTCCTTCTATGTCACTCTTGTTTTTTTTTTATTCTGGTATATAATTAAATCCCATGAAATAGATATGGATTCATCTTCCTGAATGTTAATATGTTGAACTTTGCTATTAGCTCTGGCCATTTAGGCCATTTAGGAAATATGGTAGACGTCTTTTGGAATTTTCCCAGAATTTATAGTATTCTGTAAAGAAACTCCATTAATTTCCTTCCCAAGTTTGCTTGTCATTGGTTTCCTGACGACAGAATTTGACCTTTACTTGAAGAACTTGGCATTGGTCAGACTCAGAATTGAGGGATCTTCCTGGAAACTGATGGGCAACACGACTGGAGAATGTGCATTAAAGTGTAGTTTTCATTCAAAGAATGAACTGCCATGATCATATCCTTTCCTGTCATTAAGGAAAGGAGCTACCTCAACACCTGGGAGATTTGCGGCACTACAAATTACTGTACATTTAATGTGGCAAAGTCATTTTCATAATTTCCTTTCCTACTTAGGAAGTTTTCTCTTCCCTCTTAGTGAAATTTGCATCTCAATCTTACTTCGGCATGAGAGGCTCCAAAAACCCTTAAATCACAGTATTTCTGAAAACATGAAAGTTATGATTTGACTTTCCCTTTGCCTGTTTATCCATTAGATTAGTGATTTTCATTAACCTCGGGAATTTAAGGAGGCTCCTGACTAAGAATAGATCTTTATCATAAAATCAAATTATCTGATGAAACCTTATTTAGGATTTGCACTGCTGATCCAAGGGACAGCAAGGGATTCTGTAGGGGAAAAGGAAACACAGAAGCTTCTCAGTGACAAGGAGTAGATTTTCTCTGCGATCCTTTAATATGGAGTTTTGGATGTATAGCCCACTAATAAATGAGGAATCTTCATCTATTACTTTTTACTAATTCAGCATTTGGGAGTCAATATAAAAAGAAGTGAGTTATATCCCAATATCATTCTCCTTGACAACACCATCTTTACTTCAGTTCATGACATAATCTATATCTATATCTATCCATCTACATATATATATATATATTTACAATTGAGGCTTTTCATGGATGAGATAAGGTAATACAAACAAGCTTATAAGCAGAAGACCAGTCGTTGAGTTGGTTGTTCTAGAGATGAATAAAATCTAAACTGGGAGTACAGTTATCATTGTTTGGTCTAAAATCAGATAGATTTTAAAGCTGCCAGGTGCAGCCGTGAGCAGCTGCTAACATTGAATAACTGAAGCTAGTTGAATCATGTTTGTCACCAAACTCATTATCTCTCTGTATATAGTGACTGTGCAATTGGCCATGCTCCTCAAATTAGGGTGATCACCCCAAACTCATTTACTCAACTAATATTGCTTGATTATGTTTATGCTCCAAATACTTGTGAAATGCTGGAGAAATAATGGTGAAGAACAGCCAATTTCTTCTTCTCTTAATGAGCTATATCATTCACCTAGTAGACAAAACTCTAAACAATTTCAATACTATGTTAGAGTGCTATGTTAGAAGTAAATATAATGGAGGATTTCATAAGATTATAAAGAATACTTGTCAAGCCCATCTGGGGAAAAGGTTAGGGAAGACTTTCAAAACCTTTAAAATTTCCATGGAACATAAAAAATGTAAGGATAAGAGTTACAGTACAAGGGGAAGTAAGTTTCAATGTGTGAAAAGTCAACTGAGACAAAGTCTTTGGGTACATTATCTTGTGGGAAACGGAGTAAATGGAAGATTTTTAAGTCCCAAAATGACATGGCCAAATGAATTTACAGTACTTGTCTCATTATGGTATAGAGATAAGCAAGACTGAAGACAACCATCTAGTCTGGAGAGACTAAAATCTTAAGATATGTGATACATAATGGGAATGGGACCGTTCAAGAAGTTCTTAAAAAAAAAACCAGAATCATAAGATTTGGGAATTGATTAGGAAATGTCAAAGAGAAGTTGAAGAGATATAAAATTTAAGTTGCTTGCTTGAGTCACTACATCAGTGATGCATTTTATTGAAATGTAAATTACAAAGTCAGCCTTCCTAGAAGATGAGATGTGATAAGTTCAAGTTTATGAATATTTGGCATGGAGATATATGTAAAACATCTAAATGGAGTCATCTAGCAGGCACAAGAACCGAATAAGATGGATTTGGAATATAGACATTTGGAGTCATTAATGTAGAAGTAGGGGTGTGAATTATGAAGCCTGACATTTGGATCATGGAGAATGAGGACAAAAGGATCCTCAAAGGATGTGAAAACAGAAGAGAGCACATGTTAGGAAAATGAGCAAATCTTCACCCGTACCCCTCCAAATGATTTTATCTTTTATTCTACCTCCTGCTTACTATTTTAGTTTCCTACTAAGCTTTAAATCCTCAAATTACTTGGTTGATTCTCAGAAAATCTAAGATTTGACATAGTAACCCCTTTTCAGAGAAGACTAGGCATTGTTTTTTTTACTATTCCTGCATCAATGCAGTGGAAGTCAAGCAGATCTCAGTGCCAAGTCTGACCCTGCCACTTAATAGTTTTGTGGCCTTTGGTCAAATACTCTTCTGAATCTCATTTCTATACATATAAAATGGATCAATAATTCCTACTTGCCATGGCTAACTTGAGGCTCAGATGAGAACATGCATTGAGATTCCCTGGTTGTTTTCTGTTGATTGGAACACTCTGCTTCTTTCTGTATTTTATCTAGCTTGATTGTAAGAAATGTGAGAACAGTATGATAGAGTGGAAATAACAACTTCATGTAGTAAATGCTCAAATGTTTATATCTTTAGAGTCCTAAAATGGAGTTAAAATTACCTTCCTTCTGTGTAAGTGATTTTACATATGCTAGTTCTTTTTTTGAGCTTCAGCTTCCTCATTTATAAAAATGAAGATAATAATACTTGTGTTATTTTGCTTCATGGTTATTATGAACCTCAAGATAATGCATGTGACAGCACTTTGAAAACTAAAGTGCTTTAAAAAAACTAAAAAATATATACTCTCAAGTATCACACTTTATTCATAGGAAATAGTCAAACTTTGTCTTAAAGGTTGGTGTGTGACATTCGACATTCCACACTTATATTTGAAAATATTTAGTTATTCTTTATATTTGAATTACTTTGAAAAATTCCACTGGAAAAGAGACTTAAGAATATTTTTTTTGGGGGGGGGTCTAGTCATGGGTCTGAACTCTGGGCCTGGGCACTGTCCCTCAGCTCTTCAGCTCAAGGCTAGCGCTCTCGCACTTGAGCCACAGCACCACTTCTGGCTTTTTTTTTCTGCTTATGTGATGCTGAGGAATTGAACCCAGGGCCTCATGCATGCAAGGCAAGCACTTTACCACTGAGCCACCTTCCCAGCCCCTATTTTCTTTTTTTTTTATTGTGAAAATACCATACAGAGGGGTTACAATTACATGGGCAAGATAAGAGTACATTTGTTATCAAGCGTTGTTGCCTCCTCCTCTGTTTCCCCTTCCTATCCCTTCCTATCTCCCCCCATATTGCTACTTTTCTTAATTAGTCTACACCCATTTTCCCTTGTTCAATGAAAGGTACAGAGAAAGACCCAAAGATATAAAGAGAAAATATTTCTGACTTTCAGAAATGTTCAGCTGGGAATGGAAATAGTCAAGTAGTTTCTAAGTGTTTGAGTCTTTCTTCTTTTGTGCCAGAACTGGGGCTTGAACTTATAGCCTGGCTGTTATACCACTGCTAGTGCTATACCACTTGATTCACAGCTCCACTTCTGGCTTTTTGGTCCTTCAATGGAGATAAGAATTTCATAGATTTGCTTACCTTTGAACCACTATCCTCAGATCTCAACCCACCAAGTAACTAGGATTACAGGCATGAGCCAATGGTGTCCAGCTCTACATACACTCCTAGAGTTTATGCTGGGGTTAGAAGATAATCAAGAATCTTATAAAGGTATCTCTGTGTGAGTGAAATGCTGAGAAGCAACAATATCAAAGACAACCCAGGCAGGAAAGAATGAGACTCTTACCTCCAATTAACCACTAGAAAGCTGGAAGTGGCACTGTGGTGCCACTAGAGCAAAAGCATTGAGCTGAAGAGCTCAGGGACAGTGCCCAGGCCCAGAGTTCAAGCCCCATGACTGACAAAAAAAAAAAAAAAAAAAAAAAAAAAAACAGGCAAAGGAATTGACTCATTTCAGAAATCAACAACATTTTCATATGCATTTAATTTGCAACTGTTTGCAGATGGAAAATGGTGTGAGGAAATGAAAGAAGTAGGAGTAGGTCCAGAGGTTAAAGCTAAGGAAGAGCCATATACAAAAGTCTCTACACTGAAATATCTTTAGCACAGAATTCTCAATGCAAACAATATTTTCCTCAAACTTCTCTAGAATAGGGCAACTTTTCATATTGTAGGTCTCATACAAGACAAATGAAGTAGAAAATCAAGCCAAGGAGAATTTTACTACATCTTTCCCTATTTGAATCCCTTTTATGTTGCAACTGACATGATCTTGTATTTTAAGAATATCACAGACTCCACTCCCAAATTATTCAAGCTGGTTCAAAACTTTGGCAAAGTAGCAGGGTATAAAATTAACCCTCAAAAATCAACAGCTTTTCTGTGTGCCAACAATGAGAAAAGCGTGGCTCAAATCAGGAAAGCAACTCCATTCAAAATAGCCCCATAAAAAATAAAATACCTACGAATTAACTTAACCAAAGAAGTGAAGGACCTCTATGAGGAAAACTTTAAAAACCTAAAAAAGGAAATCAAAACAGAACTTAGAAAGTGGCAAAAAACTCCCATGCTCCTGGATGGGAAAGATCAACATTGTGAAAATGGCAATACTTCCCAAGGTTATCTACAAATTCAATATGATACCTATCAAAATTCCAACCTCATTCTTCAAGGAAATAGAAGAGGCAATCCAAAAGTTCATATGAAACAATAAAAGACCCCCGAATAGCTAAAACGATCCTAACAGAAAGAACAGTGCTGGAGGAATATCAATACCAAATTTCAAACTCTACTACAAAGCCATAGTAATCAAAACACCTTGGTACTGGCACAAGAACAGACCTCAGGACCAATGGAATAGAAAACCCAGAAATGAACCTAAAGACCTATAGCCATCTAATTGTCAATAAGGGCGCTAAAAAAATAGAATGGAAGAAAGACAGCCTCTTCAGTAAATGGTGCTGGCAAAATTGGTTAACTACTTGCAGAAAACTAAAGCTATATCCTTATATATCACCCTACACCAGAATCAACTCCAAATGGATCAAAGACCTCGGAGTCAAAGCAGACACTCTGAAAACATTACAGGATGGAATAGGAGAAACCCTAGGTCTCCTTGGCACAGGTTGAACTTTTCTTAATAGAGACCCGGAAACACAACAAATCAAAGAAAGGTTGGACAAATGGGATTGCATGAAATTGCAGAGCTTCTGCTTAGCAAAGAACATAGCTATCAAGATTAATAGAAAGCCCAAGGATTGGGAGAAGATCTTCACTAGCCATACAACAGACGGGGGTCTCATATCTAAAAGATACCTGGAACTCAAAAAATTAAATCCCCCAACAACAAACCTTCAAAGAAATAACTGCTCAATAAATAAGTGAGCTAAAGACTTAAAGAGAAACTTCTCTGAAGAGGAAAGAAGGATGTCCAATGAAGAAATGCTCAACCTCCCTTGCCATAAAAGAAATGCAAATCAAAACAACATTGAGATTCCACCTCACCCCAGTTAGAATGGCTATAATCAAGAATTCTAATAACAACAGATGCTGGAGGGGATGTGAACAGAAGGGAACTTTACTGCATTGGTGGTGGGAGTGTAAAGTTGTTCAACAACTTTGGAAAGCAGTATGGAGGTTCCTGAAAAGACTTCACATAGAACTTCCCTATGACCCAGCACTCCCACTTTTGGGCATTTACCCAAATAATCACAAACAAGACCACACTAAAGCTACCAGCACAACTATGTTTATTGCAGCATTATTTACATTAACTGAGATATGGAACCAACCCAGATGCCCCTCAGTAGATGAATGGATCAAGAAAATGTGGTATATATACCCAATGAACTTCTATGCCTCCATCAGAAAGAATGGCATTGCCCCATTTGTTAGGAAATGGAAAGACTTGGAAAAAATTATATTAAGTGAAGTGAGCCAGGCCCAAAGAAACATGGTTTCCCTTAATTGCAATAACTAGTATATGTCTGAGACAAGAAGAAATGGTCAGATAAGTTGATGTTAGGTGAAATGAACCCCAAAAGAAGGACTCAAGTGGTTTTTCTTCCTTGCTTTTGTTTCTAACATATCTATCTATCTATCTATCTATCTATCTATCTATCTATCTATCTATCTATCTATATATATATGATGATTTCTTTGTTGCTTTGTATGTCCCTCCCCCACGGTATAACCCCTGTTTTCACTGTATTTGATGTTGGTGTAATTTGTGGAGGGGAAGGGAAAAAACAAATTGTTTAAATAGGGATTCAGGTGGACCCATTGCAAAAATGAGATGTACAAGATATTATGTCGAAAAACGAACTTTACAATTTTGGCGCAGGGGAGGGGAGCAGGGGAGGATGGGAAGGGATGGGAAATGTACTGATTACCTTGCTCGTGTAATTGTAAACCCTCTGTACGGTATTTTCAGAATAAAAAAATTAAAAAAAATAAGAAAGTCAAGCCAGGTGCTGTTGTCTAATGTCTGTAATCCTAGCTATTCAAGATGCTAAAATGTGATGATCCTAGTTCAAAACTAGCCAGGAGGAAGAAGGGAAGGAAAGCCCATAAGATCTTTTTAATTTTTGTACTTTTTAATTTAATTTTATTTTAAAGGTGAGGTACAGAGGGATTACAAAGGTAATGAGTACATTTTTTTGTCAAACAGTGTTACACCTTTTCTTGTTTTCTCCCACTTTCCCTCCCTCCAACTCTCCTCACCCTTAAATTGTGCAGTCCATTTCCAACATATTGTCTTGTGAGTATCGCTGTTTCATTGGTTTACCCTTGTCCTTTGTCTCATCATTTTGTTACTCATCTTCCCTTCACCAAATCAGCTAAATGTATATACAAGACACAGGGTACCAAAATATAAAACAGTGACAACAGGGGATAAGCCAATGGAAAAGGAATGAAAAAAATATCTTTACATAGATGCTTATCTCCGACTAACCACCAAAAAGCCATAAATGGAGAAAGCCTTAAACGGAAGAGCATTAGTCTTTAGCAAAAAAGCTAAGAGATAGCAACCTGGCTCTGATTTCAAGCCCTAGTACTTACATACACATACCACATGCACACACACACACACACCAAATCAAAAAGAGTAAAATCACAGTACCCACAAACCTGGATTCCTATCCCAACTTTGCTTTGGAGCTTAACTGCATTAAACTGGAATTCTTTTTTATTTTAATTTTATTTTATTGTAAAGATGCTGCACAGAGAAGTTACAGTTATGTGAGTAAGGTAATGAGGACATTTCTTGTTGATCATTGTTAGCCCCTCCTTTGCTTTTCTCCTACTATCCATCCCTCCACCACCTCCCTCACTCCTTGCCTCCACCCCACCCTGTCCCTGAAGTTGTAAAATTATTTCCTATATGGTGCTTGTATCATTGCTGCAATGGATCATCCTGTGTCCTTGTTTCAGCATTTTGTTATTTCCCTTCCTCTCCCCTAATTAGATAATTGCATATACAAGATGCAGGGTACCAAAATCAAGTATAGTGACAATAGGGGATATACCATAAGGAGAAGAACATACAAAGGAAACAAAAAAAATCACATAGTACCTTAAAAGCAACAACAAAGAAAGACCTTTTGTGTCTACATCTTGGGGTTCATTTCACTTACCATCATGTTATATGGTCATATGAACATAGCTTAAGTGAAGTAAGCCAGACCCAAAGAAATGTAGGTCCCATGATTTCCCTCATTTGCAATAATTAGTATACCTCTAGGACAATTTTATCAGATGAGCAGAAAAGCTCAAAAGCTATGTATATATGTCCATATAAGTTTGGAATTCTTATGAATTTCTTAACTTTAAAAACATCAATTACTATGAGACTCTATTAAATAAATATAATATGACCATGCTTACATTACCTAGCAAGGATTTGAGACAAAATGTATCTTCAGGCTAGATTGTAAGTTTTTGTGCAAAGAGATTTTATATAACTCTTCCAGTATTTATAATTAGACCATGAAACTCTATAGATAGCAGGCAACTTTAATTAAAAGAACAAAAACACAGGAAGTAGAAGAGTAAGAGACTTTAGTGGCCAGTTCTGAAAGGAAAAGGAGAAATTCTTTCCTGCCTCAGTGATTAATTAGAAGTCACCCCTCATCAACAAGAAGACAGTTCATTATTGAACTAGAAGTGGTGACTCAGTCTACCACTGACAATAGGTAATTGTTATTTGAAAGTCTTATTCATTCAGAATAAACCTATATTTATATGTGTTTGATACTATTTGGCTAAGGAACAGTTCACCATGATTTCCTTTCAGTATGAAGAGGAATCATGTTGATGGAAAACCACTTGGTATGAGCTCTGACCATTACTTTCTGACTATGTGATTTTCAGATCCATTGTTGCTTTGTGCAACAACTTTGAGGAACTACTCTCTAGAGTAATGATAATGTTCTTAAATTCCTATACCCAGGTTTATTGTAGTATTAGCCTCAGAATTGTTGTCTATTATTTTATTGTGATGATTATTTTAAAATCAATCAGTCTTTCTTATGGAAATTGAACCCCTAAGATTACTTTTGTTCTTCATATTTATCATTAGTCATTCCCTTTAGAAAGCTGATGATCATAAACTATATTTAAAGTCCAACCAGTTCAATTCCTCTGAAACTGAAAAATATGAGCTCTCAAAATGCTTCTGAGTAGCACTTCTTTCTCTTTTTCTGGCACTATTTTTATTGAATTTGTTTCCTTATGACTATGTATCTTTTTCCCCTCCCAGAAACTGTCCATGCAATTGAAAATTATGGGAAATGGGAATGAGGTCAACGAGAAATTCTAATTGTGTGCTGCTATCTTCTTTCTATACTGCCTTTTATAATTCAACAATTCCAGATATTGTCTGAAGTCACTCAGACTTTGCAGTGTATATAAGCCCACCAGCAACCCAGGCCTCTCTCTTACTATTCTAATGGTTTAAAAGGTTAACCTTCAAGAACATTGTTTGTCTTTAAAACTAAGTTGCTTAAGAGCTTTCTAGAGAAAAAGCCCAACAGTGCATTATTTAGAATGTATTACAGGAAAATAAAATGTTGAAGTCCACGGACTGAAAATGATCTTCACACTCACACATAAAATGAAATCTGATCAGTTTATAGCCCCACATGGACAGAACTCCCAAATTAGGCACTTCCAAATTCAGCACAGCAAATACTGCCAGCCACCAAAGGGATTGGAGAAATCAAAGCTCCTCTAAATCTTACTTCCATGACATATGAAAGATTCAGCAGAGTGGAGGTCAAAGAGTTTGAGGGAGGGGTAGTGAAGGTATAAAGGAAAAGTAAAATAGCTTTTCTTTATATAGTATGAAGGAATAGAACCTAATTATTCTTTTATGCAGAAAATCCCTTTGGCTGTACACATGAATAAGAGCACTCAAGGCAGTAACATTTTTCTTATAATTAGAAGAAATTATGATGTCTCTCTTGAAAGGCAAAATTTCCCTTATCATGAAAAACAGTGTTCTTTATCATCCTTACTTTTTTATTAGAGCCTTCAAAATGAGGTTTTCTTGAGCCTCTTGAAATAAATCCATTCCACTTTGAACTGCCGGAACTAACTATTAAAATGCGGCCTGATTCATCCTGAGAAATGGCCACATGCTCACTTGCCTGGGATAATAATGACTGTTAGGTGAATTATAAAGAGCACTGAATTCCTTTATCCTACAACCTGAACTGGCCCAAGATGGAAAACCCTTTTTAGTAGGCTGACATGTCTCATCTTCACATTCATTTATTTATGTTTTCAACAAGTGTTCACTAAGTGACACATACACAAAGCATTGGGGAAAGGGCTGAATTTGCTCGGAGCAAATAGCAACCAAGAAAAGCAAAGCACCACACAGAAGACATGATAATAAAGGAATAAAGGAATTTTTCTTGATAAAATTTGAAAACATTTAGAAGGTTAACAATGCCTTTTATTTCCATGTCAATTCTGCATAGGGCACAGACTGCACAGCTCTGAGTTGTTACTGGCAACTAATGAAAATATTGACAATCAGCATGCAAAAATCATAGCAGTACAGTAGCTGCTTTCTGCTTACTGGACTTTACTGAATTCTGGGAGAAAAAGTCCTAGGGAGCTTTCCATAGAATCTGGTTTAGAGGTCTGGATTACAAGAGTTGGGGGAACTGGTGCCACTCACTTCTCCGTGAGTACTTAATATGTACAAGTCTCCCCGGGAATCCCTTCTCCCACTCATTTTCCTCCTGTGTCTCCTAACATTTTTCTTTTATTTTTCAGTCTATATTTTTAACAAAGATTTTCTAGCATGGTTTTAAAAGTGATGAATGAAAACTTTCTAGCCATTATTCATAGATATTTCTAAAAACAAAAATATATCTAATGATATTTAGATAATAGTTCTTTTTACCAATTATTGACTGTGTGAATAACAATCTGAAAAGCTCACAATGTGTGAAATAAATTATTACTGTTCACTATAATTTTTCAACGTTTTTCCATACTTTTATTACCATCGATTAATTTACAAGGAGTTTCATTGTGATATGTCTATATATGCCTATAATATACCTCAATCAGACTCACCTCCTTCAGCACTCTTTATCCATGTTCTTTCCAGCCCTTTCCAAACCAACCTCAGCAAGCTTCCTTGCTATATTTTCACACATGTACATAAAGTACGTTGTCTGTATTCCCTTCCTTCACCTACTCCATTGGTATCTCTTCCTCCTACTAGGACACACACACCATATAAAACCTGTTTCATATTCCTGTAATCTATTTTAAGTATATATTCTTTTGTTTCTCTTACTTTTTAAGAAATTCTACTACTGTGTTTCATAAGCCTGAGGTACCATCAGCTGTGTACATATGACCATATAAGACGATGCTAAGAGAAATGAACTCCAAGACATGGACACAAGGTATTTTACTTCGTTGTTGTTGTTTTTAATGTACCATGTGATTTTTTGTTTTTTTTGTATGTTCTTCCCCTTATGGTATATCCTCCATTGCCACTGTATTTGATTTTGGAACCATGGTATTGTATATATGTTTATTAGAATTAGGGAAGAGAAAGGGAATGACAGAATGTTGAGACAAAGGACAAGGGGGAACCAATGCAACAGCGATGTACACATGACAATATGTTGGAAATGATCTGTGCAACTTTGGGGGAGAAGATTGGGGGGAGTGAAAGTAGGAGAAAAATGAGGGAAGGGGTAACGAATTTGATAGGAAATGTACTTATTCCCTTACTTATGTAACTGTAACCTCTCTATACATCACCTTGACAATAAAAAAAAAGATCTGGAAAGAGGAAGAGGGAAATAAACTTCAAATCCTTCTAGTGGGCATACTTCTGTTTATCCTCAGCATTTTAATATTTGCTTTAAATTGTAATTACCTATCATTAACATTCTGCCTCCTACTAGATAGTAGGCTGCAGGAAGAGGCAATATTCTGTGCTATTCTACTTTTAACCATTCAATCGCCACAGAGATGTTTGGTAGAGAATTTATAAGGGAGGAAGTGATGTTTCATAGGTTCCAACTTCTATTTTTCAATAGATTACATTTACTGTATTTAAACTCAAATCTTAACAGAGCCATACCTATGTAGAAGACTCTGATCTACCCACTCCAGAAAAAATAAATGGAAATGAGCAAAGATTCTATCTTCAGAAAAATAAAATGAATGCAAATCAACTGTAATCAAAGCAAAAGCTTAACTTTTTAAGAGCAGCAGTGAGTGCAAAGAGTTAGAAAGCTACCATCCACAGGCCTGAGAATTATATCATGAACCTCACTTCACTTTCCTGTTTATATAATTATTGACAAGCATACAAAAGACAATACTGACAATCAACATCAGAAAGATTAGACACCTGACCAGGGCACCACACCCTCATGTACATTAGCTGTAAATATCTAAAGTGAAAATTATACCTCAGAATGATGAATGAAGCAAAACTGGCTGAGGGGCAGCCAAAGGGTTGGGGAGGGCATTATTTATAACCAGCCTGCAAGGGTGGGTAAGGCATCATCAAAGAAAGATGTATAGTATAGTAAATGGTGAGGTAAGGGCTGGACATCCACACAACCTCCAAAGTACAGAAAGGAGAGCTAGGGAAAGGTTCACTACTTTGAATTGTTAGTTTGAGCAAGGAGACTAGAGTAGAATACTGATTATTAGACAGGATCCCATTGAAGTGGGCAATCTTAGAGGGTAAAATATCATGGAACATCAAGATGCATCTATTTCAGTTACACTCACTCTGGAAACATCTCTGGTTGCAAGTGGAAAGAAGACCCAGATACATGTTTATGTAAGGAAAACATGTGACTCAATTCTCTCATGTCTCTGGTGTTCTTGATAAATCGGAATGAAATACAATATAAAATGATGACATGATGAAAAATGTTCAATAATCATTATTTAACAGGCTATTGAGCTTTACAAAATACCCTGTACATTAGTCATAGAAAATAATAATGCATAACCTTCACTGATATTTCCACATTAGCCCACAATATGAGCCTTTCACCCCCTCAGCAACCATCCCAGGAAGAAACCTGATGCATATACATGGAAATTATGTTGAAAAATTATTTTTTGCAAGTTGTATTCTATGTAAAGTGTCTACGCATGTATTGTGTAATTAGGAAAACAAGCACATTTTAAGAATATACAGTACATCATCCCCACCTACTTATACCTGTATCATATATTTATTCAAAACTTGCATACTTGGTCACAAATTGTGGGTCAGACCTTAAACAAGGGTTAGAGGAATATGAAGATGACTGAGACAGTATTGTTGCTCATGAAGATTTGTCATTTAGGATGTGAGAAAGAAAATAAACAATTTAAGAGGTCTTACTACTAAGGACCCATTAATTCCCTCTTTCAAATACTGTCATTCATAACAGTGAAAATAAGCAATCACCATTTTGACAATCATATGAACTAACAGAGCAATTTTTAGACAGAGTATATATTTAATCAGTTAATTTTTTATTTAAAACCTTCATTAATATTATAGTAAGAAATAGCAACAATATTTTAAAATTATAAGGTAAACTTTGGGCGTAGCAGATAAAAGCAATTTGATAAAAAAAAAACTAGATAAATGTTTTAATAAACAATCAAGAGAAATGTATCTAGAGAAGTGACATAAGAGTTACTTGTCTGTTAATTGATACCATAATTAAACATAAACATGATTAAATTGCAGCAATATTTTTAAAGCTTTTCTAAAACTCTTTTTTTTTTTTTTTTTTGGGTCCGGTCATGGGGCCTGAACTCTGGGCCTGGGCGCTGTCCCTCAGCTCTTCAGCTCAAGGCTAGCACTCTACCACTTGATCCACAGTGCCACTTCTGGCTTTTTCTTTTTGCTTATGTGGTGCTGAGGAATCGAACCCAGGGCCTTGAGCATGCAAGGCAAGTGCTCTACCACTGAGCCACCTTCCCAGCCCTCTAAAACTCTTTTACAGTAATTTAAAAGAAATTCAGCCTTTTGTTGGTCTAATAATGCATTTTCAGATTTAGGACAAAGATGTATAGAAAGTCACTTTGGTCATTCTTCTCCTCCGAACTGCCAAAAATCTTTAGAATCACTAAATAATCATTTTTTTTATCTTTTCTTGCTAATTTTCATAGACTAAATTTTCTATGTAACCGTGTGTGTGTGTGTGTGTGTGTGTGTGTGTGTGTGTGTGAGTGTGTGTGTGTGTGTGTGTGATAGAGAGAGAGAGAGAGAGAGAGAGAGACTAATTATTTTGTTCAAAGTCCCCCTCAGCTCTGATACCAAATGAATGTAATTTAACCCATTAGATTTTTCTGTCATAATTTCAGTGCAGGTAAAAGTTATATCTGAGATTTCAGTTATTTCTTGCTATCAATTTACATCCATGACTTAGGGGTTCCAACAAAGGATATTTATCGTTTGACCTTTTGGATGAATGGCTGGATCATAAGGAGTTAACATAGTTTAAGACTTGAAAGAGAAAAATATACCCAGCAAAAAAGGCTTACAGCTAAATAATGAGTGCCAGCGTTGAGACTGCTCTTTCTTGCTTTAGTGCTAGAGATGCATTATTCACAACTGCCAATCAGCTAATCTGAAAGGAATTTGTTTTTTACTAAATTTCCCCTTTACTTCTCCCACCCTACTGGTCTAGTGTACATTCCCTCCAGCTAGGAGGGTTTAGAAATAGTTCCTAACACAGACAACGAATGCCAGTCTGTGAATCGAAGGGCAGCAGACACTGTGGAAAGAAAGGGATTCAGCTCACCCCCATTTTCTTTTCACATTTAGCCTTTGCTACTGCAGTACTGAAAAGCTCGGGCTCTTGCAAGAGAAGAAATTGCCTGTCAATTTCTGAAACCTCAACACTGACCTGTTACTAAAGATTCAGTGTGCAGAACTGGTTGCAGGCTTTTGAGATATTTTTAGTGGACCAAAAGCATACACAAACAACTTTCTCACTGTAGGAGATGAATTTAAACAAATGAGAGACCATGACCACTGTTGCCTAAGCAAAGCTCTATTGCGTGTGAGGTAAGGAATTAGACATCATGATTCATAGTTGAAAACAACGAGCCCCAAAGATGAAGCTAAGATCCTTGTTACACAAGTATCCTTACATTGGCATTTTGAATATCCTTATATATGCTTGCTATGTTATTATGCAAAATGATGTGTGCTGCTAGATTAAAAATTGCTGCTAGATAGAAAATGCTACTAGCTACCAGATAGAAAAATAGATATATGTATAAATAATTGGAGATGTATTTTATAACCAAGTGAAGAGTAGTATCTTAGAAAATTTGATTAATGCCCCAGGGTACTTTTTTTTCCACTTGGTATATTCATGAAGCACAAGTTAAGAATGTTGGAATTTACTAAGGTCTACTGGGGAGTAATTATCACTCAATGTGCTAGCAGTGAAAAATCAGAGATTGTTGCCAGCTTTCCCCACTTCTCAGGCGATACTAAACAGTTTCCCAGATTGAGACAAATGCCCTTTTCTAATTTTTTGCACTAATTCACCAAGTTGCAAAGCAGAAATGGCTTTGGGTTCAGTTGCAGGTATTTCTATCCATAAAACAAACATAGATATGAGAGCTCTTCATTCTAAATCAGAAATACAAGCTTCAGGCAAGGCACATGGCTGGAGGATTTCAAGCTGGCATACTCACCGGTAGATAAGGTGTGTAACTTGGGCCTGAGATGATTTTCTTTCTACTATTTGCTCCTGAGGGAAATGTACAGATACATACATTCAGATTGCTGGAGGATGGCTACAGTTTCTGGTCAGCATGACTACCTTATATCCTTCTGTAGTCCGTACTAGTACAAGAAAACACTGGGGGATCGTCACAAACCCTGACACTCCTGTCAGTCAGCAGTGACTGGCTCAGGATCTTACTTCTCAACAGATTTTCCCCCTAACCCAACATTTATCTTCACTGCTTTCCTGCCACATCCAGCCTAGCTCACACACAGACACAAATAAGCTTCTGCCTTCTTGCTGCTGCAGTAAACTCCATTTGACTCCATAGCATGTCCTTCTATCAGTGACTGAGAAAGCAGGATCACTCGGCAGTGAGTGCCAATGTAGACAGTGTGTCAGCCATCCATCCTACTAAGGTACCCTTCATCCTAAAGATAACCAAGTTACCATGCAGCCCTGAGAAATGGAGCAAAGGGCAAAGCAAGTGTAGCATCTAGCTGTTCAAATAAGGAAAAAAATTGAGCCTCTCAACATATCCAATCACTCCTAAAAAGGTATCATTTATTTATTTATTAAACACAACCATTGAGAAAATCCAATATATACATCATTTCATCCTCCCCAAATGTGACCCCCCCACCACCACCTTGACATGCATGCGGGAGGCTTATAGAGTGTTAATGAAATGTGGTTTTGAGAGACACAAACTATATTGATATAACCTATTGATGGTGTACACATGTCTATAAATTCAATACCTAGGGAGGTAGCTTCTGAGAGACAAAAGGGAGAATGGGGAAAGGGAGAGAAAGGCAGAGCAAGCCACAGATAAAGGAAGAGAGTGAGAGAGAGTGCAACCACACAAGAGCAAGAAGGAGCTGTGTAAAAAATAAATAAATAAATCCTGAGACTCACTGCAGTGCAGTTTTACATACAGGCCTGTAGGAGCAAACGGAATGTTATTAGACCATAAAAGCACATCAGGCTGATTTATGGTTTCTGATCAAGGTTTCTGTGAAAATTACTCTGTATCACCGGCTCAAGGTGACTGCTACCATTAATGTGTGGAAAATAAATGAGATGGGGAGGCTGATAGCAGGAAGGAGAGAAGCACCGAGGCGGTTTCTACAGCACAGGTTCCCCATTTTGTTTTACAGTGCAGAGAAGCCTGTCATCAAAATGATTGCTCTGGGGCAGGAAAGGAATTCTTGGTAATTAGATCGTATGGCATGTAGCTGGTGCTTTCTTATATCGAATGTATCAGGATATTGGGATGAACGCCTGCTTTCTGCAAAGCATCTCGTGTGTGTGTGTGTGTGTGTGTGTGTGTGTGCTCATATTCCAATACAGTAGCCTAAATTTAGAGGGGACAATAATATATCGTAAACTGTTTCTCCTGACTCGATTTTTTTTAAACATTCAGTCTCCTCTCCTATTTTTCTGACACTTTTTCCTCTAAATAATCTTTCATACTTGAGACTTTTCAAGAGATCTGATATGTGGAAATATTTTACAGAATATTTAATTGCCATAACATGATCTCTGTGACCTTTCCATCCCTGCCTGTTTATAATTCATAACCAAAGCATTTCATAGATGGAATGCTGTGCTCTGGGCTTAGATGTAAACAAACATCATACATCACAAGATTTTCAAGTAAGATATTTGTTGCAAAAGGTTTAAAAGCTGTTTTCTTGAAAGATTTCTGCTCCTTCCTTTGATGCAACTGATGCTACTTGGTGTTTCCAAATCAAGGAAGAGTTGAAGATTCTAATCTTTTGCTGTATTTTGACTATAAATGCTGGTAGGAACCCCAGCATTTGAAATGCTCAAGATGAAACTGAGTAAATTAAAAGATTTTCAAAACTGTTTATTGTATCTCTTTCCCTGCCTGTTAAAACCTGCCCTCTGGTGCTTCTGGTTAGCAGTCCACATCTGGAACACATTGGTGTCTGTTCGCAGCTGGCTTTGGCTGAGGTGAGGGCTCTTAGGAAACACAGCTCCAAGGAAACCCACAGGAAGCAGAGCACTCGGTGCCTCTAGCCAAGAAAGAACGAGGCTTGTGTTTCTCTCACCCTGTCGTGTTAAACAAATTGTTCATTTCAGTGGCACATCCTATTTCAGCTGCTCATCTTTGTGTTACTGTGGCTGGACTGAGACTTTGATCCTCCATCCACCTGCATACATGCAATTTCTGGAATATTGGTCAGAATAAATATCTAATAAATATGCACATTGCCAAAGATTCTATTTCAAAAGCTCAAATGTAGTCACAACCCTATTTCAAATATACAGGTTACAAAGGTTCATTTAGACAAGGTAGTCTATAGTTAATGCTCTATTCCAAATACACTGACTAAGAAAGCCTAATTTGGTCAAGAAGTTAATATATCCATACAGCACACAAATTCAGCAATACATTTCATTTACATTATTTCATTCAATCTCCATGACAGGAATCATTAGACAGCTATGATTTTTATACAAAGATTGAAATGTGAGCTCAAAGTAGCAAGGCATTTTGGACTTTCTTCATTGCATTCACAGTAATCAAGCCAGTTCTTATTTTTCTTACCTTTATCTAGGGTACTATTACCTTTTTAGCAGAGATGTAATTACCTAAATTTATAGAGAAAAATAGATCACCATACTATTTTTCTGACTCTATTACTTTTTAATAATATTAAAAAGTTTTGGGAGAGACAGGCTCCTTTGTAGTGGCACTGATATGAACAACAGACAATAAGCAATATTCTTATCCTTTCTATCTTCCTTGCTTTGTTTGACTTCGCAGAGTCAGACTTTTCTGTAGCATCTCTTAGCACTATGTTTACTTTTTCAGATCTCCCTCATGAACCATGATTTTCAGGGATGAATAGATAGCCATACCAATACCCTGGAGCCAAAGGGACTACCTTCACCAATATTTAGTCTTCCTTCTCTAATACATTCCTTCATGGAACATCTTGTTGGAAAAAGAAACTTCTAAGTCAAAGAAAAGCTGTATATGAAATGACGACAGCATATATAAAATGACCGTTGCTCTTTGCGATTAAAATTTAGCTCAGAATGATCATTAAGCTACTCAATGAGAAGAATGTCTGGTGCTTCCAGAGGGATGTGTGCTAAAGCAGAGTATTAGCAGAGAAGCAATTGCCTGACAGCTAGGACACAGGTGACAGGTCCAATATGTTGCCACTCGGTAAGGCATTTCTCTACTTGTGCAGTTTCATTTACCTTATCAATGCTACATTTTACAGCAAAGGATCTTTAATTTGCTGAGCTTTTTTGTACTGCTTCAAAGCTTTAAACACATAAATACAAAAATAAATAAACAAAACCAGAAAACAGTAAACATAATAATAGTAATAGGAAACATGAAAGATAGTCATTTAGTATATAGAATTCAGCTATCCATGAAAATAAGTTGAGGGGAGAGGCACTTTGTTGCATTTAAGAAATGAATGATTTCCTTGAGAAATAGGTGGTTGGTTTCTTACAGATTTTCTTTACATTCCAAAAAAAATCAGTGTCAGTCATCTGTCCTCTTGATGGCCTTGGTGTGATTTATTGGATCCCCATAGTCCGTTTCTGCTAGGAAATTCTATTC
Organism: Dipodomys spectabilis; assembly: GCF_019054845.1. Classification (NCBI taxonomy): domain Eukaryota; kingdom Metazoa; phylum Chordata; class Mammalia; order Rodentia; family Heteromyidae; genus Dipodomys; species Dipodomys spectabilis. Next base: position 1,178,943 of record NW_024870774.1, read on the forward strand.
GTGTTTCAGGAACTACTCTAAAGTTGGTAGAGAATTCCGTGTTCTGGATATGATGATTCTCTCATTTTTATCTTCCCTGACCAGTGCTTCAACCTCTCCAACTCCATGTTCCTTTCCTATGCAACTTTCACTCACATAGAAAATGTTTCCCTATTCCATTTTCTTTTTCTGTATAATTTTCAGTCACATAGAAAACATGTGGGAAGGCTTCAGAGTATGACTGCCTTGGCTGACAAAGGAAGGGACGAAGTGTCGTGCAAACATCTGAGTGGTTTCCTAGTCATTGTCACCCAGCAAATAACTTTTCTGATGTCTGCCAAGAACTCTGCATTGCTCAGTGGAGACTGGAATCAATCACTTTTGCTAAAACAATATACACAGAGTATCTCATTTCCTACCAAATGCTCTGTCTTAGTTTAGGTGCTATGGCGAATCGCCATAGACTGGGTGGCATGTAAACAACAGGTGCTCAGGACCAGGGTGTGGATGATCCAGGTCAAGTGAAAGCTCTCTCCTTACATGGCAGAAGTACAACCTAGCTGTATGCCTCTTGTACAGGTATGAATCTAATTCATGAGGCCGTTCCCCTTCTGAGCTAGTTACTTCTCAAATGTCCCAACTTTAAATACCTTCACACAGGGAATTAGATTTCAATATGTGAACCTTGAGAGAAATACACATTGATCATAATGGACACTAAACTTCCTGTTTGGCAGAGAAGACTTCCTAGGAAGCCTAATAGCAAGTATGTATGAACTTTAGGGGAGCAAAACTGCAGCTATCCACTCTTCCTGTTTCTGAGACAAGCAGCAAACCATTTAAATCTCCAGTTTTCGTAATGTACCAAAAAGACATCCGAAATCCTGCCTTTTCTTTCAGATAAATATCCAGAAGCCAAATGACATTCTTTCTCTCCTTTTACAAAGGAAACACATCATGGAAGGAAATACAAATTTAGAACGGTGGATGGAAACAATTTGCTTCTGAGACCTATAGTCCAAATTCTCAGGCCCATACATTTCTTCAAAGAATAACTGTTAAACAATGGCCTACATTTCATCAGTTTTGCTGTGAAAGTACCCAGCAATTTTTTTAAGTACTGTAATTTTGAAAATTTCCATTTATTCCAGAGACATCATCTAGTGACCAGTCAGACAAAAGAAATAAGAAAAATGACAAAGCCCTTCAAACAAGATGAGAATTATTCCAAGCTTTATATTATAAACACAATTTATCACAAGAAAGATTTTATTTTCCTGTGTTCCTCACTCCATTTAGTAAACCCTTACAGAAAACTTTCCAGCCATTTGTCTCTCATGCATGCAAGAAAACCTAACTCTTTCACAGAGCATGAAGATACAGTGCCACCATTAACCATTTGGAAGACATTATAGGGTAGGCCTATTTTGAATATGCATAGTGCTTTTAAATATTTATTTTGATTAAGTAGTTGTACAAAGGGGTTTAAATTCTAGAATTCAGGTTATGAGTAAAATGCATCTTGATCAATAGTGTTTTGACAAAGAAATTCTACTTTTAGTTCCGTCCTTTGCCAGCAGAATTTAAGTTTAGAGTTGTGTTTCTTTCCTTCAGGAAGAAAACATATTTTTCATTAATTAACTGGTTATGCAATTTTAACAAAATCTGTTAAACAAACAGGGTGAGATATAATGGAGAAAATATAATGGAGAAAATAACACAGAAGTGATCTGGTACTGATAAATTATCTTGGACAAAAGCAACAGGAGATAAGCCTTCACTGTCAATCTAGAAGCAGACTGGACCTGACTCAGTGAAGAGAGGGAAAGGGCTCTTGTGCTGAGGGGAGAACAAGCAGTTTGCTTATGCTTACTTTACCAGTATGACTTATAGGAAGTATGACATCTCTCTAAATGGTACTGGCGGGACATCCAGAAGCTATCTGAGGACCAAGTTAATACAGCAAATCAGCTACCTACCACTTGTACCAAAGTGTCAAGATGGTTATCCTTTGATTATTTCTGGAGAAGATTTCCATTTATTTCCAGACATTATTTTCAAAGGTAATTCAGCTGTACAAGTCTAAAACTACAGTAAGTCTACTAGACTTACCCTCCATGAGCCCCAGCCCTGACCACTTACACCCCTATGACTGTTACCATCTGAGGCTTAGAGCTTACATAAGCTCTTTGTCTCTTCTGGCATACCAGAAGATATGGAACGGACAATAACAATGAATCAGTATGCATCCATTTGAGCTAAGATGGTATCACCTTCACCCATGCAAGCAAAATTCTTACATTCTACAAAAAGTCTGCCCAGGTCCTGGTTGTATTTGAGTACCAAGAATACATTGTGCCCTAGAGGGCACATCAGAAGCTCACTGTAGCATTGGATGGAATCATATAACATTGTAAATGTTCAACCATATTTGGATTGTTAAAATGACAAACATATTTTGTAAGTCTAGCACAGTAGACTAGTGGGAGATTTTTGAAAGCCATTAAAGAGGTGAACAGAATTTCCGTGTAAGACTTGGAAAAGATATTCTGGTAGGGAAGAAGATACTGGAGAAAATTATAAGGAAACTGAATTTTCTTAGCAAACACATTACTTTTGTTGATTAAAGGTTTAGTTGGAATAATCTCATCTTCTTCCTTAATCATACAAGTCATTGTCATTGATCTTAATCATCTTTCTATGTACATCCCCATCTCCACAATAACTTTATCAGAATCCTAGATTTCCAAATACATCCTCTTACACAGATAGCTCATGCATATAGATTCATATTCCTTCAGGCTTTTTAAAAATGATTTTAACATTAGGCTTTATACTTCCCATACCCAACTCTCTAGTTTCTCTCTTTATTTGAGCAAAAAGAGGTTCAATCCAAGTCCACATTTCAGAGCTCTCAAATTCAACTTTTTCTGAGCTAAGTATCTCTGAGTAGAACTATGTTCTAATTAGTTACACAGTTCCACTTCTAGCTGCGCAAGTGTGGGACTTTAAGTCACTTGTAATTTCTCCTTCATTATCTCCTGGACTCTGCTACAGATTCCTAAATCACCCTTCCTAACACAAACCTCTCAATTATTTTCTTAATTCAGCAACAGAATTTTTCATGTGCCACTTTCATTACTAGTGGCTGCTTTTCAATCTTTTCTTTTCTTTGCATGCTCTAGCAGATTAGTCTCTTATTTTGCCTTCTGCTTAGATTTCTATATTACCTCCCCACTCTCATTATTATCAAACTGCCCCCTGTAGGTCTTCACTATTGCTGAACCTACACTTCTTATATTTTTATATTTCACAGATCTGGCTCAAAAATGATTCCTTACCAAACAAAATGGGGGTGGGGGGGGTGGGGAAGAAGGAAGAACAAATGAGAACTGGTTTGAAATTGGCAAGTATATATAGAGTCAGCCAAGGATCCAAGCTATAGGCAAAATCACAGTTTCCAAGGACAATTGTGTCTCCAATGGATAAAAATGGGATGACCCTCTCTAGGAGTCATGGAGTGTGATCGATGTAATGCTCTGCTGGGCTTATAGGTACAGACACTGAGTCTGTTTCAACACTGTGCTTTCTATTTATACTGGTAAGAATAAGCCAGGTTATGTTGCCAGGGACAAAGTTAAGTAGGTCAAATCTTTCAGAATGAAGAAAATAATTTAGAGACTGATAATCCTGTTATTTTTCTGCTCAAAAAACACTAAATGGACTTTCATTGTCTTTAATTTTCGAATGAATTCTTCCTGTGTTTACCTACCTTTCTAATCTTGCCTTTCTACAACGCCTCTGCATATACCTACTAATCCATCCAACCTTAAAAATGACTACGCTTTTCCACTTCATGCTTTGTGGTTTCCTCTCCCTGAGGTGCTCCTTGCTTCATCAGACTACTCGAAGTACTATCTACCATTCAAGTGCTGGCTCAGATCCCTATTCTTCCCCAAAGCAATTTTCACTCAAGTAGATACAATGAATTACATTATCTTCAGAACTGTGTATTTCTTACATGGCCTGCTTTACCCTAACCAAATACCAAGAATCTAACTAAATACCTTTATACAGTATCTAGAAAAAGTATATGGATTTCATCTTGTACTCTACACTATGGATATTTCATACACATCTAGTCCTTCCTGTAAAATTATGCATTATTTTTTAGGAAAGTTCATGAAGTAATTCATCCCCTCTGTAGTTTACTAAAATGTCTGTACAAAATAGGGCTTAATCAAGATATATCTAACATTAAATTATTTCACTGTGTAAACAAGCTTCATCACAAACTTTGTTGGGGTGTTTTACAATGAATATAAGTGAATGGCTTGCATTCATCTTAATACCTTAAAACTACACTGCCAAAGAAAGTTTTGATTTTTCAAAGAGCTCCCAAACCTTAACATTTCTGAGAGTCACTAGCTACTGACCTGTGTCCATGAATTGATCTTGATGACCAATGAGTACAACTGCTTCGCAGTGGGATTATATATCCCAGTCTCACAAGCCTAGCAAGAAACCTCTCAAGCTGGTATTCTGCTGTCCACTCTATGGTTACCAGTGCTGTCACAGGAGAATCAGAAATCCTCATAATTACTTTTGGATGTTGGAAATAAGAACTCCTGTCTGCATTACGCTTAACCAATGGAAGAGGAGGTATGGGTGAGAGTGAGACCTTGAATTAGGTCACTGGAAAGTTTCTTCATAATAACTTTTTCCTTCTCCATCACAGCTAATAAAGTATAGCCTTGCCAGCCCAGGCTCTGTTTGTGCCATAATATTTTATATAATCTGACTTCCTGACACCATAGCTCCTATGACCATTTGAAATGAAGAATTTCTATTTCCTCCATCTATTAGCTAGATCATTATAGGGTAGCTATTGCCTGGGCTAAGGTGTTATGGTGAAGAACTGTGTGTTTGGTTACTTTCTTGTTTTTGCCTTTTTAACTTTGTTGGTAATACTGGGATTTGAGCTCAAGGCTCTTGTACTTGCTTGACTAGCACTCCACCACTGGAGCCATGTCTCCAGCCTTGAGTTTTGCCAGTTATTTTGATAATGGAATTTCACATCCATTTTTTTTTCTGGGGCTGGTCTCAAACATTAATCCTCTGTATCTCACCTTCTTGAGAAGCTATGATTACAAGAATGAGCCACTAGTGCTCAGTGTGATTGCTCTTTCTTATATATATTCCCTTAGAATATGTTCTGCCTGTAGCAACAATGAATGAGCTCAATTTATTTCTTTAAACTCACATGTTTATGTAATATAAAGTATCCCAACTGTGTTCTCCCTCCTCTTTGCTGGGTTTGTGGGTGGAGATAAGTTCTGGCTTTAGCCATTTAATGCTATACTATAATTGATGCTCTTTTTGTCTTTGGCTTACTTTGTCTGGCTTATAATTTCAGTCTTCTTTTATCATGAAATCTCTCTCAAGGGTCCTATTTCCTTTCCTGACAAAGTCTCCATTAAAGTCACAGCAGTCCATTTAATGTGTGAATATACCCTTGAACTTCACTGGTGGTCAGGATCAAGTCTTTTATTTTATCCCATGAGACCTTTAATCCTAATATAAATTAGTGAATGCAAGTGACCTGGGGATGGATCTGTGCACATTATCTTGAGCATATAAGACATTAGTAATCACTGTATATCATGAACTATTTAAAGTCTCCTTAATTCCCTGGAGAAGACAAAGGACCTTGAAAATTTGATCATTACTATACTTAGCTATTCAGCAGAGTTCTAACTAATGCATGTGTATAAATAACCTACTTAAGGTTGGGGAAAAAGCCACTAAAATCAGACACAATGGTACAGGGCATCAACAAAAGGCTAACAATAGGCCAGACTGGGAACTCCTGTTATTCAAAGGCAAATAGTAAAAAATAAATCATGACAACCATTTAGTCAAAATGTATTAGTCACGAACAGGAACAAGAAAAAGTATAACCCCATGATACAGATAATAGCTGATCAATAGGAAATGACATGGGCATGACACATATATTATAATTATAATTTAATATGGTTATTTTAACTTTGTTCCATATGTTTAGAAAGTCAAGTAGACATAGGAGAGTTATTTTATGAAGAGTTAGAAGGAACTAGTTCTAATAATTTTTAGTACAGAAGAGTAATAAGGGAGTAGAGCAATCCATGATATATTTCAAAATAAATTGAAGAATTATGGTTTCCCAACATATGGAAGTAATATATGCTTGAAGACAGAGAAACACTAATTACTCTGATTTATTGCTACATGTAACATTCATGTATATACTATACATACATTTATGTGTGTGAATATAGAAATTAAAAAATTTACAAAGAAATCAGAAACTGGTGGCTCATGGCTACTCTGGAGACTGAGATCTGAGGATCATAGTTCAAAACCAGCCAGGATATGAAATGCCATAAGATTCTTACTCTCAATTTAACTGGACCTATGGCTTAAGTGATAGAGTACTAACTTTGAGTGGAAAAACTAAAAGGACAGTGCCTAGGCCCTGAGTTCAAGTCCCAGGACTCAGCACATGTATGCACGCATGCGCACACATGCGCATGCACGTGCGTGCCAAACACACACACACACACACACACAAACATCTATAAACCAAACTTTTATAATGAAAACTAAAATCTGAGATTAAAATTACACTGGATGAGTTTAATAAAAAATATTGTTGAAGGAAAGATTGATACTTTTGAACACATAGCAGTAGAATTTATTCAAAACAGAAAAAAAATGAACAACGAGCTATAGGAGAACTTCAAGTACTTCGTAATATATGAGTCACTGACTTGCCAAAAGGGAGGGTCAGAAAAATATTTGAATAGGAATGGAAGAATGTTTCACAAATTTGACAAAACATAAGTCCATCAATCCTTAATGAACCCATAAAGTGTAATGAATCTCCAACTTAAGAAATGTGAAGAAAACTCAACCAAAACATAACATAATCAAATTGTTCAAGACCAGTATTTACCAAAAACCTTAAAAGTAGGAGCATGGAGTTGGGGGAGAGAAAGACATTCAGAAAGAGAAACATAGGTATATAAGATAGTAATAGATTACTGTTAGAAAAAGTACAAGTAGGGAAACAGTATGGCCACACCTTAAAAGTACTAATAATCTTGTGCCAAATGTGAAATTGTATAATATTATTTCATCATCTAAAGACATGTACTATAAGCCATAGAGTTATTATTAGAATAACTAAACAAGTATTGTTATGGCTAAAAACCTATGAAAAGAGATAAGACAGAATTTTAAATACTCAAGTATTGCAAAAGAAGACAAAGCATGCAGAACGGATAGCACAAACTTAAATAGTAAAATTGAGTTAAACCTAGCTATACCAATATGAAATCATTGGCTTATTTTTGCCTGAACAATGAGCAATCAATATCCAATCCAAATGCAGAGATGATCATCTTTAAATTTTTGAACAAGATGATATCTCATTGTGATTTTGATTTGAAGTTTCCTAATGGCTAGTGCTACTGGGCATTTTTTCCATATATTTGTTGCTCATTTGTATTTCTTCTTTGGAAAAATGTATATTCAGATCATCAGCCCATTTTTGATTGGGTTATTTGGTTTCTGTTAAGTCTTTTGAGTTCCTTGCATATTCTTGTTAATAATTTTTTATCAGAATAGTTTGCAGATGTTGTCTCCCATTCTGTTTACTGTCTCTTCACTCTTGAGTGTTTCCTTTGTGTTTAGAGCACATACATTCACATACAATTTTAGATTCAATCTGAATCTAAAATACTAATTATAGAGACAGGGGAGGGTGTAAATACAGGTAAGGTAAGTTGGATAAGGAACATAGGACACACAAAATAGTGTGGTGTGCTGTGTATTTTACTTTTATTCATATGATATGTACCATATCACATTATTATTTATGTACATCACATATTATCTTTTATCTATAACACAGTTCACTGATTATAGTTCACAGGAATCTGTTACATATTTTATTTTAATCTAGAAGAGAGGACCTCAAAGGCATTGAACATAATGGAATTATAAAAAGAAGGAAACACTAATTTCCCTGACTTGATTAGTACTGATGTCAATATTCAAGTATTGCTATTTGAGTGTATTGAAGGACTGCACCGTATCCCATCAACATGTATAACTATTATATACTAATACCAAAAATTTTAAAAAGGAAGACAAGGCAGCATGAGGCACACATCTGTAATCCCAGCACTCATGACGTAGGAGACTCTGACATAGGAGAATCATATTTTAGGCCAGCAAAAACTGTTCAGTAAGACTCTCTAACAAAAAGCAAAATAACAACAATTAAGGGAATAAATGGGGTTAAGATAGTTTGGGGGAGAATGGTAGTAGGGATGACATTGATCAAGATTCATAATATTCATCAAATGGCATGTTGATTTGAAACTTCTTTGTAAGAAAAGTTTTAATGAGAAGCATAGAAGATTCAGCTCTCTATTGTCTGAAAGAACTACATGCAAATTATAAAGAAATGGGGCTGGGAAGGTGGCTCAGTGGTAGAGTGCTTGCCTTGCATGCATGAGGCCCTGGGTTCAATTCCTCAGCAGAAAAAGCCAGAAGTGGTGCTGTGACTCTAGTGGTAGAGGACTCACTTTGAACTGAAGAGCTGAGAGACAGCACCCAGACCCAGTGTTCAAGCCCCATGACCAACAACAACAAAAAAAAGAAATAGAATATGATTCTTCAAATAAGGAATAAAAAGGTATACTGCACAAATACTAACTTTAATAAGATGGAAATGGCTATATTGATAACTTATTAGAATGCAGGACATCAACTATTATAGAAGACAATATTATACTTTATAAGGAACCTTATAATAATATTATATAATATAATAATATTATATTATCAAAGATATTTCTTAATAATAAAAGTAACAGTTTAGTAAACATGACAAATAAATGTGCATGTAACTAGTTAGAATTGGAAAAGACAAAATCTCATAATTCCATTTATATTATATGGAGAGCCTTTTTTTCTTTTTCTTTTTATAATTTTAATCTTTATCTTTAAATAGTTATACAAAAGAGCTGTCATTCAACCAAGTAGTATATGAATATAATTAATTTTGATCAATGTTACCCCTTTCTTTATTTTCTTCCATTCCTCTTTTCCTCAATTTTTTAAAAAGATTATCTTTTAGTAGTTATACAAAGTAGTTTCCATTTAATAAAACAGCTTATGAATACAATGCATCTTGATCAATGTCACCCCTTTTAACATTCTTACCTATTCCTCTTCTACCAACTTCTTCCCTCACTTTTCTCAATTTCATAAAATATACATTGAATTCCTGACTGCATTCTTCCAATCTTCTCTTCATTCATCTACCCTTTTCCCTTTGACCCCACCCCCTTTCAAGTACCAGCTTCCATTTATGCTAAGTAAAGTAAATCAGGCCCAAAAAGATAAAAGATGCATATTTCCCCTTATATGTGGAAGTTATATTTAGCTTATAAACTTATAAGTAAATAGTTGAGTGGCATGCAAGTGTATAACAAATGTATTAACTGAAATATGGTAGATTCAGAGAGAACTCAAATATGTAATTTCTTAGGAAAACAAAGTCAAAGATCAACAAAACATATGGAGAGTCTTATTTTAAAGCATTGTCTCTTGTGATTATGGGGGCTGCCAAGTGTGAAATCTTTAGAGGAGGCCAGCAGCTGAAAACTGAGCCAGAACTCAATGTCAGAGTCTGATTACAATGAATCATAAGTGAATTTTCAAAGTAAGAGAATATTTTACATTTTTATTGGAATAAAATTACAAGGATTAAAGAAATTGTCTAAAAGCATCCAAATTATTCACTTAGAATACTATTACAAAATGTAGATGATACTCTAATAATAACACTCATACTTTTAAAGTTATGTGTATTATTATAATGCATTGGAGTATGTAAATATATCATTAAAATATAGGAATACCAGCTCACACCAAATCAAATTTCCTGAAGTTAAAGAATTTATCTCAGACTGGGTGCAGTGCCTCACCTCTGCAATCATAGCTACTCAGAAGGCATACAGCAGGAATGTTAAATTCCTGGCCTACCTAAGCAAAAAAGCAAGACCCTATTTTGAAAAAAGCAAGAACTGTGGGTGTGGCTCAGGTGACAGCACTGTGAACTGCGACAGCCTAAAGTCAAACTACATAACCATCAAAAGTAGAAAGGAAAACAAAAATATCTTTTCTATTGACCAAATGAGTGCTATTCTCTCTTAGTTCTTCTTATTTTTCTTAGGACTCTGTCCTCAATTCCTTCCTTATGGATTGATCTTACATTCATTCATTACCTCTAAACGGATCACAGCCAAAATCTCTCTCTGAATCCCATGTATGTGAACATTGCTTTAAATGCCCCAGAACAAATTCAGTAAACTCCTGTTTTTCCTCTAAAACTGCCCTTGCCTCTACTCACTTCTTTTCTGTGGGACATCATCACTCTTTAACCCTCTACACAAAGTCAACTAATGATGGGCAAAGAACAAAATATACACTTTTGGTTTCACAGATTGTCTTTACAGGAGAAATAACAACAAAAACAAACCTTGAATTTGCTACATGCTTCATACCCTCTTGTAAAAAAATTTTTGTTTGAACAGAGACAGAAATAATCCAGTAACTTCCAGTTGAAGTGACCTGGCATATCAGCTCTATAGCTTGTGGAAGGGGATGTTGGGGGGAGTTGAGGAGGAAATTTCCATACATTCCATTGGTTTACAGTCCAGCCAAGTTTCTCTCTAGCATGATTTCTTATGCTTTAAGAAAACAATTTCTTTGTTTTACTATCCCTTCCCTCCCACCTCCACTCCCCCCCCCAAATTGTAAACAAAGGAGGAGGCAACAATGCTTGATAAGAAATGTATTCATTACCTTGCTCATGTAACTGTAACCACTCTGTACAGTATTTTTCACAATAAAAAAATCTTATTAAAAACACACAAAAATAAAACGTTTCAAAAAAGGAAAAAAAAAGAGAAAGAAAACAATTTCTTGAATTCCTACCTATAATCTACCTCCAGCTATTCAATCCAGATCATTTTCCTCCAAGCTGCAGAGAAGTATCATTTCTAGGATGGGTTCAGTAAATGAGAATACATAGAAGTCCTTCTCTGATAGTATCTCCAACAGCAGTTTAGGCCACACTCATTCCTACATTCTTCTCTTCATTCACTGATCTGAGGTCCAGCTTTTATGTCCTTCAATTCTTCCACCTACAATGAATTCTTTACCCAATTTCTATCCATCAAGAGTCATCTCCACTCATTTTTCAAATTGTCAGGTAAAATGTATTTGTTTTTCTCGATGTTTTTCTACACTCTTGCCCATTGTAGTCTTAGGACATCTCAATGTCTTCTGTACCCACCAGCATTGTATCACTTATAAAGTATTTTTGCTTTATTTGATTAAATGCCTTGTGTTCATAATTTTTGTTTCTTTTTTATTTTTAATAGTTTTTTATTGTGAAAATACTGTAGATAGGGGTTACAGTTACATGAGCAAGATAATGAGTACATTTCTTATCAAGCATTCTTGCCTCCTCCCTGGTTTTTCCCCTAACATCTTTCCCTCACACCTCCACAACTACACTCCCCGCTACACACACACTGCCCCGGCCTAAACTGTACAGTTCATTTTTCAACATAGTGTCTTGTACATCTCATTGTTGCAATGAGTCAACCTGTATCCCTATTTAAACAGTTTGTAATTTTTTATATCTAACATTTAGCATAGATACTCTCAATCTTGACATAATCAACATTTGAGGCCAGATATTTTGCTGCCATTGTGAGGTGATTTCGTGTGCATTGATCAATGCTCTGCTGCGTCCTTGCCCTCCCACTGCTAAATAGTATTCTTCCAACCTCAGTCTTGACCATCAGGCATTGCCAAATGTCTCCTGGTGGACAAAAATCCCCTTGGTTAGAACAAACAGATCAAATCGATATGAGAGCACATAAAAACATGTAGTTTTATGTGCTGGGAAAGGATAAAATTTAGCATATCGTCCTATGCCTCCAGATGGTTTTTGGATAAGACCGTAGGGCTATAGTGTTGGGCTCATGGAAACAAAATGAAAGGGCTACATGTGAATGTCATCAAAGCAGAAACTTGAATGTGTTCTCTTCTTTCTATCAGAGAAGTCCAAACAAGTATTACAACCAGACTTTGAACCTCTTCAGCTATTCGTGTGTGTGTGTGTGTGTGTGTGTGTGTGTGTGTGTGTGTGTGTGTGTGTGTGTGTGTATGCTCCTTGGGATTGAACTTGGCCTCATTCTTGCAAAGTGGCTCTTTATTACTCAGCCAGGCCTCTAGCCCTTTTTTGCATTAGTCATTTTAAAGATAGGGTTTCACTTAGCATCATCTGATATGGGCATATGTGCATAGCTATTGAGCTATTCTGCTCATCTGCTAGGATTATCCTAGACATATACTAATTATTACAAATGAGTGAAATGAACTCCAAGGGACACAAGAGATTTTCCTTTGTTATTGTTGTTTTTTAATGTACTATGTGATTTCTTGTTTCTTTTGTATTTTCCCCTTATGGTTTCTCCCCTGTTGTCACTGCATTTGATTTGGGTACCCTGAGTATCATATATATATTTATCTGAATTAGGGAAGGGGAACAATAAAATGGTAAGACAAAAGACAAAGGGGAAACCAATGCAACAGTGATACTCACAAGACAATACATACAACTGTGGGAATGTTGGGGGAGAAAACTGGGAGAAAATGAGGGAGGGGGTAACAGATTCAACAAGAAATATACTCACTACCTTACTTATGTAACTGTAACCCCTCTGTACATCACCTTGACAATGAAAATAAAAAATAAAATAACAAAAAAGACAGGATTCCACTTCACTTACTGCCCAGGCACTTACTTGGACTAGGAGCTGCTTTTTGTAGCAGGAATAACAGCTGTGTGTCATCACATCCAGCTTCTACTTCTGCAGTCTTACAGATTTTTCTACCCAGTTTGGCCTGGAACCCCAATATAGCTAGGGCTACAGGTGTGAGCTGTCATATTCAGCTAAACCAGGCTATTCTTTTTTTATTTTTTATTGTAAAATATTGTACAGAGGGGTAACAGTTTCATGAGTAAGGTAATGAGTGCATTTCCTATGGAGCATTGTTACCTCCTCCTTTGTTTTTCCTCTACCATTCCTTCCCTCCCCACCTCCCCAACTCCTCCCTCCCCGCCCCCAAGTTGTAAAGTTGGTTTTCAACAGTGTCTTGTGCATCTCATTGTTGCAATGGGTCGACCTGTATCCTTATTTCAGCATTTTGTTATTTCCCTTCCCATCCTCAAATTATAAAAATGTATATAATCAAGTTTATCATCTTTCTAACTATATCTATCTATTGGTCTATCTATCTATCTATCTACCTATCTATCTATCATAATGAAACCTAAGAAATGTTTGAAAAGGAGAGAGGAGGGAGGGGTAAATAGGAGCATGGTAGAGAGGGTAAATTTATTTAATGTGCACAGTGTGCATGTATAAAATATCACAAAGAAACTCTTATATTACAAATGCCTATTGTCTCATAACGAAAATAAAATGAAGGAAAACAAAGATAGGCTTTTGTGGATTCCTCAATATAAACAGTATTAGATCTATGCAATGTAGGTGGGAATATGCTCCAATACTTTAACCTAAACTGTGAAAAGATTTCCATTTTACTGGTTCTTGAAGGTGAGCAATGGCTTTGTATTTCCCCAAAATTGATTGCTACTCTTCTGGGGACCTGAGAAAGAATAATGAACACTCCAGTTTAATGGAACAGAAATGAGATGAAACTTCCTGGCTTTCCATGTCTGGATTTGGTCACCAAGATTTGCAAGAAATGCACAGAAACAACAATAGAAGAAATGGTATTTAAATGGGTGGATTTTTTAGAGCAGGTCAAATATATTTTTGCACAGAAAGAAAGAACTTGTAAGCATCATAATGGAAATACAGAAATCATAAATAGCAAAGCTAATGCCAACACAGCAGAGGTACAAAAGATCAGCAAAGAGGCATGACTGTTAAAAATAAAAGAGGTTGTAAAGAGAGACACCGAATATAGGAATCTTTTGTTTTGTTTTTAAAGCCGGCGTAACAAATGATGGTAGAAGAAACTTTGGCAGGCTACTCAGAAGCTGGATATCTCAGGGGAAAAAATGTTTCTCTCTCCCCTGGCAAAAAAAAATATATATATATATATATATATATATATATATATATATATATATATATTAAAATGAAACTGGGATATTTATTTTCCTTTTTAACACAGCAGGGATCATCTATTGCAAACAAGCCTAACGATGCTCGATGCTCTTATGTGTGAGCAAGCCACTGATGCTGTTAGCAACTGACCATTGTCATTATCTACACAATGCATAAAATGCTCAAACCATGACTAACAATAGTCTCTACCCCCAGCTTCTCCTGCAAAGTGCTGTTCATTTTTCCCCATAAAATCTTAAAAGGTGAGAGTAAACAAGGAAACATCTCAACAATTCTTTCCCACTTCACCCTATACTGACCTGTATATGCAGGGAAGAGAGTAACAGACCAAAAAATAGCACAGTGATTAGAAGCCAGATGTGGATGAGTTTAACAATTATACAATTATTTTTATTCAGCATTGCTTTGATGCCAAGAATGTATATCAGGTCCTATAAAAATGAGATAAAGTGGTCAAATAAATATTTTATTGAACTTGAAAATTATTAAATGGATAAGATATCCAAGAAATAATTGTTTATAAAGTAGGCTGTTTAGATCAGAGAGCAGAACCAATGAAAGTCTCTTCAAGGAGCTCAATCAATGAAGGCTTTCAAGAAGAATGTTTAATTGTTTAAGGTGTATGACAGATACTTAGAAGCTGAACCAACCCTGAGAGAAAATTAGACTTAACAGCACTTGAAATCACTGGGGTGAATTGAAGGGCATTCATATCATTAGTATGGTTGAACTTGTAGTCTTGAGCAAGTGGCTCAATCGCTTTGAGTCTCATTTTATTATGAAATATAGCAAACTTCTACATTTTGCATAGATTTGTGGTGACATTCAGGAAGATGATTCACCTTCTAAGTGAGTGAGCAAATAGTTGTTATTCCAATAATTACAATAATTTCAGAACAATGAACTTTAAATTACTGGACAAGAGAAATGCATGAAGTTATCAGAAATGTTTTCTGTTGATACCAGGATTAACAGTGAAGTATTTTTCTTCTTTTCTATGTTTTCTATCTTTTTCCATAAAGAGCACATACTACTTTACAATCAGTAAAAGAGCAGCATTTAAAACATTTTAAATTTAAATTTATTGAATATATTATTTGGCAAGATAATAAATGTTAATACAACTCATAATCAAGTGACTTTTGAATGTACAAATCCTTGATTATACTGAATGCACAAATTATGCCAAACATATCATAGGACACAGGTAAAAGGGTAAAAGTATGTCTTGGTCTTCAGAGAGATTAGTCTTAGAAATCTGCTGTTTCTCTACTGAAAAATCCAAACAAATAATTGCTATATAGTTGGATATGTATGAGAAATATACCAAAGATCAACAGCTAGAGCTTCAGAATTGGACATATTTATATAATGTGACTTCCAATCTTTTAATACTCTAACACACCAACCTACAACGTGCTGGATATTTTCTAGGCACAGGAAAAGAGAAATCAAGCAACACAAGTGTATGATAAGTATTTTAATGACCCTGTCACTGTTCCTTTATGCTTCCACTGGGAAGCAGTACATATGATAAGAACATACAGAATATGCGGTAGAAAGCAAGTCACAGAGACATCTGTACTGAAGTTTTCCACCATTATTCAAGTAGATATCTAAATCTAACATTTTAAAAATAAGGAGTCAGTAATAACATCTCCTTTGTCCCACTCCCTCCAATTATCTACTCATTTTTCTCTTACTATTTATCGGCTTTACTGCTGGTAGGATTTGTCTATTCTTACTTCAGTTTCTCCCCTCCTATTCTTTTCTGCACCCACCCCAAATAGACTTTACACTAGAAATGGCTTTTGTCAACAAGGCCTCAGACAGAAAATATAAAACTTTAGTACAAATGCAAAAATGGTGGTTCTCCAGACTGATGAAATGAAAATAAACTGCCTTCCAAGTAGCTACAGTAGACCAAATTACAAATTATGCTAGAAACAGCTGTGTTCCCTGTGTAGCTATAGCTGAGGGTTCACCCATTCACATGAGCAGTCTTCCACAAGGCATAAGCAAGAAGTAGCCCTCCTCATAACTGGCAGTGTCTTGCTCTCCACCACCACCACTAGTGGGCTTCTCAAAATTCATGGTCAGTTCTCTCTCTTTATTTTACCTTGCAGTACTAGCAAAGTAATGGCAGAGCTTAATACTCTAACACTTCCAAACATAATCTTTACAATATATTCCCATTGTTTCTGTTGTTGTTTTCATGCTGGTTCTTCAGGCTTCAGATGCTACACCTTAGATTTCTTCTTCTTCTTCTTCTTCTTCTTCTTCTTCTTCTTCTTCTTCTTCTTCTTCTTCTTCTTCTTCTTCTTCCTCTTCTTCCTCCTCCTCTTCCTCTTCTTCCTCCTCCTCCTCCTCCTCCTCCTCCTCCTCCTCCTCCTCCTCCTCCTCCTCCTCCTCCTCCTCCTCCTCCTCCTCCTTCTTCTTCTTCTTTTCCTTCTTCTCCTCCTCCTCCTCCTCCTCCTCCTCCTCCTCCTCCTCCTCCTCCTCCTCCTCCTCCTCCTCCTCCTCCTCCTCCTCCTCCTCCTCCTCCTCCTCCTCCTCCTCCTCCTTCCTCTTCCTCCTCCTCCTCCTCCTCCTCCTCCTCCTCCTCCTCCTCCTCCTCCTCCTCCTCCTCCTCCTCCTCCTCCTCCTCCTCCTCCTCCTCCTCCTCCTCCTCCTCCTCCTCCTCCTCCCTTCTTCTTCTTTTCTTCTTCTTTGGGTTTTTTTTTTGTTGTTTGTGGTCCTTGAACTCTGGGCCTGGGTGCTGTACCTGAGCTCTTCAGCTCAAGGCAAACAATCTGCCACTTGAGCCCCAGTGCCACTTCTGGTTTTCTGGTGGTTAATTGGAGATAAGAGTCTAGGGACACAAGGGATCTTATCTTTCTTGTTGTTCTTTTTAATGTACTTACAATGTACTATGTGATTTTTTTTGTTTCTTTGTATGTTCTTCCCCCTTGATACAACCCTCTTTGTCACTGTATTTGATTCTGGTGTCCCGCATCATGTATATACATTTTTCTAATTTGGGGAAGGGAAGGGCAATAACAAAATGCTGAAATAAGGCTACAGGATGACCCATTGTAACAATGAGATGCACAAGGCACTATGTTGAAAATGAAGGCGGGGGGAGGGAGGAGGGCAGGAAGTTGGGGAGAAAAGGGATAGTAGAGGAAAAAAAAACAATGCTCAATAGGAAATGGACTTATTACCTTGCTCATATAACTGTAACCCCTCTGTACATTATCTTTACAATAAAAATATAACTTAAAAAAAGTCTCACCTACTCTTTTTTCCTGCATGAGCTGGCTTTGAACCATGATCCTCAGATCTCAGCCTTCTGAGTAGCTAAGATTACAGGCCTAGGCCACCGGTACCCAGCTGGATAGCACAATATTTTCTTTTCTTTTCTTTTCTTTTTGGGGTCCGGTCATGGGGCCTGAACTCTGGGCGTGGGTGCTGTCCCTCAGCTCTTTAGCTTAAGGCTAGCACTCTACCACTTGAGCCACGGCACCACTTCTGGCTTTTTTTTCTTTTTTGCTTATGTGGTACTGAGGAATCGAACCCAGGGCCTCATGAATGCAAGGCAAGCACTCTACCACTGAGCCACCTTCCCAGGCCCAGCACAATATTTTCTGATAGAGTCAATTTAACATCGTGAATTTTAAAATCAGCATAGCTGATGGTATCCAAATCTATATCTCCCATCAGGCTTCCACCTTTGAATTCCGATTCATCTATCTGACTGCCTTCTAGCCACTTGTACGTTTGTTCAATATAAGTTTCAAGTTTAACTGAGTAAAGACTGAATTCCCAATCTTCTGCCCATAACCAAATATGGACATCCCAATGTTCTTATTACCAAAGCTAAAACTTTAAAGTTACTCACAATTCCTTTTTTGTTTCATACCCTACAATATAGAATATTCCCTAGTATTACCTTCAAATAGTAAAGGAATTTAACAATGTGTCACTATATCATTAAAATATATTGTCTTCCAGAAACAACAAATCAAAGAAAGGTTGGACAAATGGGATTGCATGAAATTGCAGAGTTTCTGCATGGCAAAGGACATAGCTCGCAAAATCAATAGAAAGCCCACAGATTGGGAGAAGATCTTCACTAGCCATACAACAGACAAGGGTCTTATATCTAAAATATACCTGTCACTCAACAAATTAAATCCCGGGGCTGGGAAGGTGGCTCAGTGGTAGAGCGCATGCCTTGCATGCCAGAGGCCCTGGATTCAATTCCTCAGCACCACATAAGCAAAAAGAAAGAAGCCGGAAGTGGCACTGTGACTCAAGTGGTAGAGCGCTAGCCTTGAGCTAAAGAGCTGAGGGACAGCACGCAGGCCCAGAGTTCAGGCCCCATGACCGGACCCAAAAAAAAAATTAAATCCCCCCAAAACAAATCTTCAAAGAAACAACTGCCCAATAAATAAGTGGTCTAAAGACTTAACGAGAAACTTCTCTGAAGAGGAAAGAAGGATGACCAATAGACACATGAAGAAATGCTCAACCTCTCTAGCCATAAAAGAAATACAAATCAAAACAACATTGAGATACCACCTCACCCCAGTTAGAATGGCTATAATCAAGAACTCTAACAACAACAGATGCTGGAGGGGATGTGGACAGAAGGGAACCTTACTTCATTGTTGGTGGGAGTGTAAACTTGTGCAACCACTTTGGAAAGCAGTGTGGAGGTTCCTCAAAAGACTTCACATAGAGCTCCCCTATGACCCAGCAATCCCACTTTTGGGCATTTACCCAAATGATCACAAACAAGACCACTCTAAAGCTACCAGCATGACTATGTTTATTGCAGCATTATTTACCATAGCTAAGATATGAACCCAACCCAGATGCCTCTCAGTAGATGAATGGATCAAGAAAATGTAGTATATATACACAATGGAATTCTATGCCTCCGTCAGAAAGAATGACATTGCCCCATTTGTTAGGAAATGGAAAGACATGGAAAATTTTATATTAAATGAAGTAAGCCAAGCCCAAAGAAACATAGGTCCCATGATTTCCCTTATTTGCAATCATTAGTATATGTCTGAGACAAGCAGAAAAGATCAGAGAAGTTGATGTTAGGCGAAATGAACCCCAACATAAGGACTCAAATTGTTTTTCTTTTTTGCTATTATTTCTAACATATTTATAAGATGATTTCTTTGTTGCTTTGTACGTCCCTTTCCCACGGTATAACCCCTGCTTTCACTGTATTTGATGTTGGTATAATTTGTGGAGGAGAAGGGAAAAAACAAATCATTTAACTAGGGATACAGGTGGACCCATTGCAACAATGAGATGTACAGTCGTTATGTCAAAAAACGAACTTTACAACTTTGGGGGTGTGGGGGGGGAGGATCGGGTTGGGGGGGGAGTATGAGAAGGGATAGGAAGGGGAAACAAAGAGGAGGCAACAATGCTTGAAAAGAAAAAAATATATTGTCTTAAGCACCATTGTCCATCTTAACTCAGTTTCTTTCTGTGGGATCTGCTTCCATGTTGCACCCTTTTTGATAGGTTTCCTATATAGAATGACTATAATAAAATTTGTCAAATTATGTTATCTGTTTGCTTGAAATCTTCTAATAGGATACCATCTATCCCAGAGAACAGCTGATGATCACAATCTCACATGAGCTTCCCCATCACACCTGACTTGACCTCTATTCCTGAACTGCCTTTCTAATCTCTCTCTTTCACCCCCCACCCACCCCACCACACACACAGTCCTCACACCTGAGCTAATCTGCCTCTCTCTGTCTAACACATACAAACACTTGACCTATACGGCCTTTCCCTCTCTCCCCCACTTTTCTCTTTCTTCTTTCCCTCCTTCCTTCCCTCTCCTCCCTCTCCCTCTCTTCACTCCACTCTTCCCATAGTCTAACATTTGTTTTTTTTTGTTTTTGTTTTTTGTTTTTTGGGGGGTCTGGTTGTGGGACCTGAACTCTGGGCCTGGGCGCTGTCCCTCAGCTCTTCAGCTCAAGGCTAGCGCTCTACCACTTGAGCCACAGCACCACTTCCGGCTTTTTTCTTTTTGCTTATGTGGTGCTGAGGAATCGAACCCAGGGCCTCATGCATTGTAAGGCAAGCGCTCTACCACTGAGCCACCTTCCCAGCCCTAGTCTAACGTTTGTAATTGCCTGTCTCAGGGCTTTCTACTTACTTTTACTTTTACTACCTCCTGTAATTTTTTGTCCCTACAAAAATAACTAGAGCATGAGAATGATTAGATCCTGGTAGGTATTTATTGAACATAACTTAATAATAAAATATAGTCCCAATATTGCAATATGAGCATCAATAGTGGCACAGCTTTTTAAATCACTTCCATCTTAAAACAGAAGATGGAGGATAAGGAGAACATGAGTGATTGATGGTGGATGGCTGGCCATTCTCTCGAGCAGACCAAAGTCCTGTAGTGACATGTCAGAACATAAGAGCTAGGCAAAGCCTAAAGTAAAGGCAGAACAGTTCCCACGGGTCAAATTTATCAAATCATTATTTGTTTTCTTTTAACACATGAAGATGACAATTTAAAAATCCCTAAAGAGCTGAAAGACATAAACTGTATAGGTAAGACAGATTTAATGAGATTTTTAATTGTATATCAATGAGGTATGTATACAGAGACATGTTGAGATTCACTGCTGTCACCTGTATGTTTTGCCAACTTTTATACCTATGACCTCATGGTCATAGGATTGAAATCATAGTTTATGATTCAAAAGCCTGGATAATGAAAATACTCAGGTAACTTGCCCTGCCAAAGTAGTCATGCATGAAGCATCAGTTTGAGAAGATAAAGCCACACAATTAAAGGAGAGAAGATGGTCAAGTCACCAAAAAGAAGACATCAGCCTCATAGACTAAGTTAGCCCTGCTGCAGATTCTACAAAATGAATCCATAGCTTTGGGTTTAAAAGACAATGATGTGGACATTGGTTCAGGAGAATCTAGGCTAGCTAAGTTCTTCTGAGCAACACATTTATATAGAGAAACATTAGTGTAAGCCAGCATGCTAATATATGAGAAAGGAAGGAAAGACCATGCTGTCACATTGATAGAGAATTGTAAGTTTCATGGTGAAAGTTGTTAATAGGATGCAAGATATTCTGCTATGATAAAACATAGAAAAAGAGAGAGAGAGAGAGAAAGCCAGGCACTGGTAGCTCCTGCCTGTAATCCTAGCTACTCAGGAGGCTGAGATCTGAGGTTCAAAGCCAGCCAGAGCAGGAAAGTATGTGAAACTCTTATCTCCAATAAACCCCCAGAAAGCTGGAAGTGGCACTGTGGCTCAAGTGGTAGAGCCTCGCCTTGAGCTGAAGAGCTGAGGGGCAGCGCACAGGCCTAGAGTTCAAGCCCTGTGACTGACAAAGAGAGAGAGGAAAAGAGACAGAGACAGACAGAGAGACAGAGAGAGACAGAGAGACAGAGAGAATGGAAAAATACATTACACAAAGAGGTGCAATATGTTGCAGACAAAAAGTAAGAATTCCACTAAGGCAATATACTAAAAGTAAGTATTCACTCACAAGTTAATCTTCTTGAATGTGTTTGTATACATGTGCATGTGTGGTATGCTCATTAATGACTGATTCTTCATCAGACTTGTGACTTATTGGTAACATTCATATGACAATATCATTTGTAGATATAGTAACCTTCTGGTCCACAAACCTAAACTACCTTAAAGTAACACTGAAACTTCATGTGACCAACATTCCAAGTACAAGTTGTAAGAAATAACTACTTTGGGTCAGTATTACTGCTGTATTCTACTCCAATTTACCTACCACACACACTTTCCATCTATACCTAACAACAAGCCGCCCCAGATTTCTAAGCAGTAGTCCCAGGCTGTTTCCAGGTCTCCTCTTCCAGGTATTTCACCATATTGTTTCCACTTTCCAAAATGCTTTAAATTTGTTTTTTTCTCTGTTGTTGACTTCTAGTTTGATTCTTCTTAATTAATATGAAGATACTATGGTGTCTTCTTCACTTTTCAAAATGTGTTGAAAACCATAAAATTTATTCACGGGAGATAACAGACTTTTATTCCTCTGTTTGACTTTGTAAGATTATAGTCACCTTTGGGGTTTGCAGTAGTTTGGGTATGAAACCCTTAGAAGTTTGCTTTGCATCTATCCTGCTTGATGTTCTACTCACTATGTTTATTGTACCTGTGGAAACATGCGTGTGTGTGTGTGTGTGTGTGTGTGTGTGTGTGTGTGTGTGTGTGAAAGTTTTAAGCCGTTGTATTTCTTATTCTAAAGTTTATCTCTTATTGAAACTCTAATGACTCATTTTAGAACCATTTGTATTGGAAACCATTGTTATTCCATCAATCCTATTCTAGCTCCTTGAGTCAGATTGAATACTTTATTCACTTTATTTTTTCAAAGGAAGAATAACTTTATTTTGGCTCATTGTGTCAGTGGATTTAGAACATGGTTGCATGGCTCCGTGTGCTTGGTAGAACATTGTGACAGCAGAAGAATGTGGCAGGAGAAGTTCTTCATTTTATGTCAGAACAAAAGAGGAAAGAGGAAGGAACTAGAAGTCAAGCATAACCTTTACATTCTTAATACCAGTGTTTGAATTGAAGGCCTCATGCTTGCTAGGCAAACTCTCGAACACTTCAGCTATGTTCCCAATCCTTTTTATTTTTATTTTTTGCTCTAGTTACTTTTTGGATAGAGTCTTGTATTCTCTGCCTAGAGTGGCCTTGACTCATAGGCCTCCTACATATTCCTCCTAAATAGCTGGAATACAGGGGTAAACTATCATGCCTGGCTTACTTGTTGAGATAGGATTTCACTTTTTCCCCTAGCTTGGCTTCAAACTGCACTCCACCTCCTGAGTAGGTGAGATTGCATCCATGCAGGAGTAGTCCCGATCTAACACCAGAATTCTGGTGCTCAGAGTTCCTGTTACGCCCTGCATACAGCATTCTCACAATTCTCTAGCCTGTTTTTCTAGTCTCCCAAATTCCTCCTGCACACACGTTGCAAAGGCTGAAGACCCACACGGTGAGGTTTAGGCAAGGACACAATCTCTCTTCTCTGATACCACTTTTGTATATTAGTTACTCTTCCTGTCACTGTGAAAAATACGTGGCATTACCTACTTAGGGAGGATATGATTTACTTTTGTTCATGATTTCAGAGGCTTCAGTCCATCATAGCAGGGAGAGTATGGTGGAGCAGAAGTTCGCATCACACAGCCAGGAAACACCTGTTTTTAGGTTCTATGATATCGTTCGCTTTGTTTAACTTGCTATTAAAATATCAAGTATGTTTAGTCATTGAATATTCATTGGTTTTTAAAAATCTATTTTCATTTTTGAATGAAATATGGTTTTGTCTGTTTTGTCAGTTTTGTTGCCTATTTGCTCCGTGGATTAGTACTATGTCTTTGTTGACTGAATATTGAATACATACTTACCTACTGATAGGAGATTTTCCTCAATAATTGAACACAAGTGTTGCCTCCCCATATCTTTCTATTTTTAAGCACATAATACATATGATATATAAGATAAGCTAGATTTGCAATTGATATCACATCATCCAAGGAAGGGTTTACCATCTTGGGAAGGCTTTTCCTGATAGCTTTCCCTTGTGGCTTAACTATCAGAGATTCAGCTTAGTTAAGACCGAGGTATTTATAAATTCCATAACTATTATCCCACCTCTAATTTCAAATGTCTTCAGGAGGGGATGTACCATGTCTGATTCATGCTCCTCATGCTAGTGGGAGTTTTGTAGCTCATTATCATGAGGTACAATTCTATAGCCAAGTTGTTACCCACAACCAAATATGAGAAGAGTGTCCAGGACTCAGCAAGCAAATACTCTACAAAGAAAATACACATGTGTTTGAAATCGCCTTAGATTCTAATAATTCACCCCAGGACAATTGGTGATCACACCTCTGCTGGAATCTGCTTCCTCTAGTTGAACCCTCTCCTTACGGCTTATGCACATGCCCAGGCATGGATAAGGCCACAATCGAAGAAAAGATCTGAAGAATGAAGTCATTCAAGGAAAGAGTCTCCATTTCTAGAATTTTTGCTCACTGGTTTGCTCTCCTTCTGTATGCTTCTCTATATTTTTAAAAATATAAATTATGTTAATAATCTGATGTCTCATTCTCTAGCTGTTGTAATGGGTAATGCTTGCATTACCTATGTACTTGTAACCAGTACGTCTGAATTGAAGATTTTAAAACCTAAATGTAGGACTTTATATTTATTATTGATAAATTTAAGTCCACTAAGCAGACTTTAAATATTAACTATGATGTTCAAAACATTAGAAATTATCATTAGTTGTATCTCTCAATATTTTAGTATTATACCATTGTACACCTTTAATTAATCAATCAACTAAAACTAAATTGTTCTAACTATGGCTATTACTGATAAAAAATAGAAAATATGCTTAAGTTCACTCATTCAATTAATACATTTTAAGAAAATATTCTATCAAGTGTTAGATCATTCTCCACCATTCTAATTCTTCTACCTGTAAGAGATGGTCATTGGATATTGAAAGAGAGAAGTTACATAAAGTAGATGAATAGTAAGATTACTTAACTTCTCTAAAGCAAGTAGTAACAGTTGTTTAGAGCTGATCATTTATAAGTTAAAATTGTAACTCTTAATAGTTATAATAGTACCTAAAGGTAACAATATATATTCGCATATTTAAAATAAACAATCCAAGCTTAATAAAGCATTCATCCTAAATTTGAAAATATGACTCACTGAAGGAAATACAGATTTTAGATATGAGCCAAAGGGAAGATGCTTTGAAAGTGGTATATGTGAGAAGTGAGGAGAATTTTCATCTATACAAACATAGTTCTGCAGTTCTAGTAAGTCATATATCAAAGTGTATTCATTTGGGGTGTTTTTTTGTTTTTGTTTTGTTTTGTTTTTTGCTACTCTGGAGGCTTTAACTCAGGGCCTGGCACTATTCCTGAGATTTTTTTGTTCAATGCTAATGTTCTTCCACTTGAGCCACATATTCAGTACTACACTCTGATGGTGAATTGGAGATCAGAATATCATAGACTTCCTTGCCTGGACTGGCTTTGAACCATGATCCTCAGATCTCAGCTTCCTCAGTAGCTAGGATTACAGGCATGAGTTACCAGCGCCCAGCCATCAGTGTTTTTTAATTGAAAAATATTTACCTCTATTGGATGGTGAATTCATTTTTCAAACCAAAATCAGAATTTCTAAAAAGAAAAATTAAGTAAATGATATATAAAGAATTTCTAGCTACTCAGGAGGCTGAGATCTGAGGATTGTGGTTCAAAGCCAGGCCGGGTAGGAAAGTCTGTGAGACTCTTATCTCCAATAAACCACTAGAAAACTGGAAGTGGTACTGTAGCTCATGCAGTAGAGTTCTCGCCTTGAGCTGAAGAGCGTAGGGACAGCGCCCAAGCCCAGCATTCAAGCCCCACAACTGACAGAAGAAAAAAGAAGAATTTCTTTTGGAAATGGAAAATATTTGTTCAGAGTAGCTTTTTTCAGTTACATAGACAGAGATACAGATATAACTAGATACATACATGGAGAGTTAT
The DNA here is from genome assembly GCF_019054845.1 of Dipodomys spectabilis. NCBI lineage: Eukaryota > Metazoa > Chordata > Mammalia > Rodentia > Heteromyidae > Dipodomys > Dipodomys spectabilis. The sequence goes on from NW_024870774.1 coordinate 1,204,826, forward strand.
GGTGAGGGGAGAGAAAATATTTTTATTACTATGCCTTTAGTCAAAAACCTTGAAATCATCTCCACATTCACGGGCAAGGCATAGTAACTTGCTGACAGTAACAAAGAGGCACCCACCAAAGATCAGGTGCTGGTGGAAAGACCCAACTGATAGCATATTGGTGGATAAGCTTGCCATTTCCTGGTGCGCTCTTGAAGACATGAATATAAATCATTCAGAACTGCTGACATGATGAAGGACTGACATACAATTCCTTCCCCAAGCTCAGTAACATTCTTACCTATTGCCAACCTCAGCTCATTTGATCATGGCCCCATTAGCTTCATCATAGACTGGACCTTGCATCTCAATTCCCTTTTTGTCTGATCTTTTTTAATCTGACAATATGGAATTTCATTGTTTCTTCATACATTACATTATTTCTTCAGAGATCCACCTTGGATTTATTGATTAGTTCTTAGTCAATTCTTCAATTTAGTCTTGGGTCTCTTAAAATTTTACTATTTTATCAAATTCTTCCCATTGATTCACAGAGGTTATGAGTAGGGAAAAAAACTATCTTACCCACTGATAACATTTGCTCTTGTTCATAATAAACCTTAAGTTGAGGTGCTAGCTGCGATTTCTAAGACTTTGACTAACTTCATTCATTGTTTGAGCAATAGAGGTGTAAGGAAAAATAGCAGCAACTTAAGTTTCTTGGAATTAGATATACCTTTAAAACTTCTATTCTAGCAGCTACAGAAGAAGAGAAAAGGGAAAGGAAGGCAGGTAAAGTTTGTGTATGAAGATCTGGTAGGGAAGTGAAAGATAAGGTAAAATAGATTGGCTTCTGGCATCTAACCAGACTGGAAACCAGGGAAGAATCAGAGTATTTTGCACTTGACCACACAGCTATGTAATGATGAAAGTGGCAGAACTGCATTTACTACTGGCATGGCTCTTATAAGAATGGATCTTTAAAGGAAAGTTCTGTGACTCAGGATAAGAAAGAATTTAAGAGTTGAATAAGAGCCCCAAAGTCATCAATTGAGTTAAATTTACAACTCAGTCCAACAGGAAGTATATTACATTTCCCTACCAAAGCTTACCTCACAATAGGTAAAAACTCCCTCACCTATTACTACATGTCTAAAGCCCAGATTACACCAAGAAGTGATGTAGACTATAGGCTATCTAATCAAAAGGCCAACTTGCAGTCTAACAAAATGAATAACAGGAAGATGGATCTTTAGATGTCAGGGAGGAGGATAAAGTCAAAAGGAAAGAAATAGTTGAATAAAGAGAGAAAGGGTGGGAGAATACAGTCGTAATATTCAATGTGCATATGTGGAAAAGGAACTAGGAAAACAGGAGATAGGTGGGGTTGGGAGAAATGAGGGAGAATGATGGAAGGTGTGACATAGATCAAGAATGCATCATACTCATAAACTGACAGGTTGAATTGAAATCCCTTTGTAAAACCACTTGAAGATAATTTTAAAAATGATAAATAGATTTTTTAAAGAACTTGGCTTTTACAAAAGTGATCTTATTTAATGATTGAGCTAGAAGTGTTCATAACAGGTAGATAGATTACACTAGGGAAATAAGCCAGGGGATAACAGCACATAGATGGCATTGTTTGTTTCTGAAATAAACTGCCAGAAGCGTTTGGTGTGTAAAAGACAGTAAGTGGAATGCTGTTCCAAGGCTGTGACCTGGGTAAGAAAAGAGACTGTTAAAGCAGCTATGCTCAGTGGTTGCTCCAGAATTGAGCAATACTGCTGAGCACAGATGGTGGATGCACGCTCATCTGTTTCTCTGGGTGAAGCAAACATTTAGCTTCTGTGATTGTTAAATGAAATTAAGTGATTAATAGGTCAAAGATGAAGGCACGTTAAAGTGAGAGTTAGCCCGAGCAAACTATAGACTGAAAACTTAAAGGAATAGAAAGAATGAATGCTGGCATCCATCCTCTATATTGTAGATTCCCAGAAGCTCTTGAACTAGAATGTCCAGTTCCATCTATACTGCAAGTATGTTCAAATGATAAGATATTATACTAGACTCTACCTGAATTATTTTTAAATATCTGTAGATTCTATAAGATAACTGAAATGTAAGTTAATTTAAAAAGTCTATTGAGCAAACTGGTCATTTATTTTCATTACATATTATCTTAGTAATTATTAATATCAAAATAGAATTATTGTTAAACATTGTTCTATGAAAGCATTGGCTATTACAAAATATCCCTTGCAGTCACATAGGTTGAGAATGAATACTTTAGAAGAAAAGACAAAACACTATCAGCCAAAAGATAGAACAAGTGGTGATTGGGGATCACTGGAGTAGGACTTGCTGTGAGGAAGTGAGAGAACTCAAGTTCTGTCATTAGTCCAGCTCTCCTCTGCATTATTCCCTAGCTATGAACTCTTGAGCAAATTATCTTTGATTTATAATTTGGGTATATAATATATATGGTGATAGCATTGTCCAAATTTAGACTCCTATTGCAAGGATTCAAGGCAATGTATGCAAAGATGTTGGCCTTGGATATGTAATTTGTCTGGGCCAATGGACTGTGAATAGAAATTACAGTGTGCTAGCTTCAAGTCAAGCTCTCTGTCCTCCTGGGAGCAAGCCCTGGTTGCTGCTGGTCCAGAATGCATGTGAAAACAATGAAGCCGATTTAAAACCAACCTGAAGGCTGGATCCAGGCCTAGCCAATACAAAACATGAAGCAAAGTCATCCAAGCCAAAGTGAAGAACCATGAGAAGAAGAAAAATTACTTGTGGCTGTAAGCCACTAAGTTTTAGGGTATGAGTTATACATCATTATAGCCACTAAGTATGATTGCTTCAGTGTAACTACAATAGGATTTAATATCTAACAAGAGAAGCTGTACTTTTTCACACATTTTTATTCTAGTCAGATAAAGGTTCTTTCTTAAGAAGCTTAACATCATCAACAAACCAAAGGTTAAAGAAAACACATGTACATTTAAGTTCCTGTTTCTAATTATATCTTTCCATTTTATTCAGATCTTGTTTTATGCTATATGATGAAATTTTATAGATTTCTGCAAAGGAAATGTTCGTCATTGTTTCTATATTACTGGAAATGAACTATTTTCTCACTTTTGCTTCCAGCTTGCTATTGCCAGTAAAAATAAAGCTAATAATTTTTGTATATTTACCTTATATTCTATTATCATATCAAATTTCCACATTCAACTTACTAGTAGTTTTAAGTGACTGCTTTTTAAACTACTCAGTCCTATAAAAGGAATTAAAATAAAAATAACCATCTCTTCTTTTCCTAGCATTTGCTGAAATTTATTTTGACTTCCTTGACTTTTTGTGGCCAGTTTAATGAATGTAAAGTATTGGTAGCAATGTTAGGGTAGAATTATAATTGCAACTATGATAAGGAGAAAATAATAGAAACAGAAATATCCTGGATGAAATATATTATTTTAGAATTAAATGTAAAATGATTTAGCAATGCTATACTAGAGTTACACTAACATTTCAAACTACAAAGAAACTTTTTTTCTTTATAAAAAAGCACATTTTGTGGTGTTTGAGTATGAAGTCTGGCAGGGGATTCACATCATCTACCTGTAAAATATCCATGAGAATCTTCTTTGTTCCTTTGGCACCTGGATTTTGGTTTTTGATAATATCTTTCATTAGAAGCAAGATGGGCCTAGAAAATGTTCTTGCAAGAAGACAGGGATGCTTTGTAAAAGCCTGTAGGAGTGCTGAAAACACAAAGGAATGTCTAAAGGGGTTTGAACAGAACAATTAGAGCAACAAAAACTTCCAAAGAAAAAGACAAATTCAGAATGTGTTTGGAGAAAGCCATCCATCGACAGTGATTCACAGAATGAAAATTTAAAAGGTAACTATAATAAGAATTAATTGATGTACATAGTTTTAATGAGAGCAAAGTGTAACTTGTATAGATACGCCATTTTATTCTACTAAGTGTATGTTTGTTTATAGAGAAAACACTCAGATTTTCTCTACCAGTCTTGAATAGATGGAGATGCTTGGAACCAGAATAATATTTGAGAATTGAGCAAAAAGAGATGAGCCTGAAAACTTTACATAACTTCTGAGGAACATGAAAATAAATACATATACCAATGAAAAAGTATGACAACATCTTTGATAGAAAGATTCAATATCATAAAAATATTATCTTTCTCAGTGTAGCTTATAAATTTATTATGATCTCAATAAAAGTAGTTGTTTAGTTGGACAGGCAATCTAATTCAAAAGTTCATAATAAAGAAATTTATTCAAAGAGTAAAGAATAATTTTGAAAGTATTTTGCAGACTCATAGTAACACAAGCTAAATTGTAGAGAGACTTTATAAATAATGAAGAATATCAAATTAGTTGGAAAATTGATTCATGAATTGTATTGAACAATAAGGTAATGATTTCGAAAAGTTATAAAACTAAATCTGGAAGGTACCCCTTACTTTGAATAATACCTTTTATTCAAAAAACCAAAAATTGTAAATTACTTAAAATATCATTAATGCCCCTTATTGAGTGAAGGAAATTCTAGTCTATCTGACTTTCTGCAGTGTTTGTTTGCTTGGTAAAGGAGGCTGGATAGTGTTCAGAGGTTTGTATTTGTTTTTGTTTCATGGCTTCAGATCAAACTTTTTGACTTTTCTAAATTAACATACTAGTATGATTAATGATATTTGTGGATTTCCATTGCCAAATTATTCTCTCATGTCTGAGATAAGTAAAACTTGGGCATGGTTTACTTTTTTTTTCAATTTTATTTAGGTTTGAACTCAGGGCCTCATTCATGCTAGGCAAAACATTTTACAACCCATCTCTCACTCTTTTGGCTTTAGTTATTTTCTAGATAGAGTTTCATGCTTTGCTTAGAACAGTCTCAGACCATGATCCTTTTCTCCATCCTCTTTCTATTCTATAGAGGATTTTATATAAAATTTGAGTAATCTGTTTAGCATTTGACAAAAAAATCTAGATAAGGTCTGGATTTTGTTGTTTTTCATGGGAAAAAATTAACTACTCTTGATTTAATAGTATAGAGAGCTATTCTGGCTTTTTATTTATTTGAGTAAACTTAACAAATTATATTTTCCTGTACAATTGTTAATTTTTATCAAGTTTTTTACTGTTTCACAGTTGCCATGAAAAAAACCACTTCAAACTCTAGAGAATTAAAATAACCATAATTTATCCTGTTTGAGAACCTGTAATTTGGTTAAGGTAGGGTAGATGGTTTGTATCTGATCTCCATGTTATTTGGTGAGAGGAGGAGAGAATTATTGAAGCTCAATTCATTCCCAAGATACCTCACTCACATAGTTTGGAAGCTCTCTTCAGGACTTGAATCTACACTAATCATGAGAGTATCTCCATGGACCACTTGTATTTAATACACTAAGATGAACTTGTTTCAGGAGCCAGTCATATTCATAAGTGTTCCAAGAGACAAGAAAAGGAATCTGCTAGCCTACTAAGTGAATGATAGCAAAGTCTAGATGGGAAAAAATAAACCTTGTCAATTCTCAATAATCTATTGGTGAAAGCACCACAGAAATGTACTAGAAGCAAGAGCAACATACATACATGTCTTGAGAGGAATGTCCAGAAATTTTACAATATCAGCTTATTTGGATAATAAATATAAACTTTCTATTTTCATCTCTACTAGTGTTTATGCATTCAAACCAATTTTACTATATTACATAATCTCTTCTTAAGATTGTACTATGTCATTAATCACTATTTTTACATTGCCTTATTTAATATATTAAGAATAATTTTCATTCTAATTCTCCTTTTGATTCACTTTTCTTTAATGCAGATATTTTAAGGTGATATATTTCCCCCTTAAAATAGTAATTGCAGAAATGGAAGCCTATAGCATTCCTGAACTCTATCTTCTTAAAACTCTCTGACAATGTTAAACTTTGGTTGATGCTTAGGAATTTGGATTTTTGGAAATGTTTCCACCTTAAAATCCAGTGAATAACTGTGTTTTAAAGAATAGAGTTTATTCAGAGCACCTGCTTTCATGATGAGAGTCTGAAAGTTGGGTTCTTTACCAAGAAAATGGGACTTCTAAATAATCCCCCCAAATAACCCCAGCTACTGAGTGTCTATAATGGGATTACATGACTCGAAGGATTGCATTTACATTTTCAAAGCAATTCCTGCGTGGACTAAGTATGTTTTGTATACTCCACTCCACTGAAAAGAACCCTTGAGAACACTCCTGATTTCCCAAAATCTCACTTCATGGGCTACTTCTTTTTGTTAATTGTACTTGGTAAGTCAAAGCCCTAAGATCAACTCCATTCTGAGTCCTTTGAGTCCTTCTAGCAAATTATCAAAGAGGAGAGTTACCTTGGTGATTCCCAACACAGCAACACTTTATCTCTATTCTACTTCTTCTGATATGCAGCTTATTCATAATGACTCATTACTTTCTAACATTTATTATGACTTTTTCATAGAGCCACTATGTGTTTCTAAAGATGTTTTAAATAACCAGTATATGTATGCATACATATATGTATACATAGATACACATATACATATGTGTATATATAAATATACTAGCTATTATATACATATATATTCTTGCTTGTACTTACGTCTGAACTCAGGACCTCACACTTGATTGGATTGCTTGTTCAGCTGGAATTCTATGACTTGAGCCACACTCCCAGCCTGGCTTTATTCTGGTTAATTGAAGACAGAGTCTCAAGGACTTTTCTAGGCATGCTGATTTCTCCAGGTCTCAGCTCCTGAGTAGGTACAATTACAGACATGAGCCACTGGTTTGACTTCAATTTCTAACCTAGTTATAATGTTTTGGGCCCACTTACTCAGTTTTCAAAATAAAAATTCAGATGTATTTAAAATGCATAGTATCAAATCATTCGTTATAGGAGTAGATAGATGTAGATATAGATATATACAAAATTTTATAAAAGGTAGAGTTCATTCAATACACATTTTCCAAGGAGTCCTTATTGCTGGATCAGCTAGAAAAAAAATTCTCTTAGTAATAACTAGGTATTTAAGGCAAAAAGAAATTTAACATAGGGAATTTGGTACCTCCTAAACAATTTAGAGGAGTTAAATATGAAAGGTCAAAGAAAACCATTGCTTGTTTCTAGGATATCAAGACATTTTCTATGGTTGATTAAAAACAAACATGAGATTCCAACTTCCTGCAGCTTGATGGGGGTGATTCAGAGAAGGCCCAGGTGCCTGCCTGTGTTGCCTGCCAAGTCCCACTCACAAGCTGACTACAGAGCAGAAAGGCTCTGTTACTCTCAGGTGCTAAGTGTCAAAGATGGCTTTTCACAACAGAATCTAAACCAGAAATCTTTGACAAAGGAATGTTAGAAAATAGGCTTGTTACACTTGCTTCTGTTGTAAACCAAGAGAAGTGATGAGGAATTCCTATTAAAAGCATAATAAAGGAGATAAACAAAACCTCACAGTCTGCAACACAGTACTCCAATGGGAAAAAACGTTGTTTGTGGTGAGACTGCAACAACCATCCATCCTATGGAAAGTGGGGACTGGTTGGAATAGCCAGAGCTTTGTCTATATCATCCTAGAACAAGATGGCACTTCTCTTCAACAACACATTCGCTTCGGGTATACAATTCCAGAGCAGAACACTTTTAACATGGAGAATCACAGAATTCCATCTGCCCAGGCAGCTTTGCTGAGGCTTGAGGGGGTCTTGGCTCACCATGAATCTGTTTTCTGTTGCTTGAGGGTGACAAATAAAGTTATTTTACATTTTGAGAAGAGTTATTATTTCCTACAGGTTGATTCAGAGCCATGAGAATGCACCTAACATAGAGAGCAGGTTCAGCAGCCACTGGACCCTCATCAAATATAGATCAGCAGGTTTCAATCCCTCAAATCCAATTTATTAATTTTGTAGCTCTAACAATCTTGATTGTTACTCAAATATCTTCTTTATTTAGGGTTACTATATTCATTCATCAATGGGAGAGAAGTATTAAAATCCTTCAATGGGATATGGTTTTATTCTTGTAGTTTTTTCAAATGTATACATTTAAAAAGTACAAGATATACACTGTTTCAGGCTACTTACATCCAATACTACTTCTTTCATTTAACTCTGGCATCTCATTCACTTAGACTAATTTGTCATATTTTCTACATTGTTTTTTATTTCTTTTTTGCTATTTACTGTATGTTTTTGGATAAATTAAGGGTTTTTAATTGGTGTCTCCTTAAAATTGTCCTCTACTACTTTGGAAACTATTGAGCCTCAATTCTTTAGAAGTTTCCTTGACATTTTTTTTAGAACATTACTCCCCAGTAATGTTCTAGGGAAATAATGTGAATTTTAGAACCAAGTAGAGTACTGCTCTAATCATATTTTTATTTATTTATTTTACAAATGATATTCCTTGACATTATTAATATGCAAACCTAAGGATTTATGACACTACAATCAGATTGTACTTACATCATTTTAAGTTCAAAGGTTTCCTTCAGTAATTATGTTATTTATTTAATACTAATTCAATCTTTTCTAATTTATGATATTGTTGCGGCTATTTTTTTACTTTATTTTTTATTGTTAAAATAGCATACAGAGGGGTTAAAATTACATGAGCAAGGTAATGATTACATTTCTTATAAAGCATTGTTGCCTCCTTTGTTTCCCCTTACCATCCCTTCCCATCTCTCCCCACACACCACACCCCGCCCTTCCCTCCCGCGCCAAAGTTGTAAAGTTCCTTTTTCGACATAACATCTTGTACATATCATTGTTACAATGGTTCCACCTGTATCCCGATTTAAACAATTTTTTTTCCTTTCCCCTCCACAAATTATACCAACATCAAATACAGTGAAAACAGAGGTTTTACCATGGGGGAGGGACATAAAAGCAACAAAGAAATCATCTTATAAATATGCTAGAAACAATAGCAAGAAAGAAAAAAACATTTGAGTCCTTATCTTGGGGTTCATTTAGCCTAACATCAACTTATCTGAACTTTTCTGCTTGTCTCAGATATTTACTAGTTATTGCAAATAAGGGAAACCATGGGACCTATGTTTCTTTGGGCCTGGCTTACTTCACTTAATATAATTTTTTCCAAGTCTTTACATTTCCTAATAAATGGGGCAATGTCATTCTTTCTGATGGAGGCATATAATTCCATTGTGTATATATACCACATTTTATTGATCCATTCTTCTACTGAGGGGCATCTGGGTTGGTTCCATATCTTAGCTATGGTAAATAATGCTGCAATAAACATAGTTGTGCTGGTAGCTTTAGTATGGTCTTGTTTGTGATCATTTGGGTAAATGCCCAAAAGTGAGATTTCTGGGTCATAGGGGAGCTCTATGTGAAGTCTTTTGAGGAACCTCCATACTACTTTTAACGAGTTTACACTCCCATCACCAATGCAGTAAGGCTCCCTTCTGTCCACATCCCCTCCAGCATCTGTTGTTATTAGAGTTCTTGATTCTAGCCATTCTAATTGGGGTGAGATGGAATCTCAGTGTTGTTTTGATTTGCATTGCTTTTTATGAGCATTTCTTCATGTGTCTATTGGCCATCCTTCTTTCCTCTTCAGAGAAGTTTCTCTTTAAGTCTTTAACCCAATTATTTATTGGGCAATTGTTTCTTTGAAGATTTGTTTTTGGGGGATTTAATTTTTTGAGTTCCAGGTATATTTTAGATATGAGACTTTTGTCTGTTGTATGACTAGTGAAGATCTTCTCCCAATCCGTGGGCTTTCTATTGATCTTGCGAGCTATGTCCTTTGCCATGCAGAAGCTCTGCAATTTCATGCAATCCCATTTGTCCAACCTTTCTTTGATTTGTTGTGTTTCTGGGTCTCTATTAAGAAAATTTTGGACTGAGCCAAAGAGATATAGGTTTCCTCCTATTCCGTTCTGTAATATTTTCAGGGTGCCTGCTTTCAGGTCTTTGATCCATTTGGAGTTGATTCTGGTGCAGGTTGATATATAAGGATCTAGCTTTAGTTTTCTACAAGTAGTTAACCAATTTTGCCAGCACCATTTACTGAAGAGTTTTTCTTTCTTCCATTCTATTATTTTAGCTCCCTTGTCAAAGAGTAGATGGCTATAGGTCTGTGGGTTCATTTCTGGGTTTTCAATTCTATTCCATTGGTCCTGAGGTCTTATGCCAATACCAAGCTGTTTTGATTACTAAAGCTTTATAGTAGAGTTTGAAATTTGGTATTAATATTCCTCCAGCACTGTTCTTTCTGTTAAGGTTTGTTTTTGCTATTCAGGCTCTTTTATTGTTCCATATGAATTTTTGGATTGTCTCTTCTATTTCCTTGAAGAATGAGGTTGGAATATTAATCGGTATCACATTGAATTGGTAGATAGCCTTGGGAAGTATTGCCATTTTCACGATTTTGATCCATCCAATCCAGGAGCATGGGAGGTTTTTCCACTTTCTAAGTTTTGTTTTGATTTCCTTTTTCAGGTTTTATTATGTTATTATGTCTTTGCTTGGTTTGGATTTGCCCATATGTTTTCTGTCTCAAAGAAAAAAGAATTCAATAAATAGCACATTTCCAACTTTTTTTTTGCCAGTCCTGAAGCTTGATCTCTGGGCCTGTGGGTGCTGTCTCTGAGCATCTTTTGCTCAAGGCAAGTGCTCTACCACTTGAGCCACCATGCCACTTCTGGCCCAGGCTGGCTTCAAATCATGATCCTCAGCCTCCGGAGTAGTTAGGATTACAGGTGTGAGCCACCAGCACCTAGCTATGACTTGATATTTGAATGTGGCTTATATCTGTGGGCAAATGAGCTTTGTGATATTAAGCCACAGAGTGTGACAGTACTACCAACAGGCAGCCATGATTTGCGTCGTCTCTGTTGATGGGAGTCTCCATGCAAAACCCAGATTATGGAGTAAAACACAATATGCACTTTCTGCAGCTAATAAGCATATGACCACAAACACTGGAGAAATAATGAAGACCTCAACCAGTCTTCAGCCCCAGTGTTTTGGTTATATGTGAAGTTCTTTGTAATAGTACATTTTATAATTGATGTCACGATATACTATGTCCTATTTTTAAGAATTTGAATCCCTTAAATCAACTTGATTCTATTTTCTTTTTGTTATTCTTAATGTTTTTTATTGTGAAAATACTGTACAGAGGGGTTACAATTACATGGGCAAGATAATGAGTACATTTCTTATCAAGCATTGTTGCCTCCTCCTTTGTTTCTCCTTACCATCCCTGTCCTCCCATCCTCCCCACCCCTGCCAAAGTTGTAAAGTTCATTTTTCAACATAGCATCTTGTACATTTCATTGTTGCAGTGTGTCCATATGTATCCCTATTGATTCTATTTTCTGACCTTTAAGATTTTTGAGAAAAGTTGGTAGCAAGCTTCTGTGATTTCTAAAATTGTATGTATTGGTTGTACAAGCATTGTTTGAAGCTTTAGACAGATTTTTGTTAAATGCATTTACTAGAATAACAAATTTAGCATTCAATGAAGGGATAACTGTAATAAGCAATTTTCATATACAAAAATATACAATTTTCATATTTAACACCCCTGGAATATTTAAAGCCTGTCACAAGAATTACACTTGTTCTCCATGACAAATAGCATTATGTAACCTTTACAAGAGATGCATTTTGCCTTAAATAGGTTCCCAATGAATGGCATTTGTGTTTACCATAGGAAAATTTTATAGTGCTTACTTGAAAAATTATTAAATTTAAGTTAATTTATAATGTATTTCCTTTTGATGTAATTTAATTAACAGTTTGTTTTAGTTCTTCCTGCAGAAAAATTTCATGTGCTCTTGTCTTTATCTAAATTACATTCAAGTTTTTATCTTTTAAAGTGTATATATGATTAATTTTCTTCACAGGCTTCCTGATGCTGAATTGTTTCATTTGTGTTGAAATCATTCTAATTTATTTATATTGCAATTTTATTGATGTTCTGATGGATTTTGCTTAATTATATTACATAGAAAAATTTTCCTTCTATATTCTCAGGTAAGATCTGCCTATGCAACTTTGTTGCTATCCTTGCCAGATTTGTAATTAAGCTTCTTGCTTCATAACATGAATTTAGAGGTATCTGACTTAAGTTAACAATGGAATATCAAAAGACTGATAAGACTGGTACAGGCCATCTTGGTGTTTGTCTTCATGGTGGTCTGATTTTACTTGAGAAGTTGAGATCTCTAATTACTTTTCCAATGCCTTCTATAATAATTGCTCTTTCCCACATTCTACTTATTGGGTCTGTTTACATATGCTAAGTTTTCACACTCCATCTATTGATTAAATCTAGATTCTCATGATCCATATCATTATCTTTGCATCTTTCATTTTACCTCTGAAATAGATACATAATAGATGGATGCATAATAGATATAGATAGATAAATAATATATAGAAAGATGAATACACAATAGATACCATGTATTATAATTTTTAAAGCACAAGAGTTTTATTTTCTGTCCATATTTTCAAAATTTAAGTCATAAAGGCATTTCACATTGCACATGCTTTTACTCTATCTCCTACTCTGTTATATTTTCCAGAGAGTGTTTTAATTTCCTTTCTGTGTAGATGATTCACAAGTTTAGTTTTAAAATGTTTAAATAGGGATACAGGTTGATCCATTGTAACAATGAGACGTACAAGACACTATGTTGAAAAACAAACTTTACAATTTAGGCTGAGGTTGGGGGGGCCGCGGGGAGTGTAGTTGTAGAGGTGGGAAGGAAGGGATGTTAGGGGAAAACAAAGGAGGAGGCAAAAATGCTTGATAAGAAATGTACTTGTTCATGTAACTGTAACCTCTTTGTACAGTATTTTCACAATAAAAAACTTGTTTAAAAAAGTTTAGTTTTTGGTTTTCTTTTTTCCAGAAGCTGGGTCTTCATTTTTAAAGATTAACTTATTTTGTCATATTTTTACTTTTAAGTTTAATTTTATTAGACTACCATCAAAAATATAGTTTGCCATTTTTCTCCTCTTTTATAATGGATTATGATTGCTTGTGTCAGAACATGGGCCATTTTTGTGTATGCCTTAAAGTCACAGAACATACATATATTCTCCTTTGTAAAGAAAGCCAAGATGTGTGAATATTTACAAAATAGTCTTGATGGTTGAGTAATTTAATTATGGGTTTACATTTTTCAAATATATTTCTACTACTTTATGAAAGACTTCAATTAAAATGTCCTATTGAAAGGATATATTAATCAACTTTTTTGTATTTCTAACTTTTCACTTTATATATTTAGATGTACTATTGTTTGGCCCTTAAAGATTAATGACTGTCTTTCTGGTAAATTATAGCTCTAGAGATCACATAATCTCTCTTTATCCTTTTTAGTCCTTTTATTCTTAGATTTACCCTGTTTAATATTCATATTAAATCCCTATTTTTTATTTGCACTTCTTAGTGTCTCTCAGCTCATTCCATTATTTTTCATCATGTCTTTATAGTGATTATGAACTATATAATAACTGGATTTTGACCTGCAACATGATATTATAATGTTATCTTTTAATAGTTGAAATCAGCCTCCCAACATTTAGTCTATCCAATGATAGCTTCATTATATTCCTTCTCTCCATTTTGGATTTTGGATTTTTCCTTATCTTTTCTAAAAGGTATAATTATTTCCTTTTCCCTTTATAATATATAATAAGCTATATACCTTCCCACCCCTGGAGTTTCATAAAGCTAATATTCAAAGATAGGTACAGTATTCTCTTATTTCATAATACTAATATTCATATATGTGATTCTATACCAGCTATACATTTCATCTTGCTAACATGCTCAGGTTACCCTGACCTATTCCCATCCCCAAGGTTTACCACCTTCCCTGATAGTGGGATGAAACCTTTAGACCTTTGGGTGTTATCAGAGTGCCTGGATGGGAAGAAAAATGTTTTATCACCTAACATAACTCCATGCTTTCAGTTCAACACTATTCCTTTTCAGTATGTCTTTACATTTTCAGAACTGCTTCTTTCTAACTTAATAAATCCCACCTCGTATTCTTCATTCTGAGAGCAGAAAATTGGCTCATGATGTCTTTGTTTTTTTCTGCTTCATCTTTTCAAACTTGAGGAGTCTTATTAAAGTCATGTGTTATTGAGATTATTTTCTTGAGTATTTTCATCAGATGATCTATGTGGATAGAAATAAATTGTCTATTCACAAATACTTTTTTTGTCATCCTAGCAGTTCAATATCTAGGTTAGATATAAGATTCAGAGTGACAATTTTTTAAATCTATTCCCTTAGTGTAATTTTTTTATTTGCTGATGTCCATTGAGGATGAAAGAGTGGTATGTGGTTAAACACACACACACACACACACACACACACGCGCGCGCACACACACGCACACACGCGCACACACACATACGTGCACACACACACACACACACACACACACACATGCACGCACGCACACAATACCAAGGGCTAAATATGGGCCACATCTATGATCCCATAGAGTGAATAGCCTGTAGTGAAAAACTAAGTCTAACCTTGTCTCAAAAACAAGCTAGTCAGCTGGGCGCTAGTGGCTCATGCCTGTAATCCTAGCTACTCAGGAGGCTGAGATCTAAGGATGGCAGTTCAAAGCCAGCTGGGGAGGAAAGTCTGTGAGACTCTTATCTCCAATAAACCACCAGAAAATAGGAAGTGGTGCTGTGGCTCAAGTGGTAGAGTGCTAGCCTTGAGTTGAAGAGCTAAGGGACAATGCCCGGGCCCCAGAGTTCAAGCCCCATGACCAAAAAACAAACAAACAAAAAACCAAGCTAGTCATTGATTGATTATACCTATATTCCTAGCTACTCAGGAGGCTGAGATTTCAGGATCACAGTTCAAAGCCAGCACAAGCAAACAAATCCATGAGATTTTTATTTTAAAATATTGAAAGTAAGGGCTGGGAATGTGGCTTAGTGGTAGAATGCTTTCCTAGCATGCATGAAGCCCTGAGCTCAATTCCTCAGTACCACATAAGCAGAAAAAGCTAGAAGTGGTGCTGTGGCTCAAGTGGTAGTGTGCTAGCCTTGAGAACAGAGAGGCTCAGGGACAGAGCCTAGGCCCTAAGTTCAAGGCCCAGGACCAGAAAAAAAAAATGAAAATAGCAGGAAGAGGAAGTATGGCTCAACTGGTAGAGCACAGCTGGTAGTAAAAAAAACCTGAGAAAAAGCACGAGGCTATGAGTTCTAGCTCCTGCACTGGCACCAAAAAAGAACAATGAAAGAAAGAAAAAAGCTGGATGTAGTGGCACATACCTGTATCCTAATTACTAGGAAGCAAAGCTAGGGAGATTCAAAATCTGAGGCCAGTCTGGGTAAAAGGAGAAAAATAACTAAAGCCAAAGGGTCTAGAAGTATGACTCAAGTGATAGAGCTCTTCCCTATCATACACAATGTCCTGACTTTAAATCCCAGCACCAGTTTCAAGCCTGTCCACACAAAAAGAAAAAAAAATCCACTAACCAGAGATGGAGTAAAAGTAAAGATAGAATACTGAAAATTTAATATGTTCTGAATTAATGAAGAGGTCAAAGTTCAAAATTAGCCAAACAGAAAGCTTGATCTGTTGCTGTCTAACGGTTGAACTACTGTTCCAAAATGCTTGGCCTCCTTGGAGACAATGATGAAAAGCACCTGAATATCCAGGTGAGCAGGAATGCTATGTCTAAACTGGCTGTGAATTTATGTATTTGTTCTTTCATTCATTTAGTCAGAGTCTTCCCATTTCAGATTCTAGAGTGCTGGGATTACCAACATGTCCCACTATATCCAGTTTATCCTTGTCTAGAGTAAAATTGTGGTGTTTTTAAACAACAAAATAGTGTATTTGGGATTTAAAGAGCAAAGCATGTCAGTTGTTTGCAGGTTAGAAGATGGGATGTCATCCATACTGATAGTAAGGGTAAATATTTTGGACTCTTCTCAGCACATTTTACTATCAGAAAGTGAAGAGGCCAAAGCAATCAAAATGTATCATCTCTAGGAACCCTAGAATAATTTGAAGAGTCCAGACTAGATGAAGAAAGAAAAGTGAATGAGGAAAATACAATTCACAAAACTGAATGTTGCAGTTGCCATATGATGTGATGGTAAGAAATAAGCTCCCTGGGTATAGCAATACACACTCTTGGCCAGAGCAAGAGAGCAATGACCAGTGCAGGAAAGAGCTGGGTAGAGAAACATTGGAAGACTTGTCATAAGAATTAGCACAAAGGTCAAGGAGAATGAGGGAGAGAAGGAAACCTGAAAAACCAATTTGGAACATAATCAATACCTAGCTGTTTAGAGGAATTCTGAAGTCATGAATACCAAGTTGGCAGGCAAGTTTGTGCTGAGAGAATCAACAAGGGAAAACAGAAGGTCAATGCCCTGACAAAGCAAGGATGGATTTCCTCATCCATCTGACAACAAGCATCTGCTTTCCTGTGCCGTGCCCCACAGCTGTCCTGGGGGCTTTGATCAGTTATATATAAATAATATTTCATCATGTGCATGACCTGGGTTGGGGTAGGGAATCCTATATACATGATTGGATTATGGTACCATGTATGCACTTTGAACAGCCACACTCAGTTTGTAAATAATTAAACCAGATTTCCTTGCTACATCCTATTTCCCAGGTGAATTTGCTATAGGATATGTAAAATACAAAGTGAGATCATCGCTTCTTATGGTGTGAAGGCCATCTTGTAATGAAGAATACTCCAGCATGACATCTGAAACAATAGTTCCTCAGGCTGATGGGCTCAGTAATGAATTGCTCTGTTATTTCCTTCCAGAACTGATTAAAATAGCACTTGAGTTCCTGAACATACTGAAGTGTTTAGAAATGAAGCAGGCAGATGTCTGGTGAAAAACAAGGCAAGGCACACTCATGGAGAGTTCAGTGTCATGCCGGTCCCCTCAACAAACTCATGAATGACAATGTTTTCTTCCCTATTGAGGCATTCTGATTTAGTGATGGAGCCTTCTTTCCAAGTGGATGGATTGTAATTTCTGTCTTCTATAACGTAATCATTCTTAGAAATCTATTTTTATGTTATTTGTATTCAAATGAACAATATGGACCAGAGGATAGATCTTATCAGTTACCCTAGTATTATTGCATAACCACTGTGTTAAAGATTTAGTCTCAGTGGGTGAAATGAAACTCAGTCACGTGTAACACTCTCAGGAAGAGAGAATAAACAGTTAAAATGATTGATACCCATCACTCAAGAGAGTGATGATTCTATTGTGGTATGCTTCCTAAGACTGGTATTCCATCACATTCATTTTGTTGTCATTTATTCCTTTCTCAGTATATTCCATGCTATCTTCAGCTTAAAAATAGGATGCTGAGGGTCTGGGAAGTTGGCTCAGTGGTAGAGTGCTTGCCTTGCATACATGAGGCCCTGGGTTCGATTCCTCAGCACCACATAAGCAAAAAGAAAAAAGCCGGAAGTGGCGCTGTGGCTCAAGTGGTAGAGCACTAGCCTTGAGCTGAAGAGCTGAGGGACAGCGCCCAGGCCCAGAGTTCAGGCCCCACAACCGGACCAAAAAAAAAATAGGATGCTAAAAACTAGATTTAAAAATACAGGTAACACTTAAGCACCAGTGCACACTTTTATAGTTACAGCTACTTAGGAGGCTGAGACATGGATCACAGTTTGAAGCCAACTGGACAGAAAAGTCAGTGAGACTCCATCTTCAATTAACCAGCAAAATGTCAGATGGGAAACCTGGCTCAAGTATAACACCAGTTATACTTTATCATCAATAAAGCCAAATGAAAGCTCAAGGTCATGAATTCTAGCTCCTGAATTTGCAGACCACACAAAAGAAAGAAATACAGGTACATTTTTACTAACATAAGGATATAAAATACAAAGAAGAAATCCAGAGGTCAAAAGAATAGAGAAGTATTGGATAACAGTAGAATTAGACATTGGAAACAGTTGACTTAGGTAATGTTAAAGTATCTGAGCTTTTGTGGCGACTTAACTTATTATTTCTGAAACATTGCTTCCTTTTACATATACTGATATGTATTTGTGGTCCCTTACACATGGAATTGTGTACATCTTTATATTTCCACAGAAATGTGACTTGCATATGACTGGACAGCAGGAAGGTTTGTCCAAGTCAGAATAAATACCTAAAAGAGAGTAGCCTCCAGGCTGATGGCTGTGACACACCTACTCTCATAACTTTTCACATTGTAATAACAAGATTTGATTCCCATATCTCTTCATACTCCCTGGTTTCTCTTACCCATTTTATTAGTCCTTAAAAATGCACATCTCATTACTTTCTCCAATTTTCATGTGACATGACATCATTTCCTTCATGCCCCTCATTAGATTATTTAACGTGCTCATCTCATTACACCTTTCCCATCTTGCATCTCATTACACCCCTTAAACATGCACATCTCATTACACAGTCCTTACATATCTCATTACACCATTCCATTTTTGTATCTCATTGTCATTTCATTTCTGCATCTTATTACATTAAAACCTAGTTCTCATTATATCTTACATATTTTGAAAATTTATATACTCTGCCTTCCTTCCTTTATGCATCTAATTATAATGCTTCTCTTTTATGTGACCAGCTCATTACACTTTTCCTTTCACCCATCTCATTTGAGCTCTGAAGGATGCCCATCTCACAGGACACTTCCTGAGACAGAACTCATTAAACCATAGCCCATATTCACCTCATTACAGCTGTTTAACATATATGTCTTATTACATAGAACTCTTTATGAATCTTATTAAAATCTTGGAAGGCACATATCTTTTTACCCTCTTCTATCTTCTATATCTTGTTATGGCATCAGAACTGCACATATCATTAAAATATCTATTGTTCCCACACACTCCTGTATTGTATACTCCTAACACATTTTGCATTTCCTAATATTCCAGGATTCACCAAATAACCACATATCTTTCAAAATACTGAGTTCTCTAAAATTGAGTTTCATACATCTTTAAATTATTTTGTCATTACATTGATGGTTCTCAAATTATACTATCTGGAAATGTCTAATAGTTATATGGTTAAGTAAGGTGAATTCAATTTAGTTGTGTAAAAACTTTTTATTTATATAGGTTCCTAAAGATTAATTAGATAAAAATCTCATTCTTAATTCAGGAATTCTTGGAACTATTTTATATTTTATTGAGAATTATGAATATTCATGAAGATCTGACCTGTAGCATTTTTCAAATAGATTGAACACATATTTTATTCATAACCTATATATTAATTGCTCCCAGAATTTTTGTCCAGTAGAGCACAATTTAAGAAAGTCTGAGTGGTAACATTATGTACATATATACATATATTCATGCATGCATGCCTGCATACATGCATATATACATATATACATACATATACACATCTATGTAGAGGTCTCTGTTACTATTATTTGTTTACAAATTGCAATTTATTGGCTAATAACTCATCATAGCAGTTCTCAAATTTTTATGGATATAAGTTATCTGAAAAAATATGGCAAAAATACAAAAATCCCTGTATTATTTCAGCAATTTTGGGCTTTCAAGTTCTTCACTAATTTTCCATAACATTCTGAAACAAGTCACCTTGGGAGCCACTGCCTTTTTAAATGGTTTTTAAATCATGTATTATGGGAGAATGCTATACCATAATAATGTTTTGACAATGGCTGCATATTTTATTTTCCCTTACTTAATAGATAAAGAAATGCAGGGATTTCTTTCAATGACTTTGATGATTTTCCTACGTTCTAGTAATACTTTGCAGCTATAGTGGTTAGAACCCAAGCCTTGACATCACACAGGCTTGAATTTGAATATTTATAAATCAATATCTGCTTAGCTGAGGAAAGACTCATTATTCAAGTCTGGGTGCCAAATCTCTCAACTGTAAAATGAGGTAATAATACTTCCTCATATCATTCTTTTTAAGAATAAAATATTTTAGTATTTTGAAAATTTTTATCATATGTCTAGCACAGAAAGGCTTCTCAAAAAGCTAGTATTGATAAGTTTATTTTGACCTACATATATTGCATGTAGGATAATGCAGTCTAATAAGGAGGTAGAAGAAGGAGGAACAAGAATTTGAGACAGCCTAGGCAAAAATAATATGAATGTATATCAAAACAACTCAAGTGGTAGACAATTTTCCTAGCATGTATAAGACCTTGGACTTAACCCACAGTTCTACAAATAAATAGACAGAAGACAGATGAATAAATAGATAGATGACTAGTCACAACTGTATAAATTGATTCAGTTAATAGTTATAGGGATTAAATTATGACATGAATCTCTGCACATGATAATTAATAGAAAATATACCTGAATACCACAATATGCCCACCATAGAAACCTGGTAAAAGCTTAGATTACCACCTAATATACAGTAGAACTGAGAAGTTATGGATTCTCGTGTGTATTTAAAAATAGTGTGGCAATGACTTAAACATTAGAAAATCAGAGTACCTTTCCCTAGAGTTGAATGATCCTAAATAAACTATATGTTCTTCATTTCACTTCTGGATTGCTTAATTATCTGAGCAAATGACACCACTGATCTCTGTTGTGATGATATCAGAAAACAATTGTAGTATACATATTACAGCATGCATGTACATATAAATTATACAAAACAGCTACTGCAGTCCTAAAAGTAAACTCATCATTAGTTTTCTGCACTAAGAAAAATGAGTTCTCATGAGAAACTCACTCATTACATTACAACTCTATTTACCAGCCTGGTATAGGTAGCTCACACCTATAATCCTAGTTACTCAGGAAGCTGAGATCTGAGGATCACAGTTCCAAACCAGCTGAGGCAGGAAAGGCCATGAGACTCTTAGCTCTGATAAACTACTCAAAAAAAGCCAAAAGTGTGCTGGGGCTCTAGTGATATAATGCTAGCGTTGGGCAATAGAAGCTCAGGGACAGGGTCCAGGTCCTGAGTTCAACTTCTAGCACTGGAAAAGAAAAAAAAGAACAGTATGTTTACAGCATGACCTTTAGAGACTGAATCTTCCCTTTTAACTACTCAAGCTGATTATTTGAAGGACCAAGAATCAACTCTAGAGATTCTCTTACTATTTATATTATTGTTGTTGCACTTATTTGGGGCAATAGTCCACAAATGAGTGAGAACTTGTGACATTTGCTTTGTGAGTTTGGCTTCTCTCATTCAATGTGATGATCTCTAGTCCCATTCAATTTCCTACAATTGACATAATTTCATTTTATTTGTGATGAATATATATGTACATACAAATACACATATACACACATTTATTTGTATATGAATATACATATATACATGTACCTGCCGTATAGTTTCTTTCTGAGTGGTGTTGGAGGTTACAACTCCCAGGGCTTAACTTCAAGGCCTTGTATTCTTGCTGTGTTTTCTGTGTTATTTTTTTCTTTAACTTGCAATTACTGCTCTATCACTTGCACTATGCCTCCAGTCTGACTACTTTTTTGCAGGTTAGTTGGAGATGGAGTCGTGAGGAATTTTCTGCCTGGCATGATTTTTTAAATATAATATAATATAATTGTATTATTATAATTAAAGTGTTGTACAGAGGAGTTACCATTTCATAAGTCAGGTGAGTATATTTATTTATTTTTTGGACAGTGTCAGCCCTTCCTTTGCTCTATTTTAGTTTCCCCCTCCATCTCTGCCCGTAAGTTACATAGGTCATTTTCCACATAGTGTATACTGAATAGCTTGATTGCACTTTCTCACCCTGCTCTCCTTTTCTGCTCATCCTTGTTGCCCTCTCAAAAGTGAAGAACAAACACTACGACCCCCATGACCACCAATGATAATAACAACAATAACTACAACAACAACAACAACCCACCATGTTTCCGTTTCCTGAACAGGATGATTTTAAATATCTACTCTCCATTTCTGTCTCCTGAGTAGCTAGGATTACCAGTAAGCCACTAGTTCCTGGTCAATTTTCTTTTCCATTCACTTATTATTGGGTACTCAGTTGAATCCACAGTTTGGCTATTGTGAACTGAGTTGTGATAAACATAGATGTGCAGCTATCTTTCTTATATATTGATTTTTCCTTCTTTGGATATATCCTTTATAGTGGTAGGCTATTGACAGGTTTTATAGTTTTCTGTTTTGTTTGTGATGGTACAGGGGCTTGAACTGAGTACCTAGCACTCTTACTGAGATCCTTTCTGACTGCTGCTACAGGTTAATCCATCTATTGTTGTCTTCTCCAATTCCTTTCTTCAAAGGCTGGTAAGTTTCACTGTGTAGGTCTTTCACCTGCTTGTCTAAGTTTTTTCCAGATTGTTGCTTGTATTTTTGTTTGAGGCTATTATGAGTATTTTTACTGACTTTTATCTCAGCCTGATCATTATGGGATATATGAAAGCTACTGATTTTTGTGTCTATTTTATATCCTGCTACATTCTTGAAAGTGTTTATTAAATCTAGGAGTATTTTGATGGAATCTTTAGAGGCCCAAAGCATCCTATTATCTGAAAATAGAGATTATTTTATTTCTTCTTTATTTCAATCCCTTCTCTTTCCTTCATTCTTTCTCTTTTTTACTGTTCTGGCTAAGAACTACAACAGAAGATGGAACAAGAGTAGACAGAGTGGAAAGCTGTGCACCATTGATTACTACTGTAATCCTAGCAATTTAGAAGGCTGAGATATGAAGATTGCAGTGCAAAATCAGCCTGGGCAAGAAAATCCATGAGCTCCTTATCTCCAGTTAACCAGAAAAAGCTGGAGATGGTCAAGCGGTGCAGCATTATCCTTGAGAAAAAAAAATCTCCTAGAAAACATCCAGGCCCTGAGTTCAAGCTCCAGAAATGGCATGTGCATGTGCACATGTGCACCAGCGTGCACAAGTGTGTGTGTGTGCGCACACACACACAGAGTGGGAAGGGTTGACATCCTTGTCTCATTTCTAACATTAGAAAAAATAATTTTTCTTCCCACTTAGTATAATATTAACTATAATTTTTATACATAAAACCTTTGTTATGTTCAGCTACATTCCTAGCTAGGAAGCTACTCCTTGTTACTTCCAAATTTTTATTATGAATGTTTGCTGAATTTTGTCAAATATCTTTTAATTTGCACAAAATGAGATGACTGCATGATTTTTGTCCTTGAGTGTATTTTTCTCTGTATTACATTTATTGATTTACATAATTAATCTATCTTTGCATCCCTGGAATGAAAATATTTCCTCATGATCCTAGGAATTTCAGTGGGATTTGTTATTATATTCTCTTTTGCATCATAATTTATAAATTTGACTCTCCTCAATTCCTGTGTTTCTGTCCTAATACATGTTCTGTTTTGTAGGTTTCATGGGCTGCTGAGAAGCATGTATATTGTGCAGCTTATGAGTGAATTGCTTTGTAGTTATCAGATAAATCCGTTTGGTGTATAGTGTCATTTATTTCTGAAGTTTCTTTGTTTAATTTTTTTTCTGGATGTCCTATCTATTAGTGAGGATGGAGCACAGAAATCTGCCACTACCATTAGGTAGTGTACTTCCTGTACTTTTTTGCCCAGTAGTATGTGTTTAATAAAGCTAGATGCACATTTGGCACATGTTAATTTATTTCTTTTTGATGAATTGTTCACTTCAATAATCTAAAGTGACCTTCTTTATATTTTCTCATTCATTTTGGCTTGAAATCTGCTTCATCAGAAATTTGTGAAACTACTTCTTTCTGCTTTGGGGGTCTATTTGCTTGTAAGTCTTTTACCATTCTTTCAGTTTGTAAGATGCGCTTTGTGTAGTCAA
This sequence comes from Dipodomys spectabilis, assembly GCF_019054845.1. Classification (NCBI taxonomy): domain Eukaryota; kingdom Metazoa; phylum Chordata; class Mammalia; order Rodentia; family Heteromyidae; genus Dipodomys; species Dipodomys spectabilis. The sequence goes on from NW_024870774.1 coordinate 1,228,717, forward strand.
CAGATGGTCAGGTCTCACTTTTCAATTAACTTTTCATTCTGTCTTAATTGAAGAATTGAGATTATTAGCATTCAGGGTTTATATTTAGATATATGTTTTAATTCCTGCCATTTTGTTTTGGTTTTTAGCAATAGATTCTTTCTTACTCTTCATTTGCTTATCTAATCCTCTGAAAAGATTTAATTTCTTCACTATTTCATGTTTATATTAATCTTCCTTTTTTGTCTTTGTGATTGAGTATCTTCTGCAATGCTGATTTTGTGGTCATAAATACTTCAGTTTTTATTTACCATGGAAGGCTCCTTTTTGTCCTTCAGTGATTAATGATAGCTTTGCTAGGTAATCTGGGTTGGTAGTTGTTTGATTTTAGTGCTTGAAATATAACCTAACAAGTTTGGTTTTAAGGTTTCTGTCAGATATCTGCTATTATTCTGGCAACTTTCATGTTGTAAGAGATTTAAAATTTCTTTATGTAATTTTCAATATTGTTTCTTTGTTTTCCATATTTAGTTTTTTACCTATAATATGGCCTGGGGAAATACCATTTTTTCTAGTCTATTGGATATTCTAAAAGCATCCTGTGCCTGGTTAGGCTTCTCTTTCTCATAATTTGTAAAGTTTTCTCCTATTACTTTATTGAGCATATTTCCTTTGCATGGTTTACTTTCTTTAAATGAATCTCAAACCTAAACTAACAAAGAAACAATTCCTACTAGATGTGTATATATTTGGAAAACACCTCCCAACCCCTCAAGGATTATTTTAGATTAATAGTAGTAAAGATGAGTTTTCTATCACTATACAATGGCATTATATCCAATTAGAAGAGATCTTGGCTTTCCTACTAGTCTGTAATTTATTTGTCTCTACTTTAATTTATATTTTTATACAATAGAAACTACATTATTATTTATTGACCTAACAAGGTACATTTTTTTCTCATAGATGATCTTCTATGACTCTTCAATACTACAATATTACCAAAATTGCACAAAATTTAATATCCTAAATAAAACAAATATTTTTTCAAAATGTTAAATAATCCAATATCAGCTTAAAATAAAATGTAAATGAGGAGATACAGTAAGTAATAAAGAAAACCGAAGAATATGATGAAGAATAAAAAACAATGGTTTTTAACAAATAGGTGCTAAGAGACTGGGTTTCCATCATCCCTATGTCCTTCTATCAACCATACGTATTTTTTCTTCTTCTCTTCAAATTGCTAAAACAAGAGAAATTTTCTAGGGACCTTTTACTTAAATAAGAAGAGTTCGATTAATTTGCTTCTCAATTACAGGCTACAAATATGTATTACTTTGTATGGAAAAGCACACTTCATTTATGCTGACTTCAGTCTGACAGTGTCTCACTCTTCATCATTCCTAGGTGTTTTTCTCCAGCCACTGCTCTATTGGGTCTGCCATCTATGACCCAAAATGTAGGCAGAACAAGTAACTGGTCTTCTGATGTCATGATGGCATTTGAGCCCATAATCCTCAGTTCTAATATACTGCATGTCAGTAGCCCATATATTAAATGAAGCCATGGATCAATAAACTTATTTTCAGCTCTTTTCAAGCTCATAATGGGCTGCATTTTTTCTGAGGTATCTCCCTTGAAAACTTTTGGATTTGAAAGCCTAACTACTCTTGAGAAGGTATAATCATTCTGGCTCTCCAGGGTTACTGGGTGAGATGCTTTTGTGAGATGGAGAAGGAGCAATGGGAAGGAGCAATCCAAGAGGAAGACAGAGAGGAAAGAAAAGAAAAAGAAGTACTTAAGGGAAATGTGTGTTATCATCTTTTAAACTATTCTAGAAGAAAAAAAGTGATTTTAATTTATTTAAAAAAGAATATGCAAAGAGAGTGTAGGAGAAAAATAGGAAAAGGATATGTAGAGATGAGGAGAAGATACAAGGATAAGAGCATTAAAGGCTAAACAAAAGAGAAAATTATGGAGGTGGGCAGTTGAATGCCAATGTGGTTTTTTGAGCTTCAGTGATTTTTTTCCTAATTCAATGAACACAACTGGTACAATATATTCACAACTAACCAGATCACCTTCTGTAGCACAATTGCCTTTTCAGCTGGCTAGGCTAGTGTATTATAAATAAATATTCATCAAAGTGTGGGATTCTTCAGATTGGGTTATATAGAAAACCACTATTCCATTCCATTAAAAGTAAGTTTTATATACTTGACAAAGGCTGAAACATCAATCATCTAGACTAATGGATAACACCTGTAAGTAAAATAAACATTTTAGGGGAATAGGTAGTCAAAGTGACCTCATAGCAAAATAGCATGCACTTTGGTCAATATTTATTGCTGAATTAAAGAGATCCTGATATGAAAGGATAGTAATTTCTCTTCATTACCTTTTCTTGCTATATAATAGCAGAGTTTTTAAATGTCCCAATTGATTTGAGAATTTACTAATAATTGAACAAAAACTACAAATAAAGTATATGAATCATCATATAGTTTACTATCATATAGTCAAACCTGATGATTTGAACGTTATTAATATTATAATTCTATTGGATTTAACCACATATTTTTCTATATTTGTGCTGAACATATCATACCACTTCAGAAACTAATATGTGACACATGCTTTCCTGTAACACAGTCTCTGTTTACAAGTCTTATAAGTCATTATTTCTTTTTTTTCTTTGTGATTTTCTTCGAATGGCTGGACTAAAGGGTTTCATTTTAACATATCCATTTCTGTGTACAATGTGTACATAGTGCAATAATTAAGATAATCAGAATTATCTCTTCCATCATCCTCCACATCCATCTATACCATCCCAACCATCTCCATGTTTCCTAGTTCCATTTCATATATCCTTAACAAATTTTAAACATTTTTTATCACTGACACCTTAACTATATTTATCTGATTCAAAATATATTTTCTACAATGTATACTTAGTTTGAAATATGTTTCCAAACAATAATAATAAAAATCCAAGGCTATTGCTAATATGAACTAAAATGTAAAGCTGTCATTTTTATCAAGTTAAAAATAATTCAGTGATATAGTGTGCTTTTAATTCTTAACTGAAGGGCTAAAAACTGTACATTTTACTAGATCAGGATAGCAGGATTCAATTAATGACAGATGAGGAAATGACATAAAATATATCATTTCATTCAAATTTTGTATAATATAAATTATACCAAATCAACCAAGAAAAGAAAATGAAAATGTTTTGAAGATTATCTTTGATAGGTTGAATTAGATTCTAAATGATTCTTTGAAATCATGTTGTTGATATTTTTTAAATATTATTAATTTAGTTCTTAGTTTAAGAAAGTTCATAATGCTCAGTAAGGTTAGTATCCCAAATTATCTGTAGAGCAAGTATCACAGCCTGATTCTTATTTTTTTTTTAATTTAATTTTATTTTATTTGAGAACATACTGTACAGAGGGGTTACAATTACATGGGCAGGATAATGCACACATTTCTTACCAAGCATTGCAGCCTCCTCCTTTGTTTACCTTTCACCTCCCTTCCCAGCCTCCCCCCTCCCCCCCACCCAATCATACCCCCCCACCCCCCTCCCCACACCGACATTATAAAGCTGGTTTTGACATGACATTTTGTACTTCTCAATGTTGCAACAGGTCCACCTGAATCCTTAAACGACTTGTTTGTCCCCATCTCCTCCACATGTTATACTGACATCAAATATAGTGAAAGCGGGGGTTACAATGTGGGGGAGGGACATACAAAGCAACAAAGAAATAATCTTATAAATGCGTTAGAAACACATGCATGGAAGAAACAAAAACATTAAAATACATATTTGAGGGTTCGTTTTCCTAACATCGCATCTGACTTTTTCCGCTTGACTCATACCTATACTAGATATTGCAAATAAGGGAAACCATGGGACCTATGTTTCTTTGGGCCTGGCTTACTTCACTTAATATAATTTTTTCCAAGCCTTTCCATTTCCTAACAAATGGGAAAATGTCATTCTTTCTGATGGAGGCATAGAATTCCATTGTGTATATATACCACATTTTCTTGATCCATTCATCTACTGAGGGGCATCTGGGTTGGTTCCATATCTTAGCTATGGTAAATAATGCTGCAATAAACATAGTTGTGCTGGTAGCTTTAGTGTGGTCTTGTTTGTAAACATTTGGGTAAATGCCCAAAAGTGGGATTGCTGGGTCATAGGGGAGTTATATGTGAAGTCTTTTGAGGAACCTCCATACTGCTTTCCAAAGTGGTTGAACAAGTTTACATTCCCACCAACAATGAAGTAAGGTTCCTTTCTGTCCACATCCCCTCCAGCATCTGTTGTTGTTAGAGTTCTTGATTTTTGCTGTTCTAACTGGAGTGAGGTGATATCTCAATGTTGTTTTGATTTGCATTTCTTTTATGGCTAGGGATGTTGAACATTTCTTCATGTGTCTATTGGCCATCCTTCTTTCTTCTTCAGAGAAGCTTCTCTTTAAGTCTTTCGCCCACTTGCTTATTGGGCAGTTGTTTCCTTGAGGATTTGTTGTTGGGTGGTTTAATTTTTTGAGTTCCAAGTATATTTTAGATATGAGACCGTTGTCCGTTGTATGGCTAGTAAAGATCTTCTCCCAATCCGTGGGCTTTTCTATTGATCTTGATAGCTATGTCCTTTGCCATGCAGAAGCTCTGCAACCTTATGCAATCCCATTTGTCCAACCTTTCTTTGATTTGTTGTGTTGCCAGGTCTCTATTCAGAAAATTTCGGCCTGAGCCAAGGAGACCCAGGGTTTCTCCTATTCCATCCTGTAATGTTTTCAGAGTGTCTGCTTTGAGTTCAAGGTCTTTGATCCATTTGGAGTTGATTCTGGTACAGGGTGATATATAAGGATCTAGCTTTAGTTTTCTACATATAGTTAACCAGTTTTGCCAGCACCATTTACTGAAGAGGCTGTCTGTCTTCCATTCTATTGTTTTAGCTCCCTTATCGAAGATTAGATGGCTATAGGTCTGTGGGTTCATTTCTGGGTTTTCAATTCTATTCCATTGGTCCTGAGGTCTGTTCTTATGCCAATACCAAGCTGTTTTGATTACTATAGCTTTATAGTAGAGTTTGAAATTTGGTATTGATATTCCTCCCACAGTGTTCTTTCCATTGAGGAGCGTTTTTGCTATTCGGGGTCTTTTATTGTTCCATATGAATTTTTGGATTGCCTCTTCTATTTCCTTGAAGAATGAGGGTGGAATTTTGATAGGTATTGCGTTGAATTTGTAGATAGCCTTGGGAAGTATTGCCATTTTCACGATGTTAATCTTTCCAATCCAGGAGCATGGGAGGTTTTGCCATTTTTTAAGTTCTGTGTTGATTTCCTTTTTCAAGATTTTAAAGTTTTCATCATAGAGGTCCTTCACTTCTTTAGTTTAGTTAATTCCTAGGTATTTTATTTTTTGTGGGGCTATTACAAATGGAGTTGCTTTCCTAATTTCAGCCACACTTTTCTCATTATTGGCATACAGAAAAGCCATTGATTTTTGGGGGTTAATTTTATAACCTGCTACTTTGCCAAAGCTTTGAATCAGCTTGAGTAATTTGGGAGTGGAGTCTATGGGATTCTTTAAATACAAGATCATGTCATCTGCAAAGAGGGAGAGTTTTATTTCTTCTTTCCCTATTTGGATCCCCTTTATGTCTGTATCTTGTCTTATTGCTGGAGCTAGGCATTCTAATACTAGATTGAAGAGAAGTGGAGAGAGTGGGCATCCTTGTCTTGTTCCTGAGTTAAAAGGAAATGGCTTTAGTTTTTCACCATTGAGTATAATGCTGGCTGTAGGTTTGTCATATACAGCCTTTATTGTATTGAGGAATGTTCCATGGATTCCTAATTTTTCCAAAACCTTCATCAGGAAGGGGTGTTGGGTCTTGTCGAATGCTTTTTCTGCGTCTATTGAGATAACCATGTGGTTCTTATTCTTGCTCCTGTTGATGTGATGAATAATATTAATTGATTTGTGTATATTGAACCAGCTTTGCATCCCTGAAATGAATCCTGTTTGATCGTGGTGTATGATTTTTTGGATGAATTGTTGAAGTCCGTTGGCCAAAATTTTGTTGAGAAGTTTTGCATCAATGTTCATCAAAGAAATGGGTCTATAGTTCTCTTTCTTTGATGAGTCCCTGCCTGGTTTTGGGATGAGGGTTATGATGGCTTCATAGAATGTGTTTGGTAGTGAGCTTTCTCTTTCAATTTCATTGAAGAGTTGGAGGAGAATTGGTGTGAGCTCTGCTTTGAAGGCCTTGTAAAATTCCACTGTAAAACCATCTGGTCCTGAACTTTTCTTAGCTGGGAGGTCTCTTATTGCTGTTTCTATTTCAATGCTTGAAATAGGCCAGTTAAGATAGTTTAACTCATCTTGGTTTAGTTTTGGCATGTCAATATTTGCTAGGAAGAGGTCCATTTCTGTCAAGTTCTCAAACTTATTAGCATAAAGTTTTGAGAAGTATTCCCTTACAGTGTTCTGAATCTTGGTTGTTTCCGTGGTGATGTTTCCATTCTCATCTCTGAGTTTATTAATTTGGGTGTGTTCTCTTTTTTTTCTGATAAGATTTGCTAAGGGTCTGTCAATTTTGTTAAGTTTTTCGAAGAACCAACTCTTTGTTTTGTTGATTCTTTCTATAGTTTTTTTGGATTCTAATTCATTTAATTTTGATTATTTCTTTCCGTCTACTGGATTGGGGTTTATCTTGCTGCTCTTTTTCAAGGAGGTTTAGATGTGTCATTAAATTGTTAATTTCAGATCTCTCCAATTTGTTGATGTAGGAGCTCAGAGCTATAAACTTGCCTCTGAGTACTGCCTTTGCTGGGTCCCAGAGGAGCTGGTAGTTTCTGTGTTCATTTTTGTTCAATAGCATGAACATTTGAATTTCCTTTCTAATCTCTTCCATGACCCACTCATGATTCAGCAGTGTGTTGTCCAGCCTCCATGTGATACCGGACTTTCTTTGGTGGCTTTTGGTGTTGAGTTCTAATTTTATTCCCTTGTGGTCAGAGAGAATGCAAGGTATAACTTCAATGTTTCTGAATTTAGACAAGTTTGCTTTGTGGCCTAAAAATGTAGTCTATTTTAGAAAACGTTCCATGTGCTGCTGAGAAAAACATGTATTCTGATGCTGCTGGGTGAAATGTTTGGTAGATGTCTGTTAAGTCTAGTTGATCTATGCAGCTGTTTAGATCTGCGGTTTCTCTGTTGAGTTTTTGCCGAGTTGATCTATCTAGTGGGGAGAGTGGTGTGTTAAAATCCCCAACAATTAATGTCGTTGGATCTATATGGGATTTGAGGGAAAGTAGTGTTTCTTTGATAAATTTGGGTGCTCCATTGTTTGGCAAATAGATATTTAGAATTGTAATATTCTTCTGAAGGAGAGATCCTTTAATTAGTATGTAGCGACCTTCTTTATCTCTTCTCACGAATTTTAATTTGAAGTCTATTTTATCTGATATTAGGATTGCAACTCCCGCCTGTTTATGGGGTCCGTTTGCTTGGTAGATTTTGTTCCAGCCTTTAACATTGAAAATGTGTTTGTTTTTACGGGCAAGATGTGACTCCTGCAGGCAGCAGATAGAAGGGTCTTGTTTTTTAATCCAACTAGACAGTCTATGTCGCTTAATTGGAGAATTCAGTCCGTTAACGTTAAGAGATAGGACTGAGAGGTATTTGGGAGTTCCTGCCATGTTATCTACCTTCTTGGGGGCTGCGAAAACTGGGTTCTTCCTATGGTTCTTGGATTCTCAGTTTGGGTACACTTTCTTGGCCTTTATTGCGGTCTTGTTGGTTTTCTATGTGTAGGACATCTTTAAGAATCTTTTGTAGGGCTGGTTTGGTGGAGATGTATTGTTTCAATTTTTCTTTGCTATGGAAGGTTTTTATTTGGCCTTCAGTTATGAAGGAGAGTTTAGCTGGGTACAGTATTCTTGGTTGATAGTTGTTTGTTTTTAGGGCATGGCATACATCATTCCAGGCTCTTCTTGCTTTGATTGTCTCTGCTGAGAAATCTGAAGTGATTCTAATTGGTTTCCCTTTATAGGTGATTACCCTTTTCTCCTTGACAGCTTTAAGGATCTTTTCCTTGTTCTGAGTTGATCCTGTGTGGATTATAATGTGACAGTGGGATGTCCTATTCTGGTCTGGTCTATTTGGGGTTCTAAAGGCTTCTTGTATCTGGACAGGCCTATCTTTTTGCATGTTTGGGAAGTTCTCTGCTAGGATCCTGTTAAACAAATTTCCTAGACCATTAACTTCTCTCTCTAGGTGCTCCTCTACACCCATTATCCTTAGATTAGGCCTTCTGATGGTGTCTTCCAGGTGTTGGATAGATCTATCATATTTCTTGGACTTGTCTTGGATGGTTGTATGTTCTTTCTCTATAATATCTAGGCTGTCTTCAATCCCTGAGATTCGATCTTCTGCATGGTCTAACCTGCTGTCAAGACTCTCTACTTTGTTTTTTATCTCTTTTCCTTCTAGTTGGTCAGCTTTGATGGCTTCAAGTTCTTTGTTGAAGCTCTGTTTTAGGTCTTGTATGAATTTCTTTACTTCCTTAATTTGGTGTTCAGTGTTTGTCCTCAAATCACTTATTTGATTGGTTATGGTTTCTTTGGGCTCCCATTCCTTCTGTTGGGTTCCATTCAGCATTCCCTTTGTGGTCTCCCTGACTTCCTTCAGCTCTTTGTTAATGGATTCCATGAATGCCTTTAGTTATCTTTGTGTTTTCTCTACCTGGTCTCTCAATTCCTGTATTACTCTTTGATTAGCTTCCTCCCGTTCATGGGATTCCTGCAGTTCTCTTTGAGTGTTCTCAGCCTGCTCACGCCATTCCTCCCTTTCTCTTTGAGTATTCTCAAGTTGTTCATGCAAATCCTGTATCAGTTTTTGAGTAGCTTCCTCACGCTTATGATATTCCTGTATAAACTTCTGGGATGCCTCCTCTCTCTCCCTATCACGCTCATACAGAGTCCTTTGTAAGTTGTCAAACTTCTCATTTATCATGTTTTCCAGCAGTGTTTGTAGAGCTATTTGGGAACTCTCCTCTGGATTATTCACTATCTGTTCTAACCCCTGATTATCAAGATTGGGAATTGAGATACCCGAATTTGCCATTTTTCTTGTGTTTTTCCGGCTTACTCTGCCCATTTGAGATGAAGATAGCACCAGTTTTGTGCTAGAACACTATCTTAAGGCAACCATCAACCAAAGTTTGCATTTGTACAGTCAATAGTCTACAGATACAATCTAGTTCAACAGATACATCTATTCGACATCAAACAACTATATGTTAAAGGACTTCGAACCACAGAGAAGAATTTGGAAAACCAGAAATTATTAGGGTTAGGGAGAGATGTGGGTAAAAAATAGGAATAGATTGGTGTGGGGAGGCACAGGGAGAGTTAACTATGTCCTAATCACAATGCAGGAAATAGGTTGGGTAGGATGCAAGTAGAGGGAGAGAGAAAAAGAAGAAAGGGAAAGGGGAATGAAAAGAGACTAGAAAAAAAATAGAAACGTAAAAAGTAATGTTATTATAGAGATTAAAAGACCATCTATTTAGAGAGGAATGTGAATATGTTGGGAGAAAGGGAGGGACATGGAGAAGATGTGAAAAACTTTAAAAAAATGCTTAAAATATTATATAGGTATAAAGAGGTAATACTGCTATTAATGAATTTAAGTCTCAGAGGTTTTGAATTGAGTAATAAGTTTGTGGATTAAGTGTGTACACAATGGGGGATAGGGTCTACTAGTTAACTACGGGTTTATCTGAGGATGTGCAGGACAAGAGTTAAGTCACATAATGAAGAACAAAAGAGAGGAAAAGGTGGAAAGGATAGGAAAGTGAGAAGAAAAGATCAGAAGTTCAGTAGAGCTAGACAAAAAACAAAAAGATAATTAAGAATGAAAGAAAAAGAGAAAGAAGACAAGAAAAGAAAGGAAAACACACATTCACGTATTCCTAAAATAAAAATTATAAGAGGAGAAAAAAAAAAGTTACTGGAAAATAATTATTTTTTCAGAAGAGGTAAAAATTAAAGATTAATAAAAGTTTTAGAAAAGGAAAAAAATTTATATATATATATATAAAGTAACAAAAAAAAACAAAGAAAAGAAGAAGAAGAAGAAGAAAAAAAAAGTTCTTTGATTTTTTTGGGGGGGAGGAGGGGTGGAAAGAATCCTGTATCTCCCTTTTGTCTGCAACCAGAGTCTTGTTGGAGTCTCTGGTCACCTTGAGGTCCTGTGGCTTGATTGGTTTCTTAAGTCAGTTTGTTGGAACAGGCAGAAAAATGCTCTGCTTTACCCAAGATTTTGAGATCCCCCTCCCAGGTTAGTTTACTGGGAGAGTGATCTGCTTTGAGAATCACAAAAGAGGGGGATGCAGTGATGAGGCTAGGTTCTGGGTAGAGTTGAGGCCTTTCAACAAACAGTAGCTTTTCCCTGGGGCTATTTTGTGAAAAAAACTCACAGCACCCAGCCTAGAGCCATTCTCAGGGTTTCTGTTTTTCAATTGATTGTGGTGGCTGCTAGAGGGAGGGGCAGCCTCTGGCTCTGGTTACCCAGTGAGGAGAGCCACTCCAATGGCTGGCGCCTGAGCTGGGTGACTTTTCCCTGGATGGAACTGAGTCTGTGAGGTCACTTCGCCGTTAAGTTCTTGTGACCTGCTAAATGACTCGTTTTATTCCAAGGCCTGAGCTGGAGCTAGCCGCTCCTCCGAACTTTGTCGGTATCCAAGATGGAGATCACCGGTGCTGGGGGGGGAGGGGTGGCCTTCCCTCCTCTGCTCCAGGAGAAGGAGTGAGGACGTAGGGCTTCTACTCATGCCGAGTCTTGGATCCTGGGTCGTCTCTGGTCTGCAAAGTGCAGGATGAAGTTGTCCGCTCCTTGTCGGTTCTTGCTGGTGTTAAGTAGAATCCGCTCGTCCGCTGCGTCTGGCTCCTTCGTCCCGGACTGTGTCTCAGGTATGCCCCCGCGGCGGTGGTCGCTGCCGCGAACCTGCCGCCGCAGCAGCAGCTGCTGGCAAGCGTTCAGATGTGTCTGCTTGGCTTCCCCTCTCTTGACTAACTCTCTGTCCTGTGATGGCACACTTGGTGTGATTCTCTGGCTTGGGACTGTTCACTGGAACTCTGAAACTGCTTTCTATGCAAGAGCTTGTTCAGATTCCAGCTTCTCCTCCGCCATCTTCCCGGAACTCCCCACAGCCTGATTCTTTAAGAGGAAAAGACAATGTCCTTTTATGTCCTCGCTACTCTGTTAAATACTACTTGCTATTGCCCAGAACTCTATTTTCTTTCTATCTGGGCCTGTCCCCCTAGTGGTTAGGTTTACCCAGAGTGAGAAATCCAAGAAGTTAAAGTAGGAGATTCAATGATTTTCATAACTAATTACTCCCACCATATTCCATTGGGCATACAGGAATAGTCCAAATTAAAGGTGATAGGAGACTGTATCAGGTCACTAAAACCAGTTATGTAGAGAAAAATCTATAAAGTAAACTCTACAGTATGCCCAGTGGCTTCTAATGATTCATCTCCCTAACACATGTAAAACATAATTACACACACCCAAGACCCATTAAGTGAAAGCTATTCCATTATGGCAAAGTTAACTTTTTTGTTATATTAAGAAGGTCCAGTTATATGAGGCTCCTTGTCTGTGTTTCCTGTGTTCTTTGAATATAGTCCTTCTTGATCTGAAGATATTTGAACTATAGAGGCAACATATCTTACATTTAAGTACACACATTATATATATAAATATACATATATAAAATGCTAGAAGACATATAATTACTAAAGACCCATTCAAAAACAAAATTTAAAAGCCCAGGTTTGTAGCAAACATGGATTTATAGCTATTCTGAAGTTCAGCTAGGTAGGGCTAGCAGTTTCATAATTAGGGGTTGATTGAGATGATTCTGTAGAGCTTTTGGCTCTTCCCTCTGAAGTCTTTGTTCTACCACATGAGTTATTGCTACCTTTCCACGATAAGTGAGCAGTATTTATAACCCAGCAGCTATCTCAGCCTGCTTCTGTGGGATTTCAGAAGTCTAAAAGCGTCACCCTTCTTTATGTTGGTTCAAGTTTTTAACTCAGGGCCTTATGTTTGTTTGGCTTATTTGTTGAACTAAGCTCTACCACATGAGCCAAACCCCTATCTATCTATTTTCATTCAAGATGACAGTGCTCACAATACCATAATTCTTTTAGAAACTGGCAAACTTCCTATTAAGTTTTATTATGCCTTAATTCCATTAGACAAAACAAACCTCAAATAAGTCCTTCTCTACCTTGAGATTCTTGGGAAGCTGCTGTGGGTCAATACACTTAATATCCACAGAGGCCCTATTGCTTCTTAAGAGGAACTGTGAAGCACATCCTTAGCATTCTTAAAGAAGCTTTTTCTTTTTGCTTGTTTGCGACATGATTTTAGTCCTCCTGGGGTTTTAATAAAGAGTTTTTACTTATACCTTGACTTTTATTATAAAATCATGAGTTCTCAAAGTGTGGGTCAAGATCCCCTGGGGTTCCTAAGATACTTATAGCAAGTCCACAAAGACAGAACTCTTTTTATAAAAGTATTAAGACATGATCTCTGTTTCATTACCTCACATGGTAGAAATTTCCAGAGGCTATATAACCTGTGTTATCTTCAGCTCTCCCCCATCATGTCTAGTATTAAAGAAATTTGCAAATGTATAAACTGATGATTCCATTCTTACAAAATTCTTTCAAATTACATTTTGTTTCTTCAGTTTAATTTCTAAAATCAATAAATAACACACACACACATTAAGAGCTTCTAAGGATTCTTGGGCATTACAAGAGTGAAATAGACTTTGAGATCAAATGTGGAGAAGTAATCGTGTTAGATTGTATTTCATTTACAAAAACAACATTGTATAGAGAATACCAAGTATCACTATAAAGACTGAAAATAGTCCATCAGCAATAAAAAATAATCAAAAGGAACAAAATAAACCAAACCTAGGTAAATCATCTCATTAGAGTAGATAATCACTGACTTAAAATTAAGCAGTACTCTTGAAGACTTTTTGTAAGAAAATGCCCAATATTACTTGAAATTATATGTAAGTAATTAGATGTGTGTATATATGTAAATATACTTAAATATATAGAGAGAGATAGAGATAGAGATATATATGTGTGTGTATGTGTTTTTTTCTATAGAAACAATATGGGGACCTCAAAGACCCAATGCTGATTCTTTAACAATGAATCAACCCACAATAGTGAGAAACAATCTGATTTTCTTTTGTTTTAACTGAGGAAGCTAGATACAAATAAGCACTCATTTGTTTGCAACAAATATCGATAAAACCATGCAAAATCCTATACCCAATGAACAAATCCAATTAAAAGAAAAGAAATACAATAAAAGCATGTTTCATCATGTCTGTGCTGTGGTAATCACTTTCTTAGGACACATGAATTAGTAGTAAGAGATATTTTATTATCTGAATCAGAACAATTTGTGATGTAGTCATTTACAACCTAGCCATCCTGCAAAAAATGACTATATTGTTTTCATTAGTATTGTCATATACTATCTTAAAGTCATCTCAGAAAGAATTCTTCAGAGAGCATTTAAAGTTTCAAATCAAATGATAAGTGAAATTGATTCCTAAGATTTGAATACTGTTAGTTGAAACATTGAGTCTCTTAACTTTTCAGATCATTTTGTGCATTCAAGAAATGTCTGTCACTTCACCTTAGCTCTGTGCTCAATCATTTAGAACAAAACACAACACAACAAAAATCCTGATCCATTCTGCTAGCTCAACAAAAGGCTTTGTGTGGGTGTGTGCTAGAAAGTAATTATGAGGTTTTTATTTCACTAATTATTCTTCAGCCTTTGAAATGTCAGTGTAGGTCAAAGTAGCAGTCAATGTTTTGAACCAGATTTGAATTAAAATAAGGAGGCCACTGCAGGAATAACAAGAAAAGGAGTGAACAGTAGAGTAATTTGACATATGAATGACAGAAAATGAAGTTCAAGGTTGCAGGAATTTAAAGTTTCCCTCCCCAACTCCCAAACCCCTAGTGTCATGCAAAATTTAGTTCTTAGATCTGACAAGGTTGACCATGCTTCTGAACCCACAATACAATAATATTCTAAAGAGTTTTAAGTTGACACTATGTAATGAGATGATTTTTAAATACTTAAATCATTTCTAAACCTTACAGGGCTTTTTCCAGTAGCCACTTTTAGATATTATAAATTCACAAATATTATATAACTGCTTCAAATGTCTTCTTCAAATCTTACGTACAACTTATTTTCTTGAGTTGATCCTATGAATTTATTTGATGATCAAACCACATTACCTAATAACAAAATTTCATTTTTGTAAGAATTAAGTTGTGTCATTTCTAATTTCAGCAAAAAGTAAGTGTACATTGTGAAAAGAGAACATAAGGCTAGAAAATTGATTGATTGCTGCAGGTAATAACTAATCTAAATGAATAAACTGATTTTTCTTTAATGAATTACCCCAAGAAGATTAGTAGATTTAAGTATAGTACTGGTTTCCCTGACCCTAAACCCTCAGGAACAGCTAAGTTTACACAATGAATGCAAAGCAGATTGGACTAAAGTGATTCCATTCATTTCAGTCAAGCTCATGACTGATATCTAGTGTCATGACCAAATTGATCACACAATGGTTTCCATCAATCTTTGCAACAGTAGAATTGAGCAGATTAGTTGTGCTGTGGCCTGTTCATTTCACCTTCTGTAGAAACAGCTCTATCTGAGAGAAGAAAGAAGAGTTAGTTAATTAAGGATAGAAGGTTACCTTCTGATGGTTTCGTGTGTGTGTGTGTGTGTGTGTGTGTGTGTGTGTGTGTGTGTGTGTGTGCGCTTTTACCAGGAATTGAACTCAGGGCCTAGTCACTGTCCTTTAGTGATTTTACACAAGCATGAAAGTCTACCACTTGAGCCATAGCTCCACTTCAGTAATGGTTTCTTTTACCAAATGCTAGTGTCTAAGATCTAAGATACAATTCTTCATCAGTGTTCCCCAAACCTTTCATTATGGCATCATTTCAAGAGCCTGAGAGATCAACTAACTCAACCTCCACTACATCCAACAATACTTCCCACCTCTGTGATTTATATGAGTTAAATTTGATAAACACTCATCTAGCTCAGAGATCCTTTGGGGTATGATGGAACTTTCAACACCCTTGCTTAAGGGTGTTGTTGATAAGAAGAACTGAAATATTCTATACAACCTTAGAGGAGAATGTTTAGGAAGAATAAACCAAGAGATCAAATGAGACTTTAAGAAAGTATTCAAAACAGATTTAAGCCCTCAACTCTACAAGAAACTTAGTTGAACCAAAAGCATGCTCTACCTGCTACTTCATTGTACCTAAATTCTGACCCTCTAGCATGATGGCCTAGTAGAAATACAATGTGAGCCACAGATGTAATTTTTTTTTTCAGTTTAATTTTATTTTATTTGTGAACATACTGTACAGAGGCTTTAACCCATTATGTCCCAAATATCATTTGATATTAAATCATTACAAGTGAGGAATAACTTACTTTTTTTGTGAACTAAGCTTTCAAAGTTGAATTGCAGTTTATACTTGCAGCACATCACAGATGATAAGGAGCTACATGTAACCAAGGTTACAGCACTGGATAGCTCGGTGCTAGCTCAGAGACTAGGATGAATGATACACTTACTATAGGCAAACCCATTGTCCTCTATTTTGTGAACCTTACTTCTTGAACTACTGTGTCTTGATACATTATTTAGAGATTAAGAGAGTGTTGTATCTTAGTTTATTATTCATCTTTTTGCATTTATTTGACTTATTTTGTTCCCATTTCAAGCATTCTCAATTTATATAGTTAATTTTTACTAAATGCTAAACAGGCCACTCCTAGTGGGACATGTTCCTGTCTAGGTTAGGTAAATTACCTTTCTTATGCTATTCTCTTTATTTATTTTCAAACTACTGTGAGGAAAACTCAATATCCCAGATTCTCTATTGTGGAGTTGATATCCCAGAGATGATATCTCTAACCCTTTCTTTCTCTACACATAAAAAGGGCAAAGAGTAATGTCCCTATCACAAAGTTGATATAGGGATTAAACAATTAATACATGCACTCTGATCCAGAGCTGCTGGAGAGTAAAGGGTTAATAAATTCTCATTATTTTTTACTCTCTCTTCACCTTACAGGACAGCCAAGGAGATTAAAAAAAAATGTGACCCAGGATTGAGGCCTAGGTAGATAATTATAAGAAGAATGATGAAATATCATATTAGGGGTACTTAACTTCCAAGATAAGCAAGGCCTCTGTTTCAAGATTTTCGTTTCAGTTCTCACTTTTTTTCTACTAATTTCTGTCAGTCAAGATGAAGTAGAAAGTAACTAAGTAAATAAGTGAACCTATCTTAAAAGTCTACTACAACAAATGTTTATGTTTTATTTAAGTCACAGTGAGTTATAGGTCAAGTGTGTCTCAGACCTAACTGTCCTTCAAATGGCACCCATGTGATCCAAGCCATCTCCATATCTTTGGACTGTCAAGTGAAACACATGGCTTTGATTGTCTTTGAAAGGGAGAGACTCATAAAGCATATAACTTAAGCTAGGCAAATTTATGAACAGGTTAAGAAATAGAAAGCAATATGTCGATCTCTTTTCCACTGAACAAAGTACAGCTACATCGTTATAGTCTAATTGTAACTGTTGTCTCAGGCCAGAAAGAAGATAATAAATAATATATATAATATTGTAAGGGCACCAGTGATATTTTCTTCATTTGGGGTATATAACATTTTTAGAAGGCTCTCTCCCTGTCAGGTGTATATATAATGGGTTATGTGATGAATAGTAAGGACTGAGTCAAAGACTCACAGAAGGAGAAATGACATCCATTGTTCTTATATCAAGCAGACAAACTTTGAAACCAAGTGAAATTACAGATTTGTCTTATAAAATAATATCTAATGTTTATCATGTACTTTCAAATTTCTGTGTATTATTATATTGTATCCTCATAAAACCTTGACACATAGGAGGTATTTAGGGGGGTTTACAGATAAATAAACAGAATATTGACAACTTGAGTGACTGCCATCTGATGTCTCCAGTGGTGTCACGCTTCTGTCCAGGTGCCACAGAGCTTACACATTCAGCCTCTTACCTAGGTCAACATCATCCTCAATACAACAGCAGGTGACTACCCAGACTCCTCTGGTTGATAACCCAGAAAACGTTTAACAAAAACATATAACACTGTATAACAAAATTTCTCTTTCAACCCAGATAGTTCCAGTTACCAAGTGTAATATTTTGAGATGGTACCTTTTTCTGCTTTTGAGATCATAAGTTAGGCTTAGCTCTCTTTAATACAACACTCTTTTCACTGAACAATGACAATTACACCTGTTCTCCAAAACTAATTTTTAGACCCTTTCACCATTTAGACAAAAATCACCACAACTCAGGCTATCATGTGTTGACATATATTTAAAAACTTAATGCCTGCAGGTAAAAGCACAGTATAGCATATGTGATCTGAGATTGTCCTCTTGCTCGAGCAAAGTGATCCATTGCATGCTATAGCTCAGCTTTCATACTTCCTACTTAAATGATATTTTTTCCACCCTGTTCCTTGAACTTAACCAAGGCAAACTTTTAAGTAAAACTTGAAGACCCTGACTTGGACTAATTGTATTCTGTCTCCTGCAAATGTTCAAGCTGAATCATTTAATAAGATCCCTGTATTTCAAAAAAATGTATTTTCTTGGAACAGAACTTTGATAAGGATCAAAAGACATTTCTTCCATCTGCACATAGGCCAAGAGTGTGTCCCACTATTAGATTCATGGACACTACTAAGGGTACTACTCTGAGATGGGCTTTTGTTGGTAGAGGAAGTTGTGCATATGTGGAGAGGAACACATATAAGCAATGCCCAGAGTTTCTGCTCTCTTCTGGGGAAAATATAAAACTACACTTTTAAAAATGTATACTTTGGGCTAGGAAGGTGGCTCGGTGATAGAATACTTGCCTTGCATGCATGAGGCCTTGGGTTTGATTCCTCAGCACCACATAAGCAGTAAAAGCTGGAAGTGGCACTGTGGCTCAAGTGGTAGAGTGGTATCCTTGAGGAAAGAAGCTCAGGGATAGTGTGTCCAGGTCCTTAGTTGAAGCCCCATATCCGGCAAAAAAAAAGTATATTTTTAAACAGGGAGAAAAATCAAATATTAAAATATTTAGTATTAAAATATTAAAAATAGGATTATTTTATTTTTCAGTTTAATTTTATTGTCAAGGTGATGTACAGAGGGGTTACAATTTCATATGTAAGGTAGTCAATACATTTCTTGTAGAACTTCTTACCCCCTCCGCTCCCTCATTGTTCTCCCACTTTCCTTCTTCTTCCTCCAATAAATTACCATATGTTCTTAACTAAGATTCCAATTTTCTAAAAAATGAAAAAAAGTACTCAAATTCAGACTGAACCACAAAAGACAATGTAGGTAATATTGAACAAGGATATAGAAGCATCAGACTTCTTGACCTTAAAATATATTACAGAGTTAAAACCATGAAAACGGTATTGTATGTTATGTAGGATAATAAAACTTATTGTAAATAAAATATTGTTGATATAAAATAAATAAGGGAAAAACTGGCTATTTGCATGCAAAAGAATAAAATTAAACTCTTACCATAACATATACACTATTCAACACAAAACAGGCCCTGAGTTCAATGAGTTCAAATCCCACAAATGACAAAAAAGTATACTAATTTGACTTTTATTTATTTGTTGTTGTTGATATTAGGTTTGAACTCAAAGCCTTGAGCTCATTTTTCTTTTCTACTACTTGAGCCATGCCTTCAGTTCTGCTTTTTGCTGTTTATTTTTGAAAATATAGGGAACTTTTCTGCACAGGTAAGCTTTGAACCACCATCCTCCTAATCTTACCCTCCTGAATAGCTTGGATTACAGACCCAGCACCCAGATTCTAATTTGATTTTTAAATAGATAGGTCTATATTATGAAAATTTATAAAATCTATAGAAGAAAATTTTGAAGTAGCAATTTATCCCAGAGAAGATACTCAGTGTTTTTCCATTTTGTTAAATAATGACTATATTTTATAAAATTAAGATTATATGATTGTTCTAGATGATGTCCTTTCCCAATTTAATGCTGTGCTTTGAAGTATTTTGTAAAATAATATCAGTCTTTAAAACTATGTTTCATGGTATCATAACATTCCATCATAGGAATACTACAGACCTTTCTTTATTCATATGTGTAACCGACCTGCCAATTTAAAAGAGGGACAGGTTAACTAGTTTACCTGAAAATAAAGACTTTATAGCTACTGGTATTTCCTCAAAAACCTTTTTCTAAATAATCTTTCATGAATCCTGCCCTATCAGAGATAAGAAATAAGAAAGCACAAATGTTAATAGAATCTCATATATATATATATATACATAATTTTTTACTTATTATATGCCAGAATGTGGCCTGAAATGGATTAAACTGGAAAACAATTATAGTCAATGCTTTCACACACTGAGAGTCCAGTAGGACAGACAGACAATGTCTGTTTTTACCTAAAATGCAAAAACACACCAGTGGTAAGTGCTTTAAAAGAAATAACAATTATTTTGAGACAGCCAAAAAAGAATCTGCAATAGATCTGAGAGGAGTTTCTGAAGAGCTGAGAGTTGCTGTTTGATGACTAGATTGAATCAGGATAGTTGGAACCCTGATCTCATTCTATATCCATGATATTTTCTGCCTTCCTATGCTGAAGAGAAAAGACTGATCTGTGGAAAGACTTTTATATAATGAAATTTTTAACATACACTTAACAGTAAGCATATAAATTAAGAGACAAAATGATTTATGTGTACATTCAGAGACAGACAGTGCAGTTGGATTGTTTTTTACGAGAGTTCCATGTGCTGGGAGCACATCAGGGTGCAAGAAAGATGTGGCATAGTTTGGAAGATAATTCACAAAAGCTTCCTACAACTTGGGTCATGATTAGGACATTGAAAAGAAACAAAGCCCATGTTTGAGAAAGGGCAATGTTCCCATATTCTGAAGTAAGTGATGGCAAATGAAATGCCTCAGAGTAGGGCAGGGAGAGGGAAGGAAAGAGAAAGAGAGACAAAGACAGAGACAGAGATACTGATACTGATATGATAATGTGTCAAGACCCTATTCCACACCCCTTGGGACAGAATCTATCTGCTCACAAGATACCAATTCACTCACCTCATTCATCACAATAAATCCATTTTAGTGGACGTGAGCTCAACTACAATGTAGATCCTAGCTCACAAACATGGGTCTGTAGTGGCCAAAGTCAAATCCTTTGTGTTGCATTAGCTTTGCTAGGCAAAGCAGAGCTCTGACAAAGTAGCTATTGCCAATAAATAAATGAGGAAATAATTTTCCAATGCACTATAATGTTTTCAAGTAAAATTGGATTTATGCATTACAAAAAAATACATTGCTTTGCTGGTTGTGACAGGTCTCCACTTGATTTAAGGTTTGGAATGTGCTAACATTCAGGTTTAACATGATAAACATTAACCATTCTAATGAAAGTTTATATCCTATCTCTTCTTTAGTTTGCAACATTTTTATAGGAATAAAACAGTAAATCTCAAATCTTCTATTACTTAACAATTCTAGATTTTTCCAAGGATAGAGTTAATAAATAAAGGTTCTAAATGAAAATGAGAATATGTATGTCTTTTCAAGCCTGCTAGAAATCTCAGACAGGACTCCAAAAGGGTCATCCAAAAGAGTTTGCTATAAAACTGGGTTGCAAGGAAAAAAATAAAAATAAAAACCAGGAGAGTACTCATTCTGAAATTCCATCCATCTTTCGTATTATTTTTCCAAGCGAACAGTCTAAGGACAATTTGACTTTACACAGCATTTTCTATGACAGTTTAAAATGCATATCGTGACTAAAAAGATTTCTGTATTATAAAATCATTATTTAGCGTTTCCTTTTCTGCCCTTCAGCATCTGGATTTACTTCTCCTTTCTTCAATTCCCTGATTAGGCAAATTTTCTATCTTCTTCTATCAAGGACATTTAAACAGGGTGTAGATTTCAGGTTTATTTTGCCTAAGCCTCTAAAAATGCAAAGAGATTTGTTTTAATGTATTTGATTTTCTTTATAGTCAACATTCCTTCTTGCATTTAAATGTGATGATGTAAATCAGAGCTGACACTGGATACTTTGGGTAGTCTTTAGTCCTGGTATTTATGCACTCCTGCACAGATTCAGACATATTTCCCTATTGCTTATGCTGATCACCACTACACCAAGTAAATAATCACTGCATAGTTTTCATGGAAAGCAACTCCTGCATCAAAATTTTAATGATGATTTATGAAGGCACAGAAAACTCACACAGCTCAAGACCTTCAAATACACCATAAAATGCCATTTTAGGTTGTGTTTTATTCTACATGGAAATTTCAACAACTTTGATATTGCACATAAAACAATACAAACAGCATCATTCCAGATAGCAGCAGTGTCTTTAAAAGCCCCAAACTCTGAAACTGCATCCTCATTTTTTTCAATGTACATAAAGTGGTTGGCTTGCCTTTTGTATCTGTTGTGTGTAAACTTTGTGCCTTTGAATATGAGGCTTGTACTCAGTGATGTTCGGTGTGGGGGACATCTGGGAAAGTGAGATCCATTTTCCTGGCTCCCTTGTCCTGACATGCACTCTCATTCCTGTCCTATGGCCTCAGAGAACCTTAGAAGCCTCCCCCTGTGCTTAATTCGCTTGTACCTTTTCACCCCTTTTGTCCCACCTCTTAGCTCTTCTTTTCTTCTTCTTCGCTTTCCCACTAGCCCCATCACCATTTTTTCTCTACTTCTTTATATTTTGGTGTTGGTACGGGGACTTGAAGTCAGGTCCTGGGCTTGTCCCTTGGCTGTTTCACTCAAGGCTGGTGCTCGACCACTGAGCCACAGCTCCATTTCCTGCTTTGGGGTAGTTAATTGGAAATAACATTTACATGGGCTTTCCTGCCCTGGCTGTCTCCGAATGCTGATCCTTACATTTCATACTCCTGTGTAGCTAGGGTTGCAACATGAGCCACCAGCACTATATTCACCTCTTTGTTTCTATGTAAAAAGAATAAAATTGAGTGTTTATACAAGGTTATGCAATGCTTTTCCATTTTGGTACCGGAGGAGTGCTTTGTCAGGCCAACATTACTATGCAGCTCACAGAACTGCAGACATTTTTTAGCTGGAAAAGAATTAGAGATAAACCTGTGAAGTGGTTTTCGAATTATGTCTTAGGAGTGCAAACTTAGGTTTACAAAGAATTATTTTTTAAAATTCTGCAAAGGATCACACCATATAAAGCTGATGAAAATGGAGTTGCTCTTTAAAACAAAGAAGTGCAAAAGGAATGGAGCCCCTCATCCTCATCCTCTCCCCGGTCTTCAAGAACACTGGTTTCCTCAGAAACAGTCTAAACCCCTTGATCACAAGCTAGCCCTCATCTGAGGACAGATCAAATATTTTATTCCAGGTAATGTATCTTTTAAGTTACAAGGACATCAATACCACCCAGCTTTCTGCATCAAAAAATTATAGATGTTTGGGGTCTTACTTCAATAAAATGTGATTCTAGTGCTGACAAAAGAAGAATAACCTTGAGTGAGGAGTAGAATAGTTATTTAACTTCAATAAAAAGTTATTTATCATTTACTGTGCCAGGCAGTAAGCAGATGTTGCATATATAACAAAGAAAGGTTTATTTCTTCATGATGTTTAGAGTGCATCTAGTAAAAATATGTGTAAAACAAAACACAGTAACTCTGGAATTTGAGGCAAGTACACGATAGGAAAAATCTTCAGTCTTCCCTGTGGAGTAAAGGAATGCTAAGTAGATGTGGTGGAATTTGAGCCATGCTGTGGAAACCCAGGATATACCAGGAAAAGGACATTTCAAAGAGAAGATCCAGCTTCACAAAGGCATGGAGAAATGACAAGAAATGGGATAATCCAGGCAGTCTCAGTACACTGCCGTGGTGAAGCAAAAAATAGGGAAGAAGATAGGGTGGGCATGACATTGTACAGTAGAAAGTACCAAAAAATATTTATCTGTGAGAAACTGGGAGGAATTCAAGAATTCTGATCAGGAAAATGTTACCCAAGTTAAGGGGGAAAAGAAGAATACCACAAGGAGATGCAAACGAGAATGATGTCCATGAAGGTGATGATGAAATGCAGAATCCAAAGTATTTTCTTACACAATGATATGATGACTGAGGTAAGGTTTCTGGGCTGGGAAAATAAAAAGGACATCAGATTTTAGGGAAAAAGGATGATTGATTTGGTTTTGAAAATATGTATTTGGGAAAGACTTAAGGTACCAGTTGAAGTTTCGAGCTTTTGTATAAAATGCTAAAAGACCTTAAGTCAGAGATTTTAAAAGGAGGGATTGTAGCTGAGAGCAATGTCAGCTTTCATATTGTAACTAAAGCCTTGAGTAAAAAATTCCCTGAAGTACAACATGGATTCAAAAGACAGGAGAGCAGAGGAGAGAGTCAAGGACTCCAGCTAAGATAAGTATAGAATATAAATTCTTAAAAAAAATAAAAAAAGAACGAGGTGGGGAGAGAGAAAGAAAGAGATAGAGAAGAATGAGTGTCAAGGAAAGTAATAGGGAAAGAATCTCTGGATACAGGGAATGATCAAGTGGGTCAAATTCTAGAGATGAAAAGACAGAAAATGAGAGTTGAACTTCACCTACTATGGGTGGCCATGAGGTGGTGGTTTTTAGTCTTTGCTGTGCAGTTCTATGGCACAATAGAAACAGAAGCTGAAGATCACCTCCACTTGCAACACAAATATGCAGTGCAAAATGGAAATATTTTTCACAAATTGCTCTTCTAAGAAACTCTGCTATGAAAGGAAAGGGAAATGTAGGCTTGAAGCTCAAAAAGAATGTGAGGTCAAATTAAGGAGAGACTTGAGAACCACAGGTGAATGAAACTCATCAGTCTGGAGACCTAGAGGGTGATGAAATGGCAAAAGCAGCACAGTCCAAAGGAGCAAGGCTTGTACCCAACGCAAGAGTCAATACTAGCCTTGAACAGATGTGTACCAATGGACAGACTCGTACATAGGCTGTGTTGGACCTGAGAGTGTCCTTTCCAGACAGAAAAATGCTGCAGAAGAGAGAACAAGGTGAGAGGGTAGAGTCTGAGGACAGCATGAAGTTTGGGGAAAATTCTGAATAAAATAGCTGAGCACACGGAACAGACCCACAGTGATGCATTTTAAATTTTCCTGTTGGCATTGGAGTGAGTCTGAATGTACAGACATTAGTTTCTACTACAATCTACTTCCAGGAAGATATTTTGCCAGCATCAGTTAGCTACACCAAAGTGTTTCATTTGGACATGCCCACATATGCCCACATATGCCCCAAGCAGACTGACTCACACCATCACTCTCCCTCAATCCCTCTCTTCCTTCCCTAATTAATCACAACAAGACACAAATTGTTCCCCTTCCACAGACATACGTCAAGTATTTCTATCATTTTCAGCTTCCCTCATCCTCTACTCTTCCTTCCCACTCCAACTGGTTCATAATTCCAGGAAATTATCTGCTGCTAGTCCTTGCTCAGGGGTTTCTGATCATGGCAATGGAGTTGTGATAAGTTCAGCAGCCTTATACTTGAGCATCATGGAGATGATGAAGCAGAAGAGAAGGGAAGTGTGTTTCCTAAGAAGATTAAAAGTTACTGAGTGCCAACTTCCCTCTTGAAACTGTCATCCTCTGTCTCTAACTGCCTTCCTATACTTTCGAGCAGAGACAAGCTAAATTTTACCTATTGGTACCAGGGGCATACTCCTACTCCTTTCTACCCACTTTCAACTCTGCTTTCCATTTTTCAGTGTTATGAGGACCAGCAACATCCATAGACGAAGCTCCTTTCTTGCATCCTGAGACGCTATTAGCAGTACATCAGAGGGCAGGTATGTTATCTCCATTCTTGGGAGATTAGACTATATACATATTCACCAACACTTTCTATCTCTTCATGGTCAGTTAAGAATAATCAGTCTTTCTAAAGACCATAGCAAAATTCAGAAGCTGTTACCTGCTCAAAATGGTTTCAAAACTGAAATTGCTTCTTGATAATACAGGGAAAAATCAAATTAAGTCATTTCCCTCCTACCCTTTTGCTACCTGCTTGGAAATCATTAGTACAAATGATAGGCCAGCAATAGCAAAGCAATTGAAACAACCCCATCCATCTCAGTGAACCATGTTGCTGGTTTGCGTATTCCAATGGCTACTAATTAACACTGACACGCATTAATGGCCTCAGCAGCAGGGTCAACACAGCATTAGTAGTGTCTTAATGCAGGCAGAAATGATAGATATTCATCCTTTCTTCAGCCCCAGGAAAGAAGGAGGCAGTGGAATTGGAAGTCGCTTGACAACAGATGTCACTTGCAAACAGCAGGCTTCTAAAACCTGAGAGAAGGAGAACATGATGTATGAAACATTCCCTGCTTCTAGCTATTCTAGACTTACTTGTTTAACAGAATATGAACCATTTGTTCCCCCAAAACATAAAAATTCAAAGGAAATTAAAACCACCCATGTTATTCTACTCTCTCTCTGTCTCTCTCTGTGTCTCTGTATGTCTCTCTCTGTGTCTCTGTCTCTCTCTGTCTCTCTGTCTCTCTGTCTCTGTCTCTATCTCTCTCTCTCAGTACTGGGCCTCAATACTCAAAGCCTCAGGCTCTTGACTTTCAAGGCTGGAGTCCTACTGCTTGAGCCACAGCTTCACTTATACCTTTTTGCTGGTTAACTGGAGATAAAAGTCTCACATACTTTTCTGCCTAGGCAGGCTTTGAACAATGATACTCAGATCTCAGTCTCCTAAATAGCTCAAATTACAGGCATGATCCACTAACACCCAGCTAAGCCCAAAATAAAGACAAAAAGAAAAACAAAACAAAACAAAACAAAAAAACCCTACTGGCAGCTTTCCACCATATCATAACTATTTAAAGAGAGAATCAACAGCTATTCTTAAAAAGGATTAAAAGTCTCACTTCCTTAAAAAAAAAAAAAAAAAACCTCCTCCAGCCTTCCAGAGAACCCAAATAGATTATTCAGGAGCTCCTGCAAAATAGCAATTGTGTTACTTGGCCTGAGATCCACAAAGCATGGGAATCCATTCTGAAGCCCTTTGGCTTTGAACTGTTTCAGGCATCAGTAGGTGCTCCTTAAATATCTGTTGACTGCGTAAATAAATCATCCCCCAATTATCATCCACTAGCCTTGACTAGTCAATCAGATTGTACTTTGCATATCCTTGAGCCATGCTTGAGAGACTAAAAGGTAACTGGCAAAAAAAATCATGTTGACTAAGATTATCCAGGCTCAGATAGACAGAGTTCATAGTTTCTCTCAGATGTGGATGATAGACCTAAAATATAATCATATATGCAAACCCCGACAGGGTCATATGCCAATACAAATAATTAAACCCACTAAAGTATGGTCTAGTTAAGGGTGAAATCCCATGGTGCAACCCAATTAACCAGTTAACAGTTAACAAAATAAGAATCAAGAAGGTGAAACTTAAAACCTGAAAAAGGCAATCAAAACAGAACTTCGAAAGTGGAAAAACCTCCCATGCTCCTGGATTGGAAGGATCAGCATTGTGAAAATGGCAAGACTTCCCAAGGCTATCTTCGAATTCAATGCAATAGCTGTCAATATTCCAACTTTATTCTTCAAGGAAATAGAGGAGGCAATCCAAAAAATTCATATGGAACAATAAAAGACACCCAATAGTAAAAACGATCCTCAACAGAAAGAACAGTGCTGGAAGAATAGCAATACCAAATTTCAAACTATACTACAAAGCCATGGTAATCAAAACAGCTTGATACTGGCACAAGAACAGACCTCAAGACCAATGGAATAGAATTGAAAACCCAGAAATGAACCCACAGACCTATAGCCATCTAATTTTTGATAAGAGAGCTAAAAAAAATAGAGTGGAAGAAAGACAGCCTCTTCAGTAAATGATGCTGGCAAAATTGGTTAATTACTTATAGAAAACTAAAGCTAGATCCTTATATATCACTCTGCAACAGAATCAACTCCAAATGGATCAAAGACCTAGGAGTCAAAGCAGGCACCCTGAAAACATTACAGGATGGAATAGGAGAAACCCTTGGTCTCCTTCGCACAGGCCAAAATTTTCTTAAAAGAGATCCAGAAACACAACAAATCAAAGAAAGGTTGGACAAATGGGATTGCATGAAATTGCAGAGCTTCTGCATGGCACAGGACATAGCTAGCAAGATCAATAGAAAACCCATGGATTGGGAGAAGATCTTCACTAGCCATACAACGGACAAGGTTCTCATATCTAAAATATACCTGAAACCCAAAAAATTAAATGTCCCAACAACAAATCCTCAAAGAAACAACTGCCCTGATAAGTAAGTGGGCTAAAGACTTACAGAGAAACTTCTCTGAAGAGGAAAGAAGGATGGCCAATAGACACATGAAGAAATATTCAACCTCTCTAGCCATAAAAGCAATGCAAATCAAAACAACACTGAGATTCCACCTCACCCCAGTTAGAATGGCTGTAATCAAGAACTCTAACAATAACACATGCTGGAGAGGATGTGGACAGAAGGGAACCTTACTGCATTGTTGGTGGGAGTATAAACTTGCTCAACCACTTTGGAAACTAGTATGGAGGTTCCTCAAAAGACTCCACATAGAGCTCCCTTATGACCCAGCAATCCCACTTTTTGAGCATTTACCCAAATGATCACAAACAAGACCATACTAAAGCTACCAGCACAACTATGTTTATTGCAGCATTATTTACCATAGCTAAGGTATGGAACCAACCCAGATGCCCCTCAGTAGATGAATGGATCAAGAAAATGTGGTATGTATACACAATGGAATTCTATGCCTCCATCAGAAAGAATGGCATTGCCCCATTTGTTAAGAAATGGAAAGACTTGGAAAAAATTATATTAAGTGAAGTAAGCCAGGTCCAAAGAAACATAGGTCCCATGGTTTCCTTTATTTGCAATAACTAGTATATGTCTGAGACAAGCAGATAAGATCAGATAAGATGTTGTTAGGTGAAATGAACCCAAGATAAGGACTCAAGTGGTTTTTCTTTCTTGCTATTGTTTCTAATGTATTTATAAGATGAGTTTTTTGTTGCTTTGTATGTCCCTCCCTGTTTTCACTGTATTTGTTGTTGGTATAATTTGGGGAGGGGAAGGGAAAAAATAAATTCTTTAAATAGGGATACAGGTGGACCCATTGCAACAATGAAAAGATGCTACGTCCAAAAACGAACTTTACAACTTTGGCGGGGGTGGGGGGCAGGGTTAGTAAGGGGAAACAAAGGATGCTTGATAAGAAATGTACTCATTACCTTGCTCATGTAATTGTAACCCCTCTGTAAGGTATTTTCACAATAAAAAAAAACTTAGTAATAAAACAGAAGGTGAAACTTATCTTGATATTTATGCACATGGAGGTCAATGTGAGGGTGCTAGATGAATGGGGAGAACAATGGTGGGCGAATAGAGTGAAAATATTCAATGCACTTAGGTGAAAATAGAACTTGAAACTTAATGAGAGGGATAGGAATGGGATAGATGGAGGGGGGAATGGCTGAGAGGATGCATTGTACGTGTGAATGGAAATGCCTTATTGAAAATTTACGCAACTATTTGAAAAAAAGATACGCACGCGCGCACACACTCATGCACGCACGCACATATATAACTTGGTTTGTAATGGGACTGGGCCAGGGGATATGGAGTTCAGGCAATAGCTGGAAAGTAGGGAGAGAAGCTTCTGAGTAAAACAGGATGCTTGAGCAGCTGTCAGGAGAAAAGATGAAATAATCAAGGGTGAAAATGAGCACAAAGGTGCCTGGCTAGAAACCTCAGAGGGCACCCAGGGCCCTTTCAGTCCTGCCTCTGTGTGTCCCTCTCCCTTCTCCAGTCTTCCCTCTTCTTTTCACCCCTTCGTTAGTCTCTCAGGGAAGCAGACTGTGTTTGTTTGTTATGCACAGCACTGCAATACACAAACAGATTGACATAAATTTATGCCAGGCTTTTCTTGTTTAAAAACATGAATTATTCAAGAAATATTACAATATTAATTAGAAATCATTAAAATCCGAGTGTTGGGGGAGGGAGAAACGAGAGGGTGCATTAGCAAAATCACATTCAGCCCAACATAAAGTGTGCCAAAGCTGCTTAATCATTGTTTTGATAATCAAAATACCATAACACCAGTTTCACAGTGCAGGGGAAAGGGAGCCTCTTGGAAGCCTTTGCTTCCTATTATTATTGAGGAAATTAATTATTTATGGAGCTCTGGCTCCGGGTGCTCCAGGAGACACAAATAAGGGGAGTTTTCTGCCCAGAGGGTAGAGAAGTGAAATCAGAGCCACATGGAGTTCTGAGTCACACTCCCAGCCAGTGATTCATGATCAAAAGTATGAGGGGCTTTTGCTCTGACTTTTCAGTTTGCTCAATGCTTTCAGTTTTCAGCTTTCAGAAGAATCACAATATGAATGTTTTACTAAAGAATGTTATGGAAGAAGAAAGCTATCGCAGTCTTATCAATGAGAAAAACATTCATCTGGAAGGTCGCTGTTACATTTACAAACTAAGGATAGCAGCAACAATGAACTCAGCTGCTAAAGTTATTGACTGAATGACTGATTTTAGTCTGAGGGATTCATTCCTAATTTTGTCTGATATGTATGATAGGTTCCCCAAATTGCGATTGTTAAACAAAATGCACGCACATCACTGAATTTCTCAAATTTTAAAGGTTATAACATCAGTAAGTGTGTGTATCCTCTATACAGATATGACTTTGGCATTGGATGGTGGCTAGAAAATGGTAAAAGAAATGACAGGAAGTACAACAAACTGGTTTATGGCAATCGGACCATTTGGACAGCTAACTTAACTATTTCTTGGTGGGAGGATATCATTTGGAGACTGCTGCCATTGAACTCAAATAGAAGGATCATGACTTTAATTGATTACAGTTGCTTCCAGTCAATGAGTGAGTGATTATCACCCTACAGGATACAGGCAAGAAAGAATCAAATCAGGGTTAGAGAGCTACTATTGGAAACTCATTCATCTTCTTGCCCCATTTCACTTGGTTTATGACCGGCAGTGGACCATATAGTCAAGCTCAAGTGCAGTCAGCACTGACTTTAAGATGTGGATGAGCTTTGAAATGAGCCGCAGAATCTTGCAGTCAGTCATACCAAATCAGCATGATCTCAGGACAAACCAAAGACATCCAGAAAAGGCTCCTTCTCAGTCACCTAAAGTTACTACGAGTTGATTCTACCACATGGCAAAAGCACCTAGTTCACAGCTGCTTGCCACTGGTGATTTGGTGACACTTTCACATGAGTATCCCTTCCATATTTCAAGATGAAAGAACAGAGGTGAGGTTGGAAACTGATACCATTGGAATATAGTCAAGAAATTAAATGGTGTCTAAATAGTACACACAGTCTCCAAGAGAAGAAAGATAAATGAACCAGAAGTAACAAGTAGACAAAGGAAAGACAAGGTTAAGTCTTAGGAACATAAGAGATGAGTGAATTCTCTAGGACAGGCTCTAATGGCGGGGCGGGAGGGGGGGAGGGGAAGGGGTGGCATTGCATTCCTTTCAATAGTCACTATAAGTGTGACCTTTTCATAAAATACCTTGAAGTTTTGAAGGAGTCTTCTGATACCCGGAGTCAGGCCCCAATATATGCTCAATGATTATTTGTGGGGTGAATAATTCATTTTGAAACTAAATTTATGCACAGTACTTCCTACTTGACATATAAATTGAGCAATATTGCTAACAGGAGTGGAGAGGAATTGAAATAACTGAGCCTATTTATAAAAATCAAGAGTAAGTGTAGTAGTTATAGAACTTTATGAGTTGGGAGCCTTCCCAAACTAATTCAGCAGCCCCCAAAGAGCAATTGGCTTGTAATATTTACATTGGATCCTTGTGTTTTGCCCAGAATGGCCCTACATTCCTGCTAGAACAAAACTTTCCTTTCTTTGTGAATATAAATCCTTTTTCTCTTCACTCTTGTAAGAGAACAAAGATATATCTTCAAACACTCTTGAGTTCTTCATCCCAAGTACATATCCACTCTCTTCTCTTCTCTCATAGACACATGTATACTGTCTCACACACACACACATACACACACACACACACACACACACACACAGAGTCAGATAAAAGAAAATGCTACTATATGAACTTTTTCATTAGATCCACTTATTTTTTTCCTTCAGGAATATATCTTTTAACTTCTGGGAGTGAGAATAAGGAGTTATTTTTAAAACTGCAATAATAGGCTGCAATAATAGGCCAGAAAAACAAGCAGCAGAATAAAATAAAGGTACGAATCCATTTGGAAGAAAATACAAGTGTAATGAGATACTTGACCCTACAAGCAGGACCTCGGTAGCTGATCAAAAGCATTGTGCTTTCCAAACAATCAGGATGCAATTTAATAGAGTAGAAACTGCCCAGGTTACAAGATCAATTGTCACAGTTTAGATGTTCTGGAGTTCATGTTTGCAAGCTCTGAATATCTCCATGGAATAAAAACTTTAAAAAGCATCACTCCACTGGAAGAGAGATGCTACCATATGCTTCTGCATCAGTTCATTCACTGCTCAGACATCCAAACAGAGTTCAGGTTTGTCCTTTTGAGGTTCTGTTTCTACTACCAAAACAAAGCACAACACAGATGGTGACCTTGGTGAGGATTCTTACCTCAAAAGGTTATGCTGTATGAAAAACATAGACTAAGTTGCCTATCCTGCACCTATCCAGTAACTGTAAATACATGCCAAAGAGAAGTGTAACAACTCTCATGGGGAGGAATTTTAAAATGAGCAGAAATGGGCATGAATGCAAACACACACATGGACATACAACTCAGCCCCAAGTTCTTCATGAATATAAAATATTACTAAGACTTCATTTATAAGGATGTAGAATCTCCAACCCCGGGCTATATAAAGCCTATGAAATCATTTGTCTGGCTCTGCCAAGCCAACTCCAGACGAGACTCGAAATTCAATAAATCTAGGAGTTTTTTTCAAAGTGAAATTCAATAAATCTAGGCCTACGAATAATGTTCTAAATATCCAAATGGCCCTTGGCAGGAAAAAAGCTCCCACCAACGGAACGTGTGCCCCAGATTAATTCATTGGAAACCTCCTAGATCTGAGAAAAGGAAACATATTCCAAAGTACTATGGCCATCAGAGGATCGTAACATAGAAGTTAGCCTTCCTGGATGTGCCAGGCCCCAGAGCCACCACCTGACTAGGTCTCTAAGAATACTGGTAGTGCAATAAGTCCCCTGGAGAATTCAAAGACAAGAGAAAGAGCCACTGCCCACTAGGTTAAAGACCCTTCCCTGTCCAAACGTTTCTTATGAATACTCATCATAAACAAATCTGGCTTAAGTGGTAGAGTGCTTATCCAGCAGGTATAAGACCCTGAGTTCAAACCCTGGTACCACCAAAAAAATAAACGAACATATAAGTAATGAATATGTAGCTCAAGAAATCTGTTACTCTCTTGCTCTTGTAATCACCTCCGACTTCAAGGAAAACTCAAAGAAGCTACTATATGTCTGAAGAGAAACCCCACAGGGACCGCTCATGATTCCTCACAGTTATGTTCTCTCCACAACATCCTCAGTCCAAAAATTAGTCTGTCTAATGCTAGCTAAAACTAGTATCAATAACAGAGCTGATTACAGAGCTAAACATGCTGCCTGAATTCTGGTGTGTTGCAATTGCAGTTAGCATGGTTCTTTCCATGATACCATTATATAAAACATGCCCCATAACAACACACCATCAGATATCTTGTTTTGAACATTTCTTCTCTTTGAAGTGAACTTCTCCAAACTTATATTAGTAAGTATCGTACTGTAAGGTAGAAGTTATTGCAGTGGGAAAATAAATAAATAAATAGAAGTCTCGGAATCAAATCTCACTGCAGTTCCTCTTATTACTTCTTAGTTTAAACAAACAGCCAGGTCCTAGATGCTTGTGTCTGTAATCCTAGCTAGTCAGGAGGCTGAGATCTGAGGATGGAGTTTCAAAGCCTGCCCAGGCAGGAAAGTCTATAAAGCCATTATCACCCATTAACCACCAAAAAGTTGGAAGTAAGGATGTCATTCAGGTGGTAGAATTCTAACCTCTAGCAAAAAACAAAAACAACAACAACAAAAAAAAAACCCTCAGGGATAATATCTATGCCCTGAGTTCAAACTCCAGTACCAGAACAAACCAACAAACAACCGTAGCAAATCTGCATTCTGCCCATTGCAAAAGCTTATATAGAATGTGCCTGCACTGGTTACTCAGTTTGGGAGGCTTTTGGGGGGGCTTTTTTTTTGTCGGGAAAAGTACAAATCCAGCCTAAGGTACTAACCCTTTCACACTGCAAAGCTACATCTCCCTAAAATTAAAGGCAAGAAACCAGTGCAGAAGAGACAAGTAAATATCCCCTTTCCCCGTGGCACCTCCTGCCTAATGGGAATCGTAGTTAATGATCTGAATCGAAAGCGAAGTCTTGTTTTATGGAATGCTCACTCTTTGTTAAGCAAAGCTGTTTGGGCAAAGGACCATTCTATTGATTTGAAAATTGATTTTTTTCCCCCTTCATATAACTAAAACATGACTCACAAATCACAGCTCTTTTATTCTTCTGGCTGCAATCTAGGCCGAAGCTCTTCCCAACTAATTCACGAAGGAACGTCTGATGTTGATGAAGGTGCAGGAGGAGGAAGTGGGAACATTTGGACAGAGATTGTTCAAGATTCTATTAAAGGTTTCAAGTGGCTTCCTTTGAACATTTGGTAATTTATATTTTGAGTCCGTTGGTGTAATTATTGTAATTATCATTAATCATCAACTTCCCAGACCCAATCGAAACACAGAACATTGGAAAGGTCAAAGCAGTGGAGAATTTTACTATCCTTCACAGAAGATAGGAGGCATTAGCATTCTGAGTCTCCACTTTGTGTGACAAAGATTGTAATGAAAACAGAAAATAGCACAAGATTAATGTGTTCTCATGATAAGAATTATCATAAGGGAAGGAGAAGGGGAAGCAAAATTAACCCACTCCTGTCACAGCAGCTTGGTGGGGAGGTATAGTGAGACTGAGGGACAAGTTGTGGCAGCTCAAACTGGCACTGTCAAAGGTGATTGTGCCTTCCTTCTTTGGGAACCAACAAAAGGGACTAATTCAAGAGCATGGCATGTCACATTTTGGAGAATGCATTAGATCTTTGGATCAATTAGATATAGATACAGATGTAGATATAAATATATCTTTTTTTGTGTCGGTCATGGGGCCTTAATTCTGGGCCTGGGGGCTGTCCCTCAGCTCTTCAGCTCAAGGCTAGCGCTCTACCACTTGAGCAATAGCTCCACTTCCAGCTTTTTCTGCTTATGTGGTGCTGAGGAATCAAACCCAGGGCCCCATGTATGCAAGGCAAGCACTCTACCATTGAGCCACCTTCCAAGCCCATAAATATATCTTTTCCTAAACAAGTGTCTCCTAGTGAGATCACTATGTGACCTACAAACCCATACCACAACTGTCTCCAGAAGTCCACCTATGCAACAGAACCTATCACCTCTTCCTTGAAACACGGAGACAAAAGCAGATGATGATTCAACACCATTGGTGTATCACCGAGATTCACATCCCAGGTGGGTAACTTGATGGATGATCCCAGGGAATATGTTCACCTTTCCATGCCTCCACTTTCTATTTATAAAATGTGTAGTATTACCTTAGTACGGTCATATTGAAGACAAAAGGAAGAAATATACTTAAGCCTCTTAAGGCTTAGAAAGTGCTAAATAAATGCCATCTGTGCTTTAAATTACAATTTCTTTATCATTATACCACACACTCACTTAAGCGAAAGAATTGCAAATTATCAACATGCAATTTAGTCTATGTATCTCCATTTCTATGACCCTCAAAATAGTAGAATAGAGCCAAGGCCCATGAATTTACTCTTTAATCACCACTCCCTCTCCCCAGTCATTTTCCTCTTTGTATATGTTGGTGGTATTATTTTTTAAGCAAATTACTATGAAAGATATTGGTAGAAAACTGCTTAAAACAAATACTACTATAACAAATCAGTAAAGGCAACCATGTCTGTACTTATCATCTAGATCAGCAAATATAAGATCACCATACCTAAGAATTCTATGGGAGCCCTCCTCCATCTCTGAATGCATTTCAATTGTCACTGATGCTGCCTTACAACCAACACTTTCCTTAGTTAACTCATTTTCCTACTTCTAACTATACTCCATTCTAAACCAACAGCCATACTGGAGCCAAAACTATTCTCAAATGTATGACTATCCTACTTGAGTCCCATCGGTAGTTTTCCAGTATCACCAATCATAGCTTAGATTTCTTAGGAAAACACATGAGACCCTACCTGATCCAACCCTGGCCTCCCCTAGCACTCTGACTCTTATGAAGCACCTTTACATTCTCCTTGCCCTAGACTCACCAAATTTCCTGAAATCCCAGCATAGTCTTCAGCCTCTCCTGATTAATGTCCTTGTAAATGCTGTGCCCTTGGCCTGAGAGGAACTTTTCTGCTAAGTCTGGAAAATCTCTGCTAATCTTTGAATGACTGCATTATCACATCTAGTAGTTTCGAGTGTTCTTTATATATCCTCACAACATTGCAAATATTCTCCTCTTTATTCTTCTCTTTATTCTCCTCTCACGTTGTGTTATACAATGTGTATAGGTCTCCAGACCCCCACCCACTAGTCTATAGACTCGGGGGAAAAAAACACTATGTTTTCGTCTCTGTGAAGACATTACTTAGTCTTGTGCCTGGAATGTTAGCAAGACTCAATATATTTCCTTGAGTAAATTCACACATACTTCTCTCTCTTGTTATTAACAACTATGAATGAGAAGGAAAGTGACATAAAATTCAGGTAATTCTTTTGGACTTCTTACTAACCATTAAGGTGGGAAATGAGTTGGAAAAAATTCCTAAAGTTAAAAGGAAATGAAAGATTGTGAATTATCTATGCATTTCAAGATTATTCAGTGTTGTTGTTTTTTTTTTTTTGCATTGTCTGCTGATAGAAGACAAGGAAGGACCTGCTCAAATGCACCAGCAGGCGAAAGATAATTGTAGTAATTTGCAGAAATGTGCCCCTGTATAATGGAGAAAGGAATTGGAAAACATTATAAAGAAGAAAAAAATTTAAAGCTAACTTATTATGAGAACAAGGTTATGAGGGAATTATTCAGCACAATCAGTTTTCTGGTGTTTTGTTAAGGGAGTCAGCAGGAAAAGTATAAAGAACAATAAATCCTACTCGACAAGCCAAAGACAAGGAAGTTCGAAATGACCATTACAATACCTTGAAGAGGTGTTGCTAAGTTTGTCTTACTGCCAGGGGTAAACACCCACCCTGGGCATATGGGTCATGAGAGCTATGCCAATGGGTCTCCAGGCTGGGCTGAAAAGGTAGTGTTTATTGCTAAGCAGTGACATTAGAAATAATGTACATCATAGTCAAGAAAAGAAGCAAAGCTTGTAGCTAAAAAGGTACTCTGGAGGCCTGGGAGTGAAACAAGGTCAGGAGCAGGAAATCACAACTTCAGGGATGGGGACAAGTAGGGAATGGATTAGGGACAGAGGCTGAACAAAAAAGAAAGAAAGAAAATAGAACATGAAGCATGTAGGCCAGAGGATGGATTTTTCTGAGCTGCATCCTGTATGAGTACATTCACTTGGAGTTCTTCAAGGAACTGTTTAGAATTCAGCAGCATAAGCTCTTTGAAGGAAGAATAACACCATTAATGTTTACCTCAAGTGAGTTGGTTGCCCAGCCGTACAATCAAGACAGGATGGAAATCAGTCCTGAGAATGGATTACAGAGCAATGTGAACCAAGCAAGTAGAGAGAAAACAGCAGCAGAAAAGCATGATGGGTATTGTAGCTGGCTCATTTCAGCAGATTTAGCAATCGTCTAGACTTCATTTATAGATCCCTGTAAAACCTCCTCTCAGATCCAGACAATCACTCTCACCCTCTACTCTGTCTTCACACTCATTTCAATAACTGTGATCTGCCTCCCTCTATTCTGCCTTTCCATTTCAAGTTGATGAATATATCTGATGGCTCCTTTGTTTTGAATTCAGTTTCTCCATTAGATGCTATGTCTTGGTTCACTTTCCCTGGGCTACAGAAACCATAGACCCTGAGCTTAATCCAGGATTCCAGATCCTCCATCCTGGCCAGGCTTAGGGAAAAGAAGAATATCTCTCATCCCATGTGTTCATATCTCAGAAAAAAGTGTCAGAACAATAAGAATTCTCAAAAATGCTACTAGCCTTCCCTCCAAAAAAGGCTCTGTGGTGGTTGTAAAAGAAAACCCAAGTTTTACCCATGCTTTCACTGTAAAAAAAAAGAAAGAAAGAAAGAAAGAAAGAAAACCCAAGTTTTGAAGAATAAGATGGTTTTCTCATTACTTGCTTATGAACAAAAGGTTGATGTAACAAAATGTTTGCTCAAATACTTCTAGCTGTGTACTTGCTAATCAATCATGCTACAAGTTGAGAAAACACCTTAACAGTGGGAAGGATTTGTTTGGGCTCACCACCTCTAATGTTTCAATTCCTAGTGACTTAGACTCATTGTTTTGAGCATATGGTGGTACAGAACACCACTGTAAACGATGAGATCATAAAAGAGGAGTTATAGCTTTATGGCTACCCATAAGCCAGAGCACTGAATAAAAAGTTATTTTCTTTCCCTCTTTCTGAAAATGTAATCAAAATTTCACTCATTAGGATCATCTAGGTTGGCAATGGGGAACTACAGTATCTTGAAACTGGTGTTAGAGCCCCTGGCAATGATAGAAGGGTAGAAGAGCTACTTGGAGTAGGGTCAAAAAAAACAGCTTCTTTTCTACCTTAGTTGATAGAGAAGTCCAGTTTTAAAATGTGAAACCTGTGGACCACATGGGCTCTGCTCAGATACACCTGTGCTTGGCTTACTGCTTTGTTGTTTCTGCCTTGAAACTCTTTTAAGGATTTGATCTATGAGTTTGTTTGAATGAAGTTCTGTGAATAATGGAGTGTATGCATGCACAAAAGTGATACACTCCAAATTTGTGTGACTACTATTCTATTATCACATTTGTCATCTCTCATGAGGACAAAATTCCAGTATATTCACAATACATGGAATTCAATGAAAGCAAGCACAGAGTGCTATATCTACAACTAAGTGCGATGACTGGCATCTACACTTTCTGTTAGAACCAGGACTTGGTTTTGAACACAGAAAGTAGACAATAATGATTTAAGAAGCACAAATAACCAAACAATCCTGACCTCTTACCTCTATATATTAGCCAACAATTTGCACTCAAAATGATGACTTCACAGGCAAGGAAATAAGAATAGTTTCCTTTAAAATAATAGATCTTTGCAGGGCAGGTTACAGGCTCATGCCTATAACCCTAGCTATGCAGGAAGCTGATATCTGGGGATCATGGTTCAAAGCCAGCATAAACACATAAGTCCCCATTAGACTCTTATCTCCAATTAACTATTTACTCAAAAATCATTAATGGTTCTGTGGCTCAAAATGGTAAAGCATTATCCCTGAAAAAAAGAGCTCAGAGACTGCAACCCAACCCCTGAGTTCAAGCCCCACAACTGACAAAAAGGTAATGCATAAATCTTTTTCTTTAGCCCTTAAGAAGTAATAACAGCATGTGAGCAAAGAAAGAATGAACTTCAGTTTGGAACTAGAGTTTTGGTTTCTACAGCATTTCTATTCTTCTGATAAATATAGAATGCATGTGTGTATGATTTGTGTGATTTTGGACTTCTAACAGCAATTAAATGCTCTTACACTTGCATTCACTATAAAGCTAAACTTCATGGCAAACAATACTAATAACTTTAACATTGACTTTTTAGCTTAGAATATTAAATAATGAGTTGAAGGCATAATAACAAATTAAGAGAGATATCATAAAAGAAAAGAAAAAGCTCACTCTTGGCTACATATTATGGCATTTGTTGCCTACATTTTGCACAATGGAACCCATATTTTCATTTTGTATTAGATTAAAGAAATATGTAGCTATCCCCTTATAAATATGTAACCATTCCTCTTGGCTAGTTTTGGCTTGAATTTAAGCCTAATTTTTGCCTAAAGATTTCTTAGTACATCTTATATTTGCAATGTTGTTCTTGATCAAATACAACTAGCAACTCTTCTCTCCTGTCCCAAATCTGGAATAGTGTTAGCCTGAGAGCTGGAATCCAGAACACTTCTAAGTAAAACAAAGCAATAAACCATCTAAATACCCTTGAGGGATAAGCAGTTTTCCTTGTTGGCCAGATTTTTTTATTTCATTATCATTGCAGGAACATGGCCAGTGCTGTTTGCCTAAGTATCAGGAGTAGTGAAATGCCCAAATAATCAGATCAGTTGCAAAATTAAATTGACTTCCAATCTAGGCAGTAATTTGCCATCGTACACTTTGTGGAATG
Organism: Dipodomys spectabilis; assembly: GCF_019054845.1. Lineage (NCBI taxonomy): Eukaryota > Metazoa > Chordata > Mammalia > Rodentia > Heteromyidae > Dipodomys > Dipodomys spectabilis. The sequence continues at coordinate 1,268,495 of NW_024870774.1, forward strand.
AGCAGCAGACTTACAATCAGAACTAGGCTTGGCTCTCTTTAAGATGACTTGTTTTCACAGTAACAAAACCAAGTAACATCCAAAAACTGCTCTTAGAATTACATGAAACTACATAGACCAGCATATCAAAGTTGCTCAATAATGAATATTTATTTGTACTTGTTCACTGGTCAATTATGAATCATTTTCCAAATAGCTTGGTATAATTTATATCACAGTCTATCGCTTCCTTCAATCTAGAGACAATTTAAAATGTAATGTAGCCATTGTAAATTGCCTTATAAAATAATGCATACTAGGAAACTACACATATGGTTTATTGGAATGATTATTCAGAAGAGTTTAAGATGTACCCTGAATTAATCAGTTTCCTTGCCCTTTTCTTCTTGCCTTTACCATTTTTCTCAAAACTTCAAATCTGAACATTTCCTTTGTTCTTAAGAAACCATGGGAACTAATCAAATCCTACTGCAGTGTTTCTAAAACTCTTCTGTCAGTTCACTGTTATGCTTTTTTCCCACCTGATCAAATCAGCATAGAGAAACGTCCAGGCTTGTAAAATTCATAGAAAGGAATGGATTCGCCCGCTGACAAAATGATAACACTAGATAGAGATGACCACGACTAGAAAGACAGTACTGTTGTATTAATTTGAGCAGAGGATCTTTCAGTGGCAACGGATTAAATATTAAAGGCATAATCATTCCAAATCATTGTCACATATGTTCATTTTCCAAAAAAAGTATTTTTTAATCTCCTTATTATAACCTAGCAGTAAATTTTGCCCTTGGTTGTTTCAGGCAGATAGGGTACCAAACACAAATGGATCAAATCATAAACATACACAAATATACAGAAGCTTAACTCCCTCTTACAACTTTGATCAGAACACCTATTTTGGCTAATATCACTGATAGTTTTCTCTAGGACAGAAGAAAGACACACTAAGTGCTATGAACTTAAACTAAGAAGCTTAAGTTCATTTACATGTACCATGTAAATGGGATCTTTTTCAGTTATTTCTCAATTATTTATGATATTAAGGGACAGGATAGCACAACTGAAAGAATCATAGCATCCAGGGTTGTAAGTGCTTAAAGGTCAGGCAGTTCAATCATTCATATGATGGTTAATTTAACTCCATAGTCGTCTTCTCATACCAGGAAGACTTCCAGCATGTGCTCCAATATCTTTAGTGATGGCAAAAGGCTAGCTCATTTCATCCTTGAATAATTCCATTAAATTTTGGTTCAATGTAAAGGACAAATAGTCCTCTCCGTCTGTAACTTCTTTGCCTATTCTTTGAGAGTGAAATCTAGGCACCATGCTTTTTCCATCTTTATACTTTTAGTGTTAATTACACTTATCAACTAACAAGGAGTAGAGTTTTCATTAGTATTTACTAGATAGAATTGAAAAACAAAGGGTTTTGCCTTCTCTTTCTAATTTTGCCTGTCCAGAATGAAACAAACATTCTAAGTCTGTTTTTTTATAAGTACAAAGAACTCATAAAAATTTCATCAACCTACAGACAACATTTCAACTATTATTGGCTTAATGTTAAATAATCCTTTATCAGTAGATACCTCCTACTGAAGGACATTGAAATTAAGCCAAGTCTTTCACCAATTGCTACTGCTACAGGAAAAACCATGCTTTTCTGAACTACAGAATTTGTTTACTTTTTCTTTTTCTCACATAAACATAGAACTTCAAAGTAATTTTATTTGGGGCTAGAAACCTCTAGAAGCAGTGGGCACTAGATCAGACTAAGTTTCACCCTGTTCCTGAACATTATTCTGTGATCTTGACAAAGACTCTTCATTTCTCTGAGTCCCCCTTTTCCTTGTTAAGAGAAAATGAAGTGTCAATTATTTTAGATTTTTTAGAAACAATTGGAAAGGTGGAGGTGTCATTACTGGACCAAGAAATGCTACCAGAAAGGGCATTTGATGCTAATGACATAAATATTCTGTTTTAGGTACATCAAGATGGATGTCTACTAGACAATGAATCAAAATATTAAATGACATTGACCAGGAAACAGAAAGCACATGCCAGCAGAAGGAAAAGTTTGGGAAAAGACTATATATGTATATATATGTATATATCTATATATGTATATACATACATATATATGTATATATTTATATACATATATATGTATATACATATGTATATATGTATATATTTTCCCAAACTTATATATATATACATATATACATATATAGTCTTTTCCCAAACTTTTATATATATATACATATATAAATGGAAGTTTAAAAGTATAGATGCATAAAGTCACAGGATGCATAGAAAGTTCTTACAGAGGGAAATTAGAGAGGAATATACGACGTACATAAGCCTTACAATATCAGGAAGAAAACAAGAGACAGAAGAAAATAGAGAACAATAGGGTGAGAGAGGACCCATGAGTGAGCTGTTCCAGGGGAAACAAAACTTAATTACCACAATCTTCTGTCAAATCCTGTTGAGAGGCTGAATAATCAGATGATTCTAGCCTTATCTGTAACCTCCAACTCTCTGCTTTATGTATTATAGACCCTCATGAAGTGTTATTATTTTAGAACTCAGTCATCCAAAATGTTAGCTCCATCTTCCAAACTGAATAGTTTGACTTAATCACTGACTTAAATTGAAGTCATGACAAACACATAAGAGGTAATTTTCACTGTTGAAACTGATTACCTTACATCACTTGGTATGGTTGCTGAATCAAATAGGAAACTTTTAATGGTGGTAATGTCTCCATATTGATCCAAGGAATAGCAGAGATCTAACAAAGAACATGTTACTTGTATGTAATCAGTTTTCTACTTTTATAGCACAATAAGTCTATCTAAAACAAAAGCTGAGTTTAGCTTATATGATTTTTTTTCATTGTGAATTCATGCTGACTCAATTATGGCTTTAAAGCTGCATTGAAGATCTTTGTAGTATTGTTTTGTCTCCTTTAGTCTGGATACTGGTTTCTAAAATTTTCTTTTTCTTTTTTTCTTTCTTTCTATATTTTATGACAGTCCTGGAGCTTGAACTCAGGGCCTGGCCACTGTTCCTGAATGTTCCTGCCCAAGACTAGGATCTAACACTTGAGCCATAGCTCCACTTGCAGCTTTTGGGTGATTAAAGTAAGAGTTTCAGAGACTTTCCTGCCCCTGCTGGCTTCAAACTGCAACCCTCAGATCTCAGCCTCCTGAGTAACTAGGATTATAGGTGTGAGCTACCACCAACTGATCACTTTTTAATCTATAACATTCTTTGTTCCTTTTTGAGATAGAACTAATCAGAAAGGAACTTGTTCATTTTTCTTTATTCTTGCATAGTTCTTTTCCCACAAAAATATTCCATAGGCCGTGAACAGATAAGCTTACAGGTATAATCCTAGTTAGAGACTGAGATCTGGAGGACTGTAGCTCAAAGTTAGAATGAGCAGAAAAATCTGTGATATTTCACCTCAAAAATAACCACGAAGGGGCTGGGAAGGTGGCTCAGTGGTAGAGCGCTTGCCTTGCATGCCTGAGGCCCTGGGTTCAATTCCTCAGCACCACATAAGCAAAAAGAAGAAAAGCCGGAAGCGGCGCTGTGGCTCAAGTGGTAGAGCGCTAGCCTTGAGCTGAAGAGCTGAGGGACAGCACCCAGGCCCAGAGTTCAGGCCCCATGACCGGACCCCCCCCCCCCCAAAAAAAAAAAATAACCACGAAGCCCGCGCCGGTGGCTCACGCCTGTAATCCTAGCTACTCAGGAGGCTGAGATCTGAGGATCACGGTTCAAAGCCAGACCAGGCAGGAAAGTCTGTGAGACTCTTATCTCCAATAAACCACTAGAAAACCGGAAGTGATGCTGTGGCTTAAGTGGTAGTGCGCTCGCCTTGAGCTGAAGAGCTGAGGGACAGCGCCCAGGCCCAGAGTTCAAGCCCCACGACAGACCAAAAAAAACAAAAACAAACCAATATATTTTATATATTATATATAAACATACATATGTTTATATATAATATATAAGCATATATATTTATATATATTATATCACATTTTCTTGATCCATTCATCTACTGAGAGGCTTCTGAGTTGGTTCCATATCTTAGCTATGGTAAATAATGTTGTGATAAATATAGTTGTGCTGGTAGCTTTAGTAGGGTCTTGTTTGTGATCAATTGGGTAAATGCCCAAAAGTGGGATTGCTGGGTCATAGGGGAGCTCTATGTGGAGTCTTTTGAGGAACCTCCATACTGCTTTCCCACCAACAATGCAGTAGGGTTCCCTTTTGGCCACATCCCCTCCAGCATCTGTTGTTATTAGATTTCGTAATTATAGCCATTCTAACTGGGGTGAGGTAGAATCTCAATGTGGTGTTGATTTGCATTTCTTTTAAGGCTAGAGAAGTTGAGCATGTGTCTATTGGTCCATTCTTATTTCTTCTTCAGAGAAGTTTCTCTGTAAGTCTTTAGTCCACTTATTTATTGGGCATTTGTTTCTTGGAGGATTTATTGTTGGGGATTTAATTTTTTGAGTTCCAAGTATATTTTAGATATAAGACCCTTGTCCATTGTATGGCTAGTGAAGATCTTCTCCCAATCCGTGGGTTTTCTATTGATCTTGCTAGTGATGTCCTTTGCTATGCAGAAGCTCTGCAATTTCATACAATCCCATTTGTCCAACTTTTCTTTGATTTGTTGTGTTTCTGGGTCTTTATTAAGAAAATTTTGAAAAAAAAAAAAAAAAAAAGAAAATTTTGGCCTGGGCCAAGGAGCCCTAGAGTTTCTCCTAATCCTTCCTGTAATGTCAGGATGTCTGCTTTGACTTTGAGGTCTTTGATCATTTGGAGTTGATTCTGGTGCAGGGTGATATATGGGGATCTAGCTTTAGTTTTCTACAGGTGATTAACCAATTTTGCCAACACCATTTGCTGAAGAGGCTGTCTTTCTTCCATTCTATATTTTTAGCTTGCTCCCTTTTGAAGATTAGGTAGCTATATAATTCTGTGGGTTCATTTCTGGGTCTTAAAATGGAATTCTATGGCTCCATCAGTAAGAATGACAACACCCCATTTGTTAGGATATGGAAAGACTTGGAAAAAATTATATTAAGTGAAGTAAGCCAGGCCCAAAGAAACATAGGTCCCATGGTTTCCCTTATATGCAATAACTAGTATATGTCTAGGACAAGCTGAAAAGGTCAAAAGCTATGTACATATGACCATATAAGGTTGTTTGTTTGTCCCTATCTTGTCCCAAGATAGGAGCACAACTTAGTTTTTCTTTCTTGCTATCATTTCTAATGTATCCCAAAATGTACTATGTGATTTTTTTTGTTTCTTTTGTATATTCTTTGCCCACTGTATAACTCGTTTTCAGTGTATTTGCCATTGGTGTCCTGCATCTTGTATATATATTTTTCTAATTTGGGGAGGAGAAGGGAAATAACAAAATGTTGAAACAAGGATACAGTTTGACCCATGGTAACAATTAGATGTACAAGACATTATGTTGGAAATGAATTCTACAACTTGCGGGGGGGAGGGGGAAGTAGGGGAGGTGGGGAGAGAAGGGACAGTAGGGGAAAAACAAAGGAGGAGGTAACAATGCTTGATAGGAAATGTACTCATTACCTTTAATTATGTAACTGTAACTCCTCTGTAAACTAATTTTACAATAAAAACATTTAAAAATTATCCACCAAAAAGCAGGGTTGGAAGCATGATTCAAGAGATAAGGAACAAATCTAAATATTTTGAAAACTGGGTTTTTTAATTTAGGGGGTATAATTTTCTATGCCTAGGCTTTCCTTATGAGATTGCAATAAATCCAACTAGTTTATTTCCCCTAAGACTTTCATACTTCCATTTAATCAACAGATTTAGATTTAGTAAGAAAATACCTCTGCCTTACTTTATTTTATGGGAGAGGACACCTGTCAGCAATCTCATAAGGCTTGTAAGATGCTCTGCTTTTATTTAATGGAGACAACTAATACATATTTTAGTATAACCGGAGTCCATCATCAGCCAAGTGTCATCCTGCATGTCTATAATTCCAGCAATCAGGAGGCTAAGGCAGCAGAACTGTGAGTTCAAGGGCAACATGTGCTATATAAGAAGATTCTATCTCACAAAACCAAAGCAAAATAAAATAAAAAATAGATAAATTAATAAAATCCATAATCACAATATATTTTCATTTGTGCCAGTTTTGTTACATTCCCATCAAGAATATATTGCCAATTTCCTTCCAGGTGCTGGTGGCTCATACCTGTAATACTAGCTACTCACAAGGCTAAGAGCGGAGGATCACAGTTCAAAACCAGCGAGGGAAGAAAAGTTCCCATGAGACTCTTACCTCAAACACTAGAAGTAGTGCTGTGGCTCAAGGTAGAGCATTAGCCTTGAACACAAAGAGGTTCAGGGACAGCACCCAAGCCCTAAGTTCTAGCCCCACAACCAACAAAAGAACCTTTAGATAAAGAATATATTATAAATTTCCATTTGCAGGTTAGGAAATCCATAGTATCAGTAAAGGCTGTGTTATCTTAAGAACATAGGTGCTGAAGTCATACACTTTGGATCAGATCTGTCTCTATCATCTTGTGCATCGGCTAAGACAAGTCAACCCATTGCAGTACATGCCTCCACCTCCTCATGGAGAATAAATATGGATTTCAGCAACACAAATCCTATAGAGTTGCTAAAAAAAATTGAATGAAACTATCTGCATAAATATCCTTGCCTAGAGCCTGAGACACAGTAAGAGCTCAATTAATGGCATCTGTTGATAAATTTATTCATTTTGCTCCCTCCAGGGTTTTCTTGTTTGTAACTATTTCATCAATCTATATACGAAATGCAGTGGTTCTGAAACATTGTTTCTTCACTTAGATTCCCTATGATAGACATCAGTGGAAAAGACAAGGCATTTATACTATTCAGACCTTATACACACATATTATTTGTATATGCATATGTTTGTATCCCTGTATTCTTTCAACTTTCCCACATAACTTCATTCTTTCTCAATTTTTCTCCTCCATATGCTCCCTAGGCCCTACTCTAAATTACATTGCCATTACTTGAATTCAGAAGTCAGTAATCCAGAGTGGTATACTTGCTTGGTATACTCTGGCCAAATGCCAACTGCATACTAGCTGACCACTTTTTTCCTGGTACTAAGAACATAGAAATTAACTTTTGGCATCCTTATTCTTTTCTGGCAGTAGCTTATTAATTTGTATGATTTTCCCAAAATTTCTGATATAACTCAAGTTAATCCTCTGTATATCTGGTGCTTCCATTCAGTGGAATTGTCTTTGAAAGAATATTGTGCACTCAATAGCTTTTATTTTCCTATAATGCTATCAATTCTATTGTGTGATACTTTATAATTTATTGCTATTATTTTGCTACAATGAGAGAAATTTGCAAACACTCAACAAAGAAACATATGAGAGGAAATTTCTGTCATACACTTAAAATTCCAGTTCAGTGAACCCCAAACAAGACAAACCTTAGGAAAATCATGCTCATATATCACGGACAAGTTGAAGAAAATAAAAAATTAGAAAAACAATCTTGAAAGTATCCAGAGGCAAATAAAACATTGTTTAGCCTCCAGCTTCTCCTCTGCCATCTTCACAAATAAAACATTGCATACAAAAAATGATGATAGAATAAAACTGTCATTTTCTCATTAGAAATCAGGACTAGAAAACAGTAGAAACAACATCTCTAAAGTATTAGAAGCAAACAAACCAAAAATCAAACAAACAAACAAAAACAGCCACCAGACAAAGTGAAGAAATCTATTGCAAGCCAGGTGTAGTAGTGCATCACTGTAATCCCAGAGCTAGGGAGTAGCTAAGGCAGAAGGACCTCTAATTTGAATACAGCCTGGGACACATAACAAGATCTTGTCTCAAAAAATAAATTAACTAAAAAATAAAATATAATAGAATTAAATGCTAAGCAATATTTTGTTGTTGTTGCTGTTGTTATCACCCTCGGCCTTAATCTCAGGGCCTGAGTACTATCCCTGAGCTCTTTTGCTCAAAGTTAGCACTCTACTACTGGAGCCACAGCTCCAATTCTGGCTCTTTTGATAACGAACTGGAGATAGAGCCTCAGATTTTCCTGTCTAGGCTGGCTTTGAACTGTGATTCTCAGATCTCAGCCTCTTGAATAGCTGGGACTACAAGTGTAAGTTGCCAGTGCCTGGCCAAAGCAAAACTTTTATAGCAATGAAAATATTCTTCAGTATTGAAAGAAAAATAAAAACATTTTCAGGTAAAGAAGAACTACAAGAACTTGTCACTAGCAGAACTGGCCTGAAGGAAATGTCAAAGATTGTTAACTGAAGAGATATAACATTAAAGGAAAATATAGAACTTTAGTAATGAATCAAGAACATTAAAAATGACAAATACTCTGATAAATCAATTTTTTTTTTTTTAATTTGAGATCAAGGTTTTGCTATGTTGCCTATGCTACTCTCAAACTCTTGGTCTCAGGGGATCTTCCTAACCTTGACATTCCAAACCTGGGACTACCAGCAAGCTCCACTATACCAGAATCATGTTATTCTTAAAAGAAAGAAAGAAATAAAAACATCATATAGGGGAAGGACTTAATACATAGATGTATCATTTATGAAAACTATAATATTAAGTCAAAAATAGATACCAAATATCATTGAAAGATTTCTACATTTTAATGCAATGATAACATATTAACTGCAAGTAGACAAGAAAGTTAGGCATTATTTTATTTTATATTTTGTATATTTTATGTGTTGTTTTATATGAATATAAAATAATCCCTAAGCAACAACTAATACTTGGTATAAAATAATAAAATAATGTAATCAAATACCTAATGGATAAATTAAAATGAGATTCTATAAATATTCAAGCTAAGTAATGACAAAATAAGGAACAGGAAAATAAAACAAAAATTACAGCTAGGCACTGGTGGCTCACACCTGTAATCTTAGCTACTCAAGAGGCTGAGATTGGAGGATCACGGTTCAAAGCCAGCTCAGGCAGAAAAGTCCACGAGACTCTTATTTCCAATAAACTACTGAGAAAAAGCCAGAAGTGGCACTGTAGAGAGCTAGCCTTAAGTACAAATAAGCTCAGAGACAGCACCAGGTCTTGAGTTTTAAGTCCCAAGATAGGCAAAGCGGGGAGGGTGGGGAGGGGAGGAAGGAAGGCTGGAAGGAAGGCAGGAAGGCAGGAAGGCAGGAAGGCAGGAAGGCAGGAAGGCAGGAAGGCAGGAAGGAAGGAAGGAAGGAAGGAAGGAAGGAAGGAAGAGTTAGAGGAAGCTAATATAAAAACAGTATCTTAGAGTTAAGGGTAAACATATCAATAATTGTTCTGTATCTAGTGCTCTAAATATGCTAATGAAAAGACAAAGATTGTCAGATTCAACTAAAAATAAAATTATATGCTGGGCTCCTGTGGCTTACACCTGTAATCCTAGCTACTAAGAATGCTGAGATCTGAGGACTGTAGTTTAAACCCAGCATAGGCAGGAAAGCCCATGAGACTCTTTTATCTCCAATTAAATATATATATATATATATATATATATATACACACATATATATATATATATATATATATATATATATATATGCTAGAAGTAGAAGTATGGCTGAAGTGGTCAAGCATTAGCAAGGACAGAGGCTAGGCCCTGAGTTCAAGCCCCAGGACCAGTACACACACACACACACACACACACACACACACACAATTATATTCTCTAATAATATCTAGTGTATTATCTCCAAAACTTGTTTTAACTATAATTATAAACTGTCTTAAATGTTTGTAAGAAAATATTATGCAAAGAGGGTATGGGAAGGGATGGGAAGGGGAAACAAAGGAGGAGGCAACAATGCTTGATAAGAAATGTTCTCCTTATCTTGCCCATGTAATTGTAACCCCTCTGTACAGTATTTTCACAATAAAAAAAAAGAAAATACTATGCAAAGAATAATCTGTGAGCTAGAGGTCACATGATAAAATGTAAATAGCAGAATATGAAAAATTTCCAAGCCTAGAGAAGTACAGGGCTGGGAATGTGGTTCAGTGGTAGAGTGCTTGCCTAGCATGCATGAAGCCCTGGGGTTGATTCCTCAGTACCACATAAACAGAAAAAACAGTAAGTGGCACTGTGGCTCAAGTGGTGGAGTGCTATCCCTGAGCAAAAGACGCTCAGGGATAGTGTCCAGGCCCTGAGTTCAAGCCCCATGTCTGGGGGGGGGGGGAAGAAAAAAAATGCAGTCAAACAATGCGAAGATAGTCAATTCTCTAAGAAGATATAATGAACGTAAACATATATGCACCTAGACCCACAGAGCTCAGAATGCATGAAATAAACACTGATGGAACCAAGAGAAAATAGACAAGTCTACAATTATACTTGAGATTTAAATGCCCTGTCACACTTCATATATCACCTATATAGCTCAAGTAAAATCAGTCAGTCCAGGCTGGAGACAGAAGGCCAGAGAAACAATGTCAAACAACATGATGTAATCATCTTTGTGGAATATTCAAGGGCATTTGGTATATTACTTGGATATACCATATTCAGGAGTATTTGGAAATTAACATACATTTAACCATCCTGACCATCTCTTTGGTATGTTTTATGCACATGACATTGGATAGGCTGAGCTTGATTGCTCGAACAAGTCCACCAATGACTGAGTGACTAATATAAGACTAGTAAGTAATCACCTTCAAGTATGCTTCTGTGTAACCAAAACAAAATACTTCCTAGCTATCCATTTCACAAGTCCAAATTAGCATGAAATATATTTTTAAAATTCTAAAATTCATGGAACTCTTTTAAGCAAATATGATCAACAAAGGTAAGTGTTATCCATTCATTAAACATGCCCTTTCCAGAAGGAAATTCCATTTCCATAATGCAAGTTACTTCAGACAGTTGAAGGTAATTACAATCTTGGCATTCAAAACTATCTCTCAATCTATGGTTCCCACTGAAACAATTTTATTACAGTCATCTGGACCATGATTACTACTTTTTCTGACCACCATGATCTTCCACTATAAAGACTCTTCCACCAATTCTTTCCCATTTCATATCTCAGATCAATATTAACGCAGTACCCTTTTTTGATTAATAACAAAAGGAGCTTAGGGTGTGTTTGATCATCTTCAGCTTCCTGGTGCTTGTCAAATACTCTTGTTTTTACAAGAAGTGGTTTTCTTGTAGGGCAAGAGACTGCGCCTGCATAATTTTTCATCAAGGCAATAATGTAGGATCCTAAACCACGAGCATTCTTTGCAAGTCCCTTAAGTGTGGTGTAATTTGGAACAAGCAATCCATTTCAAATTCAGAAAATTAAAGGGGAAATAGCCAAGCATGAGTTACAAGAACAGGCCTGACTCCCACACCTGCAATTTCAACCAAATGACATAAAATGCCAAGCCATTATTCTTCCAATTTAGTTTCCTCAGCTTTCATGTTCAAAACCAAATTTATTCTCAAAGTAATCAAATCAGATAAGGACTGTGGAGGAGAGGGCAGCAAGCTACCGGGTGGTGGGGAGGGCGGAGGACATGCTAAAGATGCAGTCAGAGGAAATGGTTGGAAGGTTCTGGTGTTTCAAGATTCAGGTTATTTTATGGAGCATATTTTAAAATGGCTTTTCCAGGTTCGTTTAATTGGAGTATCAGAAATCCTTTCATCTGTTTTGACAATTGTAATGATGATGTGCAGCCTGTGCTGTGTTTATATTGTTAGAGACTGAAACATCCATATTGATGCTCCAGCTACAGCAAATTTAAAAGGACAGGAGCAGCTAAAGGCCGATTAGCCATGGAGAACATTAGCTCCGATTCTTCTTATACAGAGCCAGACGTTACGTCAAGCATGACAAGCCACTCTAGCATAAAAGTATTAGCAGCTTCCAAGTCTCAGGCTTACCCTTAAGTTATTTCATTAAAATCCAAAATCATGTTGACCTAATTTTTGGACAGGTTTTGAAGAGAGCAACGATTGCTTCTTTTACCCTTCCTGCCCTTCCCTCCCCCTCCACCCTGCAGTAACGCTGGGGAGCCTGCCAGGTTCAAGTCATTCCAGAGAGCCAATCAACCCTGGGCTTTGAATCAAGGTAGAAGCTCTGGCTTTAAATGCTTTCTCTCCTCATCTCCCAACATGCTCGCTGAGACTCTTCAGTGGCATGAGAACTTTCCATCGCAGTAACTCTTAATGTCCTTGGGGAGAAGAGAGCTACTCAGCATTCAGCAGAGAAGCCGGAACCGCCTGGGTCGGCCTCATTATGTAGGCCATATGCAATAAGCCACGGTACCTAACAGCTGCTGGTGGTAGGATTAAGGGAAAATATTTAATTTGATGCCGGAGCACGTGTGCATGATTTCAGCTGTAGCTCTTACCTGCTCCCTAGGGTATGTGTGTTAGCTATATATGTAGTCTAACGAAGAAATCATTTAATTGTGTCAACACAATGTTAAGATGTTTGTTTAAAGTAAAAATTAGTTTTTTGCAGCATCAATTGATTAGTTGACAGGCTATTTGACTGTCACAGAGGCTACTGGATACAAAGGGGAAAAATTGGCTTGGTTAATGCGAGCACAAGGGAACAACTCCTTTGAGAACAGGGGAAATACATGCAATGTAAATTCGGATTAGTCTTTGTGTTCTGTAAATCAATAAAACAACAGAGAAGTGTGGAGAATAGGCTAGATCATCTATCAAACTGGTTTTTATTGTGTTTCTATTTCTATCCCTAGTAAACATGCGCCTTCAGTTTCCCGTGAATAAAAGCATTTGACAAAGGAATAAAAATGGACTGGAGTTCACTGTAGATGCAGTGCCAATGACAAAACAGAGGGGGCGGGGGGAGGTGGCATGGAAAGATGAGAATCCGAAAGGCTGCTTCCTGAAATCTGGAAGCTAGATCATTGTGAAATTCTCAGGTGACAGGTGGAGAAAGTGAAGATAGATTTTGGATATCTACTGCAATGAAGACTCTGCCTTATGCAGAATACTAATCAAGCTTTTGTGTTGTTTTGTCTAAAATAAAGGCAACCACATTGTCTTAACAGGCTTTAAAAGAAATAAAGGCATATGCATGCACACACACAAAAGAAATCAGTTAGAAAAAGGCAAGACTTCCCCTCACTAATAGCTTTCAATCACAAAGGAAATCACTTAGGTGCTGAAATAAGAAAACACTAATTTTGTAGCCCAGTGAAAGGCCATCTCTCTTTAAACTGTCCTCCTTGTGTTCTTGAAACTGTTTTTAGAAGCAAGTATTTCACCTGATTGCTTTAATTGAGGGAGATCCTTTTATCTGCAGTGACAGTTTGCATTGTCATTGTGTCCTACCTTTTGGTGCATACACAATCCCATCGCCCACCCTAGTCTGCTAAGGTGCACTGAGATACTGCCGAGAAAGAGACAGGGAGAGAAAATAAATGCAGGTTTCAGAACCAAGCTGCAGCACCTTGTACTGCAGGAGTGGATGCAAGCGAGAGAGGGAAAGCGGTACAAATCTTCCTTCGGAGTGTTTGAAAGATGGGGGTGTCTATGTGGCATTATCTTCCCAGGTGCCCCAGATGGCACAGTGTACTTCTAATGGAAAACCATTCATCTGGCCCTGGGACTGTACGTGTCGTACATCACGATGGTTCATGGAGGAAACGAGCTCAGACAGCTTAAACAGAAGGCGCAGAGCGTGCGGTTGTGAAGGGATAATGGAAGAGAGGCTCAAAAGGGCAGGAGAATGAGTCAGAGCAGGAGAAAGGAAGAAGGCTGATATTTCTATGTAATTCCCCAGGATCCACTCCTTCTTGGGTTGGCAATGAAAAACAACAACAATTCAATTTGAAGGTGGCTCAGGGTAAATGAACCAGGGAATTGAGCTGCCAAAATCTAATTAGGGACCCACCCCCCAAAATTACTACTACCTGCCCAGCAGAAAAGTCAAATGGCTACAGCAGCCAAAAGAGTTAAGGGAAGTTGGCAGAAGAAATAGTCCAGAAGGAGAAGGTTTGCAAACCATCCAAATCCTATCTCTAAAACTCTTAGAAAGAAGTAATTTTTTTTAAATGCTAAAACCAGAAGCACAGAAATTTGTAAAGCAAATAAAAAGGGCAAGGTAGGAGGTCCTGAGATCTCAAAGTCTGGAAGCTTCTCCACCCACTCTGGGGAAAGGTAAAACTCTCTTCTTTCTGTGAACAGTAGTTCCTAAAAAAAAAGCTTCTTGGAAACTGGTCTCATCTACCCTCCTGCACTGACAAAGCAAACTCCCAGTCCATGCTACTGAACACTACAGCAGGGTTGAAGGATGGAGGTGCTGGGCATTGTAACCACTTTTTTCTTAGCATTCCAGTTTTCCATTCAACCTTGTGATGTTTGTTTATTCAAATTGAAACCTGTCTTTGGGGACAAACATGGCAGGATCTCTGAACATGGTCTATGGAAAATGGAATTGATCTGAAATAAAGACATCCAATATCTGCCTGATGCTAATTTATGTAACTTTGAACAGCTTCATAAAGGGTCATTTTAAATCCATTTGTAAAGTAAGGAATTGTGTTAGACACTCTTTAAAGCTATTTGATTTCTTAAATCTGAAGACCCCACTCAAAGCACATTTTTGGAGTGTTTTCTCAATGGAAACCAGACCTGTTTGGTACAAAAGATATGGAGTTAACCCCTAAACAATGAAACACTCAGCAGCAGCTGTCACCTTTGAAACTGATTTTCTAGTTCTTACTTCAAGCCCTCATTCACATACAGCAAATCAAAATTTACATAAAAGGCATATTGTGCATTCATTTACTGTATGATTATCACTACTGCAACTGCCGATTTCTCCCCAAAGCTTTGTAACTAGAGTTGCCTACATTTCATGCCAATCCCTGGGGGCAGAAGAAAGCCAATAAATCCAAAGGAAGTAAGTGAAATGGAATATGTTACCCTTTTCTGCTTTTGCCAGGAACATAAAATTTATGTTTCAGATGTCAATTAAATGAGCAGCTACAGTTTCCCCAGTGGACAAAGGACAATCTCAGACTGTATGTCAACCTGGGAATCAAACACATTATCCAAAATCTAAACTTAGCTAATTGTGGCATACTAGAATAGAAAAAAATAAATAAATGAAAACACAATCAAACTGTGTCTTTGTAAGGACTGTCATGATAATCTCATGTTAGATGGCTTTCTAGGGCCATTAGTGTAGGAAGAACTCAGAGGAAACAAATTTAATATATTACCAAGGTGAGTCACGCAAACATAATCAGAGAAATTGTATTGGGAAAAGATCTGATTCATACCCCCCCCAACAAATGCAAATGTTTGAAGTGCATTGGATGAATAGTTAAGACTTTTTCTTATACAGGATATGAGCTGCTGATACTTTGCATGATGAAAATGTGAATTTTGTTTATAAAGGGTTATTTTTTATTTGTTTGTTTCTTCCTAACTGAACTCAGCCAGAAAGGATTTGAGAGTCAATAGTCCTTCAATAAAGCTAGAATGATCTAAAACAGTAACTGACACACACCATCGTCACCCTTCCTATTATTAGCTAATAAGTCAGTCTTCCCTTCATGTAATTCTTGCAGCTAATAAAGTGGCTCATTTAGTTGTCACCAGAACAACCTAAGTGAAAAAAACTAGATTTAAAGAGCCAGGGCAGCAGCAAGGGCAAGACTTGGGAACACAGCTTGAATCACCCTGCCAGGGAGCAGCAGATCCATTATAGATGCTCTGAGCATGGCTTCTGATTTGTAGGTTTACTTTGTAATTAATTCATACAGAATTTTTGTAGAGAAAAGGTAAATAAGAAAAGCTCTCTTACATTCACTTCAGTAGGTACTCATTAGCAGACATTCAAGACCAAAGCAAATTTTCTAATTTTTCTACCCTTCTTTTCCTCCTCATCCCTTAACTCCCTTTAAATGCAACAAATGATTCTAGAACAGTGTCTACATCAATCCTCACACATAGCTTTCTTAAACTGGAAGTCACTTGAAGTTGCAATTATTTGTAAATCCCCATAATTGATTATATCAACCACTCAAAGGTTGATGACTAGAAAGGGATTGCTCACTTAGAAATTGGTCACCCAATCCAATTAGCTTAATCATTTGACCTTAACCAGCATAATTCAGTTATTTGAATCATGAAGCAGACAGATTGGATTCAGTATTTTCAAATTGATCTTTTTTTTCTTTTTGATGAACTTTTATGGTGACATCAATAACAAATGTGATGCAAAAATGGATAAATTGGCAACTTCCTAAAGAATTCCCCTCATTTAGAATGACCGAATATTACCCTGGGTAATAAATTCAATTGAGAAATTGGTTAAGCATTTCTAAGTTCCAGAAACTATATGCCACACTGAAGAAGGACACAAAGATGACTCAGATCACGTTCCTGACCTCCAGTGTCCCATCTTAACAAAAAGACAAAATAAACAGGTATGCCTGTTTGTTGAGCAAAGCACAAGACAATGTTAAGTAAGGTGGCAAAGTACAAAAATGAGAAAAGCTAACTCTAAGAGAAGAAAGGCAAAGAAGGCTTTGGCTGGGCCTTGGAGGGTAATAAAAATAATTAGGGGCAGCAAAATGAGATGCCTTCAGGGCCTAGCCATGTGACTGAAACATGAGAAGCGCAGGAGAGGGAGAGCCTGAGGCAAAAACTGTGCCATCAGTGCCCCACATAAAGGATTTGCAAGTCAATTTTAAAACTTGTTTCTTGGCAAACTAAATTATACCTATGGGCATGATTTGGCCTTTCTTAGTCGTATGCACTTCATTTAGTTAGAAACAGAATGATCAGGAATGCACTGCCTATTGAGTAAGCAGAGAAAGCCCAGTGCTGGGGACAGGTTATTCCTTGGCTGTCATACTCTTTATCTCAGACCACTTTCGATCTTAATTCTGTAACCTCTGGAGCTCAGACCAAAGGTTTTCAGAAGAATTAAACCCCACCCACCCACTGGAGCAGACCATTCAGATCCACTTCCTATTAATTCTGGCCTTGCTCCTCTAGGAAAAATGATGGAATGTTATCCTCTACTCAAATTCCTCAAAGTATCCCAGACTTTGGAACAAAATTGCTAATGTATTCCCCCTTTGTTCTAAGGTCAGATCAAAAAATTATTTTTCTGCATCAATGTCCTGAAGTGTTTCTCCTAAATTTCTGTTTTATTGATTATAGCTTTGTGGTCTACTTTGAAGTCCAGTATTTTAACACCTCCAACTTTGCTTGCGATTGCATGGGCTATTTGGGATCTCTCATAGTTCCATACAAATTTTAGAGGTGTTTTTTCTATTTGTGGTAAGACTTCATTGGATCTGTGGTGACTTTGGGTAGAATGGGCGTTTTAACAATATTAATTCTTTCAACCTATGAACATGAGAAGTCTTTATTTGTGCATGTATTTTTCTGATCTCTCTCATCAATATTCTATAATTTTCATTGTAAAGGTGATTTACTTCCTGGGTTAAACTTTTTCAATTTAAAGCTATTAGGAAAAAGATTACTTTATTTCTTCTCAGCAACTTCATTATTGATGTATAAAAAAGTATTACTACTTTCTGTATCCTGCAACTTCATCGAACTTGTTTATCAATTACAGCATTGATGGAGTCTTTAGGTTTTTCTAAACAAAAATGCATGTCACTTGCAAGCAAGGGGTAATTTTACTTCCTCTCTTCCTATTTGGATATACCATACTTCTTCATCTTGTGTTATTGCTTTGGCAAAGACTTGCAATACTATGTCAAAAAGGAATGGTTAAAATGGACATCCTTGTCTTGTTCTTTGCCTCAGAGTAAACAATTTCAGCTTTTCCCAATTCAATATAATGTTGACTGCTGATTTGTCCTGTCTAGGTTTTATTATGTTAAGATTTGCTCCTTCTTTACATAATTTGTTAAGTTTTTTGTTATGAGGGATTTGATTTTTAGTTAGTGATTTTTATGCAACTGGGGATCATTTATGTCTTTCATTCAGTTAATGTGATATATTTATTGATTTGTGTATATTGAAACGTCCTTTTTCCTCAGGATAAATCCTACTTGATGCTGCTGTACAATTGTTAGGTTATTGGATTAACTTTGCTAGTATTTGGGGGGAGAATTTTTGCATCTATATTCATCAGAGATTGTGTGTGTGTGTGTGTGTGTGTGTGTGTGTGTGTGTGTGTGTGTGTGTGTGAAAATACCATACAGAGGGGTTACAATACTGGCCTACAGCTTTCTTTTTATATTTGTGTCTTTATGTGACTTTAGAGTCAGGGTAATACTGGAATTGTGGGATGAGCTTATAAAGGTTTCTTCGCTTCTAACAACAGAATATTTTTCTTACAGTCATGGAGACCAGAAATTCAAATTCAGAGGGTCAGTAGGTCCACAATCTTTCAGATGGTTATTAAAGAGGATCCTTATGGCTTCTGGCATCTACAAATATTCCTGACTTGTGGCAGCAAAGTTCCAATATCTTTCTCTCTTTTCATACAGCCTTCATCCTGAAATCTCTGTGTCTTCTCCATATTCTCTTATTAAAGCATACCATGCTTGAGCTTATGGCTCAAGTTGATTACAATCTCAAGAACCTAACAATTCTGCCAGCAGGGATCCTATTTTGAAATAAAGTCACATTTATAAGCACCAGGAATTAGGATTTGGACATCTTTGGGGACACAACTATTCACCTACTACATTTACATTTATTAAGAGCTTTCTCCTGGAGTTAAATTGACAATGTAGAATTCACTTCTCCAATTCAATATTAGTGTTTCCTTGGCTAAATTATTTATTTACTTCATGTCTCTGTTTTACCACCTGTAAATGAATTGATGGGTATTTTATGAAGCAATTATAAAAATTACATGAATCAACTTATATAAAGTAGAAGCACTTCAAAGCTCTGGATCCACAGAGATACCACTCTTGGTCATCTACCCAGAATATTACAAGTCAGAATACAGTAAAGACACTTGCACTTCCATGTTCATTGCCACACAATTCACAATATCTAAGTTATGGAACCAGCCCAGATGTCCTAAAATGAATGAATGGATCCAGAAAATGTGGTAAATATATACAATGGAATTTTACTCATCTATTAGAAAGAATAATATTATGTTATTTGCAGGGAAATGGATGGACTTAGAAAAAGCTATGTTAAGTAAGGCTCAGAGAGACAAATGGTGCATGTTTTCTCCCATATATAGAAGCTAGATCTAAAATAAAAACATCCTTTATAATACATACAGGATATTATGCACCCATATGCAAACAAACTGACTAAAGAATAGTGTAGTTAAGAGAGGAAGCCAAAGGTATACCTCCTCTGAACAATAATGAACTGTTTAACAAAATAGATACCAGAAGTAGAAACATGATATTTTTAGGGGGGAGGACACAAACGGTGGGAGGAGTGATGAGCAAATGCAGTCATTATTTTATTATATTCAAAGTACATTGTATAAAATATGAGCTATGTAACTTGAGGGTAAAGATAGGAGAGAGAATACTTTATGTGGAAAAATTAAGGGAAAAGTGACCTTGATTAAGAAGCATTGAACTCATAACCTGATTTATAGAATTGTAACCTCTTTATATGTAGTATAGTATAATAATTTTTTAAATAAAATCTTCCAAACTTAGTTCTCAGCAAATGTTTGCTCTTATTATATTTATATTCTTATCTGGCTTTCTAGAGGTACAGACAGAGTACATGTATTGCTTTCTACAAAGAACTTGCAGTATGTATGTATGTATGTATGTATGTATGTATGTATGTATGTATTTAGAAAGTTGCTTTATCCAAGAATGACTAACTATTGCTAGTCATACATCAATGTAAAACATATCACAATAGTGACATAGTTAATTATCATGTTAAGTTACTTCATTCTTAGTTTCAAAAACCTTTAATAGTCATATAAACTGTCCATTCATAGTATTTTAGTGGAAGAAATATGATTTTACATTTTTGAGATTTGAAGATATTGCTTTAACATTTTGGAAGACAGTGATGTGAAAGTCTCATTCAAAAATTCATTTAAATAATTACCTAAAATATTTGTCTTTTACTTAAAAACATACTTGTCAAAGGCATATAGAAGCTGGGTGTGGTGATAGGCATCTATCTGTAATCCACGCCCTCTGGAAGCTGAAGCAGTAGAACCTTGAGTCAGAGGCTAGTCTGAAATACATAGTGAGACCCTGTGCCAATAAAAAGAAGAAAGTCACAGAAAGACAAGGCAGAAGCAACTATTGGCTATACTTATTGAGTCCTGACGTTCCATTTTTTTATTCCAACCACCAATTTTATATTGGTGAAATTCCTTTCATAAATTTTTAATTTCCCTGATGTCAATCAGTTGTATTGGAAAACTAATTAGAAGATAGCATTGATGTATTTTTTCTTTTCTCATTCTTTTCTATTGAGATTACACAATAATATGCAGTTATAAGAACAATAGAAATCCCTTACACTTTTCCTAGATTCTTCCAGTTATAGAAGCTAGGAAACTCTAGTCCAATATGATAATGTGTAGATTCTAATGAGCACCAGAAAAGTGAGGGAAGATACATGTATATTTTTTTGAGGTGCTTAAGAATTGAACTTAGGCCTTCTGCATGGTAGGTAAATATTCTACTGTTGAACTATAATTCAGCCCCAATACTTGTGTACAGTTAGCAAAAGTGTGAACCAAATATAATATATATAATAAATATATAACATGGATATAAAATATAAATGAATGAAAACATAAACAAATAAAATCTTTATGTCCAATATTTCTTCTACACCACAAATTCCTTTCAAAAGTGTTAATTTCTTACTATTTCTTAGCATATTGCTCTAACAAAAAATGACATGTTAAGCGTGATTTTTTTTCAAATATCTCCTGGCTAATAAACTACTGACAGACACTTTTCACAGATGATCACCAAGACAATACATCTGTCTCTTTGTAACAGAAATAATTATAACATATTTAAATTATACAACAATTAAGTATTTATTATATTATAAGATAAACAGTGAACTTTGCTACAAAATATCTTCATGGTAATGTTCCATCTCATTAATGAGGAGATGAAAGATTTGAAGTTTTAACTTCTCAAGGCAGCATTCATCAATCTAAGAGACATGAAAAGTGCATGATGGAAAGCTAAGTAGTTTGGGGGTTCACATATTGAGGTCAATAGAATTTGTGCCTTGGATCCTAAATTGCAGTGCCAGTGTACTTCCAAAGCACATGTTACACGATTTGAAACTAGCTCCATAACCATTAGTTACTTACCTACAGTGATGAAAAACTGGGGGACAGGATAAAAGACTGGGAGACAAAGACTGTAGGAGATGTTAGTGTGGCCAGAAGTCTTGTCCTCCCCTATGTTACCCATAGGTGGGTGGGCTCTTAGATCAAGTGAAGAGTATTTCAAGAGAACTCCTCAGAGTATTTTGCATGGGTCTCTTGGGCTCTGAGGTAGGTACCTGGAAACTAGCATTTTCAGTAGATTCTGCGTCAATATAACAACAGCTTCTTTGAGGTGGTCTGAATGACATAAATTGTCATTGTCATTCAGAAGTGGGTGAATTTTCCATGGGTCAACACAATTCATCTTAAGATACCCATTCTGAGGGGTATGATAACAACAAGAAATAGAACAGATGGTTAAGGAAAACAGCAAAGGAGACAGGAATCAGTGGCTCATGCCTGTAATCCTAGTTATTTAGGGAGCTGACATCTGAGGATTATGATACCAAGCCAACCAGAGCACACAAATCCATGAGACTTTTATCTCCAATTAGCCAGAAAATAGCAAGAAGAAGAGAGGTGGCTCAAGTGGTAGAGCTCAAGCCATGAGCAGAAATAGTTAAATAAGAATATGAGGTTCTAATCCCAATGTAACCACAAAAAAAAGAAAGAAGGAAGGAAGGAAGGAAGGAAGGAAGGAAGGAAGGGAGGGAGGGAGGGAGGGAGGGAGGGAGGGAGGGAGGGAGGGAGGGAGAGAGAGAGAGAGAGAGAGAAAGAAAGAAAGAAAGAAAGAAAGAAAGAAAGAAAGAAAGAAAGAAAGAAAGAAAGAAAGAAAGAAAGAAAGAAAGAAAGAAAGGAAGGAAGGAAGGAAGGAAGAAAGAAAGGAAGAAAGAAAGGAAGAAAGAAAGAAAAAGAAAGAAAGAAAGAGAAAGAAAAAAGAAAATAAAAAGAGAGAAAAAAACAATTATGGAAGCTTATGAAGTATGAAGGGAGATATCCATATAGGATGATGATTTGTAATTTTATATTTACTAGGTTGGACATTTATTAACTAGCTGTGCAGTTCCCAGAGACATGTAGAGAATTGCTCTGCTCAGGTTTTATTCCTGGAGCAAAGAGAAACAACCAAAGTAGGTTTGCAAAGTCAGTGATGACAATGGATTCTATTCACCCAATGTGTTGATCAGTCTCAGAAGCAGTGAATTGTACAACCATATTAGTGGCTGGTTTCTTGAAGTTAAACCAGACCTAGGCACATAGTGGCTACTCAGTAAATGTTTACTGTTTGACTGAGAACTATAAAACCTCTAATGAGCTTTCCTTATTCATTTTGTGTGCTGCTGGCAGAGCCTCCAACCCCAACTTTTATTGAATACACAGGATCACAGCACTTCTGTCCTTTATGGCTTATTTTCCATTGGAGAAAGCTTGTTTCCTCAGCACAGCCCAAATAATGAGGACCATAAAGCTTGCTCTTTTTAAAGCATTTATAGTAAAATAATTTAGTTCTCTGCATTTGTACATTTCCCCACACAGAACCAAGTTTTCTTTGGTAGGTTGTTCAACTAAATAATGGTGTAATGAATAATGAATAACAGCAATCTACTGCATACAAGTAGATTTTCCCAGACAGTTGCATATGGTCGAAAAGTGTTTCAGAACGAGTAGGCCTGGGGAATATTCAGAGTGTTTAATAATGCAAGAGCAGAGAGATTGAAACTTTCTTTTGATTCAGTGCTATTGGGAAGCTGGTATGGGGCTGGACAAAGAATGAATATGAACCTTAAAAGAATGAGAAAGTCTCACAGTGTAACTATAACTTAATCTTTTGCTGGAGCCAAATGAAAATAATTCTCATTTAATTCGCATTTTTCCTTCAGGACTCAGTTTCAGCCTATCTCCTTCTTAGTGGACCTCACAGGCCCTACTGTTCCCCTTCATAATACAGCGGCCCTGCTTTGAGCAGGTTACTTTGTCTAAAATTGTTGTTTCTTGTTCATCCATTAAGAGTACTGTTTCCTCTACTGCTTGTGTTTGTTTGGAAAGATATGTTATATCTCCATAAGAACTTAGTACCCTTTGATTTGAATAAGCGTACTACTGGTTTGTTAGATTTTCTTACAAATCTTATTATTTGATGGAAGTTTTGAGGGGATTGACTCCTTATATTGGCATAGGGCAATGCTAAAGATACAAAAAGAAAAAAATAGAGGATTCTCCTGGTCCATGTATAAACAATGAAGTTGCAAGCCAGAGGTGTGGCTAGAGGATTAAACTTGTCAGTAGCTAACTAGAACCTGCCAGCAAATTTCTGCACATACAACATACATAAAACAAGCTGGACAGTCTTATTAATGCCTACCTAGCCACTGTAACAGGGATGCTGACAATTAAGAGAAATTTGTAGAAAACTGTGTAATAAAATGAAATAAACAAAATATTCAATATTTAAGTTCATTCTTGGCTTCTGTAATTTACTGCAATCAATCATTGCCTTTATATATTATATAAATGAATATATAAATGATCAAA
This sequence comes from Dipodomys spectabilis, assembly GCF_019054845.1. Taxonomy (NCBI): domain Eukaryota; kingdom Metazoa; phylum Chordata; class Mammalia; order Rodentia; family Heteromyidae; genus Dipodomys; species Dipodomys spectabilis. The sequence goes on from NW_024870774.1 coordinate 1,292,328, forward strand.
GAGATAAAAAGATTTGAAATTATCGGGTTCAAGAAGTTTAAAAGCCTTTAACATGATGATAGAATTGTTGTCCTATTTTGATTAAAATAATTCCTCTGAAATAAACACTTCCCATGAAAACTGTATGCCTAACTCCATATCCATACCTGGCATACCAAAAGCAATTTAATTTCATCCCACAATGTTTTTTACTTTGCAAATCAAAATTATAGAAGAGATTCTGTGAAATATTTTTTAGTTTAATTAGTTAGGTGTAATACAAATACCTTTGGACCAAGTCTGTGTTTCTTTATAGATCTGTAAAGGCCAAGTTGAGTACGTGTTTCACAAAAGGGTCTTTCTAATTGTTGTGGACTGAATACAGAATAGGAGGGAGAAGAAGGATGTTGTAATTTCAAATTGCTTGATGTAACCTCTCTGGGTTTGCTCCTGCATTAACTTACCTTGTGAAATCAACAACAACAGAAAAGATCCTCTATTCTTAAATCAAACAAAGAAACAGATGTGTTCAGCCTTCATACTTTTTTTAAATCTTTGCCATTTGGCACCAGATGACATTCTTTCTTCAATATAGAAAGAAAACAGGTTGCTTTAGTAATTAACAATCTTCCAATTCTTTTTTCTTCCTTCAGTATTCGCTAAATCACATGTGTTGTTTCTGTGGACAAATTGCTAGAGACAAAAACCACCAAAGAATAAAAGACTACAGTAAAAATAAACTAATATCCTTTGACCTCATCTACTAGAAACATATTGGGTTTTTTGTTTTTTTATGTAGAAACCAAAATCATTACTGGTTGAGAACCTGAGAACATGCTTTCGAGGTAAAGGTTGTAAGCATTTGGAGATCATAAATATTTAAATAAAGCATCATCGCTTGTATATGTAACTCTTTTTGAAGGTGGAGATACTCTTTAAAGAAAGCAATTTCTAAATAACTCCATTTGAAATTATGGTCTTACTGTTCCAGTAGGAATTGTTTTATGTTTTTTTTTTTAATGTACACATTGCTATGTTGTGATTTTCTAAGTAGTTCTTATCTTTCTTTTGAGACAGGGAGAGTGCTTTTGTTTCAGTCAAGGCTGCGATGGAATCTGTTACTCTGACAAAGCAGAATCTGTAGACAAATATTACACACACCCCATGGGTTTGTGCATCATTAGTGGCCAAGGGCAAAGCTTCATGGTAAGGAACTGTGTCCCATTCATCTAGGAAAGACTCTGACCTCTGCATCCTTAGCCCATGTTCTCAGAAAAATGACTAACTCTGTGAGATTTGTGGGTATGCCTAAATTAATATTGCCCAACTATACAGCATTGTCCAGGTCAATGCAGTAGGTGAATGAAGCACTTTGAATATGTCCACTCACATAGTAAACACTTACAAACTACTATTTATCATTGTCCTTAACTCTGCATCTACTTCAACCCCAAATTTCCTGTCTACACCACAAGACACAGTTGCCCCATCTACTCTTAATCTGAACAAAGTCTTCTGGGACTGTTGAATACTACTTGCTCTCCTTTCCACAGGTCTAATGTGAATTACAGTGTGGGGATTCCAGCTGAGTTATTCATTCAGTGTTAGAGTCTCTGATGTGCCAAAATATCTGAACATACAAATAAAGCTCATGTCAGCAATAAGATTCTACACCTAGACTGTTTAAAGGTATTAGGTATGTGTCTTTGGGAAAAATAAATGGAATTGTTCACAAATATGTTTTTTCATATGTAAGATGGGTATAATCATAGCCACCTCTTAGAAATTAGCTCATTAGTTTTTGAAAGCATTTACCAGTGTAGCACAATGATCAAAAATTGTAGGTAGAGAAAAAAGCAAATGAAAAAAAGTACATAAATTTCTATAAAACCCAATGAACTCCCAAACCAGCGGATATCTTATTCCTATTCCAAATTGAATAAGTCATGAATAGAAAACATTGCTAGTGTTTGTTTGTCTGCACTCAAGTTTGAACTCAGAGTCTCTCGCTTGAGCCAAGCTGGTTATTTTGGAAATGGAATTCCATAGACTTTCTTCTCAGTCTGGCATTGAACCTCAATTCTCAAGAACTCAGCCTCCTAAGCACAGGCATAAGCTACTAGTACCCTCCCCTCAAAAAAATATTTCTTGTCACTTCCAGATCATCAACTCTGGAAAGCTAGACAGAGAACAGTTTTCTGGACATGGAAGTCTCAGAAAGGACATCAGAATATAAACATCTTGTAAACAAAGTGTCAGGGCATTCAGGTCTCCTGCAGCCCCAGAACCATATGCTGAAGAAGATTTTAAGTAAAAGGAAGAGTAAGCCCTCAACCAGCAATTACAAGTTTCTCCAACCAACCGTCCATTTGTTTTATGCTACTTGGGATGCTATATGGAATGCAAAAGAAGAAAAAGGAAAACTAAAGAAACTCCAATTCAACTCTTAAAACAAATTGTATAGGAAAAAAATTTAATATCAGTTCTGGATGGAAACTCAATGGGAAATTGGTCTAGAATCTCCAAATCCTCTTGAAATCACCCAGTGTCCTTGGATAGTGAAGAAAGCTAGAAAGTGACTACAAAGCTGGAACTAGGATAAGACCTACACATTCCATGTCATGAATTAATACTGATAAGTTTCCTTTGACCAGCAAACATTTGCAGAAAGCCTTGCTTGTGCTGCAGGGCAGAACAGAGTTTAGAGGAGGGACTGGTAATGGTAGAATTCAGACCATTCCAGCAAATTACAGCTTCCAAAAGGAGAGGGTCCTTGGAGAACTGATGTTACACAGGGTATAAGCGAGGAAGTCAGAGAGAAAAAGTTCAGAGAAACCCCAAGAGCTCCTAGGCAAAAAAAAAATCTCAGAGAAAATAAACCCAGAGATTAAGCAGGAGCTCCAGGGGCAAACCTCTCAGAGAATCTCCAAAAATTCCTTCTTTGGAAGGGCATGCTTCCATGGAAAGTGTAATGGTAGATGAATCACAGTCATGATGATATTCAATGTACATATGAGAAAATGATAGCAGGTGACAGGAGGGGATGGATGGGGTTGGGAGAGCTGAGGAGGAATGCTGTAAGGGGTGACAATGATCAAGATTTATTGTACTAAGCCGGGCACGGGTGGCTCATGCCTATAATCATAGCTACTGAGGAGGCTGAGATCTGAGGATCACGGTTCAAAGCCAGCCCAGTCAGAAAAGTCTGTGAGACTCTGATCTCCAATAAACCACTAGAAAACCACAAGTGGCACTGTGGCTCAAGCGGAAGAGCATTCGCCTTGAGCTGAAGAGCAGAGGGACAGTGCCCAGGCCCAGGGTTCAAGCCCCACGACCGACAAAAAGAAAAAAGTAAGATTCATAAGATTCATTGTACTCATAAACTGGCATATGGAAATGAGTCTCACGGACTTTTATAAAAAACCCTTTTGTACAACTACTGCAAGATACTAATAATAGCATTTTAAAAGTCTGTGCTTCCCTGGGTAGACATAGGCGGTATCAGGTGACAATTGGAAGTAACTTGGTCAGAGGCACAAAGGCAGGCAGAAACTGCTAGGTTCATTGGGACCCGTTGTCACTGGTCATGACTCTAAGCATTTTCATTTATTTACTAAAATCTCAACAATCCCAGGATATAAGTCCTCATTTAACTGATGAAGAAACTGAGTTACAAACTTACCCAAGACCATCAACTAATAAAGGACTAGCCAGTATTTAACCCGGACAGTCTGGTACTCAAATCAGTGCCCTGATCCTGTAAATCAGAATCTTCTGACCCTACCCAAAGGCAAGAGTTATGAAGGCTGCTTAAATACATAGTAAGGAAAGCCCTTTCTTTTTCTCTGTAACAACAGGTGCAGGCCCTCAAATCCGCTTGCACTCTCTCACATCACAGAATCTTCCAGACAATTCAGGAAAACAATCTGTGCATTAAGAAAAAGAACATACTCTATGTACATTCGAATACAAAGAAAAAAGAAACACAATATTCCTACAGATGAAAACTCACTAGAAGAAAAGTGTTACTGAAGAGTAGATGAAAGCTGAGGCCTACGCTTTGATCAGAAGTTAAAGAAAAAGTCTCAAGGGAGTCACTGAAATTGTGAAGTACCAAGTAAGTAAGCCCCAGCTGACAGGAGGCTGGGAAGGCTAGCAAATAAACAGACCACATGACAATGCAGGAAAAAAGAAAAAAGAAAAAAATCAGGTAAAACCAAAATTAAATCTAAATTATAAGAAACACAAGGAAAATTAAAGTGTTATAAACTCCTTAAGTCCTACCAGAGGGCAGAAGTCATGAAAATTTTAAACTTGAGAAAATTCAAAGCTACTCTGCTAAATGAAACAAAAAATCACTGTAAAGGGGCTGGGAAGGTGGCTCAGTGGTAGAGCGCTTGCCTTGCATGCCTGAGGCCCTGGGTTCGATTCCTTAGCACCACATAAGCAAAAAGAAAAAAGGCGGAAGTGGAGCTGTGGCTCAAGTGGTAGAGCGCTAGCCTTGAGCTGAAGAGCTGAGGGACAGCACCCAGACCCAGAGTTCAGGCCCCACGACTGGACCCAAAAAAAAAAAAATCATTGTAAAGGAAAACAAACATCAAATGGAAAACTTTGCAAACTGTTAATGACTTATCCTATCACAGCTAAAGGGAGGTGATATTTAGAGAAATTCTAGATCTCAATAAAATCTCTCTCTCCTGAGGAAAACATATGTATGAACATGTGTTATATGTGTATGGATGAAATTATCCCCAAATTCATTCACAGTAACAGGAGGCAAGTTGAAGTCATCCTGGCATGTTAGGTCTATGTAGTGGTATTGCGGAGTAAGCATTTTGACACTTGATTGGCAAGGCTGAGCTAAAGGGCACTTTCATGCATTGCTGGTGGTCAGGCCCTGCAGAGGGCATTTTGGGGGCATATTTCACAAAATAACTAGTACATTTACCATTTGACCTATTTAAGGACATTTTTGGTATATTTAACAGAGTGGCAAATGCATTTAACATTTGGACTAATAATCCGAATCCTGGGAATGCATCTTTGGGATAAAACAGCAGAAATGACAAATAATGTATACTGAAACATAGTCAATGCAACATTGAGTATAAGCACAAATGTATTGAAATTGCCCAACGGTTGTTGGTTGATGTTTTTCAGTTTGAAGCTAGTTAAAGTAACTATGACATATGAACAAACGTAAACTATTATCTATAGTATATGGGTCTGAATAAAAATAGAAAGGAGAGGGGCAAGAATAATGTCCTATTGTTTAGGGAAATATTTTTCTGGGCACCTGAGTTTTACTTGTTTCAGTTTTGAGCCTCCCTCTCCCATAACAACTTTTCAAAAAGCTTAGGTCCACTTTCTTAACTATGCATAAATACTACTTTTTCAAAATTAAACAAAAATTAAGTACATTAGATGAAATATCTAAAAACCAAATTGAAAATATATACGTTTGCACCTAGTAGTGCTTCAAATTATTAAAAAGTTAGAAGATTCAGTTGACTCATGCCCTTTAATCCTGGCTGCTCAGGAAGCTGAGATCTAAAGGCCTGAAATTTGAGGCTAGACTAGACAGATAAGTTTCCTAGACTCCACCTCCTTTTGTATGCATATGGGAAGGATTGGGGGGGAGGGGGGAGGCTGGGAAGGGAGGTGAAGGGTAAACAAAGGAGGAGGCTGCAATGCTTGGTAAGAAATGTATGCATTATCCTGACCATGTAATTGTAACCCCTCTGTACAGTATGTTCTCAAATTAAATTAAAAAAAAAAAGAAAATAACCAGTAAAAGGCTGATCTGAAGGTGTGACTCAAATGGTAGAGCACCAGCTGAACAAGAAAGACAGCCAAGCAAGTATGAGAACCTGAGTTCAAACCCCAGTACTCCCAGAACTTCAGACTTCATAGATAGATAGATAGATAGATAGATAGATAGATAGATAGATAGATAGATAGACAGACTCAACAACAACAAAGGAAAAACAATGCCCCAAATAATGATATTGGGGTGACAGAAGGTAAAAGTTTTTTTAGTAAGTTTTTATTATTAAAATACTGTACAGTAGGGTTACAGTTACATGAGCAAGGTAATGAGTGCATTTCTTATCCAGCATTGTTGCCTCCTCCTTTGTTTTTCCCCTACGGGGTGAGGGTGGGGGTGTAGTTGAGGTAAAAGTTTCAAAAGCTCTGCCTCTTTAGAAACTAGAGAAAATTGTGAGTAGCTAGTACAATGTTTTGGTACCAATGAAAGTTGACTCTGAAACTCAGATTTGTTAGTGGACTAAAACAGACACTGGTCCACTTTTTGTGGTTACTAACATTCTCACCCACCAGGCCGGTCACATGAAGCTGTGGTACCAGTTCACTTCCCCACAAGTCTTCACAACTCTCCTATTTCTGGATAGAACAATCACTCCTTTGTCTATTAAGTACACCTTGGAGACACAACACTTACAGTCCAGGATGACAAATGCAGTGTCTTTCTTAGGTTGAAGAGGAGTCCTGAGTACCACTAGGCTGGGGTCTAACACCCTTCATTTCCAGAAAGAAAATGGTGGACTCCATCGTAAGAAAGCAAGAAGAAGACAATTAATATGAAAAATAAGTTCTTCAGGTAGAAGTGAGACATCTTTGGAATATGAGACTCATTAAATCCTCATTATTTACAGATGAGGCAGTTTGAATTACTTTGTAGTTTGGATTTTTTCCCCAGAACTTTTTTTTATTTCTTTCATTACTCTACATGCAATCATTTTGTCATTTTAAGTGCCCAAATTTTTAACAAGTATTTAATTATTTTGACAGCTTATAGCAAGATGTGCATCTCACATAAGGAAGATTTGGTTTTAGAAAACTCTTCTTGAATTCCATATAAGAAAAAAACACTCTAAAGACAGAAAACATAGTTAATAAATAATGTCATTGCTGTGAGAAAATAAAAGGATATGTAGAATAGAATTCAATAATCCTTTTATAGTACTGATTAACAGTTGATGTGGTAACAAAATACAATGCTGTAAATCATTCTGAGTTAAGTGAATAAAAAGTCCGTCATAAAGGTCAGTTTTACTGCCATCAATTTGCAATGATGGGACATTTGGTGACCCAAGGAAAGCTACAAAAACAACCTTAGAATTATGGTAACTCTGAAAGGAAAAATATGCTACTGTAGTAAGAAATATTTTGTGGAGATTTACACTAACACTCTCAGTTCACACAGCTCCAAAATAGTAATGCCAATTCTTTTTTTATCATACTTTTTAAATTTTCCTTAAGTAATTGTACAAAGGACTTGTCATGTAGCAAAGCAATTTATGAATGCAATATATATCTTGAGAGACATTATTCTTTTACAACGTTCTCACCCGTCCCTCCTCTACCTACTTCTTTCATCACTCTTCTAAATTTTGTAAGATGTACATAGGATTCTTAGCTGCCTTCTTCCCCTCTGTGATTCCTGATTCTTGAAAGATTGTTCTAACCCCATGAAGTACAGTGCAAGACAGATGTGTTGCCATACCACAGTGAGACAAATTTGCTGGATAGACGATGGAGGAGTTGTAATGGGTGTTTGAAATATATGCAGAGCTAAAAGGGAGAAATGGTAGTTCTGTGAGCAATTAATGCTATCCATGATTACAATGTGCAAATGAAGAAACCACCAAGGACCAATTGCACAATAATGAGATTTGAAGGTATTAATCTTTCTCTGAAATGGCAAAGATGCAATTTTTATAAGACCAACAAAACAATACTCCCCCCCCCCCAAAAAAAAACCCAGCCAGGCACAGGTTCACACCTGTAATCCTAGCTACTCAGGAGGCTGAGATCTGAGGATTATGGTTCAAAGCCAGCCAGGGCAGGAAACTCTGTGAAACTCTTATCTCCAATAAACCATCAGAATACCAGAAGTGGCGGAAGTGGCATTGTAGCTCAAGTGGTACAGTGCTAGCCTTGAGCTGAAGAAGAGCTGAAGGACAGCGCTCAGGCCCAGAGCTCAAGCCCCAAAATCACCACCACCAACAACAAAAACAAAAACAACCAGAAAGATAGAGGCTGATACTATTTCCTCTGTTTTTTACATGTGAAATTAGAAAACTAAATCATCAAAAAAGCAATAAAGACTCCATAAACACTTGACCACTCTCTTCTCTTTCCATGCCCTCTTTTATTTTACCTATCTCCCAACCTCAAGTTTAGACTCTGTTTAGGCCGTCATCCTATATCTGCTGCAATTTATGTTTACATACAGGATCATTTGTTAACCTCAGAGAGTTCAGAAGGCAATCTTTTGTTACACTGGCTCCTGGGCCATTAGTGGCAATTCCTAGCTCTAAAAGCCAGCTCATCAAAGGCAAATCTACATCATAATGAAAACTGGATACCAAGTCTAAGATGTCATTCCAGTCTTTTTTTCTGTATACATATATACAAGCAAACTGAATTTTATTTATAGTGTTTATTGTATCATATTTATAATATTAACGTGTAGTTAATATATTTGAAACATATTGTAGATAATATATTACATCATATTTATTATAAATGATGCTTTATATAAACAAATACTCTGATACATATACATATGTAATTTACATGGTTATATATGCATATATGCAGTTGTATTACAATTATGATATAATAAATAACATATTATATTATAAACAATGTTTCTCATCAGCAGGCACCACTTAATATGATGTTGGAAATATTTTTCACATGAGCTCTGACAGCTGCAATGCTATTAAAGGTAGCATTAAATTATGGCCAAACAATAATTTAATTTGTGAATCACTTATTCAACAAATATGTATTGAGCATGTATCTATATATCTATCTGTCTTCTTCTCTCTCTCTATATATATATGTATATATCTATTTATCTATAACATGACACATCATAGGCCCTAATATGCCAAGTATAATCCTGACTTCAGGGAATTACATGATCACTGTGATGCCTAATAATTTGAATAGCATTGTGTGTAATTTGGTTGTTGACCCAGGAGTGAGTGGCTACCCGTTCAGCAAGATTGCTCAAAGAAAGTATCGCTTGTCATGTATTTTGTAGGTAAGCAGAAATTAATAAGTCATTCAAATAGAAATAAGAACTTTGGACAGAAGGAAAATCATATATGAATATATAAAGACAAGAAGAGAAGGATAGAAGTGTGACTCAAGACTCAACTTTAGAAGTTGTTCTTTATAAAAATGTGTAGACATATGTAAAAGTAGTATGACAGGTCTTTATCCAACCACAGAAGCCATCCTTCTCTTCCTCATATCTGACTTTAAAAACTTTGACTTTAAGTATGCTTCTGTTTCTTTTTTTTTGAGTATGAGCAAACTATCTTGTGTGTGTGTGTGTATGTGTGTGTGTGTGTCTGTGTCTGTGTCTGTGTCTGTGTCTGTATCTGCATATATGTATAGGGGGGGGGGGTAAGAGAAGAAGAAAAAGGAGGAGGAGGAAAGAAAATAAGTCACCAGAAATAGGTAGATTCTAAGCAACACTAAATATTTTATAAAAATTGGGAAAGGAAGATACAATCAGCAAGCTGGCCTTTAGTCTAAGATATACTAGTTGTGATTATTAAAAAAGAGGAATAGATCACTACTAAAAACAGTGCTAAGTAGAAGTAAAAATGGACCCCAAATACATACTGTGTTAGAAGAGGTCAACTCTTGAAATCTCTAGTATGCAGAATAAGAGACAACAGTGGCTGCAGAGGGCTGTTTGGGATGAGATATAAAGAAGTCTTCTGAGACACTTGAGTTCAAAGATCAAAGTCATATAGCATTCTGTTCTCCAAGTCTCTTTGGTGCTACTTGGGTTTATCTTTTGATTACCTACATACAGAAGTTCACTTGACTTTGCAGGCATTTCCAACAATCAGTAATTGCAACAATCAGGCTATTGCGAGACACCCTGACTTCTAAGGTTTCACTCAGTCATAATGTTCTTTGTTTTCCTGTAGAGATGATGGCCTACCTGCTCTTTTATAAATGTTTTCCCCTTTATCTTGGATGTTATGAAAAATTTTACAATATGCTTAATATAGAGCAGACTCACACACCAGAATACAGCATTTCCTAGAGGACATAACAAGCAAGATGTTTACTAAGCAAGGCGCCAGCATGAAGTCCTCACAAGTGGCACCTGGCAAGACCAAAAATAGTTAACAGTGCACTCACACACCTCTGTCCACACACAGCACTGTGCCGAGACCTAGAGTGGTCAACCTTCCAGTCTTAAAGAGCCATGCAAATGCACCATGATACTCTTGGCCCTGAGGAGCTGTGTACACCCTCAATGGAGCAAGAATGCACTACTCTGTGGGACACTGTACTATGATGCCTGGCTTTTTATGCATTTTTCTATGCCTTGGCGTGTGTGTGTGGTGTGTGTGTGTGTGTGTGTGTGTGTGTTGTGTTGCACTTCCTCTTTCAGAATGGCCATCTACTGTTGTATTTGTCAGTTTAATATGAATTGTTTTAAACTTTCTTATGCCTAATAAAGGAATTAAATCTTGTATCACATCATTATTTTCCACAAAACCTAAAGAATTTGCAGAGATATTTGGCATTTAATTTCCTAATCGCATCTCCCTGGATGTTATTTTCAAAAAGAACAACAAAAGAAAATAGTTTTTGTTTTCAAGGACTTGGCACTGGAAGAAGGAAGAATCTGCTGGAAAGGAACAAGTTATTTTAAACCTCTCTATCCTATTAATCAGCCAATATTTTAGAAATTAAATCAATGTGTTTATTATAAATCAGTTCAAAAAAAGAAAAGTGCCAATATGTATGTATACATAAACTGCCTCCAGATTCCCACTTGTGATAAACATGCCTAAATATTTTTCAAGCTATAAAAGGAAACCCAAATAAATACCAGCTGTGCAGGTTTATCTAAGAACAGGAAAATATGGAAAGAAGTAAAAGAAGGCACTGCCACATAATCAATGTGAAATGAATGGAAAAATTGTAAAGTAAGGACAGTGGTTGGTGATGCTGAGGATAAAGAAATAAACAAGTCCAATTTCCACACTGCAGGCCCTGAGGACATAGGAGATGGACAGTCACATGGAATCTCTATCTGTATCACCTCCTCCTTTTCCCTCCTCTTCCCCCTCCCCTCCCCTTCCCCCCTTCTTTTCCTTCCCTTCCTGCTCTCCTCCCCCTCTCCCTTTCCTCCCTCTCCCTCCTCTCTTATGTCTTCTCTCTCCTCCACCCTATGTGTGTCATTGTCTATTTCTTTTCGTATTTTTTTTTAAGATTGAGACTCACTATGTATTCAGATTGTCCTGTGACTCTGTGTAATACAGGCTGTCTGTGAACTTTCAATTCTCCTTTCTACTTCACTCTCCTAAGTAGTGGGACACTGTAATATGATGTCTGGGGTTTGTGTGTGTGTGTGTGTGTGTGTGTGTGTGTGTGTGTGTGTGTGTGTGTGTGTGTTGCCTTTCCTCCCTTCTTTATTTAAGTCTTTGGAAGTCTCTCCCTGTCTTCTCTATCCCTGCTCTAGACTGTCTTTGTGTGTTTGTGTGCTTTCAGATACACAAAAGCAAACAAGAAAGCTCTAAGCCTTGGTTACATTACTTCCCAGAGAACAAAGGCTAATTAAGTTGTGTCCAGATTTTAGATTCCCAAGAGAAACAATCTAACAGGCACAGATTGGATCCAGTATATATATATATTTAGTTCAAACAAATCAAGGTCACCAGACCTGCCCTTGGAGTCTTCTGCTACATGTGTGGTTTCATAGTCCCATGCTGAGTTCCCAGACAAAGCAGCAAGAGTGGGGGAAACATCCTGGGGGGTTCTTCCTTCATGAAGGCTTTCCCAATTAAGCTAATTCAAAAGTGTTTTCCATTTAGTACTCAAGTGTATGACACTTTGGTACCTGTTAGTTGTGAGACATGGGGGAAGTTACTTTTTTCTCTGATCTTTAATAAAGCTACCATGCTGAAGATTGCATATGTGAATGCAAGTGATAGTAATTATGACTGACCTTTGCAAAGGATCAGTGGTCAATAAGGATTACAGCCTCCAAATGTTGCCTTTCATAGGATTCTAACATGTCATCTGTGCTAAATGTCTGAAAAAACTTTATACAAGTTGAGTGACCCCTAGAATAGTTAGTCCCATGGCTGACACAGAGCAAGTTCTCAGAAAATCCCTAATGACTAATCAACTGTATAAACTAGGAACTAAGAGCTAAATTCCAGATGCATGGGTCTCATTTCTAACTTTATTCTGTATAAAGAATTCATGTGAACAAATCAGATGTTATAGTCAAACAGCTACATAAATAAAAGTAGGTACCTTCTAAGAGACAAGGTATATAATAATAATTAATGTTTATATTCATAATAATTTCATATATAGCAGACCTTATATTGCCTGTCATAGTCTTTTTTCTTTTTCGTTTATTTATTTTTAAGTTACTTTTACATAGCTATACAAAGAGGTTTCAACTCACTGTATCCATTTATGAGTACAGTGCATCTTCATCAATGTCAGCCCCTCTACCATTCTCCTTTAGTCTTAAGACTTATGTGCCTTGATTTGGAAGTGTTCGGAGAAAGACCATCCCAGTCAAATGCTCACAATGGCTGTGAGAGAGTACTTGTTTGTTCCTTTCCTGACATACAGCCAGCACTGATCACAGTCCTGTAGCATAATAGATGCTTAATATAGGCTTACAAAGAGAATAAACAAAAGCATGAGGAAATCCCAATTCCATCACCAGCAGAGCTCCATACCTAGAAAGACCCACATTTGGTGGGTCAAGCTCCGTGGTCAAGATGTTACAGTTCCTATTTTTCTCCTGAGCAAGCAGACATATGGTTTTGTTTTGTGTTGGGCCCAATAATTACCTTGTGATCCAGGTTAGATGAATGATCATCAACATGGATGACCATCAGCATACCACAGTATTCAGCAGTAAGGCTAGAGATATCTACACAGAAGCTCTGGGTAAGACCTCGAATATGCACGTCCAATGAGTCACAGGCCAACCACTCACTGCATCCTGAAATTCCCTGGGTACTTTTCTGTTCTCCTACCTGTCTGTGGTTTTGCCTCCAAACAAATATGCCAGAAGCAAAGTGAAATATCTCCAGGACTACCCCACTTCTGATTTGCAGACTCAATTGCAGAAGGTAGCGTTGTTTCTTACCCTGCCTCCTCACTGAAGCTTAATACAGTGTTTATATTCTGGGTATTTTAATCTATATTTTATACAGTTTGCAGGATTTGCTGTTTGTTAGTATGGGCTTTAAATTAACGACATTCAAATTGATTGTAACTATTCAAAATCAAGTCACCTAACTAGTTATGGGGCACATTTTGAAGCTGAATGGTGGAGTACTAAATCCTCAGTAAAAGGAAGAGTTAATAGAAAATGTTTAAAAATTAATCTATACTTTTCAGCATGCCTCTATTTGACATGTTTTTCTTTTCAAATATCGTTATCTTTTTTAAAAAATTTAATAGAGTGGTGATCTTCAATTCAAGCATCCTGTCTCTGATCATAATATATCTTCTCATTTTGAATGAAAATTTTCTCTTGTCACATAGGAATCCACTGTTATTAGATTCTATTGCAATAATTTATTAATATCAAGTCCATTAAATGATGACACACTGAGCATAGAACAATATCCTATATTGAAGAAATAATTTTCCTTTAGAATTTTTTTAGTTCTTTAATGTTTTTTGGAAGCATTAATAATTATTTTAGGAGATTTTGCATGGAAGAAAGCCGGGCAAATGTTAGAGAGTAACAAAAGGCCATCAGCATTTCTAGGGAACAGTTTTGAATTTACTTACTAGTTTCAATCTTTCTGTAGTTCATCACATTTTAAATGTTCCTATCAAAGTTATACAAAGTCCTTAAGGTATTAAAAATCAAGTTAATGAGTAAGAATGGAATTTATCCCTATCCAGTGAATAATGATGAACAATTCTCCTTCAAATCTCCCTCAATTCTTAACTCTTTTAAGTCTTTTTTCTTCCTTGGTCTAGCATAACATTTCAGGAGAACATAAGTATGTGTGCAAATGTTTTAGGCATCCACTGACAATACCCACATTTCTGTTCTGATCAGTTCTTCTGACATGACTTGCTCAATCCTCCTGCCCTTGGTTCATACTTAATTTCAAAAAGCATAGCCTAACCTGAGCATGGAGAACTATGCAAAGCTCAATTTCAAAACAGTTAAACTTTAGATTTACAAATCTAAGGACAAGAACTGAATTGAGAAGAAACTTTCTGAAATGTATCAGTGAGCCAGCAACCATCTCAGAAAGACAAATTTAATATTTTAGTTATCAATAGGTCCAAAATAGTTGAACAAGCCATTGTTCTGTCAATTTTTGCTATTACTTATTACTGGTAACTGTTTAAGCATACAAAACATGTATTACTCTTAGCAAATCATCCTGTAAAGAGAAATAGTAGGCAAACTTGTGCCAGGATTGAGAATACAGCATGTTATAAAATAGGAATTATGCTGAATATTAATTCTCCCAACCATTTTCCCTACAGGGCAAAGTCTAGACCTAGTATCACACTATACATTCTGACTGTAATAATTTCAGTAAGTGTTCCATAGAGGTCCATCTTTAAAGTCTTGGTTGCCTGTCTGTGGTACTATCTGGAGGTGGCAGAAATTTTAAGAGGTTATCCTTAGAAGGAAGATGTTAGATCACTGTGATAACACATTTGAAGGACCCTAGATCCTTCTTCTTTCTTATCTCTTTCACAGCCCCACTATTCAGCTGTAAGATGAACAATTTTCTCTGCTGCATGTTCCCACAGGAAGTTTCTGCCTCAACACAGGCCAAAAGCAATAGAATAGATAATCATGAATTGAAATCTACAAAATCATTAGCAAAAAATAAACTCTTCCTCCTTTGAAGTTATTATCTTGGGTATTTTGTTATCATAACAAAAACTGACTCACCTATTGCCTAATTTTTCTACCCATATTTTGTATTTTACTCATTCTGAAGGTGTTGGTTACTAAGCCTCGGTGTCTGTTTCAAATCCACCTTTCCTCGTGCTGAGTTCTGTGAAGTTGAGGCTGGACTCTGCACTACCAGCCTCTATCCTCAGCTCAGCCACGAGAGGGAAGATGGATGCCACAACTTGAGACGAGGTAGACCGAGGCACTCCTTTTGGTTTACTGCTTATTTCCTGCACCTGAAAACAGCAATCCCCAAAATGCTCCTTTATCCCACAAGTGGAGATTTTTGTTCCCGAAAAGTATTTGAGTTCTGCCTATAATTTTTCCAGCACATATGGAGCATCCTCCCAGGAGGTCCATCAGAAGAAGCACCAGCACCAGCTACCTCAATCCCGCTCCTCAGATCTGAGTCCCAGTCCACAGCCCTCTCCTGCAGACTTCTAGGCTGTAGCCAATCCACTTTCCCCACATTGTTCCCCTAGACTGGGTTCCTAAAACTGCTGATTCTGTAATATGCTATGGTCTATATTAACTATTGTTTTTGCTATTTAGTTAATACCATTATGCCAGGTTAATTTTTATGCGGATTCAACTAATACACAAAAAACACAGCCAACTACTATAAAGGAAGCAGCTAATCTCCTCTGATACCCTGCTGCTTGTGGACATACTCCTGTGTACATAGGCTCATATCTTCTCTTCAAAACCTATCTTAAGCACTATGTATGTCGTGCTTTTTCTGATTTCCTTAAACAGAAATGTTCCCTTATGTTTAGTACAATTTAGAATTCTAGTGCTTATGACCTGATACAGATAGATACATAGATAGATATCATTTAATACCATAGTGATTTACCTACATATTTTATGTCTTAATAGACCAGGAGTGCCACAGAAGTATCTGCCTTATTCATCTTTCTATCCATACAACCTATCAGATTATCTGGCAAATAATAGGAATGTCATAAATATATCTAATTGATAGGTTTCAAATGAACTATAATATTCTGAGAGCAGCCTAGGCATGGTGGATCCCACCTGAAATCCTACCTTCTAAGGAGGTCAGGATTGGGAGGATCAGGTCTGAGGTCTGACCAAGTGTAATGTTATCAAGACCCCATCTCAACTAATAAAGTTGTCCAGTGACATGCATCTGTCAGTCTAGCTATGTAGGAAGCCTAAGTAGGATGATCATGATCCAAGCCTAGACAAACTGTAGGACCTTATTTGAAACCAATTTTTAGAAAGACACAGCTGGGGAGGTTGGCTTAAGTGACAGAACACCCACCTAGCAAGAAGAAAAGTCCTGAGCAAACCTTAGTATTGCCCCTCTCGAACAATTTTTTTTCTTTTTCTTTTTCTTTTTCATTGTCAAGGTGATATACAGAGAGGTTACAGTTACATAAGTAACATAATAAGTACATTTCTTGTCAAATTTGTTACCCCTTTCCTCATTTTTCTCCTATTTCCCCTTCCACCCAGTACCCCCAGGTTGTACAGAGCATTTCCAACATAGCGTCTTGTGAATATCAGTGTTTCATTGGTTCCCCCTTTTTCCTTCATCTCACCATTCTGTTGTTCCCCTTCCCTTCCCTAGTTTAGATAAACATATATACAATACAAGGGTACCAAAATCAAATACAGTGACAAGGGATAACCTAGGGAGAAGAACATACAAAAGAAAAAAAGAAATCACATAATACATTGAGAGCAACAACAAAAAAAAACCTCTTGTGTCTTGGAGTTCACTTCACTTCACATCATCTTATATGGTCAAATGAAAAAAAAATTTAAAGGCAGATTCTATCAGCACTTTAAAATTATTCTTTAGTTTCAGTCTTCTATGTGATATAAGGGGCATTTGGAAAGATATGAGCTTAGGTAAGGAATTTCCCCCACTCCCACTAGCCAGTCAACTTCATTTGTATTCCATGTTTAGAATGAACATACTACAGTACTAGAGGTAAAGGAATCATTGGCTATGTTGTTATTCTATTACTCAATAACTATCAATGACTCCCAATTTAACTCTGACTTAAGAACAAACAACTCAGTACAACATTCAAGACACTTAACAAAGTCATGTACAATGTTATTTCTTCCACTGACTTATTTAGAAAGCTTCTGAACCAGGATTTGTACCTACATCTCAGCTCCCAGGTAGACTAGGTGGCCACCATGTTAAAGCAGAGTTGTGTTGACAGTCAATAACATTCATACACGTAGGTATTATTAGCTCCAAACTCACCATTTGATGCAATAATTTATATCTACTACAAACATATACATTATCACATATATGTGTTATGCATGACTATTTTCATGCCTTATAAGCAGAAATCACAATCCCACAACTCCAAAACTATTTCAGCTGGTCCTTCTTAAAAAACTATTTGTACTAGAATATTGCCAACTAAGAACTGTATGCCATGATCCATTCTACTTTTGCTATTCTGAATATTATTTCCCCATTTTTACCTGTCAAACATTGTTAGTCCTTAAAAGTATCATCGTTGACTCATTGAAGTCTAGTTTCACTTTTATTCCTCTTTACAACATTTGTATTTTATTTTCAATGACTTTTTCTTTTGTTTTCTTATAGTTCATTTCAATTAGCATCATTTTATAAGATCATATATACACAGCTATTGAACTATTGTGATTCTCTGCTAAGACTATCCTAGATATATACTAATTATTAAACCAGACAGCCTATGTTTCTTTGGGTCTGGCTTACTTCACTTAATATGATTTTTCCCAAGTTTTTCCATTTTCTTTATGAATCAGCCAATGTCATTCTTTCTGATATAGCGTAGAATTCCATTGTGTATATATACCACATATTCTTGATCCGTTCATATCCTGAGGGGCATCTGGGTTGGTTCCATACCTTAGCTATGGTAAATAATACTTCAATGAACATGGTTTGCTGGTAGCTTTAGTGTGGACTTGTTTGTAGTCATTTAGGTAAATATTATAGGGGAGCTCTGTGTTTAGCATTCGATGTCTTTTTCTTTACTCATTATATACTCCTGATTATAGACAGAACCCTAGAGGTTCTAGAATTTATGTATTTTCTATCTTCTGGAAACCATTAAAAACTTATAATAATATTTGCAAAATTAAGTCAAATAGAACTAGACTTACTGCCAGCAGTTGGTCTATACCATTCTCTTCTGACAGCTGGTGATCCTCTGAAATAACTCATCATAACCCCAGACCAGTCATTGTATTAATACAGATACTATCTTCTCTAAACTTAACACTGCTCAAAAAAAAGACACATTCTTGATTTGTCTGTCATTGGAAAGCCATCTAAAATGATAAACCAACTCATTTTTTGAACGATTTAGAAAGTTAGGGGAAACTATGAGTACTCTAAAGACTGGTGAGTAAGTTCCTGAAAGCCATCAGCTCTGGGTATAGCTTTAGTTAGTGATTTGAGCTTAAATGATTCGTCTTACACTTCTCTGATATTACTAGCCACAGATCTACTTTCCAGAATGATTCTTTGGTGATTATAAAGCAAATGATACTCAGTAAATCCAGACTTCTTTTATAATCATACACTTCTACTGTCTCAATCTGTAATTAATATATTCTAATTATTTTTCTAAGATAAATTTTGAAGTTATAAAGTTATATAATTTTAAAAGTTAGTTTAGGTTTGTAAATGCATGGAATTTATGTTCTAGCAATAAGAGTACAGAAGTGATGGGTTGTTTTGTCTTAATAAAATGAGAAATAATTTATTCTATTCATCCTGCTTAAGTTAGCTTCATTACTTTAGAAACTTTCTGAAAAATTAAAGAACAGTAGCCCCTTCTCAAAACTCTTCTGTTGATAAAAGACCTCCATTTAAGGAAGACTAAGTGCTATTCATTTTAATTCCACTGGTTCCAGTAGTATTTCCTCCAAAGTTTATGTTAATGAGTCATGGTTGATCATCTGTATAGAACCCCACTTAATCCAGAAGGCCAAAGTGATCCTCTACAAGTAAAATGTGTGAAAATGTTGGCTTATTACAACAAGCTTCTTTTTCTTCATTTTTGATGTCCTGATAGTGTGAATGATATTAATCATATCATAGCCCCATCAATAATACCTGCACTGTTATTTCAACTTGGCAGATTATCTCATCCAACAGCAATGATTGAGCATCCCCATAAAAAATGAGATGGGTCACACACCGTGGGTTTTATTCTGTTTCTCATTCACACAGTGCCACTTACCTATGAAAATGAGTTACTACTGTTCCAAAAGGGACACACCTAGCTATGAAATTCACAAGCCACCTATATACCTAAACATAACATAGGACTCAGTCTGTTACAAAACAGAAAATTGAACATTGGAAAAGCAACAATACTCTGGTCTGGCCCAATAACAGTGCTATGAGTAAATTCACAGATTCATGTTTGAAAGATACAAGGAGTTTTTTAGAAATAAGACATTATCAGAATGTCGCCCTGGTTTACTGGCTATGGTTTTGATATTCTAATGCCTTACAAAAGCATTCTAAAGGCTGAAAAGTTGATAATATTTGGAAACATCTTAGTTATCAAGTAGAGGGAGGAATCTCCATTGTAAATATGAGGAAAATAAAACCCAAAATGTGGTAGTACTTTACCCAAAAAATTAATAGCCTATTAGCAGTAGCAGTGTGGACTATAATCTACATCTGCTGAGAATCCATATATATTGACTATTCCTTTAACTTATTTATGGACAAACATCATATTTATCAAACATACCTGCATACATGCCCTGTTTTTCTTATGCATAAAGTTAACCTTTCACTATCAAAGATGGAAGTGTCATCAAATAATACAAAAAAGATAAAACAAAAGCAAAATTGGCCAGCAGGATAGAATGATCAAGAATTCTGTCAACAGTCTATAGACTTCTCTATTCATAAGCAAAAGCTGAAGGCTTCCTTATAGCTGACTGATCCCTAAAACTGTCACAGATTTTCTCATTTAAACCAAGCTAAGTTTTAGTCTTTTCCACAAAAATAATTAAAATTATTATATTACCCAAGCACTGATGGCTCATATTTGTAATCGTAGCTGCTCAGGAGGCTGAGATCTGAGGATAACAGTTCCAAACTAGCCTGGACAGTAAAGTGTGTGAGACTCTTATCTCTAATTAACCATCACTGAATGAACATAACCTTGACTTTGGATAGACTTGGATTTATACCTTGGTATTCACCTTAAGGGTTAGTTGTAATAAAGGGTGCTCGTAAAAGTCCATAGCTTGAATTACCAGATAACCATTCACTTCCTCTCTTTCCCTTGAGTTTCAACTGCTAAATATTTCTTATGGTCAATAATAACCATTTTTTTCTTTTGATTAAAATATTTTGCCTGAACTCCATCCAACCCCTTTTCTATACATCCCTAATCCTAAACTGTCTCTCTTCATGTCATACCTAAATACTAAATAATTCACTTTCAGGACTCTTTCTAATTTTCTACAATGCAGGCAGAAAAGCCTATGACATTCTTTTCTCCAACCAACCACCCTAATACCAGAAGTTGGAGCTGTGTCTCAAGTAGTAGAGTACCAGCCTTGAGAGTAAAAGTTAAGTTAGAGTGCAAGGTCAAGAAAGAGAAAAAAATAAGAGGAAGAAGGGCATGGCTCAATTGGTAGAAAACTAGCCTTGAGTAAAAGAAGCTCAGGCCTTGAGTGGAAGACCAACAAAAAAGAAAGAAAGAAAGAAACACACACACACACACACACGAAATTTCTCTTCAATATAGAAAAATGCAAGTTCTCAAGATCTCATATTTAGATATTTGAAAATTTTAATTGAAACTTACTGCTCGTTGCTACTCCCCAAGAAAAGGTAAAAGGGAATGAGAATGAAAGAAAACACTTGGTCAAAATAAGATGTGTTCAAAGTTATTTGGGCAAAATATCAAGATATACTTCATGTTTTATATTAGTTTTATTTTCTGAATATTCATCTTAATAATGATACTATTCTCTAGCTATTTCATTTACTTTTTTTTCCTCTTCTCAATATACTCCTTATTACTGCACATATTTTTCCAAATATCCATATGAGACATCATGTCATTGGACTGAAACACTATCACAAGATAATAGTTCCTTGCTGCTGGATAAATACCAAGGTAAAGCTAGACATTTACTGAAAGTAAATGTTGAAGCATATTGAGAGACATTGATTGTAAGAAAATGTTCTAATACAGTAGCTTCATTTCTGCTGTACCAAATGATGCATGATGATGTAATCATTTTCTTTAATAGATCTTAGTGCAGCATAGTTAAAGTAGCTTAAAGTACAACACAGAAACTGCAGTCAGATCATTAAAGGGAACCGAACTTGGCATGATAGGCAGCCAATCCAATAGCTGTTAGTAGATAATCAGCCTATTTCCTGCTCTACCAAGTAATGTGAAGCAGTAATTCCCCAGTATCAGAGATAGCGTGTTCCAACTCAAAAAAAGGTTGGCTATTTGAAAATTTGGGCTGCTGTTATTTCCTCTAAATAATTTTTGTGCACTTTATTTGTGAAATAAATATCTTGGCTTGTACAAATCATCATATGACTATCTTTGTGTATATATTTATACTTATATAGACATAAATACATATATACCCTTATACATACATATAAGAGAGATGTGTTTATAAATAAGAAAGATAACTAAACTCTTTTGCTTACTTTTACAGATAACCAACTGTGCCAGAACAAATGTGTAGAAACAAAGATGTCGTCCAGATTTTGAAAATGCAATGTGTTGACCTTTCAGAAATTGGCCTCCCCAAATACACATTCGCTATTTTGCAAACACATCCAACTTTCAGAGTGATGACAGCCTGCTGCTTGAATTCTGTTCCAGTAAGTTCAACTTAGCATGGTGGGCCATCCAAGTTGGCTAAAGTGAAATCACAGGGGAGACCCAAACGTAAGAATCTTCCTTAGAACTGAGGGGAAAAAAAGTATGATTCACTGAAAGGAATTCTTTAGTGTGTCGGAACTGCAAGGAAAACAGAGCAAGGTCATCTCACTGGGGACTAGTTTTGCTTAAAGAGAAAAGAGGATACCAAATTAATTACTCAAACTTTTTCAGTGTTCAAAAGTCTGGAAGTAGACTTTGAAGTTTTTTATACCTTGTATTTAAAGCAACTTCTCTGAAACTTCTAAGCTCTGAAAGTAAAGAGGACCGAATTCACCTGCAGAAAAATACATGGAGAGAGAACAAAGGTAATAAAGTGGTTAGAAATGGATCTAAAAGAAGTCTCACTTAAGTTATTTGGGCCTAGAGAGGGAAGTGACAAACAGAAAGGCTAACGTGTATGTGTTTTTTTTTTTTTTTGGGGGGGGGGTTTGGGGGAGGGAGTAGGTGGGTGTTTTGAAAAAGAGTTGGGTACAATGACTCATGCCTGTAATTCCAACCACTAGGTGGAGCAGAAGTAGAGACCCTATGTGAAAAATTACTGAAGTGAAAGGGTTGGAGGTGTGGCTCAACTAGAAGAGGATTTGCCTAACAAACATGGTTCTAACACACAAAAGGCTCAGGTTCAAATCCTACTACTGCCAGAAAGAAGAGAATTCTTCATGCAAATTTAAGATGAATAAATTTGACCTACTCAATCTTATCTCACAACAACAACACTGAAAGAATTTCTTTTACACTTACTTTAAATGAAGCTATGTGCCTATGTATGCATGTTGTAAATCTTACCAATTTTATTGCAACCAATGAAAAACAAGCACACAAACGAAGTCATATATCAGCCAATGTGTTCTTTAGAATCACATTTCCATTTTCAATTTATATTATGACTTTTATATTTATATTATGGCACATTTATATTATGACTTAAAATAATAATGATAATAGAAATGTTAAATAACTTTTGGAAATGTGTTTAACTTAACAATTCCTTTCTATGCCTCCAAAAGTACATATTTCTTGCTGACTTAAATAATGCATGTGAAAGTGTCTGTCACATTTGCAGGTACATAATACTCTGTTCACTTCTTTTTCTAGTGATAGGTAGTGGACATCCAGAAATGGCCAGCTGTTGGGAAGGATAGGCATTCCTGGGCCAATACCTGTTTGTAATAAAATCACATGGTACATTTTAAATAAAACAATAACAATAAAGACAGACCTCTTATATCCATATCTTGGGGTTTATTTCACTTGGCATCATCTTATATGGTCATTTGTACATGGCTTTTGTGCTTTTCAGCTCATCTGATAAGATTATCCTAAATGCATACTAATTATTGCTAATAAGGGAAACTATGGAACCTAAATTTCTTTGGGACTGGGTTACTTCACTTAATATGTTTTTTTCCAAGTCTTACCATTTCCTAACAAATGGGGCGGTAAAACAAATTTTTAAAGTAGATTTTTTAAATAAAATAAAACAGAGAAAAGCAAACTTTGCTTTCAGGTTTATCATATTTTCTCACTTCTTTCTTTGGTCCTAGGAGGCTGAGAAAGAAGTAACCATTATTGTTGTTTACATTGTCTGTTTTTTTCCTTCTTTTCTTTTTTGTGCATCTTCAGGAATCTTGAATAACAAGAACGGAGAAACCCCAGCTCCTTGCCCACCACCTCAGCACTTATCAGGCTATGTCTGCCAGATCTACAAACCACAACTTAGGCTCTTATTTTTTATTTTTAAAGGGACTTTCACAGGGAAAATCTTTCTGAATTTTTCCCAAATAAGAATTACTAAAATACAAGAGATATATGATACACTTAAGACAGCTGTCTCCAAAAACCTGAGCACCTGGATGAGAAGAAATAATAAATGATCAATTTGATTTTTACTCTTAAAGCATATGTTCAGGAAAAGTTGAACACACAAATTCAAATAAAAGTGAATAAGGCAATAGATACACAAGTGTATTTGAATCAAATTAATACCCTTTGATCATTCACCTGAAGTACGGTTGTCAACCTTAGCTACACATTAAGATCACCAGAGAATTTTTTTAAATACTGATGGCTGAGCCCATATCACCAGAGAGTCACATTTATTGGACTTGGGAAAGATATACATATCAGCACTTTAGAAGATCCTTGGGTAATTCTAATAAGCTACCAAATTGGAAAGCCAATGTTCAAAGGGATCATTGTGGACTTAGTCTTCATTTAGAGCCAGCAAAACAAAAAAGTAGATATATAACAAAACTGTACAGCATCACACAGGTAACAACTAGTCCACTACATCTTGTATATAAAGAATAATGATATAATAACAAGGAAAGAGCCACGAGGTCTACTTCACTTTCACTCCTCTATTTCAAGTTAAGGTAGATAGTTTTATATGAGAGCAGAAGGAAAAATTAATAACTTATCCTTGGCAAATAAGACTAACACCTTCCATACAGGTTAACCTTGTTTCTCATTAGTATGCTCAACTTCACAGTTAGTGTAGGAAGGTTACGATGGGAATCTTACTCTGTGATACACAAAGTTGAATGCAACAAGGTTCTCAGTATTTCTTCTGGAAACTCCTCACTATGTTGTTTTCTGTTTCTGGTTGGGCCATACCACAATAATAGCTATTATTGTGACTATAATTTAATTCCTCAGGCAGATTATTATCAATGTATGATACTTTACTTAAAAGCTCCAGGAATAGTATGAAATATACACCATAGATATAAATACATGTTATGTGGCTTACTAAGATGACCAGTGTGTCACAAACAAGTCAAGTTTTACTATGGCATCCCATTTAGATCCAAACTCTTTAAGTATTCACTGCTGTGATAGAAATGGGAAGTTAGCTGGGTGCCAGTGGCTCATGCCTGTAATCCTAGAAACTCAGGAAGCTGATCTGAGGATTGCAGTTTAAAGCCCAAGCAGGAAAGTCTATGAGACTCTTATCTCCAATTAATCACAGAAAAATCCACTGTGGCTCAAGTGGTAGAGTACTAACCTTTAGTAAAAAGAAGCTCAGGGACAACACCCAGGCCCAGAGTTCAAGCCCCAGGATTGGCATAAAAGAAGAGGAAGATGGAGGGGAATAGGAGGAGGAGGGGGAGGGGGAGGAGGGGGAGGGGGGAGGGGGAGGGGGAGGGGAGGGGAGAGGGAGGGGGGGAGGAGGAGGAGGAGGAGGAGGAGGAGGAGGAGGAGGAGGAGGAGGAGGAGGAGGAGGAGGAGGAGGAGGAGGAGGAGGAGGAGGAGGAGGAGGAGGAGGAGGAGGAGGAGGAGAAGAAGAAGAAGAAGAAGAAGAAGGAGAAGAAGAAGAAGAAGAAGAAGAAGAAGAAGAAATGGACTGAATTTAATTTACAAGTATGGTATTGTGTGAGTCCAGAATACAAAGAAGTGTGCAGCAGAAGAAAATTAGGAAGCAGAAAATACAGAAAGCTCTCACCCTCCCTGTCTTTTGTCTAAAACAGGACATAAAGTTATAATGGTAAAAAGGAATCCTGATCCAGCTCAACAGAGAACACAGGTTAACCTCAAAATATAGCTTTAGATTCTCATCAGCCTGAAGATACCATAGGAATTTATATTAGCAAACTTTATGAACAAACCTTGACCTGCTATTTGTTTGCCTTTTCTCCAAGTTGCTGACTATAAAGACTCAAAGTCCATTTCCTTTGTCTTGTCATTTTTTCAAATTTATTGTTCTTCTTTGAAGATGCTGCATGAGCCAGAGTTCTAAGGCACTGCTGTGAGCTAGCTTTCATTGCATTATCTCCTGAACAAAGTCTTCAAAAGCTTATTTGTTTGCCTCTTACTCACTTGGCTTGTTACAAGGTCTGTCCCAACTACTAACACATGACAGTTGAAGGAAACATATTGCCTTCCTTAGAGTATCACTGTGTTTGAGGGGCCTAGTTTCCTGTATTACCTCTGTGGGAACACACAGGTAATGGTAGATTTATTGCAGAAGTGGCTTCAGCACAGTGACAGTTTGCAAGCTCCAAGAAAGGCAGTATGCTTTTGCTCTCTCCCTCCCTAGAATCCAGCTTGCTCCCTGGGAAGAACCCTGGTCTACCTGTTAGAAATTGTTATACCTCATGGAGGAAAACTCAGCTATACAAACCTAGAATAGCATTTGGCCATCTGATTTGCTTCCTATTGCATGCACACACAGGAGCTAGGCTAACATTACACAAAAGCTGACACTAAAAGACTTACATATTCACAAGAAATAAATATTTATTGTTTAAGCCACTTTTGTTATTTGGGAATAGACAATTAGTATACAGACCATCTGATTTGCAGCTGCCCAAAACAAATCTCACACAATGCCAAATACTATAATATCACTAAGCTGACATGTTGAATTATAACCCCTCTGTACAACTACTTAGAGATAAGAAAAATATAATTTAAACACAAAAAATAAATAGTACAATAAGTGCAGCTTTCGTACATTTCCTGAATCTATAGAAGAAGGTGCTCACACTGGCCATTCCTAATCATGCATCTTATGATTTTAAACAGGATTAATTACATGTCAATCCATTGTTCCATAAAGGTTTAGCAATAATATCTAAGGTCAGTCATAAAAAAGACAAGTAGTATAAAACTTAAAGTACTTCTCAGCATAGCTCACGTCAGCTAGAAAAGCAGCATTGCTTTTTATCACACTCTCTACTTTTGTACTTCTGCACTTCACAGATTTTAGTTTGTGTTTCCTCTAATTGTTGAATAACAAAACTGGCACTAGTAGTTCATGCCAGCAAATCTAGCTACTTGGGAACCTGAGATATGACAATAATGGTTCAAAGCCAGCCTGGGCAGAAAAGTTCTTGAGACTTTACTTCTAGTTAACTACCAAAAAATCCCCAAATCAAGCTGTGGTCGAGTGCTGGTCCTGAGTAAAAGAGCCAAAGGATAGAACCTACAACCAGAGGAGTTTAAGCCCCAGTACTAGCACACACAAACCTATAGGCACATACAAAAACACATGACCAACAGCATCTTGAAAGGACAGATAGCTTAATTCCTGATGCTAGATATTGGTATGAGAAGACTGTCTCCACTTTCTGAAGAATTTCATATTCCGCCATTTATAACTGTCAGTCAAAATAATGTGGTGATGAGACAAGGAAGATTGATTGCCTGAAATTGATACCACTAAATTCATTTTTTCTTTTGTCCAGAACATGTGATTCTTGAACCTAACCACCAATCGGTGGCATGAACCTAATTAAAACCTAATAATATGATAGCTATGGAAGGAAAAAAGAAATGGATATTTCAGGTTTATGGATGGAGCAGCACTTCCTCAAATGGCTTTCTCCTTTAGTGCTATTTGTTCAACTCATCACTTTTGAGTATGTACAAAGGATCTATCTTGCAAGATGATGAATGCTAGAAGACAGATTTTAAAAGGAAACTTATCAGAGGTCCATTTCAGAGAAAATTCTAGCTGCAATCAGGCTCATAGCATTTTCATCTAACAACTGCAATTCTCTGATGTGTGAATCTTGCAGCTTTAGAGCACCACTATGTGGTCTATTGGGGTGTGTGTGTGCGTATGTGGAAAAGTGTATATATTTTTTCATATATATGTATATATGCATATATGCACACATATGACAATGACAGCTTAAAATGACTGTGTTTCTCTTATTAAAAAATTCATTTATTCACAGGAGTACAAAATGCAAATAACCTTTTAAAAAGAGTAAATGAAATCTTTGTATTTAACTGTGCAAAAACATAAATAATTTGGTAGCTAATTTTAACAAATGGAAAAACACCCCGACCATTTTTTTCAAGGGATTCTATCTTAATGCATTTTGCTATTGTGCTTCATCTGCATGTGGTACATTACATTTAATGGAAATCACACAGTCCAATTATCTCTCCTCGGGGAAGAGGGGAAGGGAAAAGGAGGTAGAGGAATTCATTGTAAGCACACTAAAAATGCCTTTGGCAACTTAACAGAGGAAGAAAAGACAGACTGTGCTTTTCAGTCATTTATGTAAGTCCCTTATAGATGGTCCACTCCAGACAAGAAACCCAGAGCAGTCCTCACTAGAAGGAGGATCAGGAAGCTTTCTGTTCCTGTACTGGACTCTAGAGAGAATGTAACTTTATTGTTAGTTAAGGTAGCTCCCTTTGTCTAGCAGCTGCATAAACTGGGGGACATCATTTAGATCTTTGCTCTTCCTCTCCTTTTTCCTCTCCCTATCCCTTTTGTCTCTTCCTTTCATTCTCTCTCTCTTCTTATAATGGTGGTAGGGGAAGGGATGGAATCCAAGGGTCTTGTACATGCTAGCCAAGCACTCTACCACTGAGCTACATCCACAGCCCAGCCCATTTTTACTTGACACTTAAGCCAGAAAGCCAATTGTAGAATTCCTTCTGCTCAAGGATGTGTCTCTACCTAAAAATATAATTCACCACCAAGAAATATCTAGCTTGAAATAAACAGCAAATGACATTATAGTAAAAATATTCTGGATAGCTCATATGATAATCAGCATCCTGCGCTGCACACAGCAATTTAATAGCTTCTAGCTGCATGTTCCTATTGAAAATTTAATTAAAGTAAGGTTCCTAGTTGCCCTAACTATATTTCAAGTGCTCAACAACTACCTGCAAATGATGGCTACTATACTGTACAGCACTGATAAAGAACCTCCCCAGAACAGTAGAGAATTGTCTTGTGAAATACTGGCCTAATACTCAAGTCCCGGTTTATATTTCATATGTACAGAGTTAGGATACTCTGTAACAGCCTGTATTCCAGCATTTCTTTTCTAGTCTCCTTTCCTCCTACTGGTTATGTGGTATCTAATGTCATTCTTGGTTTTTGTGCCTATTAATATTAAGTCTGGAAAGGGTCGGTGATAAATATATATCTCTTTAATGCCTAGGAAAATAGCAAGAATTCACTGAAGAAGATGGAGATGACTTCCAGGACAAAGGGAAAATATTGCAATAGTGAGCTGATATATCCCATTTTCTACCCATCATGTTTCTCCTCCCTTTCATCCATAAAAATGGTACTCTATTCTGCTTTGTGAGGGATGAAATTGTGAGGAAAAACTGTTAACTGCTATGCTGTGAATAGAGATTTCTTGGTGTCTGCATAAGCCATGCTTTAAAGTGGATCTTAGAGCTAGGCAAATGTTATCTTTCAAAGGGACTTACCTGATTTTAAATTGGAAAATTTCCTGAACTCTAACATTTTAAAGTCTCCATATGTTGTCTTTTTCTCCTTCTTTTACAATATAAGGTCAACATAGATTGTTGTCTTTTGGGAGCTCTGATTTACCCACACACTTAGAAAAAGGTTTGCATGTGGTAGCTATTAATAAATGTTTGTGAATGAATACATGCCTTCCTCGTGCCAAGTGTGGTTCTCAACCTGTCCGCAGATAATAAAAATCACTCAAGTTACTTGCAGCCAACTAGAGTTTGCTGGGCTACTATACTACTTTTATCAAGTCCCCAAAGGATCAATGGCATTAACATTGACTACCTGATTTCTATATCACAGTAGGTGCTTAGAGAATATTATTCAACATCTTCTCCTGTTCTACTTCAATTTCTCTCAGTTCTTGTTGATCTTACCAAAGTAGGAGACTTCATTTCTTTCTCCCTCAACATCTGCTGTAGTTCCCAGTAGTTCTCTCAGGATACAGCCTATTATTTCATGATACTTGGAGTTATCCCATCTGCAGGAAATGATTTCACAGGTCCTCAGTGGGGGGCCTGCAAAGCCCTCTATAACTTTAGGGCTCAAATAACTCTTGAGCCCTAAAAGCTTCTAGATAATGAGCATAATATTAATAAAAACCCTCTGGGCCACAAAGGATAAGAAACTTATGACGACCAGTCCAAAGGACTTCACTGGTACAGAACATCATAGATTATGTAGAAAAGCTCAGGAGTATATGCAGTTCTCCAAAATAAATGAAGCCAATCTTTGCTCCTCTCTGTGTCAGCTTTAGTCTCCATCATTGCAGATGGGCTCTGTCTCCACATGAAAGAAATCTTACTACCACCAACTGCTTAAAATTCATCTGTCTCACCTTCATTTTTAGAAGAAGCAGATCACAGGCCGCCACAGGAAGTAGAGTGATACTGTACTAAAATGCAGGTCCCCTTGTGAAAGATGAGGACTTTGGGAGAAATGAGAGATTTTCAAAGATAGGCGCTGGGCAAACTATCCCAAGTACCCATGCTACAACAAGTCTTTCTCATTTCTTTCCCATTAAAAAAAGTATTTGCAAAACACTTTCTCAGGTCTTTGAATGCTCAGGAAGCATTTGTTTAATGGTGATAGAATGAAGCTATTGTAACAGCTAACATACACAGAAGACTCTGGGAACTCAAATGTAGCACTCTTTCACCATGAAATATTTTAGATGAATCTCTACTAAGATGTACGGCATGAAAATCACTTTCTGTTTTCAATTCAACTACTACTATAGCAATATCCCAAATTTTAAATAAGAAACTATCTTGAAATAATAATAAATAATTACTGTTTTCTTTACTAAGGGTGCATATGAATTCAAATTTTGTAGATAATGTCAAACTATATCAATCTGAGTTCTGGCTCTTCTATTTTTAACTCTGTTTTGTTTTGTGTTTTTTTTTCATTTTTAACTCTTCGACTCTGTCAAATCTCTTAAATTTCCTCTAGCACAGTTTATTGCATGGATAAATTAGAAATTAAAACAGTATCCATCAAATGTACATATGCGTATATACTTGGAATAAGACCTTGGATACATAAAAACACTGTCTCTCAATTTGAGGTGACTTTGCCTTCACAGAAGACAACCGTAGTTCACACAACTTCATGGAAGGCTACTTACTGTAATGAATTGAAGTTTAGTATGCTACTAAATATCCTACCATGCACATCTTCCAGACAAAGAATTATTCATCCCAAAATATCAGTAATGCCAAGGCTGAGAAATCTTGGATTAAGGGATCCTTAAATGTTACTTGTTATTATCAGAAATAAATGTACTGGCAAACTCTTAGGTAACACTCAGTACCAGCTACTGTTATAATCACTGTATTTTAGTCTTTTTAGAACAAACAACTGAACTTATAAAACTATAAAGTGGGTCCTCTTTTGTATCTCTGTCTTGCAAGCATGAGGGGTATAATGACAAGGATTTAGTTTTGGTCCTTCCTAGATGGTAATTGGAACCTATCAGTAAGGTTGCAGTAAATCTTTCTGGAAAATTGTTCTCACTGGGAGATATGTTTTTATTATAAGAAGCTTATGTAGATTTTTAACACTCTTCATTTTCCCTTCTACCTACTTTCACTCTCCAGTTCACATTTGAAGAATGTCAAAATTCTCTTATGTGTTTGTTTTTAATCAGATATTCAAATCCAATAGTTTCCCTTCCTCTACATTTTTCAAGCCCCTCCCTGATTGTTAGAGGTTACTTTGCAAGGATTACAGCAAATAACTGATATGAAAAGATAAGAGATTTGTGTGTTTATCCTAAAGCTTAAGTTAGATTTCCTGCACTTTGATGTATAAGCCTCTTTCTGACTTTCCTCCAAATGTATTGAGCAATACCATGAAAGTAATTTCCAAGCCAAAGGTCTGCAAGATGGCGACAGAATTACTGAACATCTCCTGTCTTTTGGGGACTTCAGGAATAAAAAGCTTCTTTCTTAGATTAATGCAATTGTTTGAAAACTGATTAGCTATTAAGTCTTTGGCTTAATTTCTAAAGTTCTGTTTTTACAGACTGAGAAATAATGTCTGCAGGTGCCATTTCTTGTTTTCTGTTTGTTTTTTTAGTAATGATATAGCAATGTTTTAACCAAGTCTGACAAAATTGAATTAAATATAATCAATGGCTTATAACTTCATACAATAAAAATTGAAGCATTCAGCCAAATCTTTAATAGTCTATATAAAATACTTCCTATTTCTGAGAAATTTAGACAAACTTAAGAAAATTAAATGCATTTATTAACAAGATTCCAAAGGCCATGCTATTTTATATGTACTAGACTTTCATTCCCTCTCTATGACTTAAAGTTTCTAGAGATGAAATGTAACTTTGCAGCAGTCATCTTAACATGGCTCAAGATAACAGAAGATTCAAAATTTAATCCAATCAAATTAACTATCAACAAATGTTACATTGAGGAAAAAGGACTGATCCAAACCTTCCTAAGAAACAACCTACAGGTGATCAGAACTACAGATTTCATGAATGAATCATATATGTATTGATTTGCTTATTTCAGAATAACTCCTCTGAAAAGATATACCTCAGATAACAATTTGTTTAAAAACAGTATTTCTTTTTTTTTGAATGCTATGCCTGGGCTTTTTTTTGGCTCAAACACTTGAGCCAGAGCTCCACTTCAGCTTTTTTTGGTGGTTGATTTGATATAAGAATCTCACAGACACTCTTGCTTGGGATGACTTGGAACTACAATCCTCAGCTCTCCGTTGTCTGAGTAGTTAAGATTACAGTAGTAAACCACTGGTGTCTGGCCACACTGTAATTTTTCTGCATCAAGAATCCTTATCTTCAGGAAAAATAAAAGCATGACTTCATCAGAACCAGATGAGAAAACCAGCACTTGGTAAAAGACTCTCTGCCACTCACAAGACACTCAACACTAAACTTGTCCTCTGGCTGCAACTTCCCTCAACATAGCAATTATTACTCCAGACATATGCAGATACCCTCAAGTTTAATGTCTACCAAATCCACCGTGAAAATTTCCTGTGAAAAATTCTGTAAGATAGTGAAAGATCTGATAAATAGCATTGAGGAAGTGCTCTGTGAACAGTGCTCCTCCAACAGTGTTCTAATAGTCAGGATGTTCCTGAGGATCATTAGGATGCTGGACATGTCAAGAGGTCAGAAGAATTGGGGGAGAGATGAACATATCTTCACTATGAGCCAACTTCTGAGGATGGCTTTGTTCTACAGGACAGTTTTCAATAAAGCTTTTCATAAACTGTCTAGTTACTAGATAGGGAATTTGGAAATACTTAACTCAGCAATGAATCTGGCAGGTGATTGAATGTTAGCATGCATCTGAGCTCAGATTTCATGCAGGATTAATACTACGTTCTTCATCTCACAAGTTGAGGAAGATTAAAAGGAGAGGATGTAGTTGGAAGGTTGGAGGGAATAAAGCAGATTTGAGAGCCTAAACAGAAGATTTTAGGCCTAATGGTCTTTGGGAAGTATTTGCAGAACTGAACTACACACTGGCCGGGTTGTCATGGAAACCAGCAGTGCTGAGAGGTAGAGATGAGAGCTCCAGTGAGTAAGGTTCTCCCTGAAGTTCTGGGAATCATATAAATCCCCAACCCACCTCTGAGCTTGAAATCAGCCTGTTTGGCTACATAGCAGATGGACAGCATGGTTTTGAAAACATTTCTGGAGTTAAAAGTACTGTGTAGCTTTCTTTGTAATGCCAGGTTTGTTTATTTTTTTAAAAAAAATCCATATATTGTGTTCTGTGCTCCTCCTATCTCTTATCTACTATGGAACAGGAGCAAAAGAGAGAAAGACAGGGGCATTGGCAAAGATCGTATTTGGCAACGTCCTATCGATTTCCACTTCCTGCTTCATCAAATTACAACAACAAAAAGATTGTCCAAAATGGTGCTCCTGGGGTGTCAATTGTCACAATCCATTTGCTGAGAAACTCTTTTCACGAAAGACCTTATTTTGCTAAGGAAGTAATTTTTATTGTGTGAAAATGGCTGATGACTTTTAAGTTTTGTTGTTTGGGTCCTTATTGTTCTTTGTCTTAATCTAAAACAATGTCTACATATGTAGTAATGACTTCATTTCTGTGCATATGTGTGCGTAGGCGCTGTATGTGCAAGCATATAAATGTACATATATCTGCATGCTCATGTTCTGTATATGTATAAATTCAATTTTTGCAGTGCAGGAGATTGAACCTAGCCAGGGCCTCACATATGCTAGGAAATAAATATTAGATTAGCAACACCTCCAGCCCTATATGAAGTCTGTGTATGTGTGTGTTTTGGTACTGGGCATTGAACTCAGGGTCTCTCAATATCAGTTTACTTAAGGCTGGGGCTCTGTCAATTGAGCCACACCTCCACTTTCAGCCATTTGCTGGTTAATTAGACATAAGAGCCTCTCAGACTTTTCTGCCTTGCTTGCTTCAAACCACTATGCTGAGATCTCAGCCACCTGAGCAGCAAGGATTACACGAATGAGGCACTCAACTAAAGTCTTTTTTTTCTTTTTTCAATTTTTTTTATTTAAAAAATACTGTACAGAGGGGTTATAGTTACATGAGTAAGGTAATGAGTACATTTCCTATCGAGCATTGTTACCCACTCCTTTGTTTTTCCCCTACCATCCCTTCCCTCCCCGCCTCCTCAACTCTTTCCCCCCTACCCCCCGAAGTTGTAAAGTTCATTTTCAACATAGTGTATTGTACATCTCATTGTTACAATGGATCATCCTGTATCCTGCATTTTATTTCCCTTCCCCTCCCCAAATTAGAAAAACGTATATACAATATGCAGGGCACCTGAATCAAATACAGTGACAACAGGGGCTATACCACGGGGGAAGAACACACAAAAGAAACAAAAAGAGCATTTTAATTGTCCTCTGCATCTTTGATTTTAGTGTTGACAATTTTTTTTTTCTTGTCAGTCACGGGGCTTGAACTCTGGGCTTGGGCGCTAGCCCTCAGCTCTTCAGCTTGAGGCAAGCACTACCACCTGAGCTACAGCGCCACTTCCGATTTTCTATCCGTTTATTGGAGATTAGAGTCTCTATTGGAGATTAGACTTTCCTGCCTGGGCTGGCTTATAACAGTGATCCTCAGATCTCAGCCTCCTGAGTAGCTAGGATTACAGGCGTGAGCCACCGGCACCGGGCTTTTGTTGCCAATTATTTTGCAGTTAGCATGCATTATTTCCTCTTCTTTGGAAAATTGTACATAATAATGCTTTGTAAGGTGATGGACATTTTTTGTTGATAAGGAACTATTTAATATATTTATCGCTGCATCAGGCCCATATGTGACTTTGGTATTTGCTCCCCATACACTCAAAACACAATTGTGTTACTTTTGCATAAATCTACAGCGCTCAGCACAGAATATTTAAGAGTTTGACATCTTAAATAAGGAAGTACAGAAAGTAGAGGGAGGAGTCTAGGGAAAAGTACCAACTTATTCTGGACAGTAGTAGGGGACAGAGAGTTTCATGGGATTTGGCTACTAACCTGCTTTGCTCTCTGCCTTTCCTTTCTTGTTCCAACAGGAAGACTTAATCTTGTCTATATTTTAGGTAGGCTGAGGCTCTGAATAGAAGCCCACAACTGGAAAACCAGCTGGCATCAACCAATTTCTGTAACTGTCACAAGATCTACACATGCCTTTTATTCTCTGCCTTGCTCCTACTGTAACAATATCCCTAGATTCAATCTTCTACTAAATTTTACAAAGCTAACCCTGTGTTAGTATTGACTGATTCCTTTGTGACTCTAGACCCTGGTAACCATTTTATCTACTTTTTTAGCTGATGAACAACTAGAATTCAGCCTCTGGACTGTCCAAATCTTCCATCCATTTTGAGGTGGCATTACCTTTTGACATTCTGTTGGTATGCCATCCTATACTGCAGAGATAAAAAAAAAGGTAATAAATACCCTCCTCAGCCTTTCATGCAATAAAGGTGCTGAGTGTGAATTACAGTTCACCCTAAACAGTATTTCAAAGTATAGAGATTTTGTGAGCTATTATTCCTGGCTATCAAATTTGAGTCTCTAGGTATCTGTGAATTGAAACTGTAGGGAAAGCAGGCTCTGGATGGGTTCCATTACCATTTTGGCAGTGGCAACTGTAATGGTAGCTTCCTATTTCTGGATTGCAATGCCATAAACATTTTCTGGACTCAATTGTCCAAGTGGAGGACTCAGATATAGTCCAGGTGTTCTGTAACTCATCTTGTATTCCAAGCTAGAACACTTTCTATTTCCAATGGTTTGGGGAACATCCCATGTCCAGCAAAATGATTTGTGCCTTAAAATACATAGATTTGGAGTTTCTAAAATGAATTCTGTTATATCACATGGCAGACTCTTGGGGAAAGAGGGTCCAAGAGATGATATAGCCTTATCAGATAAATCAGAGCAGAAAGCACTTCTGACTTTGGCAGGTAAAGTTCAGAGCCTAAGCTCTCAGGCCACAAATATAGAGGATGGTCTCTGACCTCAGAGATGAAGCTCTTTTCTTTTTTTTCTTTCTCTCTCTCTCTCTCTTTTTTTTTTTTTTTTTTTTTTTTTTTACCAGCATGGGGCCTGATCTCTGGGCCTGGGCACTGTCCCTCAGCTCTTCAGCTCAAGGCTAATACTCTACCACTTGAGCCACAGCGCCACTTCCAGCTTTTTCTGCTTATGTGGTGCTGAGGAATCCAACTGAGGGCCTCATGCATGCAAGGCAAGCGCTCTACCACTGAGCCACCTTCCCAGCCCTGAAGCTTTTTTCTACTGGTCACTATGATCCCAGAAATATTGTAATTACTCTTGTATCTCTGTGTGTGGATAGAGTCAGGTGAATCTACTTAGTTTATTTGTTCTGCCTGGGAAAACACCCATGAAATGATACATTATAGGTGAAGTTACTTAAAGGACTTCTACCACTATCCCAAAACAGAGAATGTGTTGGCAAACCAAAGCTACATGAACTTATTGTCAGGTAAATTAAATTGGCAGCTGAGGAAAGAGCAGCACGTGGTATTCAGGCAAGGGAAAGATTTATTTGCAGGCCACCTCTGGTCAAGTTGGAAGCCCACCAGCAGGAATCAAAAAGGGTCAAACCACACTCAGGCCAGACTTACCAAGGCCAGGGGTGGAAGAAGATGTGGCCACACCGGATGTCCATGTGACCTCAGGGAGGGGGAAGGGGTAGATGACTGCCTTCAAGTGTATTGGTTACCTAGGTGACCCAGGTACTGCACAGAGACTTAACCAAGAAGAGGGATGAATCTGCTCTGCCTTCCAGGGTGGACCTTACACCATCTTTGGGTCATTGAGAGCGATTATCCAATCAATACTGTGGTCAGACTTCAGTGCAATAATAAATTAGGTGCTTTCTGTTAATGCAGTACTTAAGGGACAAGACACTCACATAATGCAGAAGGCATTCCAAAGGAGTTTCCTACCTTGGGTGTGACTTGCAACACCCCATTAAAAGTGCAGGAGGGAAGGAGTCTGGTGAATGAAGGAGAGCTGACGAGGCAAAAGCAACACAGAGAATGAGCAACAGAGAACCCTTAGAGTTTCACTCACCAGAGTAGAGAAGTGGTGGGGATGTGGATGTGGAGGCCAGCAATGGTATTGGCGAAAAGTCTCACGTGGTGTCTCAAGGTGGTTCGGTTAGCTGAAAAGGGGTGGTCAGGAAATTCTAATATTCCCAACTCAAAAAACCCATCCAAGTCACGGCACCATATAGATATTAAGTAAATTAAATTGGCAACCCAGGAAAGAGAGCAGCAGGCGGTATTCAGGCATGGGAAAGATTTATTTGCAAGCTGCCTCTGGTCAAGTTGGAAGCCCACACAGCAGGAATAAAAAAGGGTCGAACCACAGCCAGGCCAGACTTATCAAGGCCAGGGACAGAAGAAAGTGTGGCCACACCAGATGCGGATGTGACCTCAGGAGGTGACTGCCTCCAAGTGTGTCGGTTACCTAGGTGACACAGGTACTGGGCTGAGACTTAATCAAGAAGAGGGATGAGTCTGCTCCACCTTCGCAGGGTGGACCTTACACTTAACCAGTAGCACTGGAATGGACTTAGAGAAAAAATAGCTGTTGTTAACTGGACTTGAGTTATTCAAGGCCCCTGCTCCTTGCTAGGAACTCTTCTGGGTCCTTTGAAGTATAGAGGAATTAGTAATGAGGACTACAACATGTCGGGTGATTTGTGTAATCTATAAAAACTTTGAAAGACTAATTTATAGGGATTAAGGAATATGCCTAATATTACATGACTTCTAAAAGGCACAGCCAATGTTTGAACCTAAGCCATTGTGAGCCAAACTTTCTGCATAAATCTCTATGGATTACCTCTCTCTGTAAGGCTTCCTTTTCCTTGGCCTGGCTACATGCAACAACCTTCAGTGGGTAATGGCATGTTTTTCTGAAATTTCTTATTCCGTGGTAGTCTCTAAACTAAGCACAAAATAAGTTTCCAAATGAATTCTTGTCTGTGATACCCCAGCCTTTCCTGCAGTATCTAAGCAGCATGAGGATTTCTGAAGACCCTCATGTTATCTTGCCTACCCTATAGAGTGCCTTCCTTTTTGCTTGGCATCACAGAGTATCAAGACTGTCCTGGAGCTGGAACTGCCCACCACTTTTCTGGCGTTCTCCTCCCACTGACATTCCAGGGGAGGTCCTCTTCCTGCTACAGACCAGTGCCTCCGTCCTGGTTCTGCACTCATGCAGAAGGAGAAGGGCCATCATGCCAGGAAAGGAGCTGCCCACATGGACTTTAAAGAAGAGAGTGAAACACAAAACGATTCTTAATTGTGTGGGAGAGTACACACTTGAAGGCAATAGAGGAAAAAAAAAAACATAGAATAATCAGAACATGTTCTAAATACATAGTGAAATGTCTCATGGTGCATATATATATATATATATATATATATATATATATATATATATCAAAAAAGATATATATTTTTTCTTTGTTTTTGGTCCCATCCTGGGGCTTGAACTCTGGACCTGGCCATTGTCCTTGAGCATTTTTTGCTCAAGGCTAGGGCTCTACCACTTGAGCTACAGCTTCACTTCTGGCTTTTGGTGGTTAATTGGAGATAAGACTCTTACAAACTTTGTTGCCCAAACTGGTTTTGAACCATGATCTTCAAATCTCAGCCTCCTGAGTAGCTAGGACTACAGGTGTGTGAGCCACTGGTGTCCAGCTATGTACATCTTTTATCTGTGTTAGGTTTTTTTCCTGATGGATTCTGATATATTCTTGCACAACTCACACATTCTTATCCCACATCAACATGATTCTTTAATCAGAGACCAAGTCATTTCTAGGTTCCATTATCATAGGGAAGGAAGCTTCCATCAGGAGAATAAAACCAGGAAGAGACTCTTCAACAGGAAGTGGAAGCAAGTCCTGCCATGCGTTAATCCCATGCCTATAAATTGAGGCTGAGGCTCCTAGATTCTGTTCAGACGAAAAGCCCTTCACAGAGGCCTGCCAGGGGTTAAAGTGTGTCAAAGCATGCAAACTCTGGAAGCAAATCTTTCCAGAAAACCAATTATCAGTATTCATCTTCCTTTTGTATTATTCTTCTACCAATTCTGATGTATTTTATAGAAAATAATAGGTAACACGTACTGAGCACTTATTTGTATGAGACTATGCTAAATTTTCCTGAAATTACCGAATTCAAGGTTCACAATAACCCCAGGAAGTGGGTACTATATGTACCCTAAAGTGCAATTCAAGAGTAAAGTGACTCTCCAGTCAGACTGCTAAAAATTGCCAGAACAATCATAGCCTTTCCAAAGCCAGAAACATTCTTAACTCCTAATGCATGAGAAGAGACAGATCCTTCCCTGCTGGTCTAGTCTGAGCTTTGTTAAAAAATCAATAAGGAATCATATTCCCACACATGGCAGGAAGATTACTTGGAAGAATGCAACATGTATCAGCTTGGAGATACCAGAAATAACTAACCTGAGAGGGACCCTTTCCTCCTCCTTCCAGGAGACACAAGCAATGGCCTGAAAGATGTTTTCTATTGTTGCCTACTACTAACTACTGGGAGTTCAGTTTTTATGACTAGTAAGATGTTATTTTTCCACATATGAAAATAGCCAATTTTATGACTTGGACATAGAGAAGTCCTATAGTAAGTCAATATTTCACATGGGGTTAACAGCACACCAGGATTTTTTGTTTTTGTTTTGTGTTTGTTTGTTTGTTTGTTTGGTGCTCTTCAATTTCTAATAAAAAATGTCTGAGATCTTATGAAAGTCTTCTTTATCAGAGACCTTCAAGGCATTAAAAAACATGGCTGATTACAGGGATATATTTTCTGAAAGACATCCATAAAAAGGGGCGTTCTTGGGCAACAGTTGAATCTTCCCAGTCAAAAGTACAGGCAAAATTGTTTCAAAGTCTGTATACTGCCCTTTGATGAACTTTTCTGCAAGTGTTCATATATACACTTGTGTATTCATGTAGTATGAGCAGGCACATAGTCCTTCAGAACTCTGAACCCCTATAAATATTTTCTTTTCTTTCCTCCAGATCTCTGTGTGTGTGTGTGTGTGTGTGTGTGTGTGTGTGTGTGTGTGTGTGTGTGTTACTGGGATTTGAAGTGAGAGTCTTTCACTTACTAGACAGATGCTCTCCCACTTGATACAATCCAATAAGTGTGGATTGACTTGCTTTTTGCCATAGTTTTTCAGGTCCATTTGCAAAGGCATTCTTAATGCTAACTTGGTAGTCTTCTGCTAGCTTCCTTTAAATTACCTTATATAAAGAGAACTTCGAAGATGAAATATTAACTCTACTGACTCTGCAAACATATAATAAGAAAGTCTTAAAAAGCTGCCATAGTAAAACAGCAAATAGGAAGGGACAATTTTCAAATGGAAATAAAAATAACAACAATACTAATAATACTTGATGGTTTAGCATCTTTTCATCTACAGCCTTGAAAATACTGATTGGTTGATTAGTTATTAGAAAGTGTTTTAAAGTTGAGTATGAAGAAATAGCTAACTCACAAATAATAAAATAACTAAGAATTAAGTTAACTAAAGAAATGAAGGGCCTCTACAATAAAAGCTTTAAAAACCTGAAAAAGGAAATTAAAGCAGAACTTAGAAAGTAGAAAAACCTCCCCTGCTCCTGGATTGGGAGGATCAACATTGTGAAAATGGCAATACTTCCAAAGGCTATCTACAAATTTAATGTGATACCAATCAATATTCCAACCTCATTCTTCAATGAAACAGAAGAAGCAATCCAAAAATTCATATGGAACAATAAAAGACCCCGAATAGCAAAAAAAAATCTTTAACACAAAGAACAATACTGGAGAAATATCAATAACAAATTTCAAACTCTATTACAAAGCCATAGTAATCAAAACAGCTTGGTACTGGCACAAGAACAGACCTCAGGACCATTGTAATAGAACTGAAGACCCAGAAATGAACCCACAGACCTATAGCCACCTAATCTTTGATAAGGGAGCCAAAAACAAAAAATGTAGAATGGAAGAAAGACAGCCTCTTCAGCAAATAGTGCTGGAAAAATTGGTTAATCACCTGTAGATTTTAACTAAGGTTAGATCCTTATATATCTCCCTGCACCAGAATCAACTCCGAATGGATCAAAGACCTCGGAGTCAAAGCAGACACCCTGAAAACATTACAAGAAGGAATAGGAGAAACTCTAGGGCTCCTTGGCACAGGCCGAAATTTTCTTAATAGAAACCCAGAAACACAACAAATCAAAGAAAGGTTGGACAAAAGGGATTGCCTGAAACTGCAGAGCTTCTGCATGGCAAAGGACATAGCTAGCAAGATCAATAGAAAGCCCATGGATTGTGAGATCTTCACTAGCCATACAACAGACAAGGGTCTCATATCTAAAATATACTTAAAACTCAAAAAATTAAATTCCCCCAACAACAAATCCTCACAGAAACAATTGCCCAATAAATAATGGCCAATAGACACATGAAGAAATGCTCAACTTCTCTAGCCATAAAAGAATTACAAATGAAAATCATATTGAGATTCCACCAAACCCTAGTTACAATGGCTATAATCAAGAAATCTACTAACAGACTCTTGAGCGGATGTGGCCAAAAGGAAACCCTACTGCATTGTTTGTGGCAATGTAAACTTGTTTGACCACTTTGGAAAGTGGAGATTGCTCAAAAGACTCCACATAGAGCTCCCCTATGACCCAGCAATCCCACTTTTGGGCATTTACCCAAATGATCACAAACAAGGGGATACTAAAACCACCAGCACAACTATGTTTATTGCAGCATTATTTACCATAGCTAAGATATGGAACCAACCCAGATGCCCCTCAGTAGATGAATGGATCAAGAAAATGTGATATGTGTGTGTGTATAATGGAATTCTATGCCTCCATCAGAAAGAATGACATTGCCCCATTTGTTAGGAAATGGAAAGAGTTGGAAAAAAATTATATTAAGTGAAGTAAGCCAGGCCCAAAGAAACATAGATCCCATGGTTTCCCTTATTTGCAATAACTGGTATATTTCTAGGACAAGCAGAAAAGATAAAAAAAAAAAATACTATGTATATATGACTTATAAGATGATAAGTGAAATGAACCCAAGACAGGGTTCTTTCTTGCTATTGTTTTTAATGTACTTATAATGTACTATATGATCTTTTTTGTTTCTTTTGTATATTCTTCCCCCCCAGGTTATAACCCATTTGCACTGTATTTGATTCCAGTGCCTGCATCTTGTATATACACTTTTCTAATTTGGGGAGAGGAAAGGAAAAAATAAAATGCTTAAATAGGGATACAAGTTGATTTAGTGTAACAATGAGATGTACAAGACACTATGTTGAAAATGAACTTTACACCTTGCAGCGGGGGGGGGGGGGGGGGGGGGGATAGGGAGGGAGGAGTTGGAGAGGTGGGGAGGGAAGAGATGATAGGGGAAAAACGAAGGAGGAGATAACAATACTGGATAGGAAATGTACTCATTACCTTACTCATGTAACTGTAACCCCTCTATACACTATTTTTACAATAAAAAATTATTTAAAAAGAAGAAATAGCTAAGGTCTTTGTACGAGAAGTAAGACAATAGTAATGTTTTCCTCAATCTCTCGTGATAGAGGAAGGAATGCTTCTAGAACTCAGAAATTTTCAACTGATTTAAGTATTTCCTAGATTGTCTTTCATAAACACACAGTCCTGGGAGGCAAATGAGTGTCAAAATATCAGTTGGCCGCAAACAGAGGAGCAGACTTTTAATTTGAAGAAATAGTGAGTGCTTCTCTTTGCTTTTCCTTTGCTTATTATAACCAGTGGTAGTTTGAGAATGATCTTCCAGAAGGTAGCCACTTTGCATCTTGCCCCAGTTTTACTGTGTTATTTCAGGCACAGAAGGTGAAATGGACAATAATTCATAGGGTCTTTCTGGAAGATAAGCTAAAATTATTTCTTCCCAACCAGAGTATACATCATAATTACCTGGAGAGTATGCTTCAATGTGCTCCGTTCTAGAATTTCTATTTCATTAGAATTTGTCATTGAAGTTGCATTTATAGAAAGATCTTTTAACTTGGCACTTGGGGGTTTGAATTCAGGGCATCATGCTTGCTAAATCAAGCACTCTATCACATGAGCCATAACTCCAGTCCAGTCTGCAGATGGATTCTTGCAAACATTTTCCTGGCTGGCCGAGAACCTTGGTCTTCCAGCATCAACTTCCTGAGTAGCCAGGATTCCAGGCACGAGCCACCAGTGCCCAAATAAGATCCGATGTTCTGCTGTTGCTGCTGTTCTAAGACCACAGATCAAGCACCACTAGGTTAAAAACATCTGAGTTATATTTTAACTTTAATTATCGATGTCTCATGTTTACCATTTGGTAGAAGAAAGAGAATGTTTCAGTTAAAATGTTGAGTACATTTATGAAATCACATAGAGTAACCTGACCTTTTTCTGTTTTTGACAAAGGCAAAACAAAACTCACTGTGCAAAGAATGGACTATTGAAAAATGCCAAATAATCATTAGGAAAATACAATGAAAACCATAATGAGATGCTATAGATACTCCCATCCAAATGACTGAAATGAATAATACTAACAATATGAAATGCTGGTGAGTCTTGTAAAAAGCCTTAGCTTGATACACTGTTCATGTAAAAGAAAATACTGCAACCACTTAGGAGAATATTTGGAAGCATCTACCACAACTTAATCTAAGTTCATACTATGACTGGGCAATTGTGCTCCTAGACAGATTCCCAACAGAAACATGAGTCTACATGTACTCTAAAAGCCTGCACTATCATAGTCATAATAGTGTTTTCACAGCAGCCAAAAAAATAATAAAAGCTACCCAAATGTCCATCTATAGTAGAACATGTACATACAGTACTGTATATCCATACAAAAGGACATTAATTGATAAGATTGAGCAAGCAAAGTATAATTCTTACAATTCTGATGGTCCTTGACAGAAAACAGACAGGAAAGAATGGGAACTAGTCTATGATTCT
This sequence comes from Dipodomys spectabilis, assembly GCF_019054845.1. Lineage (NCBI taxonomy): Eukaryota > Metazoa > Chordata > Mammalia > Rodentia > Heteromyidae > Dipodomys > Dipodomys spectabilis. The sequence continues at coordinate 1,336,530 of NW_024870774.1, forward strand.
ATCTACATAGAGTTTAGAGTAGAAATCAATCTATGCAATTAGTAGTCAGTTGTTAGTCATGAGGATCATGAGTCTTGATTTGGAACACTTGCAACTGGTAAAAGAACCACTTTGGAGCTGAGCACCAGTGGCTCCTGCCTATAATCCTAGCTACTCAGGAGGCTGAGATCTGGATATCACGGTTCAAAGCCAGCCCCAGCAGGAAAGTCCATGAGACTCTTACCTCCAATAAACCACTCAGAAAACCAGAAGTAGCACTGTGGTTCAAGCAATAGAGTGCTTGCCTTGAGCTAAAGAGCTGAGGGACAGCATCCAGGCACAGGGTTCAAGCCCCACAACTGAAAAAACAAAACAAAACGATTTGGAAAGCAGTATGGAAGTTGCTCAAAAGACTCCACATAGAGCTCCCCTATGACCCAGCAATCCCACTTTTGGGCATTTACCCAAATGATCACATACAAGGGTATACTAAAACTACCAGTACAACTATGTTTATTGCAGCATTATTTACCATAGCTAAGATATGGAACCAACCCAGTTGCCCCTCAGTAAATTAAAGGATCAAAAAAAAAAAATATGGTACATATACAATGGAATTCTATACATCCATCAGAAAGAATGACACTACCCCATTTGTTAGTAAAAGGCGAAAGATTTATACGATCTGAAGAGAAACCAGAGTATACCGCCCCATTTGTTAGGAAATGTTAAGACTTGGACAAAATTATATTAAGTGAAGTAAGTCAGGCCCAAAGAAACATAGGTCTCATGGTTTCCTTTATTTGCAATAACTAGTACATGTGTAGGACAAGCAACAAAGGTCAAAATCTATGTATATATGATCATATAAGATAATGTTATGCCTCCATCAGAAAGAATTACATTGCCCCACTTGTAATGGGAAGACTTGGAAAAAATTATATTAAGTGAAGTAAGCCCGGCATAAAAAACATAGGTCCCATGGTTCCCTTACTTGCAATAACTAGTATATATCTGAGACAAGCAGAAAAGGTCAGATAAGAAGGTGTGAAGTGAAATGAACCCCAAGATAAGGACACAAGTGGTTTTTCTTTTTTGCTATTGTCTCTAATGTATATATAAGGTGCCAAGTGATTTTTTGTTGCTTTGTATTTCCCTCTCCCACAGTATAATCCCTGTTTTCATTGTATTTGATGTTGGTATAATTTGGGGAGGGGAAGGGAAAAAACAAATAGTTTAAATAGGGATACAGGTTGACCCATTGCAACAATAAGATGTACAAGGTGCTATGTTGAAAAACGAACTTTACATTTTAGGGGGGGATGTAGTTGAGGAGGTGGAAGAGAAGGGATGGTAGGGGAAACAAAGGAGGGTGCAACAATGCTTGATAAGAAATGTACTCATGGAAATGGCGCTGTGGCTCAAGTGGTAGAGCGCTAGCCTTGAGCTGAAGAGCTGAGGAACAGCGCCCAGGCCCAGAGTTCAGGCCCCACGACCGGACCCAAAAAAAAAAAAAAAAAAAAAGAAATGTACTCATTATCTTGCCCATGTAATTGTAGCCCCTCTGTATAGTATTTTCACAATAAAAAAAACTTATTAAAAAAAAAGATGATGCTAAGCAAAATGAACCCCAAGATGGGGACACATGTGGTTTTATCTTTCTTGCTGTTGTTTTTAATGTATTTATTATTGTACCATGTGATGTTTTTGTTCCTTTTGTATGTTCTTCCCCCATGGTATAACCCCTGTTTTCACTGTATTTTTTAATGTTTTTTTTTTTTATTGTGAAAATACCGTACAGAGGGGTTACAATTACATGAGCAAGGTAATGAGTACATTTCTTATCAAGCATTGTTGCCTCCTCCTTTGTTTTTCCCCTACCATCCTGCCATCTGCAATCCCATCTCCACTGCTAGCTAGCTACACTCCACCTTCCCCGCCCCCCACTCTTGCCTCTGCGCCAGTTATAAAGTTCGTTTTTCTACATAGCATCTGGTACATCTCATTGTTGCCATGGGTCCATTGCAACATTGCATTTGATTCCAGTGCCCTGCATCTTGATATATACATTTTTCTAATTTGAGGAGGGAAAGGGAAATAACAAAATGCTGAAATAAGGATACATGTTGACCCATTGTAACAATTATATGTTCAAGACACTGTTGAAAACGAACTTTACAATTTTGGGGAGGGGGAGGAGTTAGGGAGGTGGGGAGAGAAGGGATGGTAGGAGAAAAATAAAGAAGGGTGTAACAATGCTTGATAGGAAATGTACTCATTACCTTACTCGTGTGGTTGCAGAAGAAAGACAATAAAAATAATGCTGATTGGCTCAATTATAAAGTTCCTTGTTAGAGGTTCATTAATGATTTCAGGGTGCTACAATTTCTAGCTTAAATTTCTATTTATGCCAGGGTTTGGTGTGTTCATGTAGTAATTGAAAGTGTCTAAGTCACCCTAATGTAATGACCCCCCCCCCAATTATAATTTAGCATGACATATTTTCATATGGTGAAAATTCAGTGAGCTATTACATGTGGTATGTGCATTTACCTACTTATCTACATGTGGTTTTATAAAATCATCATGAGACTGGTTTCTGCTTTGCTTCAGGTGGTAACTTTGGTTCATGTATACGTTTAGCTCTAATAAATTCCTTCTAATTCAGGGAGTCTTTTTTTTTTTTTTTTACTTTCCCACCTTTCAGACTTCTCTTTTTTAAGTTTATAAATTGCTTCTTTACCTCTGTCTCTAGACTTTCTTACATTTTACTTAAAGAATTTTCTGAGCTGATCCTATCAATTCATATATGGTAGGTAATGATATTGAGTAGAGTGGTGATATTATTTAGTATATTTGTGTTTATATAATACAATGGTGTTTATACTCCAAATACCAGTAGCCATTTCTTCTGTAGCCTACACTACCTGAGAAAATTGAACCACCTTATTCAGTTGCTGAAATCCTAAAAGCCGCCTTTTTCCTCCTCTTTTCCTCACTTTTACCAAGTTCAATCCACATTTTCAACCTCGCTTCCACCAGTGGATCTACTACATACCCTTTTACTCTCTTCCATAGCTCTAGTCTTTCACTTGCACTGTGTTTCCAGTCTCAGCTTCAGCCTGAATTTAGATCTTACTATTTTCCTGTGTAAAAGTCTCCATCCAATAGACTAGCATAATCATGAAATATAAAGCTGAAATTTCACTTCAGCCTGCAAGGAATGAAAATATCTTCCTAAAACATCTCTATCTCATTTCCCTCTATCTCTGCTCATTTGTCCTTGTTAGGATCCTAACAAGGTCCTCCTTAGAAACTTTACACAAGCCATCTACCTAGAATATCTTTCTTTCACCTAAAATCTTCACCTGCCTAGTCTTTCTCTACTGCATCAAATAATCCTCTCCTGGACATCAAAATGAAAATTCTGAATCCCTAGTCCCCAATCACTCTCTATCACATAGTATTCCTTAAATTTTCTTCATTGAATTTTTTCACAGCGCTGCAGTTGTTTCTTATGTTTCAGTATCTTGTAAATATTTAAGCCCTCAATAAATGGAGTCCTCAATAGGGTATAAAACAACACTGTACTACTCAATTCCTAGCTTCTATAGAAAGCCACAATGGGTTTTATACTTGTAGGTAAGTATCCCTAAATATTTTCATACACACACACACATATATCTTGCACATCTTGATACCTAAGAAGTGTTTAATGGTTTAATGGCTGTGTCTCTAGGTGCCACTTTGGGACATGGAGGCAGTAAATCAGGAAGAGATGCAAAAGGCAGGGTTTCTGTGTCATTGTGGGACCAGCTTCTTAAACTAGTTGATCAGTATCTTAAGCTCCAGGAGGCTATGAAAGGCCCTCAGGAAATGGACTTGATATTAGCCCAACATTTGCTAATGCCAGAGAGCTTAACTATCCATGGTGTTTAAGGCAAAAACCAAATTCTAGCCTTGGCCATCTTAGGGGCCCAAGCATGTTATTCCATGAAAATATGTGCCTAGATTAGGGACCAAAAAGAAAACAAGAGGGTTCTTGCTAAAAAAACAAATAAACAAACAAGAAACAAAAACAAAAAAAAAAACAAAAAATCCCACAATTTTCATTTCCATATAATGAGTCAATGCAATCGAGAAAAAAATCTATTGTATTGATAGAGGAAAAAATACGCTGGTGAACTATATTTTATAAGAGAAATGTACTTTCGGAATGGTTGGTTACATCTACAATTTCATAGCTAGAGTTTTCTGGCCAGTTCATTTCCTTTATTTATGTATTTTTTTAACTTGAACTCACCATATGTATCCAGTTTTCACTATCTCATTAGACCAAATCCTGTGGTCTCGGCTGCCACTCTTTAGAAGATGCAGCAGGAAACAGCACTGCAGCTGCTGTTACAAAACTTCATTCCTTCCTTTCTCTCCTGCTCCAGGTCCCTGACAAACAGGTTGAAAGGAACTGAGCAAGGTAAAGCGCAAAAGCCATTCATTCTCTAGAGCAGTTGATACAAATAAACCCTAGGTCATTGTTATGTTATTGGAACATAAAGCAACAGATAAATGCTGCATTCATACCCCTCTGGAACTGGAAACGTGCCCTAATTAATGCAGACACAACAGCTCTGCAGAGGCAGCCAGACCGTAAATGAAGGGGCTGCCTGCCTTATTTCTCAGCTACCAGGTTAGAAGCAACATTTACTGGGTTATATCTAGCATCTATTAGTGTACAAAGAACATACAATCTTGGAAGACATTTAGTTAATTCTTCTACGTAGGAAAGGAATCCTTCATAGCATTCCTTCTGGTATCTTGTGCTGACTAAAGCCTAGATAAAGCCTGAAGGGTTACAGAGGAGAACCTCCCAACCCCCACCCCAAATCCACACAGGGATAACTCATTCAGCCTGTCATTCCAGAGAGTTATGGGGCAGCAGCCAAGGCCAGCCTAAAACCTTGGCAGAGGGAAGGTAAATGAAACCTGAGCAATGCAGTTTATCTGCACTCTTTCTCCCTAGGTAAATTAGTTTTTTGTCTCTCAGTAAATGAACATGTAGTGACATTAGATTGTGATTATAGGTTTGATATTCTGAAAATCTAATGTACAAAATGGAAATTAATATCTCTAGACAATTAGCTCAAAATGACCTGAGACACAAAAAATTGTATGTCCCCCTTTGGCAAACTCCTACCCCTCAATGACATTTCTTTTTCTTTTTTCAATTTAAATTTTAGACAAAGGGGTTACAGTTATGTAAGTCAGATAACAAGTATATTTCTTTTTGAACAATGTCACCCCCTCCCTCATGGTGAGATACCATGAAATGTGAGCCATGAATGAAAAGGGCAAGGTAAAATAAAAAACACTGAAATAGCTGTGGAAATTCCAAAATTGGCCTTTCAGTAAGAGATAGAAGGTAAATGCTCTCAATTTGAGTCAGGGTGGGTTTTTGACTGTTTTAGCCAATAAAATGGACTCAAAGTGACTGGTAAGGCTAGATCAGAATAGATCATTTACTTTCTACCTGGATCTCTGGAGATAATTCCTCTGGAAAAAGCCAGGCTTCATGTAAAAGTCCAACCACACACTAAGATTGCCACACTTGAGAGACCTTTGTTGAGTTCCAAACCTACAGTCAGCATCCGTTGCCAGCTGTAGAAATGAAACACCTACAAACAGCCTGCCCAGCCAAACCTTCAAACAGCTAACTGCTACTACAAACACAAGAAAGTTCCCAAGCCAAAATTACCCTTACTCTCTCTCTCTCTCTCTAAAATCATCTAAAACCATCTCTAAAATCAGCAAAATAAAAGGTGCCTGGTTTACATTGCTTAGCTGAAAGATATTCTCATTCCAGACCCTTGGTTACAGGAGGGTCTATTAACTCTCAACATGAAGCATCCTCCATACCAGACACAGCCTAGGAGTGGAGACTTGCACTAGAAAAGCCAGGACAATGACCTCCAGGCAACTTTGCCTTCCATATCTTTTGAACTTAATTCTGTTCAGTGTAACTTTCACCCATCTGTCCTAATTCTGCCTTCTGATGCTGCTGAACAAGTCTACTCTCTTCTATGTGACATCAGAAAAGATTATGCAAATATATAGGTCAATAGGAAGAGAAAAGCTTTCTTTGTTCGAAGGTCCTTTGATGCATTAAGACATTAAAGAAGTGTTCCCTCCTGAGATCTCCCTGGGGGTCATAACATTTATACATTCTTTGCATATGTACTTCTGTGCAGAAAAGGAGAAAGTGGCTGTATCTTGAAACTCTTTTTATTACAGATATTTTTTTCCCTTAAATATGTTCAAAATGCTTACATTGCAAAAATCAAGAAGGAAATTATGCATCAAAATAAATGGGGGCTGGGTTAGAAATTTAAACGCCAGCACTTCAATTTGTTCATTAAAAATATGAAAGCAAATACTGATGACTATATTTTCTGAATGAAGCAGTAGTTAACTTTGTCAGTGTAACTTCAAAGACTGTGGAGGAAAAATGATAGACGTAATTACGTATAGGCTCAAATTTTCACATAATAAAAATATATGCAAATGAAGTTAAAAAGCTAATGAGAAACTAGAAGAGTATTTCTGGCACATCACTGAAAAAAGACAAAAATTTTAACATATATACTTAATGTATTAAATATTTTAGTACAGATAATTATTTAAGTCCAGTTAGTAAGAAAATAACATTCTAATAGCAAATAAATAAATATATGCAAAATAAAGTTTATTATGGAAAAATTGCAAGTAAATAAGGAAATGGAAAAAATAAATCTAGTTTTTCATAATACAATGAAGATTAAATAATCTTATATCATTGTTTTAGTTCTGTTAAGAACACATTTTTAATTGCTAATAAAGATGGTAACAAAAACTCTGGAAAATGGCCCACTCTATTTCTTATAAGCTCATTTATGCTAAATAGTTCAGTAATATAAATCAATACCTTATAACATGATCTATCACCAAATATTCATATTGACTCTTACAAAATGGAAATTATAATTAAACATTCTAAATTTAGTCAACAATAGTGTTTACCAGAACAACAAACACTGAGAGAGAGGTAAAAAGGGTGCTGAATATATTTCAATAGAAAAGTAGCTGACTAGCAACACAAAGCATGTAATGGAAACTTACTTCAGCAATGAGCATCTGGTGGTAGAAAATATTTAATAATAAAAATGTTCACAGATATTGTGAATCAAATTTATGTGGGTATGTTATAAAATACAGAGATAGGTTTGTATATTCTTAAGACATTCAAATATCTAATATGTTTTATTAGATATGTGTAACTATGTTAAAGTAACTTAAATATATTTTAAATAACTGTAAAATATACAATGTTTATTTTTATACTCCATATTCATATAGATTTTATATCTATGTGTAGATATTTTGTATGAGATAAATTGCTTGTAGAGAAAATATTACCTAAACAGCATTTTTTATCATTTATCTTTTAAAATCATCTAAGTAATTGTACAAAGAAATTGGCATTAAACAAAGCAGCTTATGAATACAATGCATCATGATCAATGTCAATCCTTTCAGCATTCCCATTCATCCATCCCAACTCACCCCTTTTCTCACTTTTCCTAATTTTGTAGAATATCAAGTGAATTCTTAGCTGCATTCCAGTACTTAGAAAGGGTGAGGTGGGATAAAGGGAAGAGGGTTAGACAAATAGAGTGTTGAGAAGTGGAGAACAATGCAGCCAATTCTGGTTTTTGAATAGAAAAAATAAAACACCCCACCACAATGTGGGTAGTGGCTATCTGCAAATGTGGAAAATGTTGGGCACTTTTATTTTTATCGTTTCTTACGCTTCATAGTTTCTTACGCTTCTACAATGGCCAGTTAATCTTACAAATAAAAACATAGGTCAAATGGACACATGAAGAAATGCTCAACTTCTCTGGCCATGAAAGAAAGGCAAATCAAAACAACATTGAGATTCCATTCCAGTTAGAATGGTTATAATCAAGAAATCTAATAACCACAGATGCTGGAGGGGATGTGGCCAGAAGGGAATACTACTGCACTGTTGTTGGGAGTGTTAACTTGTTCAACCACTCTGGAAACAGTATGGAGGTTCTTCAGAAAACTCCACATAGAGCTCCCCTATGACCCAGCAATCCCACTTCTGGACATTTACACAAATGATCATAAACAAGACCACACTAAAGCTAACAGAACAACTGTTTATCACAGCATTATTCACCATAGCTAAGCTATAGAACCAACCTAGACGCCCCTCAGTAGTTGAATGGATCAAGAAAATGTGGTGTGTGTGTGTGTGTGTGTGTGTGTGTGTGTGTGTGTGTGTGTGTGTGTGTGTATACATATATATATAGTGAAATTCTATGCTTTCATCAGAAAGAATAACACTGCCCCATTTGTTAAGAAATGGACAGACTGGAAAAATTCATATTAAGTGAAGTAAGTCAGACCCAAAGAAATATAGATCCCATGATTTCCCTCATTTACAATAATTAGTATACATCTAGGATAATTTTACCAGATGAGCAGAAAAGGTCAAAAGCTGTGTACATATGACCATGTAAGATGATGCTAAGTGAAATGAACCCCAAGATAGGGACACAAGAGGTCTTTCTTTGTTGTTGCTGTTTTAAATGTACTTGGTGATTATTTTGTTTCCTTTGTATGCTCTTCCCCTTATGGTATATTCCCTGTTATTGATTTTGGTACCCTGCATCTTGTATATACATTTGTCTAATTTGGAGAGGGGAAGAGGAATAACAAAACAGTCAAACAAGGACACAGGATGACCCAATGCAGCCAACAAGACAGTTATATTGGAAATGAACTTTACAACTAGGGGGAAGAATGAGGTGTGGGGGGAAGGGAGGAGGGATAGTGGGAGAACAACAAGGGAAGGGATAACAATGCTCGACAAGAAATGTACTCATTGCTTTACTCGTGTAACTGTAATACCTCTGTTCAGCATCTTCACAATAAGATAAAATTTAAAAAAACTTAGGCCAGATGCTGGTGATTCACACCTGTAATCCTAGCTACTCAGCAGACTGAGACCTGCAGATTGTGGTTTGAAGCTAGCCTTGGCAGCAAAGTCTATGAAACCCATCTCTTCAAATAACCACCAGCATGCTAGTAGTGGAGCTCAAATGATAGAGCACCAGCTTTGAGCACAAAAGCTCAGGAACAGCACCCTGGCCCTAACTCCAAGCCCCAGGGCTGGCAAAAAATAAAAGTAAAAAATAGAAACATACGTATGAATAGATCTAGGCAAAGAGGTGGAACATTGTGTGAAGTCATCTAACTACCCAGAATCTAAACAAACCACTTTGTGATAAGACATTTATAATAAGGAAGAGGATAGAAAAAAAAAAAAAAACGAATAGAGCCAAGCTCAAAAGAACAGTGCTACATGACAGGTATGAGCGGAGCATCATTTTTGGAAGATGACTAGGCAATGAGGTAGAAAGAACTCTAAGTGAGAGTGGGAGCAGTCTAGGTACAGCAGTGGCTTTGTGGCTGACTTGCCCTGTGACCCAGAGCTAGACTCTTAGCTAGACTGGGCCTCTGTTCTCTCATCTAAAAATAAATGTGTTAGATTAGAGAATATCAAATTCCCATCCATCCTTTCAAACTCATCTGAGGAAATTAGCACATGATTTATATCATAGTAGATTTTCAAGTAGATAATACAATAAGTAGAGTCACCAGCCCAAATATAACATACACAGCACAATATGAATTTATATAAATCTTGAACAATTCTCAGTATAACTATATAGCATACAATATTTGTGAGATATTTATATTTAATTTTGTGTTAAATTAGTGCAGGATTCTTCTTAGAGGCCATTCCAGCAGTCTGCATTGGGAAATATTTATTCAAAGGAATAAAAATATTCTAGGAGATGTGATATTTATCTAAATTTCAAATTTAACATGGTAGCCTTTATTCCTCTTTGCTGAACCTGGCAACCCTGGCTATAATTCTTAGTTTGTGTACTTAATGTTCAAACATATTCAAGTAAAAATACATTTACTATGCCCAAATTATCTTAATATCATGTTTCCTGTATACAACTGAATGTAAAGCTGTAAGAAAATCTGTTCATTAAGCAATAATCATTTGACTTTATCATATCAGGCATTGGGTAAGATTGCCCAGGAAGAACATTGCACAGACTAAAAGCTGGGGTCGATATTGTAGGATTCATAGCAGAAACTGCGTGCATTTCAAGGCCAACATTCAAGTGGTCCCCACATCTCTCAGAGCATGAGAAAAAATGTCCAGAGTGCAAAGGATTTTCTGCTCTACTTGAACTTTTGCTCTTCCATTTATTACTATTTGAAACAGAGGTCAGTTGAAGGGTCAACTATGTGTGGTCTCTATCATATATAATTTAAAATTCTTCTTTGCTAGGCACTGGTGGGTCACATTTATAATCCTAACTGCTCAAGAGTCTGAGATCTGAGAATCATGGTTTGAAAGCCTGTCTGGGAAGAAAAGTCCCTGAGACTCTTGTCTCCAATTAACCAGAAAAGGAGGTATGGCTCAAGTGGAAGAGGGATAGCTTTGATCAGAAAAAAACCAGGTGTGAATACAAGAACTTGAGTTTAAGCCTCACTACCGTTACAAAACAAACAAGCAAATAACTAAGTAAATAAATAACACTATTTTATTAAAATATAAAAGCTTAGCTAGGCTCCAGTGACTCATGCTTGTAATCCTAGCTCTATTCAGGAGGCTGCGATCTGAGAATTGTTGTTCAAAGCCAGCCTGGTCAGGAAAGCTCATGAGGCTCTTATTTCCATCAAAAAGTAAGAAGTAGCAACATGGCTTAAGTGAGTGCCATCCTTTGAGCATAAAAGCTAAGAGACAGCTCCCAGATCCTGAGTTCAAGCTCCAGTGTGGGAACATATACATACACAGAAACAAAACAAATTTCCCTTAGCTCTTATTGATTCTACAAAAACAGGACTTACTTTTCCCATGATGGTTGTTTGCTATTCACTGATTTTTAAAAAGTATCATTTTCAGAATTCATTTATACCTGAAGAGAGTATGAAATTCTTAGATAAAGGAATGAGGATCTACCAGTAAAACTTTGGGATTCTAACTACCAAGAAGAAAAGAAGACATGTCTTATTTCCCCAAATTCCAAAGTCACTATAAAAGAATATTATAAATGTAAGCAATACACAAATGAGAGCTCAGTCCTTATCTGATGTTTTGTTTTTCATATTCTCAGTGTAGACTATATATAATAGACACTTACTGACTCTAATACTTAATGAATTTGGTTTATTAAATGTGTGGCTTTTGTGGAAAAAGTATCTAAGTTTTTACAATTTTGAGATTTGGAGCCATAGAACTTTACAGTTATACTTTTATGTTTTATATTCTTTTATGTTTATAATTTAGATCTAACTTTGACATACGAGAAAAAACATGTTCCCTTTGTTTCTATGAGCCTGACTTACTTCATTTGTTTGCTTAATGTAATTTTTTCCAAGTCTATCCATTTCTCTTCAAATGACATAATATTGTTTTTCCTGAAGGGTGAGTAAAATTCACACACACACACACACACACACACACACACACATCACATTTCCTCAATCTTCTCATCCATTTTAGGGTATCTGGGCTATATATCTAGGGTATTTGGGCTAAATAACTTGGCTATTATAAATAGTGCAGCAGTGAACATGGATATGCAGGGGACTTCACTGTTTCCTGACATAATACTCTAGATAGATGCACAGAGTGGTATTAGATCATAGGATAGTTCTACTTCTATGAGGAATCTTCAAACTCCCTTCCACAGTGATATAATAGTTTACATTCCCACAAAGAGCATTATAGGGTTTCTTTTCCCCCTTCATCCTGGCTAACATTTATTATTATTATTCATATTTTTGGTGATGGCCATGGTTACCAGGGTGAGATAGAATCTCAGTTTTGTTTTGATTTGTATTTCCTTTATGATCAGAGATGTTGAACATTTTCCTCATGCATCTCTTAGCTACTCTTACTTCTGAGAAGTTTCTTTATCCATTTATTAATTGGGTTATTGATTCTTTGGGGGTTTAGTATTTTTGAATTCTTTGTGCTATGCTGTTTTGTATCTTAGACTTGCCCTGAAGATGGGAGGACTTTCCTGATAAACATTCAGCTTGTTTACAACATCAAGATGCAGCTCAGCTGCCTCTATTCAAGGAAGCATTCCATATCCCCTCACACTAGGCAAGCTCTTTACTAAATTTAGCCTTCAGTGTACTTTCACAGTTGCTTTTTTGGCCTTCCCTGGGGGCTAACTGCTTTTCTATGTTTCCTCCTAGCATCCAAGGGCCAAATTTTGCATCCTTTTGAAAACCTATTAGCTGTGTAATCTTGGCCAAGTTATTTAACATTTCTGAGACTGAAGTGACACCTCTAAAAATATGCAAAATTGCCTACCTTTCTAGGTTGTGGTAAGCTATAAACTTTTGCAAAAAATTCTAGCACTATGCCTGAACACATTTTCTTACTGGATCTCCTCTGTCTGGCCCATTAGCTACCTTGGGTCTAAGCTGTGCATTATTCTATGTCCCTTATACAGGCTTTAGCCAAAATTCGTTGACTGAAACAAAACCATCACACTGATGTAGTAAGTAGTAAGTCTCTTACTAGTCTTGCTAAAACGTTTTCCAAATTCATACCTTAAAAAGAAAGACTGCATAGTAGTTGATACTGAAATTATCCTAAAAAAATATTCTGAGTTGTCATACTTATACCAAGAATAAGAAGGAAAAAGCTGTACAAAGAACCATAGGGTACCTAAAATTGGGTCAGTGCTTGGAGAATGTTTTATTATTGGTGGATTAAAGATAAAGTAGGCCTCTAATTGTAGCTTTAACTTCCATATGTCAATGTCAGCACTACTCAGGGATAAACTTCTAAAATGATAATACTTTGATTTAGTATTAGACTTTTACCATTCAGTGCACTTTGCCACCTATTATTTTCTTTTATCCTCCCAACAAGCCCAAGAGGGAGAGCAATTTTACAGATGAGCAAATAGCAGCACAGCAGGTTAAGTGACCGAGAGAGGGTCACAGAGTGATTTTAATAGCAAAGCTCTGCTCCCAGACAGGCTGCCGACTTCCAGTCCTTTCACTCATTTCCTGGGACCTGGTTGTACCCTTTCTAAACTCACAGGACAGGGTTGTTCAAGAAACTGATGCCCACAAAGTATTTGTTCCTGAGTAATCAGTAAATTTCTGTGGAAGGAAGGAAGGAAGGAAGGAAGGAAGGAAGGAAGGAAGGAAGGAAGGAAGGAAGGAAGGAAGGAAGGAAGGAAGGAAGGACGGAAGGAAGGAAGGAAGGAAGGAAGGAAGGAAGGTAGGAAGGAAGGAAGGAAAGAAGGAAAGAAGGAAGGAAGAGAAGGAGGAAGGGAGGGAGGAAGGGAGAGAGGGAGAGAGGAAAGGAAGGATATTAGAAAATTATTCAGTAAAATTACCTATTATGTGCAGAGAATTACAGTGAGAGATCTATTCATATATGTTAGGGCAGTTGGCTCAATTGCTTTCAGAACTTTATAGTCAGGTCTAGATTTTGACCCTATGAAGACAACTTTCTGTGAAGCCATGTTTACCAGTCTTGCCTGCTAGCTATGGATATATAAACCTTGTTGATTTATCATTGATTTTTTTAAAGGCCAAAGTCAAAATTTCTCTGTACACAATGAGGATATTTAAAGATGAGGATGACACCAATAAATAGTATGTTTATTTGAGCAGTACTTTATGGCTTACAAAGAACCTCTAACAGATAATCTTGATTTATTTTTTTTTGAGTCAGGATCTCTTTTAAAAGGTGCTAAAGACAATGGAAGTTATTTTAAAATACCACATTTTGCACACAACACAGATACACTTTTGATGCAATTTAAAGAAGATAAGAAGTGAAACTTTCCATATGTTTCATTTAAGGTCGAACTTCATGGGAAACAATGGATCTATGATTGATAAATGGTATCACTTCCCAGTAACAACAACTTTTGTAAGCAATGTCAGCAAGTAGGATCAATGTTGTTGCATACAAGGGAGAATAATAACAAAAAATGGAAGTGACTCATCTAATGAACAAAGTTATCTAGAGAGAACTAATGAGAATTCTCCTAACTATTGACCTGGAGTTCTCTTTCTATATCAGAGGGCTCAACTTATAGGTGAAGTTATAAAAAATGTCCCAAGAAATTATTTGACCCCTATAGATATAAGTCAGTTCAGAAGAGTAATAGCTTTCCCCTTTTCTGTCACAGGTACTATTTAAAATATTGCTCTGCAAGCCTCTAGAGCATGGAAAACCACCAGGACAAAACTACCTGGCCCAAAGATCTAATTGAAATGCTGAACATGGATGTACATAACCATGTCCTTTGAATTCATAACTACTTAATGCTGGGTAAGCAATGGCAGCATTTTCCAAAGGCTAAAAACCTGTTAAAGCAAGTAAGCACTATAAATAAGAGAAACAGCAAGGGGCTGGACATGGGAGCACAAAGAAGATTGTTGTCAAGAACCCAGATACAAGGTGGACAGGGTTAGGCAGTTGATTCTGATTCTGCATGACAGAGAACAATTTGTAGTGAATGATGGAAGGTGTGAACAAAATGAAAAAAGTCAAGGCTACTATTAGACCTCCAAATTGTGGTCTGACTAACGAAAGCTGAAGTTCAGAGTAACAGATGAGGAAGGGAAAATAGGGAGGATCCAACATTCACTTTGGGATCTGCTAAGTTTTAGGTATCTATTTTGTATCACATGCAAATGTCTACAAGTAAGAGATGAAGTAGGTCTACAGGTCTGAGAAGATGTCTGTGCTAGGCATAAACATCTGAACACTGTGGTCACCAATGGTTTTGAAAGCCATGAGATTGGATGAGATTACCAGGTGAGTGTGTTCAAATAGAGAAGAGGTATAAGGACTTGAGTCTTGATGCTTTATTATCAGAGCCTGTAATGGTCTCAAGTGGAAGCATCTTGATTCACCAGCTCATACTGCCACCAATCTCTGGAACCAGTGTCTGGATGAAGAAGAGGTCTGATGTGTCAGAAACAACCACTTTGGGGGAAAATATGAGATTAGTCAGATTTAGACCAATCAGGGATCATCTCTGAAGGTGAGAGTCAAGGAAAGGAAGGCTGAATAGAGCATGAATAGAACAGCTGTTGGTAAAAGAACCACAATGCCTACCATACTAACTATGAGTCTCTAAGTTCTTCTGTCATTTCAGTGAGAGTTTGGACATGAACATTAAACATATCTTCACTTAAATGTTGGTGCTATTACCAATCCTATAACATCACACAAGTTACTAGACTTTTTCAACACTGTCTTTATTTGTAAAACTACAATAGTATTTCCCGATACATAAAAAGAGAAAATTGACATAGAGAGTGCTTAACCTAATAATGCTTGATACACAACAAACACACCAAAATATTGATTACTATTATTTTTCTTGACCTGGATTTCCCAAGAGTGTAGCGGAAAACAAGGTTTCATCCATTGTGTGGGTAAGTTATGTAGGAAGTCATTGAAGGGAACAGTAATGAAGGAAGAACGGAAGGCTAATACCAGGATTGGTCATGACTGCAAGTGAGTGAGGAAAGCTGGCTCAGCACCTTCAAAAAAGGACATAAAATCACTAATTCCTGCTTCTAACTGATCAAAGATAGAAACCTCCTATACCCATTACATCAACTCTAAATCACCTCCTCACTTTTCTACATTACTAAAGCATTCAGGGAGTGGTTTCCTAAGCATTTCCTACAATTTTGCTTTAGATGAAACCCATGGCAAGACTCAAGAGGCTAAGATCAGGCATCGTCAGACCTGGAAAAAGCAGAGTGAGAAAGAAATAGAATTTGTCCCAGCAGAGTGGCTGGGCAAAGGTGGAGCCAAAAAAAAGTAAGATGAACTCAAAAGATGTGTGGTAACTGCTGTATCATTATGTATGTGGGGCAAAAACTTACTAGCATAGATTTCTTATCTATGGCTCTTTCTCTGAGATTTTGATCTCCTGATATGGAAGACTAAGTTCTTTTCTTTCCATTTCTGTACATCAGTGTTTGGGGCACAGAATACAGTTGATATTTGCTAAGCTAAAATGAACTAATGTGACCTAGAAAATCACTTTGGATATGTGTGTAAGTTCTTCCTTTATACTTTACTTCCTCCTCTGGCAATTCAAACGCAGAAATTTGTTGTAAAAATAAAATCTTGAACTGCTTTATTTCCTTTGGCTCTATGCTGGAAAAAAAATAACAGAAGAAACAAAACTCTGATTTGTACAAAGAGCAATAAGACTGAAAAAAAGGTTTTTTCTTCTCTAATTGCTTCCCTAGTTGCCTTCCTTAGATTCACAGGAATTAGTGGTTGGAGAAGCACAGCTCAATTGGTTGTACAGAGCTGGGCTCCTCTGAGCTTCATTACAGCTTCAGTGAGAAGAGGGCTATGGGCAGAAGTCTCTTTGCTAAACTCCTTGCTGCCCCTGAGTCTCTTACACATGCTAAGGTCAGCCTGATTCTGTCTCTCCTGTGTTGGCTGAGTTATTCTCATGCTCTCATTTTTCACCCTAGTTAAGCAGGTTCCCATTAGTCAGGCTAAGTAAGACTGGATTGCATTTTACCTTTGCTCAATCTGTTCTGCATTTTCCCACATGAGAACCTGCTTTTTCATTCTTTTTCACTATCCATGTCAACTATCTGCAAGAGTAGTAGAAAGTAGAAAGTAGAAAAGGTCAGCCTTACACATAGAATTCTAAGCCATTATGTACATCGTAGAAATGGAGTGTAAATCCTTCCTCCAATTAATACTTAAACATGCAGTTTTCGTTCTTTATTCCTCTTTAGTAATAATTTCTTCGCAATGCAGATACATGTTTTGAGGAGAATGAGACTTGGCATCTTTGGTCTCTAATGGTAGCACTTGTGGGAAGAGAGAGCCTAACAAAAGCTGGAGGTTAGAAGCAAGCCTGGCAGCTGGGTACTGGTGGCAGAGTCTGAGAACTAAGGATTGAGATTCAAACTGAGCCTGGACTGAAAACTCTTATCTCAAATTAACTACCAAAACAAAACAAAACCAGAAGTGGAATTGTGGCAAGGGAGAATAATAACAAAGTGGTAGAGTGGTAGAGTGCCAGCCTTGAGCAACAAAGCTAAGGAGAAGTATCCAGACCCTGAGTTTGTACCAAAAAAGGGGTATATTTGAAAGACTACAGAGGACTATGGATACTAAAACCTTGAACCCAATATTGGGACCAATCATTACCAAAAGTGAGATCATTAAAGACTGCAATGCTTTCTGGGACCTCCAAATGGCAAGTAGATATTGTGTTCGATCATAGGCAGCAAAACAAACCTTGTACCTTCATACAATAACTCTCCCTAGCTTTTATTCTCCCCTATGAAAACTTCAAGTTATCTATTCTTATTACCTTTCTCTAAAATGGCATTAACTCTGTTCTATGTCTATTGCTGTTCATAAAAGCAAAGCAACATTAAGTATAACATTCAAATAAAAATTTTTCTTGATTTCCAAAGATTTCTGTAAGATTGTACTTCAGAGAAGGAAGTTTCATGTCAACCAAGAGGTCTTTCTATTTCTTTCCTTGTCCTCAGCTTCTCTCTCTTTTTTTAAAAATATCTTCTTTATCCTCAATACCCTTGCTTCTCTTTGTCTTCTTATTTAGAGTTCTTAGAAGAACCATCACCACCTCAAATATTCTCTCCTGACAATTTATATCCTGGACCTCATCTCTTTTTTTTAATAAGGTTTTTATTGTAAAAATACTGTACAGAGGGGTTACAGTTACATGAGCAAGGTTATGAAGACATTTCCTAGCAAGCATTGTTGCCTCCTCCTTTGTTTTGCCCCTACCATCGCTTCCTTCCCACCTCCACAATTACACCCCCCTCCACTAAATTGTAAAGTTTGTTTTTCAACATAGTGTCTTGTATATCTCATTGTTACAATGGGTCAACCTGTATCCCTATTTAAACATTTTGTTTTTTTTCCTTCCCCACCCCAAATTAGACCAAAATCAAATACAGTGAAAACAGGGGTTATACCATGGGAGAGGAAGATATAAAGCAACAAAAAAAATCACATGGTATCTTATAATTATAAACAATAGCTAGCAAGAAAAAAAAACACTCTGTCCCTATCTTGGGGTTCATTTCACTTAACATCATCTTATCTGGTCATATATACATAGTTTTTAACCTTTTCTGCTTGTCCCAGACTTATATACTAGTTATTGCAAATAAGGGAAACCATGGGACCTATGTTTCTTTAGGCCTGGCTTACTCCACTTAATATAATATTTTCCAAGTCTTTCCATTTCCTAACAAATGGGGCAATGTCATTCTTTCTGATGGAGGCATAGAATTCCATTGTGTGTGTGTGTGTGTTTGTGTGTGTATCACATTTTCTTGATCCATTGATCTACTGAGGGGAATCTGGGTTGGTTCCATATCTTAGCTATGGTAAATAAGGCTGCAATAAGCATAGTTGTGCTAGTAGCTTTACTATGGTCTTGTTTGTGATCATTTGGGTAAATGCCCAAAAATGGGGTTGCTAGTTCATAGGGGAGTTCTATGTGGAGTCTTTTGAGCAACCTCCATTCTGCTTTCCAAAGTTCACACTCCCACCAACAATGTAGTAGGGTTCCCTTCTGACCATATCTCCTCAAGCATCTGCTGTTAGAGTTCGTGATTATAGCCATTCTAACTGGGGTGAGGCGAAATCTCAATGTGATTTTGATTTGCATTTCTTTTATGGCTAGAGAGGTTGAGTATTTCTTCATGTGTATATTGACCATTCTTATTTCCTCTTCAGAGAAATTTCTCTTCAAGCCTTTGGCCCACTTATTTATTGGGCAATTGTTTCTTTGAGGATTTGTTGTTGGGGGATCTAGTTTTTTTTATTTCTAAGTGTATTTTAGATATGAGGCCTTTGTCTTTTGTATGTCTAGTGAAGATCTTCTCCCAATCCGTGGGCTTTCTATTAATCTTGCTAGCTATGCCCTTTGCCATGCAGAACCTCTGCAGCTTCATGCAATCCCATTTGTCCAACCTTTCTTTGATTTGTTGTGTTTCTGGGTCT
The DNA here is from genome assembly GCF_019054845.1 of Dipodomys spectabilis. Taxonomy (NCBI): domain Eukaryota; kingdom Metazoa; phylum Chordata; class Mammalia; order Rodentia; family Heteromyidae; genus Dipodomys; species Dipodomys spectabilis. The sequence goes on from NW_024870774.1 coordinate 1,355,680, forward strand.
TTATTAAGAAAATTTCGGCCTGTGCCAAGGAGACCTAAGGTTTCTCCTATTCCTTCCTGTAATGTTTTCAGGATATCTGCTTTGACCCATTTGGAGTTTTTTCTGGTACAGGGTGATATATAAAGATCTAGCTTTAGTTTTCTACAGGTGATTAACCAACTTTGCCATCACCATTTACTGAAGAGGCTGTCTTTCTTCCATTCTATTTTTTTTTTTTTTTAGCTCTGGGCCTCATTTCTAATTGTGGAAAGCTATACTACCATAATGGTTAAGTACATTTCTGACATTCCGTTAATCATCAGGGCAACAAATACTTCTCAATCACCAGTCTACACAGATAAAAATAAAATATCCTTTTCTAAAAGAGCCCACAGTAAAGGAGCTGCTGTATTCAGATAATGCATGCACTATGGTAAAAAGTTCTCATTCTGTTTTTGTTAATGCCCTGTGTTAGCTGCCTGGAGGTATTAGATGGAAATAATTTTCAAATATCTTCTTGGATCTCCATTAGTAAAGATTGCATTTTGCTCTAGGAAGGAGAAAGAATATGTACAAAGCACAGAGAAATTTACAAATGTACAGCTGCCTGGAAAGAGTGAAAATGATGACTGCCTTCTGCCCGGGTTGGAGCTGAAGAACTATGTTGGGACAGGGAGTGCAGAGTAGAATATGACAAGCTGGGCCTGTGAGTACCCAGAGCCAACAAAGGCTTGTAAGCTTGCGGATGACATGACCGTATCTATTTTTAAGAGGATTATTGTGGAGGAAATAGGGAAGGTTAAACACAGCTGGAAAAGACTTGTTCCTGGTATACCAGTTAAAACTCAGCGAGCAAACAGTGAAAATCAGGGAGAGAGAGCTAAAGCTCTCTTTCTCTTGAGCCAAGGAAATGAGTTGAAAGTTTTCTTCCCATTGTTCAGCCTGGAAGAGAAAAAGAACAGCATCCAAAGCTGTCTTAAAAACAATGCCCTGCTGATCAAAAATATTATAAACATGTACCACTAATTGCTCTCAGATCTGGACTAGTGTTGAGTCTTCAACTTTGACCTAATTGGCTTTACACTTGAGTTTTTAAAGTTTTTTTCCACTTTAATCATCCATACAGCAAATACCTGTTCCCCAACATTTCCAAACCCAGCTGGCTATATTTTAATCATAAACATTTTTCTTACCTAACAAAGCCTGAATTTATTTTAGAGTTGAAAAAACTGATAGCAGATGTTGAAATATTTTAACTTACTTTTTATTTCTTTTTTCTCAAAGACTTTTAAATGGGTTTTAAAACATTTTATGTAGTTTTTTAGTCTCAATATGTGTGTCCTAACATTATTACTTCTCTTCTCTCAATGTGTAATAAAAAAATTAACAACTCCTGTTACTGTTTATTTCCCATCTGCTAGAGATGATATAAAATTTCAGCTATGCTTATAAAATACCTTCCCAACATGTCAAATATAATCTACAATATACTAAACATGATGTTCATTGTATGTATTTTATGCATCACTTCTGGCTAAATAGTGCAATACTATAGCATGAGCCATCCTGTTGAAACTATTACAATTTTACAACATTCTATATATAGTGGCAGTGAAATTGAATTGGCAAAAGAAAGAAAGAAAGAGAGAGAGAAAGAAAGAAAGAGAGAGAAAGAAAGGAGAGAGAGATAAATGAGTGTTTAAACTTTTCTATACTTAACCTTGCAAACTATAGACTATCTTTTGAAAGAACATCAAAACAGTTTGAGCTGAATACCAGTGGTTAACACTTATAATCCTAGCTACTCAGGAGGCTGAGATCTGAGGATCATGGTTTAAAGCTAGCCCAGGCATGGAAGTGCATGAGACTCTTATCTCCAATTAACCAGCTCAAAAAAAGAGTCCACAGTGGAGATGTGGATTAAATGGGAGAGCCTTGAGCACAAAGTCTCAGGGACAGCACTCAGACCCTGAGTTCAAGTCCTGGAATGGGCACGCTCAGAGAGAGAGAGAGAGAGAGAGAGAGAGAGAACAGGCTGATAAGCATGTAACATTAACATGTATAGAGTGAAGGCTATGAAATTCAGCATAAGAAAGAGATAGTATGGTCCATCTATTTAAATATTTTTGATATAGTAGGGTTACTTTTTATTTGAAGCAGGAGGTAAAAGAATATAAATTGCCAATTTAAGTCTCTGTAAATACCCTTGATATAAAGCAAAAGTTGCATAGCCTTCTTTTTTACTTTACCCTATTATCCTTACTTTAATTCATCCCTGTTGATTAATAATAAGGTCATAAGAAATTAAGGAAAGCTGTCTATTTGACTTCTTGCAGAAGAAGATTGGCACAGATCTACTCTTTAGGGTAGATCCACTTTACTATCAGTAAACTTCAGGTAACTTCAATTTAAGCTCAGTTTCAAGTACTATGTAATAAGAGTCAGAAATAGGAAATGTTTGTATAACCTCTAACACATCAGATGTTGCAGACACAGTCTACTTTTTCTAGACGTTTAAAACCATTTGTGAGCAATGAGCATCACACACATACACACACAGAGTCATGGTACTTGTCATGGAAACTCATCTCTTCTCTTTCTCACGATCTTATTTCTGCTCCATTTACATTGATGCTATAAATGGGTTTATTCAGCTGTCAAAGTTAATAATGATAAGCTAATCAGAAATGTTTGCTCTTATTTCGTGGTTGTTCTCCATTATTTTATAATCATACTCTTTGGGGTTTCTGGTTCCCTGAAAATAAATATACTGTGATTAATTCTTGGCTGATAAATTAGTGCTCCCCCAAAAAACTGTTGCTAAGAGACAAGAAAGAGATCCAGAATGAGAATTCTGAGAATGACACTCATTCTGGATCAACTGGGCATATCCATCCAACTATCAAATATCCCAGAGAGTCAAAGTGTAAGACATGGCCCATGGTCATATCAAGACCCATTCTGGAGACCCGTAAGGCTGGGATTATTTTTATACTAATAGTATTTTCCAAAAGTATAGAATGAAATTTTCCAAAGTCTACCTATCATAATGCTCTGACAGATGGGATGCAAAAGTATGAAAATCTAGTTGTTTTCTATCAGCCCAACCACAAAGAGCTATCTAATCACTTAGAAAACTACCACTCTTGTCACCAATGTTTTCTATTTGGAAATATGGTTATTTTTTTCATTTGTAATTTGCACGATTTTTTTTATCTACATTTTAACAACTGTTTAAGTTTCGGAAACAGTCAATTTTGATTGACAAAAATCTATATAATACACACATGGTCACACATGCCTGTAATCTCAGAGCTCAGGAGACAGAGTCAAAAGGAACACATGGTTGAAGCCAGCCCAGGATATACTGAGACCCTCTCAAAAAAAAGTAAACATATAAACACAACTCTTTTGTAATTTTAAATAATTTATAAAATGTAAAGGAGACTCAAAGCCAAAATTTTGGGACTTAGCTTGCCAAGTGCTTCTTCAACGTTAAGCCCCAAAAGAGAAAAGTGAAAGAAAAGGCCAAAGTCACGGGGCTCCCTGTGTTGCTCCTGCTTCGGAATTATTCATGTTTTTAAGCTTCAATTTCAATGTGTGTTCATTTACTTTTCAATTTTTTTCTATATTACAATTATATTTCCCATTAACATATCCAGATAGAACTAATCATTAATTCTCTACATACAATCAAATAGCATCCCAAGAGGAAGAGTAGAGAAGAGTATTACTACGTATTAAGGCTCAGCTCTATGTCAGGCACCTCACAAATTTCAGATGATTATGAACTGAGGACGTAGAATCTGGCTGGTTCAATTTTGTTTTTACTACTTATTAATCGTGTGGACTTGAGAAAATTATTTAGCTTTTTTTTCTGAGAAAAGGAAAGTACTAGTTATTGAATGCAAGGCTTCACATAATAGGCCAGCACTCTATTGCTGAACTAATGTTCTCCATCCCAGTGTATTTTCTTTCAAGTTTTAGAAAAGATGTTGCTAACTTTGCCTCATCTGGCCTCAAGATCTTGTGATCTTGCTGTCTCTGACTCCTGAATAGTTGTGATTATAGATATGTGCTACCATACCCAGTTTAGCAGTATAGCTGCTTCTGTCTCCATTGTTGTGAAGAGTTTGTGAGGATTTAAGTATAATAACATTGAATAATGCCAGGTACACAGTAACTATGAGGTTAAATGCTTTAGCTAGCTGTATAATTTTTACAATGCTGAGAAAGAGGAGTGGACTTTTACTCCTTTTTATTGAGGAAGGCATTGAGGCTCTAGGAGGTTATACATATATCAAGCTTGTATAAAGTGCAAGAGACAAAGGTGCTGTTTAAATCTAGAGTCACAAAGTATAAAAACTCTGGCACCAACATAAAGCTCTCACACTTGAGTTCACATGAGAACCATGCTACCTCAGTTTCTGGTTCAGCAGTCTTGGAAAAGGGCCACAAATCTGCATTTTGAATGATTTCCCTAAAGTTACTGAGGCTTCTAACCCAGGTACTATACACTGAGAACTTCATCCCTAGAAATTATATTCTGTCACCAAAGTACTAATCTTCAGAATACTGTCCTTAAATAGTATTTTGTTATGTCATGAATCTTTTGGTGACATAACCTTTTTGGAATATTCCTTCCTGGGATTTTCTCAAGTTCCTGCTATAATGTATGAAAAGTCAATAATTATGATGATTGCTATAAATTTAGAACTAACAAAATATCTTCACAAGATTGCTACACACTTATATAAAAAATAAACTTCGGATTGACTGATAAAGATGTCACTTCTGTACCTTATTTTCACTCCTTCTTTTAAGTGTGACCTAGACATAGAAATTGAGACTATTGATTGAAAGAATTTAAAGTCTAGTTTTGAAATCAGCAAATGCTATTCCTCACAATTGCCTATTTTTTAGATCAGTATGGCAAAAGGTAGAGTATTCATTCATTCATTCATTATTAGGTCTTAAACATGAATCAAAAGGAAGAAGAGACACTTGTCTATTGAAAAATAGACATGAAAAATCAGTACAGCTGGGAATCAGCCAGAATGTTCTTGGAAGTATATCAAGAGTAAGGAAATGCAGAAGAACATTTCTGTCCTTTTTCAGGCTATTTAGGTGAGATGTGAGAACTCAATATTATTGATGATAAGGCAATGGCCAATGATGGAACCTGAGAAAAACTGACATTCTGTTGCTTCAAAACTGGAGGAAATTGAAAACCTTGTACAATGATCATTCTTAAGCATAGGACCAGGGGAAGAGAACAAAGCCAAAAGAATCAGAATATGATCCATTCAATCAAAAGGCAAGAAATTCCTCTAGAAGCCTTAACTTCTCCCTTCTTCCTTCCTATGGTCTTTTCTAATTATATTCCATCTCCTGGTTTTAGTGTTGGTCTCCAAGAAGTTGAGAAGTGAGAAAGCATTTAGACAATTTATTTTTCTAGTAAAGAAATTTTACATTGTAAAAATTTTCTACCAAGAAAAGGACAAAAGAGAATAACTTAGACATATATCAACAGTAGAATACAGTTATAAAACTCAATGAATACTCTATACAACAAATTGAGGGAAAGTTTAAGGTTAGAAAGGAAGAAGAGAATGATGAAAGGGGTGATCACTGGTCAAGATTCATAGTATTTATATACTACTTTGTCAAATAGCAATTCCTTTATACAACTACTTAAAGATAAAAATAAAATATTAAAAAATTAAGAATAATTGTCAAACTATTAGAAGTATTTTCTGTTCTAATAATATCAATAAAGAGAATTTTTTTAGAACAGAATAGAAAACTTCATCTGGATTATTCAGGAATGGAAGTCACACAAATAGAAATCAGACTTCTAAGCAAATGGAAGTCAGGCTTCTAAGCAAGTGATACATTGATTATAGAAATTGACCATTAAGGCTGTACAAAATATTATCATACTGTCCATCAATATGCTAAACAAGAACATTATACCTGGTCATTAGAATATGCAGGAGGAAAAAGTCAAAATCGAATGAAGCTGGGCACTAATGGCTCTTGCCTGTATTCCTAACTACTCAGGAGGCTGAGATCTGAGGATAGAAGTTTGAAGCCAGCCTGAACAGAAAAATTCATGAGACTCTGATCTTCACTTGACCAGTAAAAAACTAAAAGTGGACCTGCAGTTCAAGAGGCAGAAGGCTAGCTTTGAGCAAAAGAGCCAAACAAAAGAGCGAAGCTCTGAATGTAAGTCGCGGTTTTGGCACGCACATACGTGCGCACACATACACACACACACACACACACACACACACACACACACACACACAGAGCTAATAATCATCTTTGTTAGACTCAACTCGAGATTTTTATGAACCAAGATTCTTTGTTTCAATGTGACTCTCCCAGGCTAACAATTGTTGATTGGGACATTGAGGATCTTCCACAAGCCAAGCATCATTGTAGGTAACAGTGATTTAAAAAATCAATCAAAATCCCTGCCCACAATGGCTTTAGGTAAGCCTAGTGACTATTGGCCCATATGCTTTATTATTCCTTAGATATACGATTGTTTTCAGCCTATCTAACTAGATATATCTTAGATGAGACTTCTTCAGGTAACTCTCTCACACATGAGAAACTGCTACTGGAATACATCCCCCTAGAAACACGCTTCTCCTTCACTTCCTGACTCCTCTGACAAAAGGTGCTATGTACCATAAATTCATAAATCAATCTACAGGGGCAGAGCTAAGCAAGAGAGCTGCCATTCAACTGATATAATAAACAGTCAGGAACAAGCTTCAATGCTCAGCTGTTGGAGTAGTCAGCAAAATCCACAGATTTAATTACACCCTAGTAATTGCAGAAAAGATCATCCATTATTCTAACTACTCTGAAAGAAAAGAGCCTATATGCTGAAATGACTCTGTAGTAGAATAAATGGAGATCTATTCATTAGGACCATGAAATAAGATGGAAATCTGTTTTCTTTGCAGAGCAATGTGATTACCATCACCAGTAATGTTATTATCAGAGGGAAAACATATTGTCTCTAAGGATACACACATTTTCCTTTTTGCCTTGGACTTCAGTTTCTTACTGGGTATAATCATCAAAAGTAAGACCTGATAACTTGGAATCATTCCAACACTTCCACTCCAGTGTCCAGATGTAGTACAATTTCTAAAAACAAAACAAAACAGAAAGATTCAAACCCCAACAATGTATATTCACTTCTTCTCACCAACACTGGAAGCCTCTTGGCTTTAAATTAAAAAAAAAAAAAACCCTTTGGTTATTTTCAGAGTATGCAGATTAAAAGACTAAGGCATTTTTCTTACAAAAGATTGATTTAAATTGGAAATGAAACCTGATACTGAGGACTTACAGAGGCTAAAAAATAGAAATAAGGTCTTAGCAGGAGAAGGCCTAGGTATTTGACAATTTCACAATTTAAAAGGAGGATTTGGAGAGCGGATTATAAAGCAAGAGTGAGTGGTTTAAAGAGAAAAAAGAATAAGGTGATATAAGAAAAATCCCAAAGCTTGTATTTTATATCAGTTTAACTAGGGATTCTATATATTTGTGAACACCGAAATGATAATGTAGCAGAATGTATTTTATATCAGTTTAACTAGGGATTCTGTATATTTATGAACACTGAAATGATAATGAAGCAGAATGGGATGGAAGAACAGTAGCTACGATTTATATTTCTAAAAACACTTTGCTTAATAGAAATGTGTCAGTTGATTGGGTAAAGAGGGAGGAGGAGCGGAGCAATTAAAGACCTTAAGAACAATTAATGGCCTTGTTTAAAAGTTGGATCTTACGCATGCATGGATTTTCCATGGCTTTGTTCTTCATAGTCGTAAGACTAATTTTTTCTTCTTTTAAGGAAAATAAAGCAAGAAAGGCAATAAGCTCCCTACCTCTACTCCTTTGAAAATCTAAAGATATCATAAAATTCTTTGGTTAATTTAGAACATATCTTCTTATGTTTTCCTGTTAGTTCATTGACAAACTTCCAGTTGGAGAAATAAATTTAATCAGTTTCATCTGACCTCTCATAATGAATAATTAGCTCCTTAATATCAATTTTTTATCCAGATATTTCAGTATTCAGAAAATTTGTGAGTACCTTATTATAATTACTTCAAACAGTTGACTATCATTTTAATTTTCTCATGGATCAAAGCACATAAAAATAAAGAATTTCCATGGTTGATTGAATAATTCTTGGGAACTTAAAGCATCAGGTCATAGATGAGCCCTAATCAATGCATTTTACTGACTCTTTAATACATTTCACCCTCCATAAAGTTTCACTAGAGATAGGACTACTGGACTCAATTTAGTTTTATTATCAATAAGTTATGGCTGATGCATAGAATTTCTTCTTTAAAAGAATTACTAGATGGGATAGCCTCAGGAAAGAATAATGAACATAAACATGGAAGCCAAGATGTTAGCAAGAGATGTAATGAGGGCAGTTAGCATGGCCTTAACAAAAGATTGGGAGGTTTAGATGGGAAAACTTCAGATGAGAAACTAAAATTTTTGCATATCCAGACCTAAATGATAACAAACAATGGAAGTAAAAAAAAAATTCTCCCTTTGCATTGGGCGATCTCCTGTAGTTTTCAACATCTTGGACACTGATTTAAAGGGTAACACGCTTTCAGAGAATAAAAAGCTTGGGATAGATAATGAGCATGTAAGATATTACAATCAAAGTTCAAGGTGTTGTTAGGCTGGATTTAAAACTTGGGATTAGGGGTTGGGAAGGTAGCTCAGTGGTAGAGTGCTTGCATTGCATGCATGAGGCCCTGGGTTCGATTCCTAGCACCACATAAGCAAAAAGAAAAAAGCCAGAAGTGGCGCTGTGGCTCAAGTGGTAGAGCTAGTCTTGAGCTGAAGAGCTGAGGGACAGCACCCAGGCCCAGAGTTCAGGCCCCAGGACCAGACCCCCCCCAAAAAAAAACAAACAAACAAAAACCTTAGGATTAATTAATTGAAAATTAAGGGAGATAAAAATGAATTAATGATATCCCCAGTACCACTACATATAAAAAATATTTTAAGGATTTTAACTGACCACAAACTGAGTTTGGTCAAGGAAGAAGTGGTCCCTTTTTTTTTTTCACAAAAATGTGAGCATTTACAGAACTATAAAATCTAGAATGAAGAAAGTTATGTCTATTTTAAGATAATTTCATAAAGCATTGAATTTTTGTTTTGGATTTTGCACTTGAGACAGATTTTTTTTGCTAAATAGGAAATAACTCAGTAAGAGTTAAAATGGGCCTTAAAACCACACTAACTAGGAAACATGGAAAAATTTAAGACATTCTAATTCAAGGAGAATGGGATTATTATCTTCTAATATTTCGATGCAGGTACTAGACTTTTACTCCAAAAAGTAAAATTTTCAGAGCTATTGATAAGAATGTAAAAGAGATTTTAGTCAATATGAAAATCATCTTATAGTCAAAAGTATACAAGAAGAATTAAATAGGTTACCCCAGTGCAGGTTTTCATTCACATGGAAATCTTTGCAGAACTTGGATTTGAACTATGTAGGGCCTTGAGCTTGCTTAGCTAGTCTTCTACCACTTGAACCAGGCCTCCAGTTCTGCTTTTTGATGATTATTTGGGATATGAAGTCTGGCATCTTTTTTTTCCCCATTCCTGGGGATTAAACTCAGGGGCTGGCACTGTCTCTGAGCTTCTTTTGCTCAAGGCTAGCACTCTACCACTTGAGCCACAGTCTATTTCCGACCTTTCCTAGTATTCTTTTTTGCTCAATTTGGCCATGAATCATGATCCTCAAGATATTAGCATCCTCAGTAGTTAGGATTAGTGGTGTAAAAATTTATATATTCCATGTCATTGGACTGTATAAGCAAAAACAGCACAATAAAATCTTCAAACATATGAAAGATTACTCTTCTGGGGTAGATAAGCAAATGTGGAGAGACTGAAGTTCAATTTTTTTCCTTTCTAATTTTCCCAAAACATTTATTTTCTCTCTACCTCTATTCTTTCTGCCTGTGTGTAATAAAGGTAATTCTATTTGCCATCTCAGGCCAGATGGGAAAGTCTATAATGAGTTTGGAGCCTGGAGTATTCTTCACTATAAATTCTCCCATGTGTTTCCATTGCTGTTTTAAAGAAAGAAATGCAAAGTTTTCTGCCTGAATCCAAACGGAGGTCAAAGTTTGGGAGAGTGCCCTCAAATTACTTTGTTTTCTTTTCCCAAAATACAAGTGGTATGTGATTTGGGCCCATCAGTCTCCTTGAAGGGGCAAATAGCAATACAACTGCTGGATGTTCCCAAGGCTTTACATGAATTGTGTTCTGCTAACCTAGGAACTTCCAGGTTCTACTTAAACACATTGGCCTGGTACCAGCTCATCCATCATGCCAACCTCTAAATGCACAAAGGCCAACTTGCCAAGACAGAGAAAACAGAAGGCAAAAACGACAGGATTAAGATCCATTCCAAATTGTACTTTCAACACATTTTACTTATTAACGCAATTTTTAACAGTATTTTTCTTGGATCAAATATTTATGTTTTCATACCCTTTCAATTCTCACACCCATTTGCCCAAAAAAGTCTATTTAATTTTTTTAAAGCCAAGGAAAAGAATATCTGACAGCACAAAAATTCCTAGGACACAAATATAAGAGAAAAGAAGACAATGGAAAAAGTCACAAGGAAAATGTGATGTCCACAAAATGCTGAAGTTTTAACTCCAAAATATCTGCCTTCACAATTAAACATCATAATACTTATGAATATGAGAAAATCTCTATTTGTAACATCTCAGTTACTTTTGTTGACAGGATTGGGTATTCTTAAGAAGTTTTATTTTTCCCCTTTTTCTGTTGTTTAAATAAAAAAATAAAGCATTCTACTAAGATAGAAGGAATGTCAATGAATATAGGGTTACTTGAATGGTTAGATCTACTAATTGAAAATACTCAATTTCTGGAAGATAGCAATGGCTGATACACTGAATTAATTTTGTAAAATGTGATAAGGTTCTGAAAAGCATAATCATAATGTATAATCATATGGGTAGGCTGTCAGAATACAATGAAAATAAATACCACACTTCCTCAAAGATATACAAATTATGCATCTGAGTGAAATTCTTAAATAGCCCTATAATGTACCTGCCAGCAGAGATAACTCATAGCAAGAATTTTCTGTGTGGCTAAGGAGTTATAATTCTAGTTGAATGGTATCATTGATTTGGGGTATAAATAACAGCTATTTTCTCCACATTCAACTTTTAATTATTGCCCCCATATACTTCATCCTTTTTTTTTTTGGTGGTCATGGGGTTTGAACTCTGGGCTAGGTACTGTCCCTCAGCTCTTCAGCTCAAGGTGAACACTCTACTGCTTGAGCCACAGTGCCACTTCTGGTTTTCAGGTAGTTTATTGGAGAAAAGACTCTCACAGACTTTTCTGCCAAAGCTGGCTTTGAACCAGGATCCTCAGATCTCAGCTTCCTGAGTAGCTACGATTACAGGCATGAGCCACAGACACCCAGCTCATACTTATTTTAATTTGAACAAAAGGGATAACTGATTCATGTTCTGTACCTAATTTTCAATCAAATTTTCAAAAAGTCCTCACACCTTTGTTGGCCTTTTAAAGTAGAAGTGCTTGAGAAGCAAAGGAATCAAGAAGGTTGTAAAGCCATGTCTCTCATGAAGAAAGGAGGAACATGAGTTCCCAAGTTCACTCTTAATGCTAAGGAACATATTTATTTTTCCATATCAAGTTATGTGGTATCTAGAGCCAGTTTTGTATCACCATCTGGAGAGAAATAAAAACCCAATCTTCCAAAAACTTGTGATATGCAATACTATGTAGATCAAATATCTAAATGTCTAAGGTAATTCAACTTGATTTCATTTGCATCATTGGTAGACTAGAGGAAGAACATAACAGGGGCTAGGGATTAGCAGATAGTTCCTGCTAAGTAAGATAGGAAATAATTTAGGCTTTGTGTGCCATACAGTATCAAGGCCATTCAGTTTGTTATAATTACACAAGTTTGTCATTAAAAGACACACACTGTATAAAGGAAAAAATGACTTGTGTTTATAAAACTTTATTGCATAGGCTCTAGTTTGCCAGCCCCTAGTGTAGAGAATCAAAGTAGCTATATCAAATGTTTAGACTTAAAGGAAAGCAAAAATTAGGAATCCATGGAACATTCCTCAATACAATAAAGGCTGTATATGACAAATCTACAGCCAGCATTAAACTTAATGGTGAAAAACTAAAGCCATTCCCTCTTAACTCAGAAACAAAACAAGGATCTCCACTCTCTCCATTTCTCTTCAATCTAGTATTAGAATGCCTAGCTACAGCAATAAGATAAGATGCAAACATAAACCGGATCCAAATAGGGAAAGAAGTAAAACTTTCCCTCTTTGCAGATGACATGATTTTGTATTTAAAGAATGCCATAGACTCCACTCCCAAATTACTCAAGCTGATTCAAAACTTTGGCAAAGTAGCAGGGTATAAAATTAACCCTCAAAAATCAATGGCTTTTCTGTATGCCAACAATGAGAAAAGTGTGGCTGAAATTAGGAAAGCAACTTCATTCGTAATAGCCCCACAAAAAATAAAATACTTAGGAATTAACTTAACCAAAGAAGTGAAGAACCTCTATGGTGAAAACTTTAAAAACTTGAAAAAGGAAATCAAAACAGAACTTAGAAAGTGGCAAAAACTCCCATGCTCCTGGATTGGAAAGATCAACATCCTGAAAATGGCAATACTTCCCAAGGCTATCTACAAATTCAAGGCGATACCTATCAAAATTCCAACCTCAGTTTTCAAGGAAATAGAAGAGGCAATCCAAAAATTCATATGGAACAATAAAAGACCCCGAATAGCAAAAACGATCCTCAACAGAAAGAACAGTGCTGGAGGAATATCAATACCAAATTTCAACTCTACTACAAAGCCATAGTAATCAAAACAGCTTGGTACTGGCACAAGAACAGACCTCAGGACCAATGGAATAGAATTGAAAACCCAGAAATGAACCTACAGACCTATAGCCATCTAATCTTCGATAAAGGAGCTAAAAAATAGAATGGAAGAAAGACAGCCTCTTCAGTAAATGGTGCTGGCAAAATTGGTTAACTACTTGTAGAAAACTAAAGCTAGATCCTTATATATCACCCTGCACCAGAATCAACTCCAAATGGATCAAAGACCTCAGAGTCAAAGCAGACACTCTGAAAACATTACAGGATAGATTAGGAGAAACCCTAGGTCTCTCTGACACAGGCCAAAATTTTCTTAATAGAGACCCAGAAACACAAGAAATCAAAGAAAGGTTGGACAAATGGGATTGCATGAAGTTGCAGAGCTTCTGCATGGCAAAGGCCATAGCTAGCAAGATCAATAGAAAGTCCATGGAATGGGAGAAGATCTTCACTAGCCATACAACGCACAAGGGTCTCATATCTAAAATATACTTGGAACTCAAAAAATTACATCTCCCAACAACAAATCTTCAAAGAAACAACTGCCTAATAAATAAGTGGGCTAAAGACTTAAAGAGAAACTTCTCTGAAGAGGAAAGAAGGATGGCCAATAGACACATGAAGAAATGCTCAACCTCCCTAGCCATAAAAGAAATGTAAATCAAAAAGACATTGAGATACCACCTCACTCCAGTTAGAATTGCTAAAATCAAGAACTCTAAAAACAACAGATGCTGGAGGGGATGTGGACAAAAGGGAACCTTACTGCATTGTTGGTGGGAGTGTAAACTTGTTCAACCACTTTGGAAAGTAGTATGGAGGTTCCTCAAATGACTCCACATAGAGCTCCCCTATAACCCAGCAATCCCACTCTTGGGCATTTACCCAAATGTTTACAAACAAGACCACACTAAAGCTACCAACACGACTATGTTTCTTGCAGCATTATTTACCATAGCTGATATGGAACCAACCCCGATGCCTCTCAGTAGATGAATGGATCAAGAAAATGTGGTATACATACACAATGGAATTCTATGCCTCCATCAGAAAGAATGACATTGCCCCATTTGTTAGGAAATGGAAAGGCTTGGAAAAAATTATATTAAGTGAAGTAAGCCAGGCCCAAAGAAACATAGGTCCCATGGTTTCCCTTACTTGCAATATCTAGTATATGTCTGAGTCAAGCAGAAAAGGTCAGATAAGGTGATGTTAGGGAAATGAACCCCAAGATATGTATTCAAATGTTTTTTTCTTTCATGTGATTTTTTCTAACACATTTATAAGATTATTTCTTTGTTGCTTTGTATGTCCCTCTCCCACAGTATAACCCCTGCTTTCACTGTATTTGATGTTGGTATAATTTGTGGAGGGGAAGGAAAAAACAAATTGTTTAAATAGGGATACAGGTGGACCTATTGCAATAATGAGACGTACAAGTCATTATGTCGAAAAATGAACTTTACAACTTTGGTGTGGGGGGGGTAAGCGGGGAGGATTGGGTGGGAGGGGGCGGGGGGAGGATGGGAAGGGATGGGAAAGGGAAACAAAGGAGGAGGCTACAATGCTTGATAAGAAATGTACTCATTATCTTGCCCATGTAATTGTAACCCCTCTGTAAGTATTTTCACAATAAAAAAAAATAGAATTAAAGGAAAGCAGAGGTGAGTCAAAATGCCAGCCAGATATAGTGCTATAATATCCACTTTTATACAAAATACAACAATTTCAAAGTGTTTAAATGAATTTCTCTAGTTATACAGAATAAACAGCTGTATTTATTTTAAAATGATAAACATTTCTAATTGCATCAAATAGAATATACTGATCTCAGCCAAAACTTCATATAATAATCTGAAAAAGATCAAGACAGAAAAGAGATGATTTTTCTAACAGAATTTTGCTGGTCCAACTGAAAGCAAGGATTGTCATTAATGAGGTATAAATTTTGAAGTGATGACCTGTAACAAATTCCTTATGCAGTGCGCAAATAAATTTTACATTATGGCTGGGCGCTGGTGGCTCACGCCTGTAATCCTAGCTACTCAGGAGGCTGTGATCTGAGGATCATGGTTCAAAGCCAGCCTGGGCAGGAAAGTACATGAGACACTTATCTCCAATAAACCACTAGAAAACTGGAAGTGGCGCTGTGGCTCAAGTGGTAGAGTGTTCACCTTGAGCTGAAGAGCTGAGGGACTTTGCCCAAGCTCAGAGTTCAAGCCCCACAACCAACCAAAAAAAAATTACATTATGTACACTCTAACACTCTGATTTATCTTTATGGACATGGTTTGCAATTTAAGGTAATAGAAAAAAAAGCAAAGAAAAAATTATAAAAAAAAAAAAAAACAATCAAAAAGCAAAAGCACTTATTCTGCTGCTGGTGGTTCACTGCTGAGAGCCAGACTGAGAGCCAGAGGCCTATAGTTCAAGGCCAACCAACCCAAGGAGAGGCTATCTCCAATTAACTAGAGAAAAGCCAGACTAGAGGCATAGCTCAAGTGGTAGAGGGCAGCTGAACAAGCAGGTTGAGCAACCAAAAGGCCCTGTGTTCAAGCTGTAGGTGTAAAACAAAAAGCATTTACTTGCTTAATAAGATACCTACAGCACTAGAGAAAGTGCTAAAATTATAAAAGCTGTGATTTCTCAAAAAGCTTATACTCTTCTGGAGATAAGATGTGGTTCAGTTCAACATATTTATTGAGCCAGGCAATCAATAATCCATAGGATATGGCCTACCATGAGAATGTTTGCCAATATTTGCACCTCCTTTTTCTATGTGTCTTCTTTCTAGTTTGTATCATGGGACATGCTGTGTGTCACGCTGAGTTCTTGCTCATGTTCTTCTTTTTCTGCAGAGCAGTTTACCTTATTAGTGCTCTAGTGTACATACTAAGTAATCCAGAGAAGGACCAGTTCCAACCCTTATAAGGATTCTTAGATACCTTGAAGAATGAGTTAAGATTATGAAAGCACTGATGTGAGACATTGCACTATTGAAAATGAAAAGTGCATGAGTAAGGAAGTCATTCCATGAAATAGGGTGTTATGCAAGAAACCGCACATAAAGAAGATGTGAAGAGCTAATAACATGCAAAGAGAGGTAGAGGCCAGGCGTGAGTCTGTACACTCTTGTATACTCGGTATGGCCAGTTATAAAATATTTTAAGCTTTTAAAATGCATGAAATAAGTGAGGCACTAGTGATTCATGTCTACAATCTTGGCTACTCAGGAATCTGAGACCTGAGGATCAAAGTTCAAAGCCAGACAAATCCTAAAAGCTCTTATCTCGAGTTCCGGGAAGATGGCGGAGGAGAAGCTGGAATCTGAACAAGCTCTCGCATAGAAAGCAGTTTTACAGTTCCAGTGAACAGTCCTAAGCCAGAGAATCACACCAAGTGTGCCATCACAGGACAGAGAGTTAGACAAGAGAGGGGAAGGCAAGACAAGGAGACACATCTGAGCGCCTGCCAGCAGCCGCCGGGGCGGCTGCAGGGTCGCAGCGGCGACCGCAGCCGCGGCCATACCTGAGCGCTCACACAGAGAGTCCGGGACGAAGGAGCCAGACGCAGCGGGCGAGAGGATTCTACTCAACACCAGCAAGAACCGACAAGGAGCAGACATCTTCATCCTGCAGTTTGCAGACCAGAGACGACCCAGGATCCAAGACTCGGCGTGAGTGGAAGCCCGACGTCCTCACTCCTTCTCAGGGAGCAGAGGAGGGAAGGCCACCCCTCCCCCCCCAGCACCGGTGATCTCCATCTTGGATACCGACAAAGCTCGGAGGAGCTGCTAGCTCCAACTCAGGCCTTGGAATAAAACGAGTCATTTAACAGGTCACAAGAACTTAACGGCCAAGTGACCTGCCAGACTCAGCTCCATCCAGGGAAAAGTCACCCAGCTCAGGCACCAGCCATGGGAGTGGCTTTCCTCACTGGGTAACCAGAGCCAGAGGCTGCCCCTCCCTCTAGCAGCCTCCACAATCAATTGAAAAACAGAAACCCTGAGAATGGCTCCAGGGTGGGCTCTGTGAATTTTTCACAAAATAGCCCCAGGGAAAAGCTACTGTTTGTTGAAAGGCCTCAACTCTACCAGAACCTAGCCTCATCACCCCTCTTTTGTGATTCTCAAAGAAGATCACCCTCCCATTAAACTAACCTGGGAGGGGGATCTCAAAATCTTGGGTAAAGCAGAGCATTTTTCTGCCTGTTCGAACAAACTGACTTAAGAAACCAATCAAGCCACAGGACCTCAAGCTGACCAGAGACTCCAACAAGAGGCTGGTTACAGACGAAAGGGAGATACAGGATTCTTCCCACCCCTCCCAAAAAAATCAAAAAAAAAAATCAATGAACTTTTTTTTTCTTCTTTTCTTTTTTCTTTCTTTTTTTTTTTTTTTTGGTACCTTATATATATAAAAAAAATTTTTTTCCTTTTCTAAAACTTTTATTAATCTTTAATTTTTGCCTTTTTTGAAAAAATAATTGTTTTCCAGTAACTTTTTTTTCCCTCTTATAATTTTTATTTTAGGAATACGTGAATGTACATTTTCCTTTCTTTTCTTGTCTTCTCTCTCTTTTTCTTTCTTTCTTAATTATCTTTTTGTTTTTTGTCTAGCTCTACTGAACTTCTGATCTTTTTTTTTCTCCCTTTCTTGTCCTTTTCACCTTTCCCTTTCTTTTGTTCTTCTGTATGTGACTTAACTCTTGTCCTGCACATCCTCAGATAAACCCATAGTTAACTAGTAGACCCTATCCCCCATTGTGTACACACTTAATCCACAAATTTATTACTCAATCCAAAACCTCTGAGACTTAAATTCCTTAATAGCAGTACTACCTCTTTATACCTATATAATATTTTAAGCATTTTTTAAGTTTTTCACATCTCCTCTATCTCCCTCCTGTTTTCTCATTATATTCACATTCCTCTCTAAATAGATGGTCTTTCAATCTCCATAACTATATTAACTTTTACGTTTCTAATTTTTTTTTCTGGTCTCTTTTCATTTCCCTTTCCCTTTCTTCTTTTTCTCTCCCACTCTACTTGCATCCTACCCAACCTATTTCCTGCATTGAGATTAGGACATAGTTAACTCTCCCTATGCCTCCCCACACCAATCTATTCCTAATTTTTACCCACATCTCTCCCTAACCCTAAAAATTTCTGGTTTTCCAAATTCTTCTCTGCGGTTCGAAGCCCATTAACATATAGTTGTTTGATGTTGAATAGATGTATCTGTTGAACTAGATTGTATCTGTAGACTATTGACTGTATAAATGCAAACGTTGGTTGATGGATGCCTTAAGATAGTGTTCTAGCACAAAACTGGTGCTATTTTCATCTCAAATGGGCAGAGTAAGCCGGAAAAACACAAGAAAAATGTCAAATCCGGGTATCTCAATTCCCAATCTTGATAATCAGGGGTCAGATCAGATAATGAACAATCCAGAGGAGAGTTCCCAAAGAGCTCTACAAACACTGGTGGCAAACATGATAAATGAGAAGTTTGACAACTTACAAAGGACTCTGTATGAGCGTGATAGGGAGAGAGAGGAGGCATCCCAAAAGTTTATACAGGAATATCATAAGCGTGAGGAAGCTACTCAAAAACTGATACAGGATTTGCGTGAACAACTTGAGAATACTCAAAGAGAAAGGGAGGAATGGCGTGAGCAGGCTGAGAACACTCAAAGAGAACTGCAGGAATCCCACGAAAGGGAGGAAAGAGAACTGCAGGAATCCCACAAACGGGAGGAAGCTAATCAAAGAGTAATTCAGGAATTGAGAGACCAGGTAGAGAACACACAAAGACCACTAAAGGCATTCATGGAATCCATTAACAAAGAGCTGAAGGAAGTCAGGGAGACCACAAAGGGAATGCTGAATGGAACCCAACAGAAGGAATGGGAGTCCAAAGAAACCATAACCAATCAACTAAGTGATTTGAGAACAAACACTGAACACCAAATTAAGGAAGTAAAGAAATTCATACAAGACCTAAAACAGAGCTTCAACAAAGAACTTGAAGCCATCAAAGCTGACCAATTAGAAGGAAAAGAGATAAAAAACAAAGTAGAGAGTCTTGACAGCAGGTTAGACCATGCAGAAGATCGAATCTCAGGGATTGAAGACAGCCTAGATATTATAGAGAAAGAACATACAACCATCCAAGACAAGTCCAAGAAGTATCATAGATCTATCCAACACCTGGAAGACACCATCAGAAGGCCTAATCTAAGGATAATGGGTGTAGAGGAGCACCTAGAAACAGAAGTTAATGGTCTAGGAAATTTGTTTAACAGGATCCTAGCAGAGAACTTCCCAAACATACAAAAAGATAGGCCTATTCAGATACAAGAAGCTTTTAGAACCCCAAATAAACCAGACCAGAATAGGACATCCCACCGTCACATTATAATCCACACAGGATCAACTCAGAACAAGGAAAAGATCCTTAAAGCTGTCAAGGAGAAAAGGTTAATCACCTATAAAGGGAAACCAATTAGAATCACCTCAGATTTCTCAGCAGAGACAATCAAAGCAAGAAGAGCCTGGAATGATGTATGCCACGCCCTAAAAACGAACAACTATCAACCAAGAATACTGTACCCAGCTAAACTCTCCTTCATAACTGAAGGCCAAATAAAAACCTTCCATAGCAAAGAAAAATTGAAACAATACATCTCCACCAAACCAGCCCTACAAAAGATTCTTAAAGATGTCCTACACATAGAAAACCAACAAGACCGCAACAAAGGCCAAGAAACTGCACCCAAACTGAGAATCCAAGAACCATAGGAAGAACCCAGTTTTCGCAGCCCCCAAGAAGGTGGATAACATGGCAGGAACTCCCAAATACCTCTCAGTCCTATCTCTTAACGTTAACGGACTGAACTCTCCAATTAAGCGACATAGACTGTCTAGTTGGATTAAAAAACAAGACCCTTCTATCTGCTGCCTGCAGGAGTCACATCTTGCCCGTAAAAACAAACACATTTTCAATGTTAAAGGCTGGAACAAAATCTACCAAGCAAACGGACCCCATAAACAGGCGGGAGTTGCAATCTTAATATCAGATAAAATAGACTTCAAATTAAAATTCGTGAGAAGAGATAAAGAAGGTCGCTACATACTAATTAAAGGATCTCTCCTTCAGGAGGATATTACAATTCTAAATATCTATTCACCAAACAATGGAGCACCCAACTTTATCAAAGAAACACTACTTTACCTCAAATCCCATATAGATCCAAAGACATTAATTGTTGGGGATTTTAACACACCACTCTCCCCACTAGATAGATCAACTCGGCAAAAACTCAACAGAGAAACCGCAGATCTAAACAGCTGCATAGATCAACTAGACTTAACAGACATCTACCGAACATTTCACCCAGCAGCATCAGAATACACGTTTTTCTCAGCAGCACATGGAACGTTTTCTAAAATAGACCACATTTTAGGCCACAAAGCAAACTTGTCTAAATTCAGAAACATTGAAGTTATACCTTGCATTCTCTCTGACCACAAGGGAATAAAATTAGAACTCAACACCAAAAGCCACCAAAGAAAGTCCGGTAGCACATGGAGGCTGAACAACACACTGCTGAATCAAGAGTGGGTCATGGAAGAGATTAGAAAGGAAATTCAAATGTTCATGCTATTCAACAAAAATGAACACACAAATTACCAGCTCCTCTGGGACACAGCAAAGGCAGTACTCAGAGGCAAGTTTATAGCTCTGAGCTCCTACATCAATAAATTGGAGAGATCTGAAACTAGCAATTTAATGACACATCTACACCTCCTTGAAAAAGAGCAGCAAGATAAACCCCAATCCAGTAGACGGAAAGAAATAATCAAAATTAAATCAGAATTAAATGAATTAGAATCCAAAAAAACTATAGAAAGAATCAACAAAACAAAGAGTTGGTTCTTCGAAAAACTTAACAAAATTGACAGACCCTTAGCAAATCTTATCAGAAAAAGAAGAGAACACACCCAAATTAATAAACTCAGAGATGAGAATGGAAACATCACCAGAGAAACAACCAAGATTCAGAACATTATAAGGGAATACTTCTCAAAACTTTATGCTAATAAGTTTGAGAACTTGACAGAAATGGACCTTTTCCTAGCAAATATTGACATGCCAAAACTAAACCAAGATGAGTTAAACCAGCTTAACAGGCCCATATCAAGCACTGAAATAGAAACAGCAATAAGAGACCTCCCAGCTAAGAAAAGTCCAGGACCAGATGGTTTTACAGCGGAATTTTACAAGGCCTTCAAAGCAGAGCTCACACCAATACTCCTCCAACTCTTCAATGAAATTGAAAGAGAAAGCTCACTACCGAACACATTCTATGAAGCCATCATAACCCTCATCCCAAAACCAGGCAGGGACTCATCAAAGAAAGAGAACTATAGACCCATTTCTTTGATGAACATTGATGCAAAACTTCTCAACAAAATTTTGGCCAATCGACTTCAACAATTCATCCAAAAAATCATACAGCACGATCAAACAGGATTCATTTCAGGGATGCAAAGCTGGTTCAATATACGCAAATCAATTAATATTATTCATCACATCAACAGGAGCAAGAATAAGAACCACATGGTTATCTCAATAGATGCAGAAAAAGCATTCGACAAGATCCAACACCCCTTTATGATGAAGGTTTTGGAAAAATTAGGAATCCATGGAACATTCCTCAATACAATAAAGGCTATATATGACAAACCTACAGCGAGCATTATACTCAATGGTGAAAAACTAAAGCCATTTCCTCTTAACTCAGGAACAAGACAAGGATGCCCACTCTGTCCACTTCTCTTCAATCTAGTATTAGAATGCCTAGCTACAGCAATAAGACAAGATGCAGACATAAAGGGGATCCAAATAGGGAAAGAAGAAATAAAACTCTCCCTCTTTGCAGATGACATGATCTTGTATTTAAAGAATCCCATAGACTCCACTCCCAAATTACTCAAGCTGATTCAAAACTTTGGCAAAGTAGCAGGTTATAAAATTAACCCCCAAAAATCAATGGCTTTTCTGTATGCCAACAATGAGAAAAGTGTGGCTGAAATTAGGAAAGCAACTCCATTTGTAATAGCCCCACAAAAAATTAAATACCTAGGAATTTACTTAACTAAAGAAGTGAAGGACCTCTATAATGAAAACTTTAAAATCTTGAAAAAGGAAATCAAAACAGAACTTAGAAAGTGGCAAAACCTTCCATGCTCCTGGATTGGAAAGATTAACATCGTGAAAATGGCAATACTTCCCAAGGCTATCTACAAATTCAACGCAATACCTATCCAAATTCCAACCTCATTCTTCAAGGAAATAGAAGAGGCAATCCAAAAATTCATATGGAACAATAAAAGACCCTGAATAGCAAAAACGATCCTCAACGGAAAGAACACTGCTGGAGGAATATCAATACCAAACTTCAAACTCTACTATAAAGCCATAGTAATCAAAACAGCTTGGTATTGGCACAAGAACAGACCTCAGGACCAATGGAATAGAATTGAAAACCCAGAAATGAACCTACAGACCTATAGCCATCTAATCTTCGATAAGGGAGCTAAAACAATAGAATGGAAGAAAGACAACCTCTTCAGTAAATGGTGCTGGCAAAATTGGTTAACTACATGTAGAAAACTTAAGCTAGATCCTTATATATCACCCTGCACCAGAATCAACTCCAAATGGATCAAAGACCTTGAACTCAAAGCAGACACTCTGAAAACATTACAGGATGGAATAGGAGAAACCCTAGGTCTCCTTGGCTCAGGCCGAAATTTTCTAAATAGAGACCCGGAAACACAACAAATCAAAGAAAGGTTGGACAAATGGGATTGCATAAGTTTGCAGAGCTTCTGCAGGGCAAATGACATAGCTAGCAAGATCAATAGAAAGCCCACGGATTGGGAGAAGATCTTTACTAGCCATACAACGGACAAGGGTCTCATATCTAAAATATACTTGGAACTCAAAAAATTAAACCCCCCAACAACAAATCCTCAAAGAAACAACTGCCCAACAAATAAGTGGGCGAAAGACTTAAAGAGAAACTTCTCTGAAGAAGAAAGAAGGATGGCCAATAGACACATGAAGAAATGTTCAACATCCCTAGCCATAAAAGAAATGCAAATCAAAACAACATTGAGATATCACCTAACAACAACAGATGCTGGAGGGGATGTGGACAGAAAGGAACCTTACTTCATTGTTGGTGGGAATGTAAACTTGTTCAACCACTTTGGAAAGCAGTATGGAGGTTCCTCAAAAGACTTCACATAGAGCTCCCCTATGACCCAGCAATCCCACTTTTGGGCATTTACCCTAATGTTTACAAACAAGACCACACTAAAGCTACCAGCACAACTATGTTTATTGCAGCATTATTTACCATAGCTAAGATATGGAACCAACCCAGATGCCCCTCAGTAGATGAATGGATCAAGAAAATGTGGTATATATACACAATGGAATTCTATGCCTCCATCAGAAAGAATGACATTGCCCCATTTGTTAGGAAATGGAAAAACTTGGAAAAAATTATATTAAGTGAAGTAAGCCAGGCCCAAAGAAACGTAGGTCCCATGGTTTCCCTTATTTGTAATATCTAGTATATGTATGAGTCAAGCGGAAAAGGTCAGATAATGTGATGTCAGGAAAATGAACCCTTAGATGTGTATTTTAATGTTTTTTTTCTTTCATGCATGTGTTTCTAACACATTTATAAGATTATCTCTTTGTTGTTTTGTATGTCCCTCCCCCACAGTATAACCCCTGCTTTCACTATATTTGATGTCAGTATAACTTGTGGAGGAGATGGGGAAAAACCAGTTGTTTAAGGATACAGGTGGACCTGTTGCAACAATAAGAAGTACAAGTTGTCATGTCCAAAACGAGCTTTACAACGTTGGTGGGGGGGGGGAGGGGAAGGGGGGGAAGGGGGGGAAGGAGAAGGATTGGGATTTGGGGGGGAGGGGGGAGGCTGGGAAGGGATGTGAAGGGTAAACAAAGGAGGAGGCTGCAATGCTTGGTAAGAAATGTACGCATTATCCTGCCCATGTAACTGTAACTCCTCTGTACAGTATGTTCACAAATAAAATTAAATTAAATTAAAAAAAAAAAAGCTCTTATCTCTAAGGAACCAGCAAAATGCCAAAAAGTGGAGGTATGGTGCAAGTGGTAGACAGCCAGCCTTGGGCATAAAAGCTAGACCTTGCCCTGTCCCTGAGTTCTAGCCTCAGGACCAGCACACAAGTGCATGCACACACTCTCTCTCTCTCTCTCTCTCTCTCTCTCTCTCTCTCTCACACACACACACACGTACTCACAAACACACACACACACATACACAAGTCCATTTGATATACAACTAGTATACACTGCTCTCTATCACCAACCCCATCACATACACATATAGAGTTAGATATCTTCCTCTATTTGGAGAATGTGGAAGAGAAGCTTGTCAGATATAAGAGAAAAAGCTGTTAAGATTATAATCAAGTTGTTGATCAAAATCAATCAAGTTGTTGATGCAAAGCTCTAGTTCTTATTATCTTGCTCTAATTTATATTAATCCTGAGGTTTTATGAAATTGAAATTGAATTTGTTTTGTAAAGAGCTCATGAACACAGTTTGTCTTTAAGAGTACAAGTTCACCATGGAGGCCTGCTTCCATATTGGTGATGGAGAATTTCCTGTTCGTCAGCAACTGCTCAGCCCTACAGATATGTTGTGTGTGTGTATGTGTCTGTGTGTGTGTGTGTGTATGTGTGTATACTGCATATATAAAAACATCATCAAGAAACTCAGTGAAGGTAGACACTGGTAGCTCACGCCAGTAATCCTATCTACTGAGGAGGCTACGATCTGAGGATCATGGTTCAAAGCCAGCCCAGGCAGGAAACTCGGTGAGACTCTTATCTCCAATAAACCACTAGAAAACCGGAAGTGGTGCTGTGGCACAAGCGGCAGAACGCTCACCTTAAACTGAAGAGAACAAGGACAGAGCCTAAGCCCAGAGTTTAAGCCCCATGACTGACAAAAAAAAAAAAAAAAAAAACCTCAATGAATGCTGTTAAATAAGAGGGTTAAGGGTGAGAAAATAGAAATAGGATTGTATGGTGCATTCTAGTGGGACAGGTTTAGGCTAACAAGAAGAATGAAAGAGTTGACTATGGTAAAAAAAAGATAATAGTGATCATAAAAGAACACTAAAACTGTTAAAATTGTTTTGGGAAGGGAAGGAGGAAAGGAAGTAAAAGAGAAGGTGATATGAGAATATACAATAAATGGAAATGTTACAAGGAAATCCTTCCCCCACTTAACTAATATAAGCAAATTAAAA
This sequence comes from Dipodomys spectabilis, assembly GCF_019054845.1. NCBI lineage: Eukaryota > Metazoa > Chordata > Mammalia > Rodentia > Heteromyidae > Dipodomys > Dipodomys spectabilis. The sequence continues at coordinate 1,381,056 of NW_024870774.1, forward strand.
TATAATATGTGGAGAAACCAATGCTAACAAATAATAATTACAGCACAGTAGGAAGTATTTTCAAAATCCAGTACATCAGGTAATATGGAAGCACCAAGGAGGAATGTCTAAGGAGGAATGTCTAATTTTCCCTCAGCAGGTCCTATTTAGTCTTTCTTTAGGAAAAAAAAGAATATTTGAGTTGACCTTTGAAACATCATTAACAAAGGAAATGCTTACAGAAAACATCTTCTCTACAAGATTGGTATACTTGAACCTCACCTTGGGTAAGTTTGGGGTAAGGGCCAACTCATGAAGTCACGGAGGGTGGCTGTGTAAGCAATACGGCTGATCTGACATTCTGTGAAAAGAAATAGGACTGCTGGGATCCATATGTATGACTTGAGCTGAGTCTGGAAGAACTTTTAACATGGATTAGCATAAACAAATCACCCAAGAGGATTCTAACCATGCCTTTTGTCATTTCTGTATCCCCTTCAAAGTGTAATGGGTACTGAGAATGAGATAGGTCTGCATATGCAACTTGATTTACTGAATGACTAATTACTATCAATGCCACAGAATCAACTCTTGAATAGTCTTAAACTATTGAATGACCAGATATGTAGAACAAACCATATCCCCAAATAGTAATCAGCTTGCAAAAATGCTGAAAAGATTTATAATATCCCGTGATAATCTATTATATATACACATATATAATATATAAATATGTGTATGTCTATCCTATTCCAAATATATTCTCTCAGGTTTGTTTGTGTATGTGTGTTTTGTTTTTTGTTGGTCGTGGGGCTTGAACTCTGGGCCTGAGCACTGTTCCTTCAACTCTTCAGCTAAAGGCTAGCGCTCTACCACTTGAGCTACAGCACCACTCCCAGTTTTCTGGTGGTTTATTGGAGATAAGAGTTTCACGGAATTTTCCTGCCAGGGCTGGCTTTGAACCGCGATCCTCAGATCTCAGCCTCCTGAGTAGCTAGGATTACAGGTGTGAGCCACTGGCACCCGGCATTCTCTCAGTTTTGTTTTAAGGTTTACCAGTGCCTAATCATGTAGGATTATTTATTCTTCCATTAAAAATATTTACTCAGGACCTATATTGTAAAAGTAAAAAATGATATATTATTCTGTGTATTAGCCAGTGGTGAAGCCATAAAATAATTGTTTCAAAGGCTTAGAAAACAGCATGCAAAAATATAATTCCATTTTTAGTTTGTTATTATCTGCCTTATATGTGTGTGTATGTGTTCAACCACACACACACAGAGAACTAAACTTTGTTGTTTTATTATCTATTGTGTGATAATGTAAGGGCTTGAATTAAAGTCATAACTCTGGCTTAGCTGTTTTTGCTTACTTCTAGTGCTCTGCCACTTGAGCCATTTTGCTAGTCCAAATTTATCTTGTGGATTAATTGGAGATGGCATCGCTCAGATTTTCTGACTGGGCTGGTTTGAAACTTCAATCCTTAGATCTCAGCCTCCTGAGTAGTTAGTATTATAGGTGTGAGCCACCTCTGCCCAGCTTTACTGCTGTTGTTTTTCAGACAACATAGCCTTAATACCTAGCCCAAGCAAGTCCCAAACTCCAGCTCCTTCTGTTTCACCATCCCTAATGATGGGATTATGGGCATAACCCCCCACACACACATAGTTACATTGAATTATTATACCACTGTTTACCTTGTTTTTCATGTTGTGGGGTTCAAAATTACTTTCTGAATATAAAATCAATAGGAAAATTTTTAAATATTGAATATTCATTTGTCATCTTCTGTTCTTTGGGTGTATTGAGTCTCAAACATCTAAGCAACATAGGGAACAACAAAATCTTAATGTGAACTTTCCCCACACTTAGAACACACAGGAGGTATTTTTCTTTAAGGGGAGCATGTGCCAGTAATTCCCATGATGCAATGAAAGAGTGTACTGTTTTTCTTTTAACAACTTAAAGCCAAAGTTCCAGATTCCAGGTTGAAATGGTGCAAGTTTGTTTTCTAGAGGAAAATAAAACAAACCTACCCAGCTGGCTGTTGTTACCCAGCTTCAAATCCCATTTCAGTTTATCCATTTTAATCGAAACATTTATATTGTTTATCTTTGCCAAAAAGGTTTATAATCCCTCTCATTAAGATTTTTAATAGATATTGCAAGTCTTAGAGCAAGAGCCACTAAGAAGCAATTTAAAATAACTACCATGTCAGCCTTATAGGTTGTGTTGGACTGGAGGAAAGAGATAAGAACACAATATTAATAAACAAGAAAATTTCAGCTCCTCACTGTTTTCCCAATTGTTTTAACATTCATCTGTGTAAAAACTATATGAAAGATCTTCGATATTATATAAGGTTCTATGCTGTTGAATAATAATATAGAAAATATAAAATGTATTTTACATATTTATAGTATTTATGTTCATTGTGGTTCAGATTAACTCAGTATCAAAACCATTTCCAATAATATTAGTGTCAGACTTGTCATGTTTGTCTACAGCAGCCTGAGGAAACTTTGTGGAATTAGGGAGCCAGAAGCAATCAATATGATGAGGTATAATCTGTAGGAAAACCACAAGGCATGTCATAGGCAGGTAAATCCCCTCTTAAAGGAGGAAAAGAATTCTGTCTGAAAGTTGAAAATGTCTTGGAGGATTTTGGAAGACTCTGAAGAGTATTTTAAATCAGCACTAGGTATGGTAACTCAGTGAGATGCTGAATGAAATTAAATATAATACTACATTCAGTTTTGGTCTTTTAACTAACCTGTGATTGACCTGTGAGGACTAATGTATCTAAAATAAATGAGTAATAATGCATGATATATATGAAAGTTTATATTTGTTTACTTCTTTCTAAATATGTACATTTAAATTCCTATCTGTTTTGCCCTTATTTCAACCCACTCTTCATCTATGTATCTGTCTAAAGTTGATCATAGACAGTGAACATTTATCTAGAGCTAACATTTAACTCTGGTTAAACTCTAAAAAGTTTTTAAATGTCTAAATATAATGTCCAAATATATTTATATAAACATATCTAGGTATTTTTGGGAAATCAATCACACATATTCTGTAGGACCTGATAAATCTGGTCTAAATATTTCTTCAATTCTACTTCTCATAACTCTCCTCACGAGTCACAGACTTGTCATTAACTTGAAGATTAGATTTTTTTCTCAGTTCCTAAAAGGAACAAATCTTGCTAGTTTAAACAGTACAACACTGGGAAATGGGCCTCTTGCAGAGTTATTGAGCATTAGAGCCATGTGCACAGAAAAGTTTCCCTTAACACCATGATGTCAGCAGCAGATATCTGGTGATAAGATAAGATACTGATTCATGGGCACCTTCTTACAGGAGTCGCAGAACACATTTAGCATCACTGTTTACCTGACCTAATTGCTACTATTCTGCTCATTTGGCCTTGCAAGACTAGCCAACTTCCCAATGGCTCATATTGCCTCTCAAGTTCAGTTTATCCTTCGGGTTAATGCCTACCCATGGTGGTAATTGCATCCAATGCAGTATCAGTGGCAAAATGATAACAGACAATTGGGAAATTGGCAAAGGACATAGAAAGTTCCTAATTAAATCATTTCCAAATATGTTTTTGTTGTTTAGCTGAAGAACCTTTACAATAAATTCAAAATAGTATTTATATCAGATCAAAGGAGAGCAATTCTGGTGAACACTGGGTAACAATGTCATCCCCCAAGCTGCTCTACACCAAGGGGTGTGTGAGATACAGGAAGCACCAGCAGAACTCCTGATTTACAGCCAGAATTGGTGCTAAGATTACTGATGTATCTCATCTTTCTTTAATCAATGGAGAAGGAGAAGACCAGTGATACAGAGAAAAAGCTATATATCCATTTTCAGTATACATATATATATATATATATATATATATATATAATTACAATTACAATTTTCAATTTCTTTAACAATTGTAATTGATAGGACAATTTCATTTGATTTTTATACAATTTTGTGGCCCAAATAAAGTATACTCTTAATTCCAGGCTAATCCTGAGAAATTGAGGTTATGAAAGATAGAGGATATGTTTGAAATTTTCCCTAAGGAAAATTATGGATATGGAATGGAGATCCTCTGGAAATTGATCAATACCTCAAGTTCTTTGTGATGTCTCATGGTTCATACAGAGAAGTCTCTCATAAGTATCAAACAACCAACTCCGGAGGTTACCACGTTTTTTACTAAGCTATGCCTTAAATTTTTAAACAAAGCCAGGCATAAGTAAGACTAACAAGTAAGAGTACTAAAAAGAGTGTTAAAAGGTTAAAAAAATACAACTGCCCAATAAATAAGTGGGTTAAAGACTTAAAGAGGAACTTCTCTGAAGAGGAAAGAAGGATGGCCAATAGACACATGAAGAAATGCTCAACCTCCCTGGCCATAAAAGAAATGTAAATCAAAAAGACATTGAAATACTACCTCACCCCAGTTAGAATGGCTATAATCAAGAACCCTAATAACAACAGATGCTGGAGGGGATGCGGACAGAAGGGATCCTTAATGCATTGTTGGTGGGAATGTAAACTTGTTCAACCACTTTGGAAAGTAGTATGGAGGTTCCTCAAAAGACTCCACATAGAGCTCCCCTATGACCCAGCAATCCCACTTTTGGGCATTCACCCAAATGATCACAAACAAGACCATACTAAAACCACCAGCACAACTATGTTTATTGCAGCATTATTTACCATAGCTGATATGGAACCAACCCCGATGCCCCTCAGTAGATGAATGGATCAAGAAAATGTGGTATATATACACAATGGAATTCTATGCCTCCATCAGAAAGAATGACATTGCCCCATTTGTTAGGAAATGGAAAGGCTTGGAAAAAATAATATTAAGTGAAGTAAGCCAAGCCCAAAGAAACATAGGTCCCATGGTTTCCCTTACTTGCAATAACTAGTATATGTCTGAGTCAACCAGAAAAGGTCAGATAAGGTGATTTTAGGGAAATGAACCCCAAGATATGTATTCAAATGTTTTTTTTTTCTTTCATGCGATTGTTTCTAACGCATTTATAAGATTATTTCTTTGTTGCTTTGTATGTCTCTTCCCCACAGTATAACCCCTGCTTTCACTGTATTTGCTGTTGGTATAATTTGTGGAGGGGAAAGGGAAAAACAAGTCGTTTAAATAAGGATACAGATGGACCTGTTGCAACAATGAGATGTACAAGTCGTTATGTCGAAAATGAACTTTACAACTTTGGTGGGGGGGGGAGAGGATTGGGGGGGGGACAGGGGGAGGATGGGAAGGGATGGAAGGAGAAACAAAGGAGGAGGCTACAATGCTTGATAAGAAATGTACTCATTATCTTGCCCATATAATTGTAACCCCTCTGTACAGTATTTTCACAGTAAAAAATAAATAAAAATTTTAAAAAAAGAAAATGTGGTGTATATACACAATGGACTTCTATGCCTCTATCAGAAAGAATGACATTGCCCCATTTGTTAGGAAATGGAAAGACTTAGAAAAAATTATATTAAGTGAAGTAAACCAGGCCCAAAGAAACATAGGTCCCATGGTTTCCCTTATTTGCAATGACTAGTATATGTCTGAGTCAAGCAGAAAAGGTCAGATAAGTTGATGTTAGGGGAATGAACCCCAAGATAAGTATTCAAATGTTTTTTTTTTCTTTCTTGGGATTGTTTCTAACATATTTATATGATGATTTCTTTGTTGAGTTGTATGTCCCTCCCCTGCTTTCACTGTATTTGATGCTGGTATAATTTGTGGAGGGGAAGGGCAAAAACAAACCGTTTAAAGAGGGATACAGGTTGGCCCATTGTAACAATGAGATGTATAAGTCGTTATGTCAAAAAACGAACTTTGGCCTGCGGGTAGGGGTGGGGGGAGTGGAGATGGGAAAGGATGGGAAGGAGAAACAAAGGAGGAGACAAAATGCTTGATAAGAAATGCACTCATTATCTTGCCCATGTAATTGTAACCCCTCTGTATGGTATTTTCACAATAAAAAAAGAATATAATTCATCATCATAAAAAAAGAATATACAAGATAAAGAAATAAATTGGATGTCTCAGTATTGTCAGTTACCTGTGTATGGCTCAATATAAATAGCTATCTAGTTTGTCTTAAATGTTTTTTACTTGCATAGAATTTATTACTAGTTTGCAGGCTTAAAACAACTTTGTCAAATGTCAAACTCCCAGTTTGAAAGTTCGTTCCTGGTTTCCATATGTGTTAAGTACCAAGTGAAATGAAGTTGGAATGATTCTTAGCTGTCATCAGTCTAGCTCCTAGAAAGAGCCTGGTCTATGATGCTGGTGCTAGGTGACCCACAATTTCCGTAACTCCTGATCCACATTGTCTCTTCCCTACTTCTTATACTGTGCTCTACCAAATTTGATCTGGAACCTTGGGAGTGGCTCCCCCTGCTCTTGGAATTGAAATCCAAAAGAGCTCTCTTCACAAAGGTGTATATAAACCAATGCAAAAGAGGGAGTAACAATACTCGATAGGAAATGTACTTATTACTTTACTCAATTGAACTGTAACTCCTCTGTATAGTATCTTAACAATAAACATATATATATATATATATATATATATATATATATATATATATATATATATATATATATATATAAACCAATGAAGTCTCTCAGGGCTTTAGAATCTGAAGTCATTCTATGGGTATAGCACATCTTTCAAAGATTTAAACTTTTTCCTTTCATACAGCTTTATAAAAAAAAAAAAAGAAACTATGGCCACACTATATCTGTTTCTTATAAATGTGTGTGTGTGTGTGTGTGTGTGTGTGTGTGTGTGTGTGTGTGTGTGTGTGTGTTCAATGAGAGGGGAGTATATTTTCTCCTTTCAAGGTGAAACTCTCCCCTCCCCTTAAGTTTCTAGCTGGTGGAGGCTTGCTGATTAATTTAAATCCACACACAACTGGTTTCCTTATTAATGATTCTGCCAGGTTTCCAGAACATTGCAGAATTAACCTGCTCTGAATATAGACCATTGTTTTTTAAAGGAGCCATTGCAGGGATGTGTAATATGATAATACAATTGTATGGGCATGAATATGGTTGCCCAGTGAGAATTAAGTTAACAAAATTCCTATGGCATGCCTTTATGGTCAGCCCCCTAAAGAACAGACCCAGAGATTTCCTCAAGGTAAGGCAGTGAGTCAGGAAACATCTACCCCACTAAAGCAACTAGAAGGAGGTAAGATGAGACTGAAATGAGGCTTTAATTTAATCAAACACAATCTAACCAATTCCACTGAAACACATTTGAAGAAAGATCATGAGGTATGCAAGTGAAGTATCTTAAAAGAACAAAAACAAACATTCAAAGTTGAAATTCTCATCCAAGTGCTCTCTGAGAGAGCTGAAGTTTAGTAAAACATACTTCATGATGCACAAGAGACCCCATAGCCTCCTTCACAGTTTTTACATCATCAAACTCAGTCAATCCTAGAACCCACACAGCTTCCCACACAGCTTGTGTCAAGGAAAGTAACACATAGGTCTGACTGAAACAAATGATATAATTTGGTAATGTATGTGGACGTGGGGCAAGGGTACTTGAACCTGGGTCATGAGATTTGGCCTTGAGTCTACACTTTGTGCTTTCCTTGTTGAAAGAGCTGAGGCCTAAAGTCTGGAGAACCTCATTACCAAATGAATAGGTGGCCGGTTGTCCTTCTTAGTGCAAGGATAAGTTTGTCTTTTTGTGTTGATGTCTTCATGAATTACTCTGATAACAACTTTTTTCAATGTCTTTGCTTTGCAGATGGTAGTGAGGATTAAGCAGAAACAGTGTTTGGTTCATAACAAATGCTCAGTATTTTTTAATTGATTCCTGTTATACCATATCTCAGAAGAACCTCAGAAAACATTCTGTTTAATTGATATGCCAATTTGTAAAAGTTCAAATAGATGGTAGTAGGATGACACCCATTGCAGCAAGAGAAAATATCCTCACTTTTCTATTGTTACCAAGTCACATATTTGCCAGGACCCTCAGAAGATGGAAATGAGATTGTGTCAAACTTCAAGAATCCTAAGGCTACACACTGGAACACACAAACCGCTAATATTTACTTCAATTTCTATGATCTCTGTGGAGATGATTCAATTCAGTTGTACTGCCCAGAAATGTGGATCACATTTTGTGTGTGCATGTGCCAGTACTGAGGCTTGAATTTGGGGCTTCATGCTCTCATTGGGCTTTATCATCCAAGGTTCGCAATCTACCATTTGAGTTACACCATCAGTTCTGGCTTTTTGCTGATTAATTGGAGGTAAGAGTCTGCCCAGCATGGGGAGACAAATTGAAGGGTCCATCATTAGATTTCAGCCTCCTGAGCAGCTAAGATCCTAGGCATAAACCACCAGTGCCCAGCTGTGGATTCCATTTTATGAAGGGATAGTAAGCTCAGTTTTAATAATTGTACATGTATATGGGAATTGTAATGGAATGAGTAAAGTTCAGTTATGCGACTAGGGAGAAATAAAGGAATTTATTTTTTAAGGAAGGGAAATGATGGAGATTTAAATATTTCCTCTTGTTGCTAGGTATCTTCTCTCTTGTTGTTCTAGAACTGAAAACACCAACCAAAGAAATTACAGGCTAGAAAATTCAGCCTGGATAGCAAACTTGGGAGCTGTCCAGCTCCCTCTGTTCCCACCAAAATACCCAGAGCTGGAATTTCCTCTGAATCCAGGATGTAGCCAAATGTCTCCATGGCAAGCCTGAGGATCAATTCCAAGAATCAAGTTTGGCCTTGCTCCTAGTCATTAACAAGACTCTAGTATGAACTACAGCCTGTCAGCAAGACTCTGTCAAAGAAACACCAGTTTGATCATGATTATCTTCCAGCAAGGCAAAGCTGCCAAGAATAAAGATTTTAGATTTTGTAAGAAAAAAAAATTAAAAACTTAGAAAAACATGAGACGTGGAGTAGAAGGGGATGAAAATACAAAAATACAAATTTATTTTAAAGCCCCTTTTTTTTCATGAAGCACACGTTAAAATATAAATGAAAGGACAAACTTGGGAAGCAGAAATCATAGCTCTAGCAAGTAGATATCAAAATCGAAATTTTTTCTAACATCAAAGTTCTTTTGTGACTCATAAATTGTGTAAAATTTTAATTCAAATGATAGATTCTGCTTAATGTTTGCTTGAGAAAAAAAAAAAAAAGAAGAGACACTATTTCCAAGTCCTTTTCCAAATAAAAGGCTTGTTGTAACTTCCCAAGACACTATGCCTTCCCGTGATGACGGGACTCTACCTATTTCTATCTTGAACATCTTCAAAAAAATTGAATTTCCAAATATGTTTCCACCAGAGGGCAGTAAATAAAAAACAAACAGCTTTGTTCACTGAATTCAATAGCCTACAAAACCAGATACAAAGAGATTTTATGTTCCCTCTAACCTATATTATAGACTAAAATATTTTCCCTGCTGAAAAGATTTATTTGATCATCTCTCTTGGACTTCTCTTTAACATGCTTAATCTCTATCACTCAAAGCATGACCTACAAACACATCCCAGAAAGAAACAGGGGAAGCTGCTTCCATAAAAATAAAAGAACCTTTCTTCACCTTAAAAAGCACTGTCCTGTGCATTCACACAGGGCCTACCTGGGTTTGAAATCACATCCTTGCTGATCAAGGGACTTGGTGGGCGCCACACATTGTTTTTCATTGTTGGAAGGACAAACAGTAGCAAGAGGCTGCAGGAGCACTCTAAGGAGAGCTAGGATTGAGTGTAAGCGGAAACACTGCAAGGAAAGAAAGAACAGGGCTGCCATCCAGTGGTCAGCCAGAGGCTTTGCTCACTGCGAGATCCTCAGTTCCCACTGCACCTTCTCTACCAAGAAAGTGTTAGAATGCAGTCTGCAGGCTCAGCATCTAGAGACTAACCAGGGCCGAAATTATTATTATTATTCCATTATTCCAGTCTGAGCACGTCTCTACCCTCACAGCCTACTTTCTGAATTGAAAAATGAGAATGAAGATGATGTAGTTGAGCCGGAGACCAGATGCTGTGGAAAGCTTACATCTCAGGGGCTTGCAAAGATTCTGTTTCTCAGAATCACCTTGACAGCTTTTTAAACACTGATTCCTGGGATACACCCCCCTCAATTCCATCTGAGTTACACTCTCCAGCGTTATATGGCTTGAAAACTGGTATTAAAAAAAAAAACTACAGGGGCATGCTGCTGCTAAAAGTTTGGCCTAGTGTAAGGACTGGTTTGTGGGACCAAATGGATTTAATCCATTCTCCTTTCTTCTGACAGAGTGGTACCTCAAATTCTCCAGCTCTAACAATGCTTCCTGGATCCAAGAACTTTATACATCTTTCAAATCTCCCCTACTAGAATCCAAAACCCCAAATCATTTCAGAATGCTTTTTGCTGGTCTGAAACAGACTTCCATTTGTGAGCTGCATAAGATGATCTTACTATGTCTCAACATTGTATCTACAAATTAGGGATCTAGCAGAGCTACTGTGGAAAAGAAAGCATTTTGTGACAGACCTTCTACTTAATAAGTACCTATGTGCTTATTACACATGTTACATTTTTTATTCCTCTCTTTGTTGCTTCAGCTTAGTTGTTTTCATTTGCTTAGCTATAGGCATCATGTGGGAGCTAGAGCTGAATATTTAACTAGCTGGAAAAATGTATATACAAGATGCAGAGCACCAACATAAATTCAGTGAAAACGGGTTATACCATGGGGGAAGAACATACAAGAGAAACAAAAAATCACATAGTACATTTTAAATATGTTAAAAACAGTAGCATGAAAGAACAAAAGCAGGGCTGGGAAGGTGGCTCAGTGGTAGAGCGCTTGCCTTGCATGCTCGAGGCCCTGGGTTCGATTCCTCAGCACCACATAAGCAAAAAGAAAAAAAAGAAAAAAGCCGGAAGTGGCACTGTGGCTCAAGTGGTAGAGCGCTAGCCTTGAGCTGAAGAGCTGAGGGACAGCACCCAGGCCCAGAGTTCAGGCCCCATGACCGGACCCAAAAAAAAAAAAAAAAAAAGAACAAAAGCACTTCTGTCCCTATTTTGGGGTTCATACCACTTATAGGGTCATATGTACATAGCTTTTGACCTTTTCTGATTTGGGGAGGGAAAGGGAAATAACAAAATGCTGAAATAAGGATATAGGTTGACCTATTGTAACAATGAAATATACCTGACACTATATATGTTGAAAACGTACTTTACAACTTGGGTGGGGGGAGGAAGGAGTTGGGGAGGTGGGGAGGAAGGGATAGTAGAAGAAAAACAAAGGAGGAGGTAACAATGCTCAATAGGCAATGTACTTATTACCTTACTCATGTAACTGTAATCCATCTGTACACTAATTTTACGATTTAAAATAGCATAAAAAAGAACTGAAAAAAATTTACTTAGCTGGTTGACAGGTCAGTCTTATTCCCCTAGACATCTATCATTCTTGTTGTTACCAAAATGTTGTAACTAAAGGCTCAGTCTCATCCATTTTCTGAGTAGGGATAACCACAGCTTTGGTACTCCAATGAGTTGCTTTGCTAAAGTGAAGTTTCCTTCCTTTACCCATGAACTAACTGAAAGCAGGATAAAAGACACATATCCTTGCTTCTATTCTATATCGATGTCCTTTGCTGTGAGCCATATTCTTGCACCCATAGTGGAATTCAGGAAGAATCAGACCACCTGCCTGAAGTCAATAACTTTTTTTTTTTGCTCTGTTGTGGGGCCTGAACTCTGGGCCTGGGCACTGTCCCTCAGCTCTTCAGCTCAAGGCTAGCACTCTACCACTTGAGCCACAGCACCACTTCTGGCTTTTTTCTGTTTATGTGATGCTGAGGAAATGAACCCAGGGCCTCATGCATGCAAGGCAAGCACTCTACCACTGAACCAACTTTCTGGCCCAAATAATTCTTTTTTTTTTTTGAACTTCAAGAAAGATGTATAAACAAATGCTAATTTCCCAATCATCTCAAGCATGTATTTGAAATTTTTAAAACATATTGTTTATAACTCAACAAAATTTTAGTGCCACACATTTCTTTAGCATTTTACCCACTGCAGATCATGTTGAATAGTATTATTTTGATAAACTTAATGAATAACCTTTTAGAAAATAAAAGTATTAAACCAAACCATTATTAATCTAGACTTCTCTCTCAAGCATCAAATGGTATAACTCAAATTGTTGAATATCAGAATCTTACGATGTTTTTAAGTGTTTGAACCTACATTTGCCAAAAATATTCTTTAAATAAGTTTTTATTGTGAAAATACTGTACAGAGGGGTTACAATCATATGAGCAAGGTAATGAATACATTTCTTATCAAGCATTGTTGCCTCCTCCTTTGTTTTTCCCCTACCATCCCTTTCCTCCCATCTCCACAACTACATCCCTCCCTGCCATCCTGCCTAAATTGTAAAGTTTGTTTTTCACATATGCCAAAAATTTTTTTAATCTGAAAATTTTCTGAAAAAAAAAAAACATTCTATGCCGGGCACTAGTGACTCATGCCTGTAATCTTAACTACTCAGGAGGCTGAGATCTGAGTATCATGGTAGTTTGAAGCCCAGCCATGGCAGAAAAGTCCATGAGACTCTTCTCACCAATAAACTACTCAGAAAAAGGTGAAAGTGGTACTGTGGTTCAAGTGGTAGAGCACTAGGCTTGAGCACAAAGAGGCTCAGGGACAGCACCCAGGCCCCGAGTTCAAGCTCCAGGAGAGGAAAAAGAAAATCTACTTTACTTGGTCAATTGGGAGCTAAAATGATATGACCAGTAATATGCACCTTTTTCAGCCCCCAATGATCTTCTTATTACAAGACTCCCACATGTCCAATCCACAGACAAGGAACTACCAGATTACCTGGGAATGCTGTCCCTCATCCATGACCATGGAAAGCATTTGTGACAGAGCCTGTTTTACTATGCCAACTTCTCATCTCCTTCCCCCAGTCCTTTTTACTATTTAAACCTTAATAAATGTGTGTTCCAGGAAGATGGACTGACTTTCCCACTGCTGTATTAACCATTATTTTCTACTCTTAACCATTATTTATCTTTTACAAATAATGGTTGTTGGGCAAGCGGTCCAGACCTCTCCATTACGAAACCCAGAAGTTTGGGCCTGGGGTTTAAAATCTCCTATAACAAGTAGATATGTAGAAATAAGAGACAAATTGCCTAAGAATCTATAATGGAGCCATTTCTGAACAAGGCCCATTGCATACATACACTTAACAATAGGCACTCATTTTCCCAATTTTCTGCCCTGAGCTTTAAGCTACAGTGTCAGTGGGTAGCTATAAAGGCTATTCAGGGCCCAGACAGGTTCCCACTCTTAAGTGCTACTGATGGTCCAATCTGTGTATCTGGGGGTTCTTCCCAGTATTTGTGTCCTATTTAGCACAGCAGTGTGGACTGATTCTTTGCATACCCTACTAATACCTGAAAATCCCTCCTAAGAAGCTCAATCCTGTTTCCTATAACCTTTGTTCTTGGCAGGCACTCTGTTCTTAATAAATGGACTTTCCAGACAGTTACTGGCTAGCTTCCTGCCCTCTGATATCACTGCAACCATTTCTGCAAAACCTTTGTCCAAATGTACAGTAGCTGCTAGATGCAGGCTTGCATTTGCCAAATCTCCTAGACACTGAGTGCATAAAGATGAGGACCATAAAGATGAGGACCATAATTGCCTCAATTTCCCTAGAAATTTGTTCTTCCTTGATTCTGATTTTATCTTATTTTCCACAATCTGAAATGTAGAGGTGAAGTCTGCTCTAGTTATAATTGTACTAATAGTCTGTGAGAACAAGTGCACCCAAAATGAATCCAAGGAAGCCAGCCACCAGTGGTTCACACATATAATCCTAGCTGCTCAGGAAGCTGAGATCTGAGAATCATGGTTCAAAGCCAGCCTGATCAGGAAACAAAAAGCCAGAAGTGGTAGAGCACTCGGCTTAAGCATAAAGACTCAGAGCCAGCACCTAGGCTCTGAGTTCAAGCCCCAGGACACACACACACACACACACACACACACACACACACACACATATACAATACAGACAAGCTTACCAGCATACAAACCAAAGGAGTATGAGTCCAAACGAAGGCAAGTACAATGTAAGCCACCTCATTTGTGGATTCATTGAACACCCTTTTGACCAAGTGCAATCAACTAACCAACACATTATGAAAACAAAACTATATTAAATACCCATGTGCATTATGCAACTCAGTGGATGATAAGAAGCTCTCAGTCAGCCCCATATTATACTCAGCTCTGTTTAATCCATCATTTGATCTACTATTGTGCTGAACTGAATTTTGTGAAAATCAGCCTCTCAAAAGCCAAATGATACCTCAAAAGCAACGTAGACATTAATGTGCTTAAAATATGGTAAAGTGAAAATTTTAGATTTAGACTGCTTGAAAAGTAGTACAGTTTTAGCCAAATGGAGTGGCATTGTGGGAAAAAATAATCAATGTCTCCAGTACAACACTGAAGCTTGTGTATCCTTCGCATTTATGGTGATTCCCCAACAGTGGTCTACTTTAAATCACCTACTCAGGGATGCCTGTAGAGTAAAATAAGACTAACAGTGTTACTACTGTATTCTGAAAACTAGTCAAGTTTACTACATCAAAATCACTCATAGCTAATCAGCCAATGTCTATCAACATGTACTCTACCAAGTTTCTATGTTAGGTGTCATTGATGATGAGTACCAAAAGTAATAATTCATGCTTTCAAAGAAATATAGTTTGAGAAAACACCTACAATTTTAAATAATATTAACATTTGACAAAATAATCATATAATGAATAACAAGACCACGTGTGCTATAAGATATGACAGAAGGCCTCCACAGCATGTACTAGTCACAGGAAGCTACCTAGAAGAAATAGCACTTGCACTGGACAATGTCAGTGAAATCATGTAAGTGAAATAGTTTGAGGAGAACTTTCTAGAGCTCAAAGAGAAAGACTAGAATGTGCTCAGTATAATTATAAGCCCCTTGAGACCAGCATCGAACAAGAATGCCATTGAGGCAGGACTAGGAACAGCATAGAATGTGTAGTAGAGGAATCCAGAATTAATCCTGAAGACATGAGGATGAGGACTTTTTTAGTAGGAATGACCAGACCAAAAAAAATGTTTATTTTGAGCAAAGTTATGTGGCAAGAATTACTAAGTTGTGTAGAGGATGTCCCTTCAGGGAAATGTTATTTTGTTCAGCATTTTCCAACATATGCATGATTATATTCTTAGTGATTTAACTAGAAGATAAGAGAATCAAATATATCCCCAAATCAAATAATGATATACTAAGTTAAATGAAATAGGTGTGTGAGGAGGGGGAGACCAGGTGTGATTTTTGTTGACTGTCTCAGATCCTTGATGATTAGGCTCCAAAGGAGATTATAAAACATGGCATTTCCAAACTTAGATAGTGGCACATGGAACCATTTCCCTACCATAATATTCATAGTGTACAAGTGCTCTGAGATACACACTTTGATGACTAAAGAGGACCCAATGAGGGAAGAATGCCAGTAACATGATGAAATCATAGAGCAAGCATCTACAGATCTCCACATTGATTGGAGATGGTATTCAAGTAGAAGGCAGAAATGAAGAGACAATAGTGTCTGCTAAATCAGTCACTCTGGCTTTCCTCATATCATCCCTCTCTTTTCCTCTCAAGCCATATATTCAGTGGCAGTAATCCTTAATGAATCTGCTTGCAAAGATACATCCAGAATGGGACTACTTTTCCTATTGCCCTGGCTGCTTTTCTGAACACCACCACCACTGTCTCTCTAATTAGTTCCTTTCTTCAACCTCTCTTCTCCAGTGGTGTGTTCCTCACAAAAAAGCCAGATTGGCCATTTAAAATATTAATTAGATCAAGTCAGTCTTTTGCTCAAAACCCTGTAAAGGCTTCTTTCTGTAGCTTTTTTTTTTCCAGGGTTGAGGACCTAACCCAGGGCTTGGCACGCGCCGGGCGGGCGCCCTTCCGCTGGGCTAAACCCCCAGCCCCCAGGCATCCATCTTTCTAACAGAGGAAACTCTTGTCATGGCCTCAAGACACGTCCTTTCTCCTGGCCTCCTCACCTCTCTGACCTCCTCTGCTGTTACTTTCCCCTCTCTTCCTCTAGGCCAGGAACTCTGACTGCTAATTCTACTCCTGGAAACCCCCAAGAGCATGCTTGGCACGAGGTTTTGGCTTGGTCTCCCCTCTCCTGGTAAAACCTTTTTCTAAACCCTGATGCACTGTATAATGTCCTCCAGGTCCTTGTTCAAATGCCAGTAGGATGTCTAGTGGGATTTTGAAGGCTGACCCATTTGAAAATATTTCCTTCTGAAACATTCCCTTCCCCAATTCTCAGATATTTTTTCTCTCAATGCTTGCTACCATCTGTATACTACCTATTTCTTTTATCTTTTAACTCTATTGATATCTGTCCCATGGCACCAGGAATGTATGTACCTCTGAGAAGCTCCCCACCCTATTTGGTTTTATTCATATTGTCTAGCATATAGAAAGTATCATAAATGTTGAACTCGTTGATTAATTCCCAACAGGATGTTGCAAGTTTGAGAAGGTATTTTTTTTCCTATTTGTAGATAAAGAAATTGAGAGTCAGGATGATTTTCAATTTGCTCTAGGGTATATGTTAATAGTTAATTTACCATTTTCTAGTTTTCAGATTACAATCTCGGTCTCTTATTTTTTTTTTTTTTTTACTGTAATACTGTAGTGCTATGGCAAGAGTTTTAACTACAGCTCTAAAAGATTAAAAAATGACTAAATTCACAGAATAAAGCTGTCTTTTTTGAAAAAAAGGATTTGAGGTAAATATAATTCTTTTTCTTAATCCTTTTAGAGCTGTTCAAGCTAAAAACAAATCCTTCACTTATATTCTATGTAATATGTCAAAAAAAGAAGTAAAGCCTGGTGCTGGTGTCTCATGCCTGTAATCTTAGCTCCTCAGGAGGCTGAGATCACAGCAACCAAGCCCAGAGTTCAAGCCCGACGACCAACAAAAAACAAAAAAAAAAGGAGGCTGAGATCTGAGGATCATGGTTCAAAGCCAGCCAGGGCAGGAAAGTCTGTGAGACTCTTATCTCCAATAAACCACTAGAAAACCAGAAGTGGTGCTATGGCTCAATGGTAGAGCATAATGGTAGAGCATTCACCTTTAGCTGAAGAGCATAGCGCCCACGCCCAGAGTTCAAGCCCCATGACCGACAAAAGAAGAAAAGAAAGGAAATGAAGTGAAATAGACAATAGACACATGGATAAACATGGTACCATGGAACCAGACCTACAGAGCCTCTGCCCCTGTACACACTCTACGGATTACAGTACAACTTTGAGACAGACATCTGACCTAAAGAAAAGAAAGTGTTATGATAGGAAGACCTAAGGTAACCAATTTTGTTAAAGTGTGAAAACACAAAAACAGTACCTCACATAACTGTTAAAATCAGCAACAATGAACAACTAATAAGCTGCCCACACTCCACTGCACCCACAGAAACCTAAGATTAGCAGTGCTACATAGAGAAATTGGTCTCTTCCACTAGAGGGCACAAAACCCCTTCTCTAAATTTGACTTGTTCCTTCCCACCATCTTTGGGTATCTGCATGAACAGGAACTCATGCATGGAGGGCTACAGGTGACTGGTGTTACTGTTTAACAGTTTACCTTCAATGTTTCATTGCCTTGTCCTAATACCCAGAAATATTGAAGAAACTGTTTTTATTTTTTCCAAGAAGATAGTTGGGGCTGGGACAAACATGTCTGATATTAAAAGCAGAAGACTGGAGAGTTCTTGCAAGTCATTTCAAAACCAGTTGTTACCCTTTAGCATGGATCAGAATCAGCTGAAAGGCTTGGGAAAACCAACATGAATTGTTAGGAACTTCTCCAGAGTTTCTAACTCTGTAAGTTTGGGGAGAGAACTGAGTATTGACATTCCTAACAAGTGCCCAAGTAAAGCTTACATTGCTAGCAACAAATTACATTTGGGAGATGGCTATTGTAAATATAGGTACCTACTTGAGGAAGAAGTGACAGTAGCCCTCCAAAGCCTTAATCTTAAACTACAGCCCTTGCATAATCTTAAACTATTGGAATTTGAAAAGTTCTATGAGGCCCTCATGTTATAGAAGGAAACTAGATTTCCAGAGTGATCTTTAACATGTCCAAGGTGTACAAACTATAAATTCAATCTAATCAGAAGCTGTAAAATCAATTTGTCATAGAGTAATTTAAAAAGTTAAATAAGGCTCAAATCATAAAAACAAGGAATGATATCACTGCTAACCTTTCAGAAATACCACAGACAGTTGACAAAAGATTAAATTAACCTAGAGGAAATATACAAATTCCAAGAAAAACACAAACTTCAAACTTGACTAAGAATAAAGAGCCAATCTGAATAGTCCTATTACAACTAATATGAGTTAATAGTTTCTTTTCTAAAAAGGAAACTTTTCCAAGAAAAAAGCAGCCCTAAGTGGCTTCATATATGAAGCATAAATGACCAAATACATCACAGATGATTCCAAAAGTAGAAAGGAAGCAGTTATCAATTGATCCACGAGGCTAGCATTGCTCTGACACCAAAACCAAAGATACCACAGGAAACAAATTACAAGCCAATATTCCTTACAAATATTAGCATTAAAATCCTCAACAAAACACTATTAAACTAAACCCAGCCACATAGTAAGGGTTGACACCAGGATCAAATGGGGTTTATTACAGGAAAGCAAGGTTGTCTTCATATACAAAAATCTATCAATTCAATAGTAAAGAAGATAAACCATGTATATTATCATCTCAAGACATTTCCAAAAATTCATATTTTTAAAATTGTCAGGGGAACTCATGTAACTGTAACCCCTCTGTAGAATATGTTTACAATTATATGTGTGTGTGTGTGTGTGTGTGTGTGCGTGCATGTGTGTTTACAAGAGTCAAAGGAGGAACAAGTAAACAAGATACTTGGGGTAGGATGACTCAGAAGAGGTGAAGGAACCAATCACAAGATTCCCCACAGTACATATTCAGTACATTGACCAATGAATCAAGAGTATACTCTAAGGAGGAGGAGTCAAGGGACTCTATATATAGCTGTGGATACCCAGCTGTGAGACTCATCCTTTTTCGCTTTTCCTTTCACTGTTTCTTTTGCTTTCAAAGAAACCTGTTCGGTCTGCTATTTAAAAAGTTAAAAATAGCTGGGTACCGGTGGCTACTCAGGAGGTTGAGATCTTAGTATCACAGTTCAAAGTCAGCCTGAACAGGAAAGTCCGTGAGATTCTTATCTCCAATAAACCACTAGAAAACCGGAAGTGGAGCTGTGGCTCAAGTGGTAGAGCGCTAGCCTTGAGCTGAAGAGCTGAGGGACAGCGCCCAAGCCCAGAGTTCAAGCCCCACGACCGACAAAAAATAAAGAAAGATGATCATTTCATGATAATTTAACTGAGTAGTAATGGAAAGTTCCTCATTTATACAGAAACTAAAAACTCACAGGCAGCATAGAAAATTCTAAGGAATTCACAAAATATCATCAGGGATAAATATGTGACTTCAACAAGTTGTAGGATTTAAGAAAACAATATGCAATAGTCAATTATTAAATTGATTAATTAAATGTAAAGTGTATTCTTCTCAAGTGCCTCCTGAAGAAATTTAAAGGCAATGTGGCCAATATAATCCTAATAACCAGTATAATAATCTTCAAACATATAATAATCTTTAAAGATTAATTCATCTTCTTATTGGTAAGATTGCTTTAAGGTGTTGTTGTGAATATTAAGAACAATTTTTCCTTGCTATTTGAGATTTCCTTTTTATTTCTACAGAGGGAAATAAAAAGGAAAGTAAGTATTGAGGAGTTTCATCCCAGTATCTTGGCCTATCCACTCCCCTAAAAGCTTTTCCCAACTCCCATTCTATGCTTAAAGTTCACAGAACAGTAATGGCCCAGGATCTAGTGATAATTACTTCCTTCAATTGAGCACACATGCCTGTTTTTACACACTTCAAACTTATAGCAAGGAATTTACAACACCATTTCAATTATTTCAAAATCTATAACTCCAAACTATTTAAGTAACTATTATTTTGATTTTTGATTGTCTCTTCTTCATTCCTCCATGAATTACATTATTAGGTCGTCTCATTACATTGATTAGAAATGCTTCATTTATTCAATGAATTAGAACTGTCAGATCTTCTGAGGGTACTATAAAACTCCAAGAATTTTTGCCTTCTCCATGTAATGGAGTGACAGAGAATTGTAATTTATATTTGGACTCTCATTTTCATCTTCCTCAACTTTCATACATTATCTGGCAGGAAAGATTCTCCTTATCACTCAGGGGGGGAATAAAAATTGAGAAACCCCAATCAGGAAATTCAACTCTTCTGCCTAGATAAAAGTGGAAAATACACATAGAACTTCTTTACTTTCTAATTAACAACCATTAATGGTTTTAGAAAACTGTACATAAATAGGCAATAAAAAGAATAAGGTCCAGCATCACCATGCAAAGACAGTAATTAAAAACAGGAGCAAGAAAGGCCTATTATAAATTACACTGCACTTGAGGCAAAAAAAAAAAAAAAATCCTCACTTTAATTAACTGAAAGAATGAGACAGACTCTGAGCTTTTCTAAGTGGTTACTGAAGTTTGGAGACAAATGATATAAAATTTTTATATGTCATTGGTAAACTGCATTCCACTAATCATCATCTCAAGGGGGAGGGATTATCCTGAGCAAATTCTAAAAAGATTATCACTGAACATGTTGAAGTCTGTATGGCTTGACTACAGCTCACCTATTACGGTAGAATCCAGAAAGACCTCCTATTAGCACAGAATATTTCCCAAGACCCCAAAACTTCTTGCATTAAATTCACAGCAGAAAACTCCAATAATGCAGATGCCAAATTCAATGCATTTTCCTGTTTCTCTCTTGTAGAAAAGGCATTTGTTTCTACAAGCAGTGGTTTCTTAGGGGCCTTAAGACACCAGAGACTATTGCCAACTTTATTTCAGTGTATTTGGGAATGGCTTTAACATGTTCACTATCCCATGTGTTATTTATTATATTGGGTGTTGTTAATGATCATATTATCAAAAATAATCAGGAAATAATTGCTAAAATGTTGTTCATTTCCTAAGAAAACTCTGACACATTTATAAGATGCTAATGGTGATGTTTTATGTTGATTTTATGGCTCTTTCTGATCTCTTGAATTCTGGTTTACTGTAGGCCAGCAGTTTGGAAAGCAAACCTTAACATAAAGTTGAAAAACATTACAATACTGGTTAATAGTGTGAATCAAGATTTAGGGAAGAAACTAATGCTCAGGAACATTCAGAAACATGGCCATTAATTCATCAAATTGCATGTGTCAAAGCAGAATTCAAATGGCTTTGTATATTCCCTACTACTTTTTAATTTTACACATTTTCCCCTTGGGGACCTTTTGAAATGACAGATGTTACTTCAACAATATATTTTTTTACTCCCATGCTCCTGGATTGGGAAGATCAACATCGTGAAGATGGCAATACTTCCCAAGGCTATCTACAAATTGAATGCGATACTTATCAATATTCCAACTTCATTCTTCAAAGAAATAGAAGAAGCAATCCAAAAATTCATATGGAACAATAAAAGACCCCGAATAGCAAAAACGATCCTTAACAGAAAGAACAGTGCTGGAGGAATATCAATACCAAATTTCAAACTCTACTACAAAGCCATAGTAACCAAAACAGCTTGGTACTGGCACAAGAACAGACCTCAGAACCAATGGAATAGAATTGAAAACCCAGAAATGAACTTAAAGACTTCTAGCCATCAATCTTCGATAAGGCAGCTAAAACAATAGAATGGAAGAAAGACAGCCTCTACAGTAAATGGTGCTGGCAAAATTGGTTAACTACTTGTAGAAAACTAAAGCTAGATCCTTATATATCACGCTGCACCAGAATCAACTCCAAATGGATCAAAGACCTCAGAGTCAAAGCAAACACCCTGAAAACATTACAGGATGGACTAAGAGAAACCCTAGGTCTCCTTGGCACAGGCCCAAATTTTCTTAATAGAGACCCAGAAACACAACAAATCAAAGAAAGGTTGGACAAATGGGATTGCATGAAATTGCAGAGCTTCTGCATGGCAAAGGACATAGTTAGCAAGATCAATAGAATATGGGAAGGGATGGGAAAGGGAAACAAAGAGGAGGCAACAATGCTTGATAAGAAATGTACTCGTTATCTTGCCCATGTCATTGTAACTCCTCTGTACATTATTCTCACAATTAAAAAAAAAGAAATATCAACCAACCTTATACAATGGCAGAGCAAGAAGTTGGAAGGTAGTTGGGTTCAAGAGAGGTTGCCAAGCCATTTAATTAAATCTTCTGTGAATCAAAACAAACAAAAAGAGAAACAAAAAAATTTTTTTCTGATGTCAAGGAAAAGAGGAAACAAAGTTTCTAAGCATTGAAATTCTATTTCTTATAAAAACAAAAGACTGACATAGACCAAAAGCAAACCACCAGAGCATAAAAGCTATCATATTATTTGAATCGCTCTAGAAAATTGAGAAATTTCTTATTATTTAGCAATTAAGTGAGGTCCAGGCCGTCACTCTGTGTCAACACAATTTAGTCCCCACATTGGCTCACTCTACCACCATATGGTGGTTCCTACTGCTGCCTTTCCTATCTTATCAATCTTGAGCAGAACAATTACAGAACAACCAGCCCAAGGTCAAGTTGAAAGATGACTCTAGACTACAGTGAAGTTCTAATCAGGGCCTCTAGATGGCACTCTTTCTTATCAGTAGTCAAAGGGAACAAGTTTTACTTCACAAATAAATGGCTAAAACTCACCCTTTTATATTTTGATACAATTGGCCCATGCCACCTTATTAGAAATATGGATACTTTCATAACACATTGGCCTAAGTTTACTAATGGTGAATTGTGCTCTTAATACAATTTTACTACAATTTTCTGTCCTATGACACAGAGAAGGTAAGCACTCTTGGGGTTTTATAGTACCCTCAGCAGACCTCTTAACATTTCCAACTCATTGAATAAATAAATACATTTCTATTAGTATAGAACAGATCTGCTCCTGCTGATGGCCAGATGAAACCCTGCATAGCCATTGTCCAAACTTGTAGCAATGATAGCTGCAGATATATACAGGTCCTACATCCCACTTTGGACCTTCTTCCACTATCACTAAGAAACTAAAGAGGGATTGGTTTCTGGAGTCCCCATCCAGCTTGTCCTGAAGCTCCTACTGTTTAACAAAGACTGGCACAAGTGGGACTTCTGATATCTGATTAGAAGCAGCAGCAGCTGGAGTCAAGTGACAGGGACCTGCATTTGCCAGAAGTCTCTGTAACTGAGGGATTACTGGCCTCATAAATAACATTTGCTTCCTTGTGTTGGTGATATCTCCAGACATTGGGGTGCCATGTAGGAATAAGGGCACCAATTCGAAGGGAACTTGGAACTTGTGTAGAAGGGCATCCTACTGACAAGAATACAAGTATACAAGTGTGCAGGGCAGATGTTTTATCCCTAATATAGGAGATTTACCTTAATTAACAGGAACAGAATGTCTTAATTAACAGAAATGGAATGTAACTAAAATTCAATTCACTTACACTAGGATGTCTCAATTAAAATGTAACAGGAATAATATTTAACTAATAACCAGGCTATGCCACCTGGCCAAAGCTGAAAGTTTTCAGAATAAAACAATTCTCACAGACAAATGAAGGGAAGAAGAAGTCAAGAATTCAATGCATATCCTATAAAATTGAGAAGACTGAGGGAAGAAGTAGAGATAGGAGAAATGAGTGGAAATGTTGAAGGGGTTGACTTTGATCAACATGCACTGAATACATAAACTGCTTTGTTAAATGGCAACTCCTTTGTGCAACTACTTGAAGAAAACAAAATCAAAAATCTCACAAGCTTGGGCTGGGAAGTTGGCTCAGTGGTAGAGCACTTGCCTTGCATACCTGAGGCCCTGGGTTCGATTCCTCAGCACCACATAAGCAAAAAGAAAAAAGCCGGAAGTGGCGCTGTGGGTCAAGTGGTAGAGCGCTAACCTTGAGCTAAAGAGCTGAGGGACAGCGCTCGGGCCCAGAGTTCAGGCCCCACAACTGGACCCCAAAAAAAAAATCTCACAAGGTTAACCAAAAGAAAGCAGGCATTTTGACAGAAAATGTTTTAATTCTTAAACTTGTGTCACTGATGGTATGAACAATGATTCTGTGAAATTAACTACTAGCCTTCAAGTGACTACACCACCTACTCTTCCAGCTCCAATACAAAATATTCCAAGTGAATGGACAATGCCCCCAAAAGCTCTCCCTCAAAATACTGTTCCTTCCTTCCATTCTCCACATATACCAAGTTCTTAAGAAGCCAAGTACTTTATTTGCAGATTTTGCAGATTTGAGCTCCCATAGTCTGAGCAGTATCAGAATGTGTACAAGTAACCAGGATAGATTTTAATGTAGGAAACTAAAGAAAGTCATGGAATTTGTTTCTTTAATGATTTAATAGCTTTTAGTTAAGTACTCATTTTCATGTCTAGGGATGGTTGAGAATTGATAGTGAAGTAGGGGGATGGTAGGATCTGGCATCTTGTCTTCGTGGTGAGGGAAGGTAAAGGCCCTCCTCCATCCCAGGTAAGGGAGTGCCTGAATCCCTGGAAGGAAGTTGAAAGGTTACTAAACCTGTCAGTCCAATGCTTAGGACTCCTGTTTCCTGTGACCCTGCTTCCTGACCTGACCCTATTTAGGCCTATACCAGCACAGGCACCATTAGGTCATCCACATGTCTCTGTGTTGATGTCCTAGTTCCTGGCTCCTGGCTCTTTACCAGTCAACAGGGCATCCCACTTCAGCTCTCCATTGGTGCTAAAGTGGTTTGTGTGTATTGTTTTTGCTCTTACTTTCCTCTCTGGCCTTCATGGCTCAGTTTCCTAACCATGTTAAGTGTATTTGTTGGCTGCTGGTCTTTGAGATAGGAGTCCACCATGCAGACACTGGCCTTTTAATGAAGACTGCAAGATTTGACCTCTCAAAATGTGTCTTCTCTGTTGTCTTGCCATACAACTGTAGTTCTGTGATATTTAAGTTTTGCAGAGCAAAACCGATTAAAAACCAGTGTTTGACTAAGAAATGTGTACTACATCTTATTATTTCAACTCCAGCTGCCTGGTACTAGCTGTGAGCTTCCCATTTGCCCCAGCTAAACTTAACTAGTTGTTTACAAATTGATCCCGATAGAATTGCAGGCTCTGACAAATGATGAAAGTGAAATTTCAGAACTCTTATGAAAATATAAGGACAACCTCTCAATAACCCTTTGTCCTCAAAGCAAAGACCTCTGTGAGTCTTTGCAATTAAGAATTCTTGTAAATATTCCCTCCTCACTGCATTAGTTTCCTAGTAGCTTATCTTGCTGAGACACAGCACAGCAAAGGTCAGAGATGCCATACATACAAATGTACTTATATAAGTGTTATTAAATAATTTAAACAGGACATTGAACTAACTTTGGATTTCTCCCACAAATCCAAAGATTTTATATGAGTTGTTTAGTTCAATTTTTACTCAGAAGACTCTTCCACAGGTCACAGGAAAAACAGGGGAAAAAACAGCTATTTACCCAGAAATACTTTAAGCCTGCCATTTCCCGAAATTTTGTGCAAACATTAAAGTGCTCCATAAAAGTCAAGATGCAGTGGATGATTTCTGTAAAAACTAACAAATGCAGTTTTCTAGAAAGAAAGCTGCCAGTGTTTTAAGACACAAGATTAAGCCTCCAGATGGCCTTTTTCTGAAGAGGTGGGTGCTAATTGGGTTCCATGTCCTTGTTTGACTCTTCAGTCTACCTCTCATCTACAGACCAAAATCAGCACAGAGACCCAGGCAAGAGACTCAGAGACGCAATATTTCATGCTAGAATTGAGCTATGAGAACTTGGGTGTCCTCTGATAACTCCATATTTTTCCAAACAAGCTTATCTCTGTTTAACAAAATGCCATTAACAAAAATCTGTCCATAGATTTCTTTTGTCAGCTTCTTAATGAAATCTAAATATCCCTGGGAAAGATACAGTCTTATAGGTTTATTAACAAAATTTGCATTGCTACTTTTGGTGCAGTGTGAAGGCAGGAAGCTGACCTCCAGGCAGGCTGTGAGGTCTCTTTATGGTTACCCAACTTATCATTGGTTCCCAACAGCCAGCCTTTGGAAGGAGCCAGGAAACCAGCTCTGACTCCATGTCTCCTTCTCTATGGCTGTATACAAGGTGCACAGGTAATTAAAGAGCTTCTAGTGTTCTCTTCAGAGGTTGCAGAGGAGACAGAGAGAAATACTAGTGAAGGGACTTAGAGGAAAACCCATGGGCTTTTGTGTCAGGCACTCGGAGCTACAACCCATGAAGAAGAAAACAGGAAGTCCAGGTGGTCAAATCACTTTTAAAAAGCTTCCTAATGTATTCCCTGTAGGAGACCTTTGGTGAGTATTAGTATTTCGCAATAGCCTCCAATGCTACGGGTAACCTGTTTTTCAACCCCACTGTTACCCACTTTGTGACCACAGAAAACTATTTTTCTTAACATCGTTTTGAAGAGGTTTGGGCTTTAATGGAGATTTGTGCTTTAATGGAGATTTGAGGTTTTTTTTTTTTTTTTTCCTCTTTGTAAAACCCTGGCTCTGCCAGGAAACCCAGAACAAAACTTACCCCCAAAAGAATGCTTACCAGCTTGTTCTGGGCAGAAGTTATCCACGCGCTTTCACTCTCAAGGCCCTGATGGGACTGTTTATCACTTGAGACTTCTTTTCATAAAATCCACTGACATTCCAGATTAAAGAAGAATTTGATAAAGGTCAAATGCAAATAAGATGCAATGTCTTTTTTCTTCTCTCTTTTCTACTTGCAGCTATATTCTGTTTTAAAGACTACTCTCCTCTTAAACATCCTCTTATTTGAGAAACTTTCTTAAACACTCCCAGGCATAGTTAATTATTCTCTTCTCAAGTGACCAGAGTTCTTAATCCTCCTCCAGTACTTCAAGCCTGAGTTTCCCAGTACTTTAAGGGTAATCCATTACCTGGGATTCCAAAGTGTTCTGTCATTCTAGCTTTACCACCTATGTCAGTCTCTGGGCGTTAAGTAATGAATGGGTCATAAAATTTTATCATATATCTACATCTATGTATATAGATGACAGAAAGTGAGAAAGCAATCACTAATTTAAAATTAATTTAATATTTTTAGGCATGGAAAATCCCATAAATAAAAAATGCTGATTTATATATACATATGATTTAATGTAACAATCTAATTTTACAGGTAAAGGAGAAAAAAGAAGAGGAAGGAAGAATAAATGAGGGAGAGAATCAGAAAAAAAAATACAACCAAAGAAAAAGTAAGAAATAGGGTAGAGAAAGAAGTAGATAGGGAAAAAAGTTCATAAAAGTAAAGAAAACCTTGAAAAAGAAAATAAAGCAAAGGAATAGCTGAGGTGAATAGGAACAGAGCAAAATGAAAAAGGATAAAAACAGTTTTGAAGGTACTGGTACAACGACATACAGTTGTTTGCAGTTTGCAGTTGCATTTTAGCATTGATCCTGTAAATAAATGACTCACAACTCTCATCCTTACATCCATTAATTTTTCACTTTGAAGGTCCAATATGCTTATCTCTGACTCAACCATTATATTAAATACTCGGTAGAACAGAATTCAAAGATTTAACTTTTTGTTCTATATTGGATATGACTGGCCTGTTCCATTTCAAAGTCTTATGATTTAGCAGTTATTGAAAGCCTTCTAATCAAAATTGGCCAATAAGCTATTTCCATTGAAGTTAACAGAATCACAATAAATGTCCAAATTGCAAACACAATATTATTTAATTGCTTTAGCTGGTTTATGTGCAAAGAATACCAGAATATTTTCTCCCCCTAACCTCCTAGATTTTCTTTTCCCTGTGATTTTTCTTTTCATGCCAGTCTTATCTATCTTAAAGTGCCTTTAAGTTCCATAACAATTACTCACTTTCCTTTATGGCCTTATCTATTTTTACTACTTAGCAATAGTCAGTTTCCCTCAAGCAGAGTTGTGGTAATTAACCAGAATAACAAGGAATGACTCAGATCCCTGCTCTGAATTTCTCTTCTAGCTTCCAATTCCAAAAATAGCCTCTATTAGTCAAAAGAACCAGTTCAGTTCTTTTCCTTGTTCATAGGGTCTGAGTGAATCTTCTTTATACCAAGTAGCAACTCATGAGGCTTTGTGGTTAGCTTCTCTGCAGGAGAGTTCCCTGAGCTAATGTAAAACACAAGTTTTATGTCCCTTTTAAGCTTCAAAGTCCAAAATGTCATCATGAACTTCTCCTAGCTCCAGGACATCCAGAAAGAAATCTGTTCTTTGGCCTTCAGTTTTATGATCCATAAAATGAATTCCTGTCCAAAGGAAGCTTCCTCACTGGAAAATATCCTATGTCTGAAAAAACTTGCTCTTTAAGGTGCACTCAAAACTTTTAGAGAATAGAATTTGAGGTAGAATTCTGCTCAAATGTTGAGAAAAGGACTTGGAAGATGGCTTTATTCCTTCCAATATTAGACTTGAATTCAGGGCCATGAGTTCTCATTTAGCTTTTTCATTCACAGTTCTCACCCTATCATTTAAGTCATACTCCCAGCAATCAGCTTTTTAACTGGTTGATTAGAGAGAGGAGTCAGTTTTGTCTACTCAGATGGCTTCAAATCTTGGTTCTCAAGTCTCAGCCTTTGAGAAGCAAGACTTAGAAGTAGGAGCCAATGGCTCCTAAATTAACCAACTCTCCTAAATTAATCAACCAACAGATATATATTGAGAAATGATTGCATACAAATATGTACAGGTAGAATTCATAGGAAGAGGTCTGTACCCCTCCAATAGCTTTCCAGTTGCTTATTGTAATAGATTTGTAAGATTTCTTTCAGATATTATCTAAGGACATGTACACGTATTCACCACCAAGGAACAGTTGCTGCCTTCTCCCAGACTGTACAACAACTCTGCCTTTTACCCCTAAGGTCAATGCTCCTTGCCAGCAGGAAATAGCCAGAGAGAATCATCACCAATTTATAACTATCAAAAGCCTAGAATGTTAGGTCTGCCAGGGAGAATAGCTCCACCCCTTTCTTTAACGTATGCTGGCTGTAGGGGTACATGAGGGACTGAGCAGAGGAGTCAGGATTCATCAGTACAAGAGACATGTTTTGTTTGCTACTCCTGAGTGTCCCTCCATTCTCCCTTGTGTGGCTTCTTGCTGGGTGGCCCTTCCATCTTGACTGACCTTCATCTATTCAAGTCCACAGCTTTCACACTTTTCAAATAAGCACGGTACTTTGCCTCTGTGAATAAATCTCTGACCCTTTGCCTGAAGTTCGTCGTTTTTGTGTCTCATAAATTTTTACAGGATTTGATATTTCTTTTAGAGTATTCTCCCCTTGATCTCCTTAATTAATCTTTTTCATATTCTCATATCATTTCTTCTCAATGTCAAGCTCATTAGAAGGAATCAAATGTATCCATAGTATTTAAACTAAGTTCTATACATTGCTCATTCATCCATGTGTCTGTTTCTTTTCTTATTTTTATCTTTTTATTCATCACAAATTTATTGTACAACTTACTGCATCCAAACAATACATTAAGATCTACAAATACTGAAGTGGATATATCAAGTTATATTCCACTTCCAAATAAACATACACTATGCATAGTGCTTATGAATCCCAAGTAAATGCAAACACATGGAGGAAAAATTGAAAGGATTGCATAAATGCCCAAGCATGGTATTGCTAGCTCATAGGCTAGTTCTATTTTTAGTTTTTGAGAAATGTCCATACTGCCTTCAATAGTGGAACCCAGTCTGAGGATTGTTTGGACTCATTGGTCAGCATTTGACAAATTGAAAAAGTGAAATATCATCAAGCTAGAAACAGCTAAACAAAGAGAATAGTTTGAAGCACTGAATAAAATTAATAACATGGTGATAAGCTACATAAATGATTCCATGGCAAGTAGAAGTTAGGAAGATAATACTGTTGAGAATCATAATTTCATAATTTCATTATGGTTATAAAATAGTTGATATAAATATTTGATATTCATATTTACTATTTGCTAGGCAACCATAATAGACAATCACTTTAATTCTTAGAGAGTTATTAATATTATTTCCATTTGATCAAGTAGAAAGCTGAGGCTTGCTTAGGGAGATTAAGTAAAGCACTTTATCACTAGGTAGTGAATGAAGGAACTATGAATGGAACTAGCAATTGTCTGGCAAAAATGTTAAACTTGTTATTCTCTTTCCTAGACATACACAGAAAAAGTGTTTTGTTTTGCATTTCCTCTGCCTGCTTCCTGAACTTCACCCCTAAAGAACATCTTTGTAGTTTCTTTCAGCTGTGACTGTCTACACATTCTTCAGAAAGCAACCATCTAAGCATGGACCAGATATCCTCCAAACAGAATATTTGTTGTAGAAGGAGTTGGTCCCTTGGCTACTAATCAATGTAGTCTTCAGAGGCCACAGCCAAAGGTGGTACCAATTCGGAGGAGAAAAGAAAGTTCCATATGCCTATCCCTCTGAGCATTGGTAAGCCTAGCCAGCAAGACTCCAACTTTTAATATCAAAAAGTATACTTTGGGGTTGAGTTTGATGAGGCAGTTTTCCTCCAAATCATCCAATTTCCAGGATGCAAAGAGTTTCACTGTCCCACTGATGGACTCAATGAGGATAAGTAAGAATAGAGGAGAATTCATTGGTTGGTATCTGTGCTCCAAAGCTGATTTTCTTCTTCTGAGCAAATAGCCTCTGATATCAGTCTATCTGTCACATACTTACAGCAAGCTGGTACTGACAATTTTAACAGTCCCAAAAGCACAACACAGCCCCATCTGTCTACCAGATAAAGCCATGTTAGACTGCTGAGCAGAAACAAACAAATAAACTTATTTGCATTATGATATTAAAATATACTAAATAGACAAGCAAAGAGGGAGATTTCTTAATTGCTTCTATAATCAATTCACTGAAGTGTCAGAGGAAGGAATCATAGGCCAGAGTATTACTTCACAGAATCAAGCTAGGATGCTGTGGAAATGAGAAGGAAATTGCCTACCAGCCTCTCCTATGGAGGAATCAAGGGATGGTTAGAACAGATGGAGATTCAACAAAAGCAGAGAAAAGGGTCACACACACACATTTACACACACACAGACACACACACACACACACACATGCATACACACAAAGTATATGACTTCTAGGAACAGTGATCTTTTTCTCCTTGAATCAATGAGCTACCTCCCTCTAAATGCAAAGAAATAGAAAAGAATACTCTGAAGACCTCTGGAGAGCCTTCTGAAGCTATTATGGCACCTCAGAAGACCACACTGTGCTGGCATACAATAATTATTCAATGACATTTCTAGGAATGAATGAATGGAGAATTGGTGTATCAACCAGTGAGTAAATGAATGAGTGGTTTCATTGGTGCAGTACATGGTTTACAACATATGGTTCCTCTACTGGCCACCAGAGAACTGGATGAATCAATGAATGAGTGGATAAATGAATGGATGGTCTTTTGACCTGGATTGCCTGGCCAGGCTCTCTTTGGACACTCAAAATGGTGCAGGAATGCTGAGTAGCCATAGGGAATCAGCCCAGGGAGCTCAACAACTTGCTTGGGGCTGGGGATGGGAGGAGTGCCCTGGCCACCCTGGATACTTGTTGCTCTTTTAATTAATCAAGACTACCAACCACAAGGATATGAGATTAACTCCATAAACTCAGTCCAAATTAACTGAGATTCTCTGAGATGCTATTCAAAAATATAAGAGACTTAGGAAAGAAAAGAAGGAGAACTGAGACCTTAGAGGCTAAACTCTTCTGGGAACTCACAAAAACCTGTTTAAAGCTAAAGCATTCATCAGAGATGCCTGGGGGATTCTTCTAATAAAGAAGGAGTTGAAGATTGTGTATGTTTATCAAGTACATTATGTGGTAATCTTCCAAGTTGGAATTTCTATTTGTACTGTTCTTTGAAGTAGTCTCATGAGGTGAAACATTTGTCCTTCTAACAATGCTTGGATTCCTTTGCTAACATTCTTATAAAAATTGTAACCTTTCTACATGAAAATAATTCATTGTAAATATTTTAAAATAATTCAAACTAGCAAAAATTGTGCCATCAACTTATTCAACAGTGACATAGGTTGCATCTTTTCCAATTCTAGCATCACTTTTTTTCTTTTTTTTGCCAGACCTGGGGCTTGAACTCAGGGCCTGGGCACTGTCCCCGAGCTTTTCTTTTATGCTCAAGGCTAGCACTCTACCACTTGAGCCACAGTGTTACTTCTAGCTTTTTCTGTTTATGTGATACTGAGGAGTTGAACCCAGGGCTTCATGCACTCTACCACTAAGCCATATTTCCAGCTCCTCTTTTCCAATTCTGTCTTGAACACTGGTATTATACATACTACTTCATAACTTGCTTTCTTTATAATGAGAACTTTTGCAAGTCACTAAGCATTTTGATATCATACCTATCAGTTATATATTATAATCAGAATTGATATAAAAATTAAATTCACTAATCCTATTTCAAAAATTTTAAATTATTTCCATCTAATCTGTCATAGAAACACTGTAAAGCAAACTTATTTATCTTGGTCCATGTCGGATTTTTTTTAGAATAGCCACAGCACCTTAAATGTCAGACAAAAAGAAAATATTCAGTTTTGATATATTTGAAATGAAATATTAAATGTTCTTCTACAAGTTCATAATTTCCACTTAAACTTTATACAGTTGTATTTATTGAACATCTAGTTCTGATGCCTTTGTCAACACTGAATATTGCATTAAAAACCTTGCTGAGCTGGAGATATGACTCTAGTTGTAGAGGACCAGCAATGAGCAAACAAGACAAGCAAGAGCATGAGAGGCCCTGAGTTCAAATCCCAGAATTAGCAAAAAAAAATCTTGCTCATATTGTTTTAATGGTTTTCTAGCAGTAGTTCTCAACATTGGCTTCTCTAAAAGATGTTTGAGATTTTTTTTTTAACATCAATGTTGTGGGCACCATCCAGGACAATAGTCTAAAAACTCAGGAAGTAGGCCCTACACATCTACTTAAAACAACAATTAAAAAAATCTACAAATGTAAAAGAAAACATGCTGATATAAAATGTTCTAAATTTCAAAGTTGGGTAGAGAATTTTCTTTGGACAACAAGTCCATTTTGCTCATGAATGAAAAGCATCTACTAAACCTGTCCTCTCCCCCCTAACTCTGTGTGTGTGTGTGTGTGTGTGTGTGTGTGTGTGTGTGTGTGTGTGTGTGTGTGTGTGTGTGTGTGTGTGTGTGTGTGTGTGTGTGTGTGTGTGTGTGTGTGTACTACAGTTTGAACTCAGAACCTGGGCATCGTCCCTTAGCTTTTTCAGTAAAGGTTGGTGCTATGCTACTTGAGACACAGCTCCACTTCCAAATTTTTTTTTTTTACTGGTTAATTAAAGATAAGATTCTTATGCACTTTCTGTCTAGGCTGGCAGAGCCTAGTCAGAGCTCAGTCTCCTGAGAAGCTAGGATTATAAACCTGAGCTAGTAGGAGATACCTCTCGCATCATTTCTTCAGGGCTACTTCCTCACACCCTAATTATGCCTTACCTCTTTGTCATTCTCTCCACACATCAGATAACCCTTTGGGGATGCTTGTTACAGCTGTGGTTTCTTTACTGAGGTTCTGCTGTTAATCGTATCAGCTAGAGAAGGTTTGAGACTGGTGAGATGTGATGTTGGGTTAGAGTTTGAATGAGGAAGAAGGTGTAGCAAGGGCATACCAACCAGTCAGTAAGCTTATAGGGTTTATGGAAACATTTGAAAATATGCTGAAAACAATTGAAAATATGCTAAAACTTCTCCCCTAGAAGTTAATCTGCCCTTACATTAAAGTACTGTGCGTAATTCCCTGGGGTTTGCAGAACTCTAAACACATGCATGACTTCCTGACCACATTGAGGTAGAACACATTCAGTTCTTTTGGGAGCAGTCAGTCAGCACACTGATATGAGCTCAGAAACTACCATAGTGAGTCATCACTGCCAGTAAATGGTAGAAATGCCAGAATGCCAACTACTTCTATATGCAAATTGATGGATTCATGTACAATCTGTCTTTACCACCATAAAGTGAGGTAGTAAGGACCAAAGGGAAGTAGGGAAAGGACAAGTAGGGCCATAAATTGTACCCAGTTATGTAGCCAGTAAAGTAGCAGTTCTTTCATTTATTTCATGCGAGTAACACCCAGCACCTCTCCCAATGCAAAATTCCAAGGTGAGGGTGAAATTCTTTCCTTGTAGCTCTATATACTCAGTCGAGATGGTTAACTTTACTCAGCTCCTGACAATCTGGCATTTGTTCTGTCTTCCCTCCCCTCCCCTGCATATATCCCTCTCAGAGCATATATGCCTCAGGGATAGAAATTTATCCTTTGGAAAAATGCCATTTGTTGTATCATTCTGTAATGCTGCATTTAAAGGCCATCACACCTTAGCTGGCTACATTATTTCTAGACAGCATCATTACTGCTCAAGATATAATGGAGGTGGGGGGTATGGTTAGAGCTCCGAAGCCAGCTTCTACCAACAGCAACATCACCTCAACTCTGCAGAACACCTGCTCCTATATTCTGTTCTCCTTAGCACCCGGGAGATATTTAGAGTTCTACTAGGGAATTCAGTAGACTTTTTTTCATCCAAGTCAAAACACTTTTACAATGAAATTCTGAAGTTTCTTGGTAGTGATCTAAGAAGAGACCAAATTGCACTTAGGATAATAGTCAAATTTCACCAACTGCTGTATCCACACTACACTATCCAAAAACATTGAATTGGACATTTTATTCCTTTGAAGAAACAAAGGTTATACATTTTTTAACATCCCATAGCTAGAGGTTTACAGTTGCCTCATACAGAAAAAGCTCTGACATGTTTTTCCACGCTGACTCCCAATGGTGCAGAGACCTGCTCAGAACCAATTTGCCCTTGATAACAACATTTATTCTCCACACTCCTTCTTCTTCAGTCATCCTTCCTTACTCACTCATTACTGGTCTTTAAGACAAAGTTAACAAATCTTCTGAGACTTAGGTTGAAGAAGGCTGTCAGTTACACATCTACAGAAGGATATTTCTGTGGTGTTATGTTTTCTGTATTATTTCATCACTCCACTAATTTCCCCAACCACAAAGTAAAAGAAGAGAACTTCACCTTCAGGGATTCCTATTCCTTAATATAAGAATTATAGTAGGTATGATGGCTTTGGAATGAAAAGCCTCTAAACATGATTTTGAAGTCATCTAACTAACATCTGTTCAAATTTGTTGCCTAATTTATATGGCTGCTATTCTTCTAACAATCCTTCCCATTAATCTTTAGTCCTTAAAAATGCCATCATTTAAAAATGCTGCAGTATGGAGTTAAATTTGGGGAAAATGGCCAGTAAAAGGAAAGCTTTAATTGGAAAGAAAAAAAACTATGATGCAATGGGGGAAGGGCATGTGGTTTCCACAGAAAATGTAAAACAAAACAAAACATATAATGAGGTCTTTACAAACATTATGTCAGTGAGATATAGTCAGACATATCAGCCTGAATTATAATAACAATTCTGACATGGAGCACTTTCTGTGAACCCCTATACCTTTTATGAGCATAATTTTATTTCAGTCCCCAAAAACCTTCAAAGATAATTTTTTTCTTTTTCCTCATTTTGTTTTTAATAAGTTTTTTTATTGTGAAAATACTGTACAGAGGGGTTACAGTTACATGAGCAAGGTAATGAGTACATTTCTTATCAAGCATTGTTGCCTCCTCCTTTGTTTTTCCCCTACCATCCCTTCCCTCCCACCTCCACAACTACACTCCCCTCACCCCCACCTAAATTGTAAAGTTCATTTTTCAACATAGTGTCTTGTACATCTCATTGTTACAATGGGTCAACCTGTATCCCTATTTAAACATTTTGTTTTTTCCCTTCCTCTCCCCAAATGATAACAACATCAAATAGAGTGAAAACAGGGGTTATACCGTGGGTGAGGAACATACAAAGCAACAAAAAAATCATATGGTACTTTATAAATATGCTAGAAACAATAGCAAGAAATAAAAAAACCACTTGTGTCAAATTATAGAAGAAAAAGAGGCATAAAGAAATTAAGAATTCAAGTCCCACGACCAACAATAAAAAAAGAAAAGAAATTAAGTAATTTTCCCAAAGTCATTCAGCTAGAAAATAGCTCCTCAGGGATTCAAACCAAGTATTCACTGTCTCCAAAACCCATGCTGGGAGTCACTATGTTAACCTGCTTCCTAAGCCAAATAAACATCACTATTAATTTTAAAATTCATGGATAGATAGAGGAACTTAGTGTTATATTCTGCTTATATAATATGAAACCCTCAAACCCATGTGCTTGAAATTTGGAAAACTATAGAATTCTTTAATTCACTGGATCAACAAATAATATTTATAAAGAACATTTCTGTTTGTTGGCTGGTTGGTTGGTTTTGCCAAGAAAACAATTTAAGATTTAAGAAGTGTATTCATTATCTTGCCAATGTAATTGTAACCCCTCTGTATGGTATTTTCACAATTAAAAAAAAGATTTAAGAGTGCAAAAGTTAGAAAATATCTCACCTCTCTTAGAGCTCACATTCTAAAAGAGGCAATAGGCAATAAACAAGCTATAAAAATAAAAGGTAAGGTCATAAGTAAAACCAAAGATAAAGTATTTGACACTTGTGAATTTGCTTAATTATAGCAACTTTCAAATACTGTGGTGTAATTGTGCTCCAGTCTGAACTTCTACCTCCCATTCATGGCAATTCCTCAGCTCAGAGACTGGAAACTTGGATGCCCCCTTGACATTTTTCTTTCTTTCTATATTACATCTGCAGTCCCCTCTCCACTGGCAAATCTGTTGGTCGTCCTTTGAGTTATTTTCATAACATAGTTCATTCCCTCATCATTTCCTCTGCCACTAGCATGGACAGAGCCAGAGTCATTTCAATGGTCCATTACTAGTTCATGGCTCCTAGTCTTGCTCCACTACTCAACAGCGGCTTGAATGATCTACTAAAACACCGTGACAGGTACTTCCTGCCTACTTCCGGTCTGTTTTTATCATCTCCTCTTCAGACTTGGCTTTAATATCACTTTCTTCCTGAGATCTAACTTGGTTCATTTTTATCCCATGGTATTTAACACTGAAATAATTCTGAAATATTTCACAGTATATGTATTTATTATTACATTTTGGGGGAGTCAGTCTGTCTCCCTCCAAAGAATTTAAGCTTAACAAAGGACAGTATATTTGTCTATTTTCTTCACTGATGTACCTCCAAGGCCAAGCCTAATTCATGACAGTTACTCCATGTTTTACAAAGAAAATGAATATTTTGGAAACACTTCCCTCTCATTACATGAAACACAGCTGAAGAAAAATTGAGTGAAATAAATATACTAAAGTATACCCAGGAAAAGAATTGGAAATAACAGGAAAAAAAGAGGAAGAGATCCATGGGAAACAATGAACGGTTGCTACATGAATATAATTGGGATTCCAGAAACACAGGTAGCAGAGAATAAGAAGAGATAAATATACTATTTGAGGAGACAATATTCTAGAATTTTTCAAAAATGTGAAAAAAAATCAAGCCATAGACTCAAACTCTACCATAAAATTCAAGCTCTATAATAAAAAAAAAAAAAAAACCCTATACTTAAGCACATTATGGTGAGGAAAAACCACAATGAAAAAAAAACCTTCTATCATTCTACCTTGAAAGAAAACTTTCTACATAATAGAGTGCTTCCTACTCAAATTTTCAACTCTTTATTATGCCTCTGCATTTTCAAAAATCCACCTGAAGATTTTAAGGTAAATAAAACCTTAGGCTTCCTCGCTGGATAAAACAAGATTCCCAAAATATCAGGGACTTTTTGAGCATTACTTATATTATTAATACAAAAAGGAGGTAAGCATTTTTAGGTGAATAAATGCCATTCATTTATAAAGGATTTTCTGGCCTATACACGATAGTTATATTCCATAAGTCCTGTTAATAGTCTTCTTTGGACCTATGAGAATGTTAGGACTAATGTAGCCTAGGTTTCATGATTAAATTACTCTGAACCAGCTCTTTTTCGTGGCACCCCCTGAGCAAACAGCTGCATCAAGATGAAGCTGAATATCTCTTTCCCTAAGGAGATTCTAGACTTCCAGAAACTCATTATTGAAGTGGACAACTGATGCAAACTTTATACTTTCTATGAGAAGCATATTGCCACAGAAGTTGTCACTGAAACTCTGGGTGAAGAGTGCAAGTGTAGGATGGTCCATATCAGTGGTGGTAATGACAAGCAAGGTTTTCCCATAAAGTAGAGTGTCTTCACCCATGGCTGACATCACTTGTTACTGAGCATTCCTGTTACAAATCAAGGAGAGCTGGGGAGAGAAAGGGTTGCACGGTGGATGCCAATGTAAGTGGTCTCAAAACAGATATTGTTTTTAAAAAAAGAAGGAAGAAAAGAAGGGAAGGAGGGAGGGAGAGAGGGAAAGAAAGAGAGAGAAATAGAATGAAAGGAAGGAAGGAAGGAAGGAAGGAAGGAAGGAAGGAAGGAAGGAAGGAAGGAAGGAAGGAAGGAAGGAAGGAAGGAAGGAAGGAGGGAGGGAGGGAGGGAGGGAGGGAGGGAGGAAGGGGAAGAGGAGGAGGAGGAGGAGGAGGAGGAGGAGGAGGAGGAGGAGGAGGAGGAGGAGGAGGAGGAGGAGGAGGAGGAGGAGGAGGAGGAGGAGGAGGAGGAAGAAAAGATATTCCTGGACTAACAGATACTACTATGCCACACTCTCTGGGACTCAAATGAGCTAGCAGAATCCACAAACTTTCAATCTCTAAAAAAGATGATGTCTGTCAATATGTTGTGAAAAAACCCTTGAATAAAGAGGTAAAAAATACTGAGGTCCAAAACACCTAAGATCCAGAATTTTGTTAGTCCATGTATTCAACAACACAACTGTCATCATATTGCTCTGAAGAAACAACATACTAAGAAAAAGAAGGAGGTAACTGCAGAATATGCTAAGATTTTGGCCAAGAGAGTAAAGAAAGACCCCTGCCTTGCAAAAAATGCCAGGAACAGATTGCCAAGAGACAAAGGCTATCCTCTCTGAGTTCTGAGTCCAGTCAAAAATAAGACTCTTTAAGAGTAATAAATAATTGGTTAGATCTTTAAAAAATTACTCATGAGCTACACAATAGGGACAGGTATAGTCATTCAATGGCCAAGTTCTCTTTCTTCAATATCAATGAAAAGTGAAGACCACACTTGGAGGAAAAATTCCACATAGCTTAGACTACTACACAGATTCTAATCTTGTTCCTCTACTACCAAATAAAATTGTTTTGTGTCTCTAGCAGCTAACATGGAAGGGAAAAGGATGTTTTTATTCAGATGCTTAAGAAAAATTGGGCATATTATTATGTCTAATCATCATTAGTTATTTTTAGAAATGAATGTGAGTCTCTCTGCTATATAACCGAACTATATTTTATAGGATAGTCAAATTTAGTGTCTACAGATACTTTAGCTTGGTGATTTGGAGATAAGAAACTAATACAAACATTTTTAGACACACACCCACACCCAGAGAGACAGAGAGAGAATGTGTGAAAGAAGTTGATAATCTAAATCTTGAAAAAAATAATTCAAATTGCTGACTCTGGAAGGTTTAGTATCTTATAAATTCTCTAGTGAAAGTGGTTATACTCTGCAATGCCTGTCACCCTTTTCTTGTGGATTAGAAACAACATGGCGTCAAGAATGCCACTGTCATTTGATAGTTGTCATAAGTCATTCTGAAGGCTTTCATCTGGCTCTGGGAAAGCCATCTTGAAATGGAACTAAAGAGAATGTTCAGGATTTAATGACAAAATTGTTTTGTGCTTTAGAAAGAGAATTATGGAAACCTGTAAAAATTTTTCTCCAAATGACAAGACCGTCATCTTAGTCAAATCAATGTGGAATTGCATTAGAGAGCAAGACAGAATGCAGAATAAAGGAGAGTAGAAAAGTTATCCAAGGTCATTTTAGAGTCAAGGCGGAGAAGGGGTATGGATCACAGTCTGGTGGGGAGGGGAGGTACTCAAATAGAAACCTGTGTTCATATGGAGATAATGGTCATGAGATAGCCAAGCCAGATCTAAAGTACCTGAGCCAAGTCTACCTGGACATAGCATTTCAGTGTATGAAATGGTTAAGGACAGACAATAGGATCAGAAAAAAAAAACATGGGAGAAGGGTGAATTTGGTAGATACTACCCAAAATATTTTTAAAGTCAAAGCACCAAGAGTAATTGATTATACTACTTTGGTATTTGTTAATTAAGCTGTTAACAGGCTACATACCAGATACTGTGCTAAATTCTTTTCATACATTATCTTATTTCCTTACAGTAGATAGACAACTTTATTATTTCAGGGAATTCTGAAGTTCAGCTGTGAGACCAGGAAAGGATTAAGAGGTTAAAATGCCACCTCTCCAGTGCTCAGAAGGCTGAGAACTGGACCTTATGACAGTTGAGATAAAGGGAGTAAAACAATGTCTAAGTCACAGCTAAAATTTCAAAAACATTTATTGTGTCTCTCTGCCCAGAAATAAATTTTACTATGTACACAAACTCTATCTTATGTCAATAACTGTAGCAACAAAATATGTTAAAACCTTGCATGCTACACGGATAGACTGTTTTGACCTATAGAAACTTTCCTTGTACTAAACTCGACAAATAAGCTTGCTGACAGGAACCCCAGGCTCCTTATCCCTACTCATCCTGCTCTCTCTGTGTCTGGTCTCATTTTTACAGCTCCAGTATGCCACTGTACAGTTCTAGGTTATGGAGAGCAACAATGATCATCTCAATTATATACATGGTTAGTTACATGGTTGTAACCGCTCAAAATTACAGTTAGTCTATGGGAAAACTTAACTGTGTGCATTCAACCCTAAGTATACTACTTGTATAATTAAACAATTAATCAGATAATTAAATTAATAATTAGATATAAATTATTTAATTAAATAAATAATTGATAAAATAAATAATCAAAAAATGAGTATAACAAGATGTCAACAGATGAAATGTCTACCCTATTGCCAACATAATCATCCTTTGCGCCAGGAAGAGAAGAGTACAAACCCAAAGCTCATAATTTGCAAGGAAATAGGTTGCAATATTCTACACATCTTCAGCTCCACCAAGACTAAAGGTATCAATATCGAGAAAAATTTTCAAAAGGAGACTAGAGAAATCAGCTTATGAAATTTTCCCCTCATTTCAAGTCCAGTGAAGATACACCATTAACAGAGCCACTCTGAAAGCATGGTATAGCTTCCCTGCAGTTACAAGATTCTGAAGAAAAGCCTACTTACTAAATAGCTACACTTACTGAAGCCAGTTATATAAAGGTCTAACTGGTAGGCCAAACCTCTTATAACCTCTTATCTTGTGAGATGACTTCCCTTGGTTTGTTTGGTGTTGTTATTGTTGTGGCTGCTGTTTTGTGCCAGTCCTGGGACTTGAACTCAGCTCGTACATGTCCTTGAGCTTTTCCTCTCAAGGCTAGCAGGCTACCAACAGACCCAGGGCATATGTCCAGGAAGTAAGTAGGAGGTAGCGATAACCCCATGAATCATTGGGCCCTAACTCAAGCATCTTTCCTTCCCTGATACATCTGGTAGTTGTCTCTGTGCTCTTTACCATCAATCTGCACAGCCTTGGCTCTGTATAGTAGAAGCTTCTGGATGCTTCTTCTAAGTGCTTACAGTGTTTTCTTTTCCTAAATATCTTATCCTCATGACTCACCCATTCAGTTCACTGTAGGGATTACTAGATGTTGAATGTCACAGGATTCAAAGGTCATCTTCCAAAAACCTCTCTAATTTGCTTCTTTTGTGACTCCTCTTTCATGTGGCCACTGTACCCCTAGGGGAAATTCACTGGACCAAGATCAAAATTCCCTAAACATAGGAAATCACAGCTTGAGTTATCTATCTGTGGCCATCAATTGGCAGTTGGCAGGGAACTGGACTAGGGCCAATATGTACAGAAGGCATGCTCTTTGGGAAGAGACTCAGCTTTAGGCCAGTCAGAATCCTGACTCTGCTACTTGATGATTTGGCCAAATTCCTTGCTTACTTTTAGTTTTTTTATTTTTTATTTTTTTTGGGTCCTGTCATGGGGCCTGAACTCTGGGTCTAGGTGCTGTCCCTCAGCTCTTCAGCTTAAGGCTAGCGCTCTACCACTTGAGCCACAGTGCCACTTCCGGCTTTTTTCTTTTTGTTTATGTGGTGCTGAGGAATCAAACCCAGGGCCTCATGCATGCAAGGCAAGCGCTCTACCACTGAGCCACCTTCCCAGCCCTTACTTTTAGTTTTCTAGTCAGTAAAATGGACTACTAAACTGGCTACTTGGGAAGCTGAAATTCAAAAAATCAAGATTCCAGACCAGCCTAGGAAGAAAAGTCCAAGAGATTACCTTGTAAGCTAGGTTCACACCTTTCATCCCAGGAACCATAGGATGCCT
The DNA here is from genome assembly GCF_019054845.1 of Dipodomys spectabilis. NCBI lineage: Eukaryota > Metazoa > Chordata > Mammalia > Rodentia > Heteromyidae > Dipodomys > Dipodomys spectabilis. The sequence goes on from NW_024870774.1 coordinate 1,423,890, forward strand.
AACCTTCCTGTCTAAGCACATACCAGGGCAAAAATAAGACCTTGTCTTATTCCTCCAGGAATGGAGCAATGACTCAGCAATAGAGAACTTGTCTAACAAGTATAAGGCCTAATTCAAACCCAAGAGCCTCCACAGAGAAGATCCAAAGTGCCTGATTGAGTTACCAGGATAGTTGTTACCCCTAAATCTTAGGGAAAACAAAGCAGGATAGGCCCCGTAATACCTGTTTCAGCTTTTTCCTTTTGGTAATACTGTGCTTGAATTCATGATTCACCCTTGCCAGGAAAGTACAATATCAAATGATTACTAAAGATGTTTTCAGCTTATTAATAAAATCTTGTATCTTTCTCAACTGGCTACATGGTGGGATTGGTCCCAGATTGGTAAGGAATCACTGAGAAGTTCCAGAGGTTCATTTAGGCTTCAACATTGCCTCCCAACTTTCCTGTGGTTTCATCTCAACCACCACCTACCAAAGAAACAACCTAGCTAGAGGCAAGCAGGATCTGGGTAGAGGAAGCCAAAATGAGGGGGAAAGGAGATTGATATAAGGCTAGGAGCAAGAGGACCATCCATTTATCCACTGTTGGCCTGAGAACCTGGGATCCTGTAATTTAATGAGTCCTTTGATGTTGCCTGAGAGCCAGATCTCATGAATTATGGGTTGCACCAATCGAACCTATGTAATTAGTTTCTGGTATGTATCTGTACATATCATTCAAGCTCATCAGCATGTAAGAAAGACCCTTATATTTGTACGGGTGACTCATGAGGTGGAAGTACTTGTTAAACATTTTTTTCCACAATATTTATACCTGCAGAAATAAGCCTTGGAATAGAATTCTCTTCTAGGTGCCTCTTCCTGGACCTTGGAATTCTCAAATACCACTTGGTATTTGCAGAGGCACCTAGGTAAAACATAGGTGAAGTGGGGTCAAAGTTCAGCATGTCAAGATGCTAGAACAGGGTGTAATTTACTGCCCCCAACAGCCTCCCTCTCTTTCCCAGATTTACTGTCAGGGAGTGGTTCCCTGTGGAGCCAATGAGGGTTGCTCAGCTAGGAAGGGGCCTTCTTAGGTATCTGACTGGTTTGTAAGAGAGTTCCATGGTTCTAAAGTTACCAGTGATTGGGAGCCAGCTGTGAGTATTCCATGGTCATAGGGATTACTGGGGACAAAATCCAAGCTACCCAGAAAATCTGTCCTATTCTTCAGGGGAAGGTTGATTGATGTCATAACAATATAAGTGTCAATGAGGCTCGGGTGGAAGGAACTGTTAGGGGACCAGAATAAGACATCGTGGAGGTACTCATTTCATACATCATTAAAATTCCACTGGAAGTAAGATCAGGTGGGACATTGTTAGATTCTTAGACTGTTAGAGTCTCTCAAGGTCATGGCCATTCTCAAAACACCTTGGTCTCCTAAGAGCATCATCTGGAACCTCTTGCCCATGATCATTCCCAGCTGGGAGAGAGCCACTTTCTGACAGTAAATCTGGGAAGGAGAAGGGCACAGTTAGGGACAGCAAATTATACCATGTTCAAGCATCTTAACATGCTGAACTTTGACGCCATTTCATCCACATTTTGCCTGGGTGCCTCAGCAGATACCAAGTGGAATTTCAACATCCCTATGCCTGAAAGAAAATATTGTATGTCTGGTAGGACACAATTCTAAAAGGTGGGCACCGAATACTTCCAAAAGACAGAGATATATGAAAAGTAAGCCTTTGTTTTCTGGTATTCAGGGTGGGCCCATACACAACCTGCCACAGGTTCTGAGCTTCATACCCTCTCACTCCATGTTAGCTGGGACCAGGTACACATTGGAATTATAGGGGTCCAGAATCAATTAGAAGTGGGAGGCAGCCACCTAAAAGCAGATGAGTGCCCCAGCACAGGCACACAAAAGTATCTCTTTTCTTGGTCTGTTTTTTTTGTTGTTGTTGTTGTGCCTCTGTGTGTGTGTGTGTGTGTGTGTGTGTGTGTGTGTGTGTGTGTGTGTGTGTGTGTGTGTGTGTGTGTGTGTGTACTGTGGCTGGAACTCAGGGCCTGGGGACTGTCCTTAAGATTTTTGGCTCAAGACTGGCACTTTGACACTTAAGCCACAGCTCTACTTTTTGCTTTTTAGTGGTTAATTATAGATAAGAACCTCATCAACATTATTGCCTGTGCTAACTCCAGACTGTGATCCTCAGATCTCAGCTTCCAGAGTAGGTAGGGAAACAGATAGGAACCACTGATGCCCAGCTGAGTTATCTCTTGATTGTTATAGTAATACTCTGACATCAGTGTGGAAATTTGTTTGCTGTCTTGCTTGTATAAGAAAATAGATTGTCAGACAAATATAAAATTGTATATTTTTAAAAAACACAGCAGAGAAGAAAATAGAAGAAATAAGACTAAATTTTGCCTAGAATTATTGCAGATAGCATCACAAAGAAGGTAATATTTAAATGATATTTCTGAATATGAAATTGATGCATCACACTTGCACAATTGGAAAAATTAATCTCTGAAAGAGCATATCCCTTTAATTGACTTTGTTTGCACTCAAATCCAAACATATGGAACAGACTACCTGGTAATGTATTTTTCAATTAAAAATATACCATGAGCATCAATTCCATAATTAAATATCCTTCAAACAGAGTTTTTAATGATATCTCATGTTCTATCCTGTTGATGAATGGCTTATTTTTAAATCCCCTGTTAAATTAACTGAACTCCTCTTACTTAATTCCAAATCCTTGAGCAAAAACATATATTTGCATAATTTTTTCATTATGGAAGAAGCATATTAATTAGTTTAGCCCCATTCAATAACAAAAGGCCTCAGAATTCAAGGACCCAAAAAGTAAGAGTCTGAGGGAATTATATTTGTTTCTTTGTTCATATTACAAATCAATGGTCAGTTCATAATCACTCATATTCATCTCAAACTCTGGATTCAGGACTAGAGGACAACTATTAGGGTCATTAATATTTCCACAGATAGAGGAAGGAAAGATGGTTCAATATGCATTGATTTTTAAGGCTCCAGCTAGGAAAATTTTATGCATCAACTCCATTCCTGATAATTGACCAAAGTCACACAGACAAACCTGATATCAACTATTTGCTAGGATTAAGACTTCAGAGGATTGAAAATAGAGAAGCAATTGCTACAAAAATAATATAATCTGTCATAAAATGCATTCATTGACATGAGACTAAAGAATAGAAAGGAGTTTACCAGGTAGAGAAATATACTGTATTGTGGGCATCATTGTTGCAATGGGTCATTCTGTGTCCTTGTTTCAGCATTTTGTTATTTCCCTTCCCCTCCCCAGATTAGACAAATGCATATACAAGATTCAGGGTACCAAAATCAAGTACAGTGACAACAGGGGATATACCATAAGGGGAAGAACATACAAAGGAAACAAAAAAATCACATAGTACATTTGACAAAACACCTGTTTTACTAACAGCATACAAAACCCAATGTGCTAGGTAAGTGGATGGTAGAAATTAGTGAGGAACATAGTTGAGAAATGAGATTAAATGCAGGGAACTTTGCACATCATTTAAAAAGTCATTGTTCTTCAGTGGCCCAATTAAGTGAGATTATTGAGGAGAGTGAAACACAATTGCTTACAAACTTGTAAGAAAATTATAAGACAATGAGAAACTGGGGAAAGGAACAATAAGGAGATCTTACCACCCTGACCTAAGGAACCCAAGGGCAAGAGTAATTTAAAGAAGCAAATGGTTTTCACCTGTGATGGAATTCCATGTGTCAGAGCAGCTACCAGTAAGACAGGTCAGCAGTCAAAGCCACTGTCCAGCAGGAGCTGTAAGTTGCGGAGGGGTTTGTGGACAGAGGTGAGGGTTGGGTAACAACACAGTTTTACTATCCTTCTGTGCCCAGTCTTCAATCAGAGCCTCCCTATGGTTGAGTTTAGTAGGAACCAGAGAACCTGTAGGTATAATCTATAAAGGTTATCCTGGGCAGGGAGAACACAGAAGAGCTGTAACGAGGTAAGGAAAGTCATTCTAGAAGAGAAAATGGTAAGTATACCTCAGAACTATGCTATAATGAACAAAGAGAAAAAAAATAAATTTATGATGGACTGGATGCTGAAGGTTGGTTACATAGGAGAGGAAACTATAAGTAATGTGTGTGTGTGTGTGTGTGTGTGTGTGTGTGTGTGTGTGTGTGTGTGTGTGTGTGTGTGTGAATTGGATGCTCCAATTAATCACAAAAAGCCAAAGGTAGAGCTGTGGCTTAATTGGTATAGCCCTAGCCTTGAGGACAAAAGTTCAGGGGCAGCACCCAGGCCCTGAATTCAAGTCCAAGGACCAGTGAAGAAAGAAGATGGGGAAAAATAAGCAAGTCAAATTGAGGACATTAAACTTAAGAGAAATGTGAAAAGCACAGGTAGACATGTAAGAGTGGTGCTCAGGAGACAGTGGCTGACAGCTTCAGCTTGAATGTCACCATACTTACCTTTCACAATGAATGGATAGAAACTTTCAGAGTGAGTAGATGGAAGAAAAAGAGGGTATTTGTCCTAGACATATACTAGTTATTGAAAATAAAGGAACGATGTTTCTTTGGACCTGGCTTACTTCACTTAAAATAATTATTTCCAAGTCTTAACATTTCCTAACAAATGGGGCAATGTCATTCTTTCTGATGGAGGCATAGAATTCCATTGTGTGTGTGTGTGTGTGTGTGTGTGTGTGTGTGTGTGTGTGTGTGTGTGTGTATCACATTTTCTTAATCCATTCATCTACTGAGGGACATCTGGGTTGGTTCCATATCTTAGCTATGGTAAATAATGCTGCAATAAGCACAGTTGTGCTGGTAGCTTTAGTATGGTCTTGATTGTGATCATTTGAGTAAATGCCCAAAAGCGGTATTGCTGGGTCATAGGGGAGCTTTATAAGCAGAAAAGGTCAAAAGCTATGTACATATGACCAGATAAGATGATGTTAAGCGAAATGAACCTCAAGATAGGGACACAAATTTTTTTTTTCTTTCTTGCTACTCTTTCTAACATATTTATAATGTACCATGTGATTCTTTTGTTTCTTTGTATGTTCCTCCCCTATGATATAACCCTTGTTTTTGCTGTATTTGCTGTAGGTGCCCTGCACCTTGTATACACAGTTCTCTAATTTGGGGAGGGGAAGGGAAAAAAAATAAAATGCTTAAGGAGGGATTCAGGTTGGCCCATTGTAACAATGAGATATACAAGACACTATGTTGAAAAACAAACTTTACAATTTGGCAGGGGGTAGGGGGGGCTGTAGTTGTAGAGGTGGGAGGGAAGGGATGGTAGGGGAAAAACAAAAGAGGAGGTAACAATGCTTGATAGGAAATGTACTCATTACCTTGTTCATGTAACTGTAACCGCTCTGTACAGTATTTTTACAATAAAAAATGTATTTTAAAAAAAGAGGGTATTTGAAGCCAGTGAGATTGCTGGGTCATAGGGGAGCTCTATGAGGAGCCTTTTGAGGAATCTCCATACTGCTTTCCAAAGTGGTTGACAAGTTTACACTTCCACCAACAATGCAGTAGGGTTTCCTTTTGGCCACATCCCCTCCAGCATCTGTTGTTATTAGAGTTCTTGATTATAGCCATTCTAACTGGGGTGAGGTGGTATCTCAATGTTGTTTTGATTTGCATTTCTTTTATGGTTAGAGAAGTTGAGCATTTCTTCATTTGTCTATTGGTCATTCTTATTTCTTCTTCAAAGAAGTTTCTCTTTGAGTCTTTAGCCCACTTATTAACCAGGCAGTTGTTTCTTTGAGAATTTGTTGTTGGGGAGTTAATTTTTTGAGTTCTAAGTATATTTTAGATATGAGACCCTTGTCTGTTGTATGGCTAATGAAGATCTTCTCCCACTCCGTGGGTTTTCTATTGATCTTGCTAACTATGTCCTTTGCCATGCAGAAGCTCTGCAGGTCTCCCCTATATCCCAGCAATCCCACTTTTGAGCATTTACCCAAACGATCACAAACAAGGCTATATCAAAGCTACCAGCACAACTATGTTTATCTTACCATAGCTGATATGGAACCAACCCAGATCCCCTCAGTAGATAAATGGATCAAGAAAAATTATATTAAGTGAAGTAAGCCAGGCCCAAAGAAACATAAGTCCTATGGTTTCCCTTATTTGCAATAACTAGTGTATGTCTAGGACAAGCAGAAAAGGTCAAAAGCTATGTATATATGACCATATAAGATGATGTTAAGTGAAATGAACCCCAAAATAGGGACACAGTGTTTTTTTTCTTTCTTGCTATTGTTTTTAATGCATTTATAATGTACTAAGTGATTTTTTTTGTTTCTTTTGCATGTTCTTCCCCCATGGCATAATCCCTGTTTTTACTGTATTTGATTCCAGTGCCCTGCATCATATATATATATCTATATCTATATCTATATATATATTACATATATATATAGATATATAGCTATATATCTATCTATATATATATCTGAAATAAAGATCCAGGTCGACTCATAACAATGAGATGTACAAGACACTATATTTAAAATGAACTTTACAACTTGGTGGGGGGGAGAGGAGTTGGGGAGGTGGGAAAGGAAAGGATTACAGGGGAAAAACAAAGGAGGAGGTAACAATGCTTGATAGGAAATTTACTCATTACCTTACTCATGTAACTGTAACCCCTCTGTACAGTATTTTTATAATGAAAACATATAAAAAATAAAAAGATAAAAAAATGAAGCCAGTGAGTTAAAAATAAAATAGAAACTAAATCCTTCCTTCCTACCACAGAGACTCAATAAAGACAGCAATGAACAGATATAACAATAAAAAAAACCCTGTAGAACAACAACTGTCATTGTCCAACCATTACAAGTTTGTAAGTCCTACAGGCATATTCTACATGGTCCAGAGAACCAGGCTTTGAATTTAAAGTGGGAGGGTCCACAACAAGAATTTCTCTATGTGTGTCCCTTAGAAAACACATATTTTGTGCTCTTAGTCCACAAGGTGATGGTGCTAGAAAGCAAGCCTCTGAATGGGATTAGTGCTTGCTAAAAATGACGTCGAGACCTTGGTAATCCCTTTCACCACATGAAGACACAGATCAGCCAAACTACAAATCAGCCTGAGACTTAATCTCAAGACCTTCAAGCTTCCATTACCATCAGATAGAAATTCCTCTTGTCTATAAACTACTGTCCAAAGTATGTTGCCATAGCAGCTTGAAGAGAATGAAATAAAACCGGATCTGCATCCTGTCAAGAGGAAACACTATCTGCTGCTAAATGAATTTTTTGTCTCCACAATTAGTAGGTTGCATCTCTAATCTCTAGGGTAATAGGATTTGGTGCTGGGGACTTTGGGAACAAAGAATTTGTTCACTGTGAAGGTGTAGAAAGAAGTTACCCATCTGCATCAAGAGCACCCTCCAGGGCTAAAGGAGTGACTCCAGTGACAGAGAACTTGCAAGCACTTACTTAAGTAAGTTGGAGGCCCAGAGTTCAAAAAGAAAAAGAGGACCTTCATCAGATGTTTCCTCTGCTGCTACCTTGATCTTGGACTTTCTACCTTACAAAATTGTCAGAAATAAATATTTGTTTTTTAAGGCACCAATCTACTGCACTTTGTCAAAAAAACCAACTATTACACCACACTTCTAGATTATTTTTCAAAGATGGTAAGAAAAAAATATAGTGGGAAAAATACAAAACCAAACAAAAGCAAGAAAGAACCAGTAGAGAAAGAAAAGAAACAGATATTAGATATCTGAATTATCTGAAAGAAACATAAAAACAGCTGTATTTAGTATGGTTATATAATGAAAAGAAAGCCTGGTATATTTACATGTACAAAGTCAAATGGAAGGGGATCTGAGGACAGGGTCCCAGGACATGGACTCATCTTTCTGGGTGCCCCACATTTACCTCAAGCTACTCTTCAGGAAGATCCTCTCAAACCACTGGCATCCTTGAACTCACCGATTTAACTGAAGCATTATTCACTGTATTTGATTCTGGTTCCCTGCATCTTGTATATACATTTTTCTAATTTGGGGAGGGGAAGGGAAATAACAAAATGCTGAAACAAGGATACAGGTTGACCCATTGTAACAATGAGATGTACAAGACACTATGTTGAAAATGAGCTTTACAACTTCGGGGGAGTGGCGGGAAGAGTTGGGGGAGGTGGGGAGGGAGGGATGGTAGGGGAATAACAAAGGAGAGGGTAATAATACTCCATAGGAAGTGTACTCATTACCTTACCCATGTAACTGTAACCCCTCTATACAGTATCTTTACAAAAAACTATATATTAAATTAAAAGATGGAAACTTTAAAAAAATCATCATCTTCAAGAACAAATATTGCATATTCTTGCTTACTGACACAGTGTGTAGTCCCTTATAGAGAAAACAATACCTCAAAGTATCAACAGTTTCAGTGTCCTTAAGCTTTATGCTGTGTCTAAATAGACAGAGAAAAGTGTCCTACTGATGATGGACAGCTGCTCAACTTTACACCTGAATTAAAGGTAAACAACAGAATAAGGCACAACCAAATTTCTTTCAAGTTCACAGAGCTGCCTCCATCTCAGTAGTAAGAACATGCCACGATTTTCTGCATGCAACATTCTCATCTACTCAAACAATAGCGCTTCTTCTATTTTTCAACAATACATTGACTCCCAATAGTATTTGAGGTGATTGTATAAATTCTATCATTTATTTAATATGGGTAAAAATGATATAGTTGGCATGTGTCCAACACTCAGTAGTCACTGAATAAATAACTTTTAAAATTATCTTTTTAGTATCTCTAAGTATTCAATATGTATCATGTCGCTAGTCAATATGTCAATTTATAATTGCAATGGATTTTGATCAATATCACTCTTTTCTTTATTCTCTGCGATACTTCCATCCAAACTCTCCCTTCAGTTTTCCTCATTTCCTAGCATATACATTGAATATGCTGTGTTCTCCCACTTCCTGATTGTTTTTGTGTGGTGGTACAGAGTTTGAACTCAGAGTCTTGCACTTATGTAGGCAGTCTACCACTGAGGCCATTTCAATTTTGCTTTTTTTCAGTTTTTTGTTTTTTTTTTTTACATAAAGTCTCATGTTTATGCTTCAACAGGTCTGGTCTGCAGCCCTCCTATTTAGGCTTCCTGCATAGCTGGGATGACAGGCATACTACCACATTTACCTTTCATTGGTTGAGATGCATTCTTGGAAAATCTGTGCCCACATTGGCCTTGAACCATGATCATCTTGATAGCAGCCTCCAAAATAACTCAGATTAAAGGCATGATCCACCAAGCCTGGCCTAATCAACGAAAAAAGATTTAAGAAAGTTAAAAGATACATCAAAGAAAGATCATCTTCCTTTCTCTAAACATTGTATACTGTATTTTCCTGAAACTTTAATTGATGTTATGGAAAATTATTCGCCAATAATTATTTGCTCATTTCCAGCACTATGATAGACTTAGAAATTTAGACAGAGACCGCATGGGACATTGGGGCCTGTTTATAATTCACATTTATGTTTATCCACTTTGCACACACAAAAGTATACTGGGAAGAAGAAGATCAGACATCTGCCTTTCAGAAGAATCTCAACAGAGAATATTGAAAAACCATTTGCCCTGTGTGGGATGTTCCATTTATGACCCAACCAAAGGTTGACAAATCAAAACACAAAACGGATTTGAAATGTTATGGAAAATAAATAAGAGCTGTCACTTGCACGGTTACTTCTTTGACACAGATTACACAAAGTGAAGTGTACACAAACAACCTATTTTCTCGTTTTGTTGCTTCAATAATGCTAGATTATATGGAAACTAAAATACCTGGGAAAATAGGAAATAAGAACCATCTTGGTGGAAATTGCTAGAATACATGTGTAAGAATTTTTAACAAAAGGTTTTTAGTACCAGTTTCCTTAGATAACAAATAGTTCATACAAAGAATGGGAAACAGCCAAAGTCTAAAATTTTTGTTGTTATTTTAAAGGTTATATGCAGAGAGGTTACAGTTACATGAGTCAGGTAATGAGTGCATTTCTTTTAGAAGTGTTGATTCTTACTCATGTTCTCCCCCACAAGTTATATATTTCATTTTCAACAGTGTCTAGTGAGTATCACTGCTACATTTGTTTACTGTTTGTCACACCATTTCTGTGTTCCCCCTTAGCCTCCCCCAAACAGATAAACTTACATATAAGACAAAAGGAACAGAAATCAAAAACAGTGACAAAGGAGAAGAAAACAAGAAGCAAAAAAATTCTACAATGATCGCTAGGGATCCTGCTAGATATTGATTATGCAAACATAATAAGAAAGTAGAAAATTTCACTAAGGACATATTAAATAGGAAAGAGAGTGCAAGCATCTCTATCCCTCTCTCTCTGTTTCATCCCAAACTAATACACTAAAACTAGTGCTACAATAGTAGTATATTAAAATTATATTGTCTCATGATAGTGAGAAAGCATAAAGGATTGACTAGAAGTGAGCACTGAGGTGCATGTGAGAAAATGGAAATTAAGATGCAGTAGCTCAAGAACGAATTATACTTGAGTAAGAAGACATAGGAAGACTAGAGGCAAATACAGAGAGAGTTTAAAACATGTATAATTATCTAGAAAATAATCTTGTAGATACATGCTTAGTTATTCAGGTACAATTAAATATGCTTATATACAGGTCTTAATGATTGCATAAACCTACAGGTCAAAGCATATAGAGTATTGATCATTGCAAACAGTTGAAAACTTCCTCAACCCTCAGTATAATTAAAGAAATGCAGAATAATATCATTACAAAAACAAAGCTAAAAAACTGGTTGTTCATGACTCTGTTCCCACTACAGGCTAATATGGAACTAGAGAGAACAGAAACCAACATCCTCTGAAAGTCAAAGATGGCTTGAATTATATTTTGAAGACTTCAGATTTACCTAATGTATGAATTTTTATATGAATATCTAATTATGTAGAGATCTACATAATTATTGGATAACTAGAGAAAATATTTTCTTGGTAAATTTTCAAAATTCCCAAGTTTAGCAAAATAACAGTAACTACTTATCCAGCAATGGGAAAAAACTTATAAGATTTCATCATTTTCCCAGAATGCCCTACAGCAAATCTGTTTCTTGAAATAATGTCTTCCTTAGGATATTGCTTTCAGTGTGTGAAAGATTTCCTTTTGGTTTTCTCAGATTTACCTCCAGATGATTTCAAAAGTTGTGTATATACATATATATATGTGTGTGTGTGTGTATGTATATATTTATTTGTATGTATTCTGTCATATAGCTCATTAATTATTCCAATAAATACTCCCCCAAGTATCAACCCTTCTAAAAGAAGTAAATTCCTAATATCCACCTTCAACTACCATTTCTCCAACCATCTTCTCTCTTCTATTGTTCTTTTCCTAGTCTGAAGTTTCTAAATGTTTATGAGTTTTTCTGTCTTCTGTGAACAATATCTAAGCAATGGATCTGGAAAAAATACACAGCTATTTGATTTTCTTCTCTTTTGTTGAATATTTTTCTAAAAATTTTTATGCTTAGATAAAATATGAATTTTACTTTGTCTAGTTTCTTCCTAGAGAGACATGGGATGTAAAGAAAGAATGAAAGGAGAGTTACTGAAGTACTTTTGTTTACCTTTTCATTCTCAGGACCTATGTAAATATTTCCTGATCTGACTTAAGTTCTTGGTTATTGGAGAATCTATTGGTACTAGGTACTTAGCAGAAAACATATTGATCACCTATATAGTTATATAACCTTCACAGTAGCTTATGGTATTTATAAGAGTGGCTGAGACAAAGCCCTTTGCCTTTCAATATTTCAAATGTACTATCTCATTTAACCATTTAAACAAATTCATGGAAGGGGCATTTTGGGTGAATGCTTCTGAGACTTGAACTAATGGCTTGTGTTCTGGGTGCAGTCTCTTACTTTTTTCACTCAAGGTTGATGCTCTAACCCTTGAACCACAGCTCCACTTCCAGTGTTTTGCTGGTTAATGGGAGATAAAAATCTCACAAACTCTCCTGCCCAGACTGGATTTGTATTGCAATCCTCAGAGATCTCACCCTTTTGAGTAGGTAGGATTATAGACAGATTGTAGCATACTTTGTTTTATTAAACTTACACAGCAAGGTTGCCCCACAAATAATGAAGAACCCAGCTCTTTAATCTGAGCCTGTGATTGATTAGCCTCTCTGTACTGCCTTGTTTATCAAATGAGAAGAATAAATGAGCTGATGGAAAGGAGGAGAAACTCCAGATAGAATAAAACATTTTAAACCATAGAGAATTTGTGGGCATCATAATATATGAAATTGGATTAGACCATCAAAGCTGGATTATACTTTCATTTAAAGTCTTCTTAATCTTAGAATTCTGGAAAATTAACAGTATAAAAAAATAAATTTGTACCTTTCTGTTTTGGTTGCTGCTTTCACAAGTAGGATTTATAAGACCTAATCAAATGCCTGTCTTTTTGACATTAAGCAATCACCAAATGGTCTACAAAATTTAGTTGGCTTTGTCAGTCTTTTCTTTCTGATGAAGGGAACTATCAGTGCTGAGCAAATGGCAATATATTAAAATTCTCTACAAAGCAGTGCATATAAGTCCATTCTGTTTGCATAATACCACCATGAAGAACATTAAATACAACTGAAATCAAAGAAGTGTGTGTGGATGGAAAAAAAACTTTTAAGAAAGCATTGAAGTCATACCAGATTAGTGTCTAATAAACATGCTTTTTACTCATATTGTTTATTAACATCCTAAATGTGCATATACTTTAAAAACAAACTATTAAAACATGTAGAAATCCTATAGCCTAGTTTTATTTGATCACAAAGAAAGGAATATGTCCTCAAGAAGACCCAAAGAAGCAAATTCAGTTAGTAAAAGACAATGTTAGCTTTAGATATAAAACTTGGGTACTTCTAATCCCAACTCTAAATGCAAACTGTTTCTTATCCAGATGCTGTAAAGACCCCAGCAGCATAAATTAATCAGCACATCTTGTTCAATAACCATCACTGAAAAGCTTTGAGTCTTTTTTATCAAAAGTTAATTTAAAGCCAGATGCCAGTGGCTCAGGTTTATAATCCCAGCTACTTGGGAGGCTGAAATCAAGAGGATTATGCAAGGCAAGCACTCTACCACTGAGCCACCTTCCCAGCCCAAGAAAATCACTTTTAAAAGAGAGAAGAAAAAAGAAAATTTCAATGTGCATTATACTTAAATATTGAAATAGCATAATAAAACTCATTTGTACAATTCACATACACTAAAAAATACTAATTATATTAATTTTAACAGATAATGCATGTATCATCTGAGTATTTTGGTCCCTGCCTGTAATCTTAGCACTAGGAAAGCTGAGGCAGAATCATTAGGAGTTTGAGGTCCATCTGGCCAATATAATGAGACCTTGTCTCCAAATCAATCAGTCATCACTGAATCAATAAGAGACACAATAGCTCTTTCTCTGTTATGGGAGGACACAGTAAGAAAATGTAGATAATTACAAGTCTAGAAGAACGCCCTGACCCAAATCTTAATCCTGGATTTTATTGCATTCAGAACTGTGACAAAATATTTTTATATTATATTTATAGTATTTAGTTCTGACAGTTTGAAGAGGCCAATACATCTTCCCCTTCAATCCTTCAAAACTTGGCCTGAGCCAGTTTGCGACTCCAAAGAGCAGGTCAGTCAGCACTAAACCAAGAACACACAATTGGTGTTGCCAGAAGTCAATGGAAATGTTGAGGTTTAGCTTCTCTATGCATCCATTTATTTAGCACCAACTAAATGTGAAACACAATGAAAGATCTGAAGAGGTACTTATAGTTCTGATGAGTAGACAGTTTTTTTTAAAAGAAGAGAGATGATCAAAACAGTGTACTTAATGAGTAGGTATCAATTTATAGAGCATCCTATGAACCATGCACTGTGAGGCATTTGGGATGAATTAATGAACAAGATATAAACTGATACTAATCTCAATCTAGGTGGAAAATGATAGTTCTTGAGGTCTTAACCTAAGGTTTACAAATGGAACTGTACTCACCTTGCTTGGTTTCATTTCAACATTTTATATTTCTTTCTACGTGTTTAAAAATATTACCTTGAGATGTGGTTCCAGGATCACGGATGTGATCTTGAACTTTCAGTCAACAACTGTGTGAAACAGGATGAGGTACCACTTGTTCATAGCTACAGTAATATACCCACAATCAATTGGAAGAATTTATATTTGGAAAATATAAATTGGCATAGGATTCTTTATATTGAAGGTAACTAGAGTACAAGGTCAGATCTGGCCAGTGGAGCTAACACAACAGAAAATCACCATGACAGTGAGAAGTTTTCACCTGTGCCCACTTGTAGCAACCTCATCTGCATCCTTTCTCTTTCCTGATCCCTGGCACTTACAAGGCCAATTAGGTAGAAAGAGTGAGGGTTAATCTACTGGATCATAGCAGCAGCTCATTGCTCCTCGAAATTAGTACAAAAAATAAGAGCCGACAGTATAATACAATTTTAGAGATGAAAGGGACTCTCAAAATCATATGGTCCAACTTCATTTCATAGATGAGAAACCTGAAGATTAATAGAATTATGTGACTTATTCAGGTCATGGAGCTTATTAGGGATGGAGGTCAATCTAGATCCAGCTTTCCTCATGTGTAAGGAAAGGTTCTTATCATTTCCTGTTAGATTTTCTTCATGAAAGATTGTAAATATCAGTATTGATAATGCCAAACTAAATACATTTTAACCAAGTTTGGATATTCCAATATGAACTAGTTAGAAGACAGTGTGAGCAGAAATTAATTCAATAGTAAATAAATTCATTTATAAAATTAATCTCAAATGGCATAAATGCATAAATATGCATGAGTATTTTTGTCTGAACCTTTATTCAAAATCTATTTTTTTAATTAACTCATTAAAAATTTAAGAAAGTTATCATTATCCCCGAAGATGAGCCTTTAAATAGGACTGGTAATTTCTGCATGACTTTCTCATGCTGAAATGTATTCCTACAGCTCAATTTTGGTGATACAGTTTCCATTTTTATCTTTAAAACAAATGTATTGTGATTCTCCCAGGTTGCCATTGCTTTTCTCCATGCACCATTCAACTATAAACACTCACAGAATCTGAACAGATTCAGATACGGTATAAAAAAGAACAAGATGGCATAATGGGTTCTAAAAAGAAATAACTGCTCATCCTACCCCTAAAAATGAATAAAGATAAATTATATTATTTCTTTCCTCCAGGAACATTTGATGCCAAAGAAATTTTAATTTATGATATCCTGCCAAACATCTGCTCTTAGTACAGAGGAATTACTGGAGCTGAATATTGAGTTCTCAGTTTAAAATTCTATTTATTCCTCTAACTTCCGTATGATACATAAAGATGTGTATGGTACCCAGAGTGATGCATGTCCTTGAGCATCTGCCAAGAGTAAAAATCAGTGCTGTCAAAAATAGTTTCCTCATATTAGCACAAAATAATCGGGTCTCTGGTCTTAAATAACATGGCTAAAGCAAAATATTCATAAGCATATAGGTCCTTATACTCAATAGCTATATGTTTTAGCTGGAGAGATATAAGCTAAAAAAATCTGATTTATTTATGCTTTAGAAATCTTCCTTCAAACATCTGGCTCTTTCTGGAAGTAATACCTGTGAATTATTGCAAAATAAAAGGTCTTTTATGGATCTTTCTTATTGCAACTACAATTTTAGAAGTTTAACGAACACTTAAAATGGGCATTATGACAGCCTATGAGTCACTCGTAAGTATATACACATTCTCTTCTGTTTGAAAATAACCTTTGGGAAAAAATCTCATTTTGAATATTTCTCTTCGGCTGTATATCTCTTGCTGCCCAAATGTTTTGGAATTATTATGAGTACAGAAGATTTCTTTATCCAATGCCTTAACTGGTGCCCAGCATAGTATCTGGTAAACATACATTTGATTAAATAAGAGATGAAGTGCTTGAAAAGAAGATATTGCAGCCCTTGCAATGTCTACCCTTGGGAATATTTTACCCAAAGGAAAACACAATCCTATCTCTTCTTCTAGGAGGACTTTTACAAAACTTTTCTCCAATGAACAGCAGAATTGATTACTTCCTTCTGTATGGTATCGATTTAATGATACACTCTAACATCAAATATAAATTATGTTTAAAACTGCCTCTCCTGTAAGTGATACATTAAAAACTATAGTGGATTAGCCAGGCATCATTGACTCCTACCTATGATCCTTAAAGATTGATTTGAAGATCACTGTCTGAAGACAGCCCAGGCAAACAAATTCATGAGACTCTTGTCTTCAACTAACTTGTAAATGCTGGAGCTGGAGGCATAGCTCAAGTTGTAGAGCCCCAGATGTGAGATAAAAGTTCATCAAAGGGCTAAGACCTGAGTTCAAGCCTAGTACTGGCACACACACACATGCACACACACACACACACGCACACATGCGCGTGCGTGCACGCACACACCACAAATCATAGTGGATTTGTTCTTTATTCCAGTTCATTTGTTTAGCATATAGAAGGCACTCAGTTCATACATTTGTTTGAATTAATGGTTTTTGGCAGTAATGAGATTAAATTCAGGGTCTCATACTTACCAGACTGGTGTTATACCACTCGAGTCATGTCTCTAGCCACAGATGCATGAATTTTATTTGAGAAAGCAAGTATAATGAAAGAGATGGAAGGAAGCATAAATGAGAAATAAAGATAAAAATGTGGATACAAATACGGAAAGAGAGAAGAGGAGAGGCCCTTGTCATTATCCAAACTTGTGTCAAGTGGCTTTTTAAAAAGGATCTAATTGATGAATAAAGTTAAGTTCCCCAGACTTTCTATTGCTGCATATTAATATCTTAATCAAAGTGTCATTAAAACCACCCATCCTTCTCCTCTCATTCTTTCCACACTGAAGTAAGCAAGAAACACTTCAACTTTTTTTCTTCTTATGGTCAGTCATTCATACAAAATTACTCAGTGTATAACACTGGTTCAGGAAGCTACCATGAACAGTATAATCTATGTATTCATAGAGGTGACAGCAAAATAGAGAGATAAACACGCAAATGAAGCAGACCTCTCACTGTGTGCAGAGCTATAAAGAGTGACAAGAGTAGGAGAAAAAAATAAACGTGTGACCCCGTGACTGAAGCAAATTTCCAAGAAGAAATGATGGTTCTGAAATGAATATGAGCCTGAATTAGTCAGGTGATTTGGGAAGAATGATCTAGGAGGCAGCATTATGACTGCAGTACACAGAACCCAGGAAACAAGTATAAAGGAAATTCAATTGCCCTCTGGGCAATATTTGAGATGTACCCGTCTCATCCATTTGCAATTATCAACCTCAAAAATTGAAAAAAACCATAGGTCTCCCTCTACTCTTTAGAAATGCTTCAAAGAAGAGTGAGAAAAGGGAGTGGTTTTATGCTGACCTTTATATGAGCAAGGTAAGAAAAACTGCTTAGAACATAGGTCTGTTATTTCACATAACCTGATGACTGTTATTTTTGGTTGTTTTCTTTATTTTCATGAAGGTAGAAACATATTGTATATCATTTTTGAGCCTGACTTTTATTTATATTATATAGTGATCAACTTTTTATATTATACACAATATGGATGGTTAACAATAATGTTAAAAATTTCCATCTTAGAATTCTAATAGAAATATTTCAACCAGATCTGTTTTAAGATATGTACTTGGTTTCCAATTTTTTTTAATATTAAGTAACTTTGTCAGTACATTACTATGGATAGCTGTTTTACATCTCTTTGCAATATAAATAATGTTGGGATCAAGCATACTATTTGATCCTATTTACAGTTACAAAATATAATTATTAGCTGTATGACTTAGGCAACAAGCCTGTTTCTTCATCTGTTAAATGAGATAAGCAATACTATTTGTATTAAGTAGTTGGAAGACTCAAGTGGCATTGTACAAGAAAAGCACATAACAAGACATCTACAATATAATGAAAAACGGATACACAATTCTTCCTTCTATTTGAAAGTTCTATTTTAAGACTTTTAATGGTATTGCCCCAACTTTCTCCCCAAAAGTTGTGTGAATTTGTTTTTCTTTGAGTCATATGTGCCACAGCCCAAGGAAACACAAAGCTCCTGTTACAGTTTCACTACCATCACTGAATGCTTCAGAGAATTTCATGACAGGGAAGCTAAAGCTTCAGGTAACAGCCCTGCAAATTTCCTCACAGCATTCATACAGTCCACTACGATGTGCTTCTTAATTCCAAACACCAATGGTAAGTCTTTGTTGGGTTCCCTGCAGGCTGATGGAATTGGCTTTGCACATAAGGAAAGCGAGACATGTTTGGAGACTCACTTCCCCTCACTCCAGAAATAGCCCTTAAGTAAAGGCTAACTTGAAAGTACATGTACATATACATATATATATATATATATATGAGTGTATACATTTATGCATACATGCATATGTATATATGCATACATATATACATGTATATGTGTATATATACACGTGTATATATGTGCATATGTATGCTTATATATACACAATTGTCTTATGTGAAGAGAGATAGAAGTCATTTCAATAATGTAACTCCTTTGAAAAACTAACTTATAGTTCAACAAAATGAATACCAGAAATCTGAAACATGTTTTGTCAGAGTGAGGTTAGGCCAAGGGGAAGGGAGGCTGATGAATAGAGAGAGGAAGTGTGGGTAAATGCAGCCATGTTATTCAATGTATTTATGTGAAAATTAGCCAGGCAACTTGGGATAAATGGGGATGGGAGAGATGGGGGAGTGACACTGATCAGGATGCATTGTAGTTATCAACTAACACATTGACTTGCAACCCCTTTGTACAATCACTTAAAAATAATTTTAGCCAGGTGTGGTGCCTCAGTTTGTAATCCTAGCTAACTCAAGAGGCTGAGATCTGAGGATCATGCTTCAAAGCCAGCCCTGGCAGGAAAGGCTGTGAAACTCTTATCTCCAATAAACTACTCAGAAAATCAGAAGTGGTGCTGGGGTTCAAGTGGTAGATCACTAGCCTTGAGCTGAAGAGCTGAGGGACAGGGCCCAGGCCCAGAGTTCAAGACCCATCACCGACAAAAATAATTTAAAAACCTTAACCATTTTTACATTAATATTGAAAAACACAGAAGCCAATTTGCTTGTAAGAGTTCAAAAAGTAAGCTCTTTGATAAGGGATTTTATTTTTGAACTAAACTTGTTATATAATAGATTATAATCTACATATTAATTCTTCTTTGGGTACTTGCAAAGTGTGACTTTGTCTTAGCTTAATAAGTAGAAGAAAAACTAGAGAACAGGGTTTAAAAAAAACTGTTTCAGCAGAAAATGTGCTCATAGTGAGTGCTCAGTATCCTGGAGTCTAACCTAGGCTTGCTAATAAGTAGTTGTGTAATACTGAACAAGCCACTCACTATTTCTAGGCCTAAAAATACCTACTAATATTGTCTAGGACTAAAATATATCTCTAGTCCATTTCAATGTGGGTGGAAATATTGCTATCTACAAGGCAAATTTCAGAATGGAGGTCATATACATATATATGGATGTATAAGTTGTGTCTCTCTCTATATATAGACACATACACACACACACACACACACACACACATCCTTAACTTCCAAATTTCTTTTCTATCCTGTTTCCTCATTCCAAGCCCAAACTTTTCTCTGTCTTGGCTTCTAAAGGAGGCCTACTTTTCAGCTTTTGATGAGCTGCCATGGAAAATCCATCATTCACGCCATTGCTAAGATTGTCTAACATTTTCACTCAACATACTGCCCACCAAGCAGCTGGAAGCTTTTCTGTTCTTAGAAGAGCACAGTGCTTTGTAGTCATTTAACAAGGAGAAGATCTGGATCCACAACACATTAAGCAAAGAAAGACAAGGGACAATCCTAAGGTGAGGAGTTGTATGCTCTCCTGTGCTCTCATCAGGGTACACATGTATTAATGAGGAAGCAGAAGGAATGCAGGGAGGGCTCACAGCTTTCTCTGTGTGGCAGCAGGCTCCACCATGTTCCCTCAAGGTAAGACAGGCTCCAATGACTACATCTTAATTAATGCCACCCCTTTCAACATTCTCACCTATCCTTCCCCTACTTCTCCCTTCCCTTACTCTTCTTAATTTTGACCAGATTCTCCTCCTCTTCATTACTCTACCCCTTCCACCTTGATCCTACCTCATCTGTTTTAAATACCCACTTTACGGTGTTTATTTTATTGAATGTTGACTTTGCCTTTCTAAGGAATTACACTATTTGAGTTATCCTTTGAATCTACTATATTTGTTAATAAATTTGTATACCCTTGCTTACTATCTAATGTATTTACTTATAATACATTTGTATACCCTTGCTTACTATCTAATGTATTTACTTATAAGTTTATATGCTAAATTTAGCTTCCACATATAAGGGAACACATACATCTTTTGTCTCTCTGGGCCTGACCTACTTCACTTGACAAAAATTTTTCCAGGTCTTTCCATTTCTTTAACAAATAGTACAATATCAGTCTTTCTAATGGATAAGTAACTTTCTATTGTGTATATATACCACATTTTCTTGATCCATTCTTCCACAGAGGGGCATCTGAGCTGATTCCATACCTTGGCTATGGTAAATAGTGCTGTAATGAACATGAGTGTGCTGGTGACTTTACTGTATCCTGGTTTTTAATCTTTTGGGAAAGAGCTTTTTAAAAAAAACAAGCCTGACCTCTATTTCAGATAGCATTTATACCTCAAGACAAAGCATGATGCATGTCCAGAAGACTGAGAAAGATTCTAAAATTTCAAAGTATGATAGCATCAAAAAACTATGACATATCAATGAACTGGAATGAGTGTAAATTATATACACACTTGGTAAAACATTGTCCTCTTACCTGCTTGAGTTTAATACATGTATACTTCCCAACTGTGTTGTATAGAAGCCTAAATATATAGACATGTTCTTCATATTCATCTAAAAGGAAATAGTCAAATACCCCATTGTTTACTCACAAAGATATGGATAAATTGGTACACAGTAAATTCACATAATTGTGTATTCCTCAATAATTACAATGAAACAAAATAACAGAAATGAATTTTAAACATAATAATGAATGAAAAAGAAAATTACAGGGGCTGGGAAGATGGCTCAGTGGTAGAGCGCTTGCCTTGCATGCCTGAGGCCCTGGGTTCCATTCCTCAGCACCATATAAGCAAAAAAAGAAAAAAGCCGGAAGTGGCACTGTGGCTCAAGTGGTAGAGTGCTAGCCTTGAACTGAAGAGCTGAGGGACAACGCCCAGGCCCAGAGTTCAGGCCCCACGACCGGACCAAAAAAAAAAAAAAAAATTACAGAGGACTACAGAACATTTCCATTTTTATATAGGTAAAACTAAATAATACAATACTAAACAACATATTATTGAAAAACACCCAAATATCTTTACTTTAAATTAACTTTTAGAAGAGAAAAACAAATGCAAAATAATAAAATAATCATTTTTTCTATGTAGATGATAGAAGGAGACAGAAGAGAGAACACAGAGATCTAATTTTTACATGGGTGTTGAGTTCATGGGAGTTTATTATTATGCTTCATAATCACACCATATTTTGAATTCTTTTGTAAATATCAAATAGTACCTAAAATAAAGTTAGAATAAATGAGCAAAATTGTAACTCCAAAAAGGAATTAAAGTGGAGAAGACAGAAAAAACTGAGGCTATTTTTGGGGTAACTTGTTGGCATTTGTGAGCATTCTTTAGTTTTTAATTTTAATTTTTTGGTTGGTTGTAGAGCTTGAACTCTAGGTTTGGATGCTGTCCCTGAGCTCTTCAGCTCAAGGCTAATGCTCTATCACTTGAGCCATAGTGCCACTTCTGGCCTTTTCTGTTTATGTGGTGCTGCCAAATTGAACCCAGGGCTTCAAGCATGCTAGGCAAGCACTCTACCACTGAGCCACATTCCCAGCCTTTGTGAGTATTCTTTTTTTAAATATATTTTTTTATTGTAAAGATACTGTACATAGGGGTTACAGTTACATGAGCAAGGTAATAAGTCCATTTCCTATCAAGCATTGTTATCCCCTCCTTTATATTTCCTCTAAAATCCCTTTCCTCCTCATCTCCCCAACTCCTCCCTCCTCTCTCCTACTCCCTCCCACTGCAAAGTTGTAAAGTTAGTTTTCAATATACTATCTTGTACATCTCATTGTTACAATGGGTCATCCTGTATCCTTATTTCAACATTTTGTTATTTCACTTCCTCTCCCCAAATTAGAAAAATGTATATACAAGATGCAGGGCACCAGAATCAAATACAGTGACAACAGGGGTTGTACCATGGGAGAAGAACATACAAAAGAAACAAAAAAAATCAAATGGTATATTATAAGTACATTAAGAAGAACAGCAACAAAGATAAAACCCCTTGTGTCCCTATCTCGGGGTTCATTTTGCATAGCATCAGGTTATATGGTCATATGTACATAGCTTTTGACCTCTTCTGCTTGTCATAGACATATACTAGTTATTGCAGATAAGGGAAACTATGAGACCTATGTTTCTTTGAGTCTGGCTTACTTCACTTAACGTAATTTTTTCCAAGTCTTTCCATTTCCTAACAAATGGGCAATGTCATTCTTTCTGATAGAGGCACAGTATTCCATTGTATATGCATATCATTTTTTGATCCATTCATCTACTGAGGGGCATCTGGGTTGGTTCCATATCTTAGCTATGGTAAATAATGCTGCAATAAACATAGTTGTGCTTGTAGCTTTAGTATGGCCTTATTTGTGGTCATTTGGATAAATGCCCAAAAGTGGGATTGCTGGGTCATAAGGGAGCTCTATGTGGAGTCTTTTGAGGAACCTCCATACTGCTTTCCAAAGTGGCTGAACAAGTTTACACTCCTACCAACAAAGCAGTAGGGTTCCCTTTTGGCCACATCCCCTCCAGCATCTGTTGTTATTAGAGTTCTTGATTATAGCCATTCTAACTGGGGTGAGGTGGAATCTCAAGGTTGTTTTGATTTGCATTTCTTTTATGGCAAGAGAGGTTGAGCATTTCTTTATGGGTCTATTGACCATTCTTATTTCCTCTTCAGAGAAGTTTCTCTTTAAGTCTTTAGCCCACTTATTAACCAGGCAGTTGTTTCTTTGAGGATTTGTTGTTGGAGGATTTAATTTTTTGAGTTCTAAATATATTTTAGATATGAGACCCTTGTCCATTGTATGGCTAGTGAAGATCTTCTCCCAGTCCATGGGCTTTCTATTGACCTTGCTAGCAATGTCCTTTGCCATGCAGAAGCATGCAGTTTCATGCAATCCCATTTGTCCACGCTTTCTTTGATTAGTTGTGTTTCTGGGTCTTTATTAAGA
Source organism: Dipodomys spectabilis (assembly GCF_019054845.1). Taxonomy (NCBI): domain Eukaryota; kingdom Metazoa; phylum Chordata; class Mammalia; order Rodentia; family Heteromyidae; genus Dipodomys; species Dipodomys spectabilis. Next base: position 1,447,410 of record NW_024870774.1, read on the forward strand.
AAATTTCAGCCTGTGCCAAGGATACCTAGGGTTTCTCCCATTCCTTCCTGTGTTTTCAGGGTGTCTGCCTTGACTTTGAGGTCTTTGATTCATTTGGAGTTGATTTTGGTGCATGGTGATATATGGGGATCTAGCTTTAGTTTTCTACAGGTGTATAGCCCATTTTGCCAGCACCATTTACTGAAGAGGCTTTCTTCCAGTCTATTTTTTTAACTCCCTTGGGTGGCTATAGGTTTGTGGGTCTTCAGTTCTATTCCATTGTCCTAAGATCTGTTCTTGTGCTAGTACCAAGCTCTTTTAATTACTATGGCTTTGTAATTCTGCCAATTCCCTTGAAAGCATTCTTAAGTGGTACTCTCCAACAAGTTGATCCATCTGACATATTTTACTTAAGCTCTTTCATATTGAGAAATGAAATAATTTGTATCAAATTATGGAAGATTGCTTGGATCATAAGTACAAGTTTGTAAGCTGAGAAATGATTCACAAGGTGTTATCTTCCCTTGTCTACTACATAGGAAGGACTGAGACAGGAAGATAGAAACTCTAGAGAATGTTAAAGAAGAATAAAGCCCACATCGAACCATTCATTCATTCATTTCCAGTAGTAGGGCTTGGCTTGAACTCCGATACTTGAACTCTTCTTTGCCTTTTTTCAACTCATTCTGCTACTTGAGCCATTCCTTTACTTCTGGCCCATCCATTAATCCCAACATTCAGAAGACTAAGGTGTGAGGGTCATGAGTACAAGGTCATCTGGGCTACATACTGTAGTCTCAAAAAAGCAGGGGGGAATGAGAGTGACAAAAATAGCAACAATCTAAGAAAACCTAAGTAAATAATTCAGAAGAAAAACTGCTCACTGACTCAGAGCCTTTACTCATTCCTTTTGCATTTACATTTTCTTGATATTTATAGAAATAGTTTGCTTGATTCAACACAAAATTGTTCAAAATTTGAAAATTCATTTAAAATAACTGAAATTATAATGTCTGACAGTAACTTGTTAGCTATTTGTGTTTCTCAACTGAATGAAATGAATTAAATTGTTTTATACCTAATTAAGGAACTTAACCATCTTCCTGTCATTTTTGTTTTGTTTTGTTGATCAGTCATGGGTCTTGAACTCTGGGCCTGGGTGCTCTCCCTGAGCTCTTCAGCTCAAGCCTAGTGCTCTACCACTTGAGCCATAGAGCCACTTCCAGTTTTGTGATGGTTTATTGGAGATAAGAGTCTCATGGACTTTCCTACCCAGGCTGACTTTGAACCACAGTCCTCAGATATCAGCCTTGTGAGTAGCTAGGATTACAGGCACAAGCCACCATCACCCGGCCTGTCATGAGTTTTTAATAATATCCTTACACAAACAACATCTTGATTAGGGCCACCAGAGTGGTCTGTTCACCCTAAGTTTATTCATCATTGGTAAAATAAAACAATCCCATCCTCCTACCTTATTTAAAAAGATGAATGCAAAGTCACATAATTACAGTGGGAAATGAGAGACATAGAGAAGTTCAATGATTTCCTCAAGGTCAGACAAAGACAAAACATAGGAACAGAAACTAGATGTTCTAGCAACAGTCCAAGGAACTGTGTTTCCAAAGTTATGTTGTTTCATTTACTAAAACTACTCAAGAAGGAACTTAATTACCATCAGTGTGTCAGTTTTCATTACATTTCTAATGCATTATCCTATGACCAGAGTAAGAAGCACCTCTCTGTCTTTCTCTGTTTCTCTTTCTCTCTCTCTCTGTTTCTGTTTCTGTTTCTGTTTCTCCTTTTCCTTCCTCTCTCTCCTCTCCTCTCTCTCTCTCTCTCTCTCTCTCTCTCTCTCTCTCTCTCTCTCTCTCTCTCTCTCTCTCTCTCTCTCCCACCTCCAGTTTATATTTTGGCATACTTAGAGGAAAAAGTTTTCAACAAAGCCCATCTTCTTACCCAAGGGAATGTTTGGAGGTAGATAGCTCTCACTATTCTTAGTGTGAGCGGTTGGGAGACAGCCCTGTTGAGAACAGCCTGAGCTGGTGGGGGAACCATACTCAAATCTCTTCTTCAACCTAATTTTAACTGACATTCTAAGTACCATGTCCTACTGTATGGGTTCAGGGTTTATATTACATGTGAGAAACAGAGGCCTCCTGTGATTTCAAGCCTAAGTCATGTTCTCTGACTCAATTTATCCAGAGGTATTACATTTCCGAGAGTGTTGTAACTATAAGAGGGATGCTAATTGTTCTCCAATTGTCAAGTCTGTCTGACATGCTTTCATGCAGCCTTCTCCCCCAAGTGTAAGTGCCAGGAGTCCATCCTCTACTATACTCCTAGCTATTGATTCCCTGTTTAGGGTGTCCACAATGACGATGTGATGGTAAGTGAGTGTTCTTATAGGACAGAATGATATTTGCCTATCAAGAGGCAAATGTCTAGTTGGGCTGAATTATATCCGTATCAGGTAGCTTGAAAGAAACAGCAGAAAGGGTTTGTAGGAACAATCAAGGTAATGTTCAAGATCAGTTGGTGACCTGTCTGATAGCCTTCATTTTGATCCCTTCCAGGCTCCCCACTTGACTCTTCACAAACACCCTCTACCATAATAGATGCTGTTGGTAACCAGATATGGGCTTGGTGTTGGGTGCTAAGGCCTCACTCCTAAAACATGCCTTTCTTGAGGGGTGGGTCACATATCAACCCCCAGTTAGCTATTGATGGAGTACTGCCACAGTCCCACTTAGTTACTTCTGACCACACATTCTAAGATCCATTTCAACCAAGCTGAGATTATAGTCATGTGAACTTACATCTTTGCTTCACCTTTCCTGCCCTATTCTGCTCCCCTCACTTCCTCAAGGATTTCATCTGAAAGCATGCCTTCATTACCAGTCACATAAAAATCCTGCATTTTTGTTTCAAGCCAACCACTGAGGCTCAGGCCCCAGTACTCCTGTCTGGTAATCTTTTTTCCCCCTTCCCCTCTATCTAGTAATTATTTTTCCCCCCAAAAGTGAAAATGATCTTGCATCTATTTATTTAGCCCAGAATATACATTTTCTTTCCTCTTTCTATCTTCACCATAAACTCTACATTTTTCCTCTAATATTCTTTCTTTATTCTGGTTTTTCTTGCTCTAATACTCCTATAACAAAAATCATAAGAAACCAAAATTCGAACTCCTTTTTTCTTGAAAGTAGACAGTCTTTATTTTTAACCTTTCCAATGAAGTGACACAATATCTCCTTCAATATTGTTAGAAGATTTAAAACGTATTTAGTAACTGATAAATAGATACTTAATAAATAACTAACATCCCTCTGTTCCAATTATGCTCAGTATCAAGAAGTGATTATCTTCAGCTACTCCATAAACCTTGCCAGGTCTCTAAGCTAATAAGAAACAAAAGTCTAAAAGAACACTAAGAATCTTGAACTCCCAGATCCATATCCTTTCCTCAATTTCCAGCAAGTGGAATCTCGGGAATAGAAGGCATTTAAATCTAATATGCTTCATCTATGACTTTTCTGGTACTACAGCCAACTCCTATGTCTTTATAACCTAGCAAAGATACTACCTAATCCAGGGGAAACTCCCTAGGGTCATCATCACTTCCTTCCTAATCATGGGTAACATCACTGCCCAGAAAAAAATATGAGATACCTCAGATTAATTCAGGTTTACGTTGGCATGAAATACTAACAATTTTCCCCAAGGATGACTGTAAAGGAATGCTTTCTCATACTCAGAGATTCATTGCTTAGCCATGTCCAATCTTCTATGGAGTCCATTAAAAGCATTCTGTATTTATGTTGTAGTGTTTGTCATCTCTAGCATCTTTGATTCTTCCTTAGAATTTCCATTTCTGTATTCACATTTCTCATCTGTATACTGTCTGCCTTTTCCATTACAGCCTTAGAATCTTGACAACTACATTTCAGTTTCCAGTTTGGTAATTCCCAAATCTGTACCATATTTAACACTGGTCTCATACTTTTTCAGTCTCTAGAAACTGTTTTTTAACTTTTATATGCTTTCTGATTTTGTGTTGAAATATGGACAAGGATGTGTTTTTAAAATGTAGTAAATAAGGATCTAGCTGTGTTGATTTTTTGGATCTTTTTGCTATGAGAATCTAGTCGAGTGACTGGAAGTAAAACTCACAAGTGTGTGACTTCTTTGTGACTCATTGCCTCTGGAGTTTGACTCAAACTTGACAACATCAAGCCTCTAGCAATTCATTAGTTACAGTTCAAAAGAAGCTTCTGATCATGGGCTCTATTTCAGTACGGTTGTGATTCTCTCTAGCCACCTGTCTGTTCTGTTTTGAAGGTAGCAGTTTGTCCTTTGACCTCTCACCTCTTCATGATCTAAGAAGAGTTGTTGCTTCTATTAGATTATTTTTTCAGTTTACTGCTTGTTGTTAGGCTGGAGTAGCAACTTGAAAGCTCCTGACATATTGAGCTAAACCTCTAAAAGAGTTTTCTAGCATATAGAATCCCACAGGGGTTTCACTAGCTCATTACCTTGTAGCAAACTGACATGTCTTATAAAACCTATCTCAGTAGAATATTAGTCATAGCAAAATATATCAACATCAGAAAATTTTTCTAGTGAGAAAAATCTCACTAGCTCCCTTACAAGTTTATTTTTTCCATTCAGAATTTTCCTCATCAGAGAAAATATAATCATGAAATTTATAATTAAAAATGAACATCAATGTTTTCTAGACTTGTATTACCTAACAAAACATATTAGCATACTAGCAGGACTATTTAAGCATACATAGGATACTATTCAACTCTATCCCTCAAGAAAAATGTTCAGCTATAGCTGTAAGCACCTAGTGGCCCATGTCTATAATTCTTGCTACTCAAGTGGCTGAGACCTGCAGAATAATAGTCCAAAGCCAATCTAAGCAGAAAAGGCCATGAAATTCCATTTCCAATTAACCAGCAAAATGATACACTGGAGTTGTGGTTCAAGTGGTAAAACATCAGCTGTGAGCAAGCAAGCTGAGCAAATATGAACTTAAGTTCAAACCCTGGAAATGCACCTTGTCTGTCCCTGCCCCCCACCCAGTAAAGAATGAGGTCCTATTCTAAGCAAAACCCTTATATTCACAGAAAAAAAAATCATTTTTTAGCTTCATGGAATCAGCCTATGATTTCAATGCAGAAAGGCCAATTCCTTTTCTCAAAGAACTCCTATCTTCTCTGAAATAATCCATACTTTCCACAGTGAAATTTCAAAAGTATGAAAACTACTCTCCATGCCAGCCAAGTTTCTCTGTGATGTTTACAAGAAAATGCTTGAAGCTAAAGTAAAATTTAAATGAAGTTAATATTTAGCACTTACTTTGTCCCAATGCATAGGAATTTAGCAAAATGAAACAAGCACTTGAAAGTCTTTCCCCACTAATTCAAGCATTAAGTTCACTTTGGCTAGAACTTTCTAGCTAACGAAAACATAGCTTTTAAAGATAAGTCCGTATCATCCTGACCTACTTATATAACCATAAAGTGCACTAGGTAGATGTCACTCCAACAGATGTATGGGCTATTGAGTGGAGTCTAGCTCAGCAGTGGGCAATGCTATCATCTACTGAGAGCATATCCCTCACATGATAATTTGGAAGGAACTTTAAGTAACCATAATTACAATGATACTCTCTTATAGCCCTAATTATAGAAATGAAACTCACATTTGCTTGCCTGATAATAAACAGTAAAAGTCTATTTCAGCCTAACTATCTTGTTTGTTAAAGCTATAGCATCTGAGGTTCAGGTATTCAATATGTGAATAAAAACCTATCATCTCTAGAGTTTCAACTTGGATTAGAAATGGATATTAATTTGCCTAGAGTTAATGTTGCATGTGTGACATAAAAAATATACATCCTTAGGCAAAAGCTAGATTTCCAAGTAGGATTCTAGTCCAAGTTTCAATTCTTCATTTTTATCGGATGCCAGTGTTTTACCCTACTCAGATACAACCTAACTGAGCAAGGAAGGCAGCTGCCAGATTGCACTTATGCTAAATAAATAAATAAATCCACAAATTTGTTAGTAATTGCTAATAATCCTACTCTAGTGTTTTTTAATCACTTTAAAACCAAATTGATAAAATTTGAATCTCTAAGGTATTTGTCAAGATGCCAGGGGGAAAATACACACAAACACACACTCACATCCTGGTTAATGATAGCTTAATTTTCATTAAAAAGATATATTTCTGTTCTACACAGAAAGGGCTAGGAGTCACATTGTTGTCTTTCACAGCTCCTAGGAATGCCATAGTGATTCACTAATCTTCTGAGTATTGATTAAACTGTAAAGATAGTAAAATGAATTGAAAACAGTCTGTTGTTTACAAGGAAAAATAGAGAGAATTCTAAGAACTATGATTTTTGCCTTCCCATTTCTTATCCTTCTTAGTTTTGGCTCCCTCAAAATTATTAAATATTAGGTGAGACTAAGAATTATGTTTACCGTTATAACATTTTACAAAGCAAGTGTTACGTTAGTTTGAAAACTACTAAAAAAGATCTCTTTTGCTTTCATCCCTGTTGCTCTGAAATTTGAAAGGTCTTTACCCAACTCTGTAATGTAAAAGGAGAAAGAGAAGGGCAGGATGATTTATTTTCCCTTATTTTCACTAAAAATTCCAGCTAAAAATGGCAAATGAGGACAAAAATCATGCTACAAGTCATTGTTATGAAAGTGATTTCATTTTGATGGAAGTTGCAATGGAAAGAATATATTGACTCTGTTTTGAACTCCCAGACACCTCCTTCTCTCATCAACTGTAGTCCCAGTTGCACAGAGTTGAATGGAGTGAGATACCAGTTGTTTCAGTCCTCATTAAATTTTTGGCCACATGCCATTGAACTAAATTCAATAAGCTAGTCTTGGAATTTGCATTAGTTCTTTAAACAAAGGCTGTTTCTGGACAATGGCATTTTGAGTACAATTTGCTCGCTTAACTGTATAAGGTTCACAGGGAGTTCACAAGGAAGAAATTAATTGAGCTTTCTATTGTTCATCTTGCTCCTTTCCTATCCCCAATGTATTAAGCACTTCTACAGAACTCAAATGCTACTGTCCTTCATTTAGTGAACCTTAATTCAATTAAAATTTATAAAGTACAGAATAGAAGGTTGTATTAGAAGTCAATTCTAATAAGAGAAATCATAACACTGCCTATTACTCATTAATTCCTGCCCTCTAGTAGCTTGTAATCTTAGTCATGCCAATTGGTCTTTGATGAGACTAAAATGATGATCTATCTAATTCCAATCCATATTTTCATAAGGAAAATTGGATAGATAGATTATCATTTCCTCATACAAAAAAAAAGTATAGATAAGATTTCTCATAGGGATGACTACTGTATATAAGAAGAGAAATCAACCTATACCTTTTCCAGATAGCTCTTCTTTCAAGATTTTTCCAATCATTTATCACAAGCACCAGAGAAAGACCATGGTACACAGGTGGAAGAAATCAGTGTTGGAACAAATGTTAACTCAGAATGAGAAAGCAATCAGTACTGCTAGAAGGTCTAGTTGATGATAACAAAACAAATGTGGTGTTGGTGACAATTGCACTTTAATACTATATGTAACTTACAGAAATCTTGATCAAAGACTAGTGAGATTTCTAATACTTTTAAAAAGAGAGTAAAATGTGCCCTTCCCCACTCAACTTACTCTAGAAAACATACATGGAGCTCAACCTTCACCAGTTGGATGATGTGACTATATTCTGGGTTGTACAATTTCAGTACTACTCGATTATACTGAGGTAGAAGGAACGTCACACTTCACCAAAAACTAGGTTCTAATCCCAGCCCAACTACTTACTAGCTTTTTAAGATGCTTTTGAATAAGCATCTTAATTTTATTTTCTTTTTGTTATTCTTGGTTTTTTCCGGTTATTGTAAAGGTGATGAACAGGGGCAGTTACATTTACAAAATAACAAATGAGTACATTTATTTTAAACACTGTTATCCTCTACCTCATTTTCCCCTGCTTACCACTCCCCATTCCCCTCACCCTATCAAGTGGTAAAGTTCACTTCCAGCATAGTATCTAATGAGTATAACAGTTGTATTAGTTCATCCTTTGTCCTGCTGTTTCTTTCCCTCCACAGATCAGATATACTTATATACAAGACAAAGGGTACAGAAAACTAAAACAGAAAGAAAAAATAGAAATAGCTGCATTCAAGACATAAAAAGAAACTACTAAGATCCCCACTAAGAACATCATAGATATATTCTAGTTATTGCAAACAAGGGAAACCATGCAACCTATATTTCTTTGGGCCTGGCTTGCTTCATTTAATAAATTTTTTTCAGGTCTTTCCATTTCCTTACAAATGGGGTAATGTCATTCTTTCTGATGGAAGCATAGAATTCCATTGTGTATATGTACCACATCTCTTTGATCCATTTATCTACTTAAGGGTCTCTGGGTTGGTTCCATATCTTAGCTATGGTAAATAATGCTGCAATGTGCATGGTTGTGCTGGTATCTTTAATATGGCTTTGTTTGTGGCCATTTGGGTAGATTCCCAGGAGTGGGATTGCTGGGTCATAGGGTAGATCTAAGTGTAGTCTTTTGAGGACCATCCATACTGCTTTCTAGAGTGGTTGAACAAGTTTACAATCCCTAATAGCATTTCCTTTTGGCCACCTTCCCATCTCTCTCCCTTCAGCATCTGTTGTTATTAGAATTCTTGATTGTAGCCATTCTAACTGGGTTGAGGTGGAATCTCAATGTTGTTTTGATTTGCATTTCTTTTATGGCCAAGGAGGTTGACCATTTCTACATGTGTCTATTGGCCATTCTTATTTCCTCTTCAGAAAAGTCTTCTTTGAGTCTTTAACTCACATGTTAATGGGGTGGTTGTTTCTTAAAGGATTTGTTTGGGGGGGATTTAATTTTTTCGGGGGGGGGTCTGGTCATGGGGCCTGAACTCTGGACCTGAGTGCTGTCTCTCAGCTCTTCAGCTCAAGGCTAGTGCTCTACCCCTTGAGCCACAGCGCCACTTCCGGCTTTTTTCTTTTTACTTATGTGGTGCTGAGGAATTGAACCCAGGGCCTCAGGCATGCAAGGCAAGCGCTCTACCACTGAGCCACCTTCCCAGCCCCGGGATTTAATTTTTTGAGCTACAAGTATGTTTTAGATATGATGACCTTGTCTGTTGTAGCATCTTAATTTTCTAAGCTTCACTTTTCTCTTATATAAAACATTCCAGTCAATCTAGTTGAGATAACAAATGATAATAAATGCGAATTTGCATTATAAAACTCCACATCTCTGTACAAATATAGAAATAATCATGGAGATGGCCATATTCTTAACTAGAAAATAAACTGGTGCCAAACTGTTTCCAGATTTCCCTGCCTCGCAGAGTTTTCTTCTCTGCACTAGTAGAGGTTGAGGCAGGAATCACTGGGGTAATGATACTTCAAGCAAATGCATGCTTATGTGAAAAGGAATTTGGTTCATCCACATGCTAGTCTATTATATAAGTATTCTGGCACAATAGCTTCTTCCAATAGGCTGTGCTTATGAGGATTTGACCCTTGCTGCTAGAGGTGATATATGCTTTGCTTAGAAAAGGTCTTGCTACTAACTAGACTTTTTAGACAAACAAGGTAGTTATTCCTAGGGAAGAGGTGAAAGTAGAACTTCTAGTCTTTTCCTAAAAGACTTTCTTAATCAATACTCTGACCAGGAAGCCTTTATTCATCAGGTACATTTCAACTTTCCAACCTCAAATGTCATCTTAATGGGCCTTCTTTCTGGTTTCCTCTAAACATTTACCCTCTGGGAAGTTATCAAAATAAAAAAAGTAGGCCTTGGAAAAGCACACTACATCTTATTCAATGACATTTCTGGGACCCATTTCTTTCTTTTTTTTTTTTGTGAAAATACTGTACAGAGGAGTCACAATTACATGGTCAAGATAATGAGTACATTTCTTACCAAGCATTGTAGCCTCCTCCTTTCTTTCCCCTTCCCATCCCTTCCCATCCTCCCCCCCACCCCCCCACCCAATCCTCCCTGCCCCCCCCCCCCCCGCCCCGCTTGAAAGTTGTAAAGTTTGTTTTCTACATAACGACTTGTACATTTCATTGTTGCAATGGGTCCACCTGTATCCCTATTTAAACGATTCGTTTTTCCCCTTCCCCTCCACAAATTATACCGACATCAAATACAGTGAAAGCAGGGATTATACTGGGGGAGGGACATACAAACCAGCAAAGAAATAATCTTATAAATGTGTTAGAAACAATCGCATGAAAGAAAAAAAAAACATTTGAATACATATCTTGGGGTTCATTTCCCTAACATCACCTTATCTGACCTTTTCTGCTTGACTCAGACATATACTAGATATTGAAAATAAGGGAAACCATGGGACCTATGTTTCTTTGGGCCTGGCTTACTTCACTTAATTTAATTTTTTCCAAGTCTTTCCATTTCCTAACAAATGGGGAAATGTCATTCTTTCTGATGGAGGCATAGAATTCCATTGTGTATATATACCACATTTCTTGATCCATTCATCTACTGAGGGGCATCTGGGGTTGGTTCCATATCTTAGCTATGGTAAATAATGCTGCAATAAACATAGTTGTGCTGGTAGCTTTAGTGTGGTCTTGTTTGTAAACATTTGGGTAAATGCCCAAAAGTGGGATTGCTGGGTCATAGGGGAGCTCTATGTGGAGTCTTTTGAGGAACCTCCATACTACTTTCCAAAATGGTTGAACAAGTTTACACTCTCTGGTACCCATTTCAGGTACAAAAATGATGAGAAACATGGTCAACGAAGAGCAGCAGGGTTTGGGAACAAAGAACATTAGATTGGAAGTATCACATGTCTCTGCTCACAAATCCCTGCAAAACCTTCAATGTGATTCAATAATTTATCTCTTCCATGACTTGCTTAAACCAGGAGACAACAAGGGAGAATTGCATATATGTTCTGCTATTGATATCTAATTAATTGACACAAAGGCTACACAAGGAGCTCAACTCTAGGCAGTTCTAGAAGGCAGCAAGTGGTGACAGCAAAATATGGTCTCTGACCTTTGCCTTATCAGTGTAAAGCATCCCTCAAGGTGTCCCACAAATAGATTAAAAAGAAAACTAGAGCCTTATGGGTTGCTAAGACTTCATGGTTCACAGATGCAAAGACATTCAAGACCTCTCTCTCAGAATTACATCTCAATCTTGAGAAAAACATACACACACACACACACACACACACACACACACACACACACACACACACACACACACCATTAGTGCTATCCCAACAGAAGCACCATTGCCAGTTTTCTAGTCTGTGTTATTTGTCTTCTTATTCTACAGCAGCATTTAACCCTTAAAATAACTCAGAACTCTTGGTACAATGGTATCCAGATATGCTTGCTACTATGTCAGCTTAGATTGTAGAAGACAGAAAAAGAGGTGGCAGATCTGAACATAAGGCAGACTGAGGAATGCCGATTTGCTGTGGATTCACATGCATGATTGCAGTTTTGAATTTTTCATCTGAAACACCTTCAGTAAGTTGTTGCATTCTGCAGGACAAAAAGTAGCCAATTGTTCATAGATGCCAGAGGAAGAAAGGGAGGAACAAGAGTCAGAGTAATGAGGATAACTCAGTTGGCCCACATACTTCCGAAGTACCAGAAATAGTATCCCATGAAAGCAAGGATCAGGCTCTTACAGATGCTACAAAATACTTTTCTAAACATTTTCATTTTATTTTATTTTCAAGACTTGTTTTGCTTTTATTCAATGCTATAATTATTTATTACAGCAAAATAACAGATTCATTAAGTTATTAATAAGCATTGAAAATGTTTCCATTGCCTTCCATATAAGAGAATCACCAAGTATTTTACAAATGTTAGGACATTTGCTTTCATTCCCTCTCAAAGAATTTTCCTTAGATTGGATACTATAATTACAATTCCCTGAAGACTAATACCATATTGACAACAGAGCAGGAATAATATATCATATATATGTCTAATTATGTATCTACATACATCTAATTATATATGCATATATAAAATTATTATTCTAAAGGTGATGTACAGAGTGGTTATTGTTACATAAGCCAGGTAATAAGTACATTTCTTTTTGAACAGTGTCATTTCTCTCATTTTCTCCCAGTTTTCCCTCCAACCCCCCTCCCACAAGTTGTATAGTTCATTTTCAACTAGTGTTTAGTATTGCTGTTGCATTTGTTCACCCTATGTCCTGCCATTTCTGTTCTTCCCCTTGCTCTTATCAAAAGAAATAAATTTACATACAAGACAAAAGGTACAGGAATCAAAAACAGCAACAAAGAGAAAACAAACAAAAAGCAAGCTAACAAAAAAACCCTTTGGTTTCCATTTCTTGGAATTCATTTCAATGAGCATCATTTTATATGATCATATGCACATAGTTATTGAACCTTTGTGATCCTTTCCTAAGAATATCCTCATTTGGTCCCACTGTGTGAATGTCTAGAGTCTTGTAAAATTTACCAAGTCCCAGTGTATTTTTTTTGTTTTTTTTTTGCCATGCAGTATGTTTCCTTGTAGATCTATAGGCACATTCTAGTTTCAACAAATGAAGGAAATCATGAAACCTGTGTGTCTTTGTGTCTGGTTTCCTAAGCTACCAAATTCCCATAGGCTGACACATTTCCCGATGATATAAACTCAGAGGCTTCTGTTTACTTAGATCTTTTATGACTTTTGTGAAATCAATCTTACTTTGATAAATTCTACTGGCTACCTTAAAGAAAGAATAAACAAGCAGAGATTTCTTCACTGACTGGGTTCTCAGTTTGAATTTAATTTTATCTGAAACTGCTCCAAGAGGAAATACGTCTTTTCTTCCCTGCAAACATGGGACCTTCTCTAATACACTGGGTATCAAACATCCAGAACTCTTCTTTGAGATCCGCCTGTTCTACAAAACAGAGTAAGATGAGGATGGGAAAAGTGCTTTTAATTAAGCACATAGTCCTTACATAACTATTGAGCTCTTCAAAGTGAAGGATGAACGTTTATGAAACGGGAACTTTCCCTTTGAAGTTGTCATTGTGAATCAGGAGAAGACACACAGGGTTTGTTGTACAGAATAAGATCACCTCAGCTCATAAAGAGGGGATAATTCCCAGACCTCAACATTGACAATGCTTCAAAAATGATGAAAGAGCACTAAGTGGCATTCTAATCTAGACAACACTTATATCTTTAGTGCAAAATTTTCTAAAATCAGTATTTTTACCTGATTGGTGGCAGGCTTAAATATCCCCCTCCTCCTCAAAAAAATGTTTCCTGAGTCTGGACTTCATAAATGTTAATGGAAGAATTGTCTGTTCAGGTGAGATTGAGGAATAGAAATGGGGAGATTAACCAGATGAGTCTTCAATATTATTAACCATATGCTTCTTTATAAAGAAAAGAGGGAGATTTTTACACACACACATACACACACACAAACACACAAACACACACACACACACACACACACACACACACACACACACCATGGAGGCAGGAAATCTACAGGCAGAAAATGAAGTGTTACAATCACAAGTTAAGGAATGCTGGCAGCCACCAGAAGCAGAAAGGGAAAAGAATAGATTTCCCTCTCTGGCGAGCACAGCTCTGCTGATTCCATGACTTTAGTGCAGTGATACAAATCTTAGATGTCTGGCCTCCAAATGGTAAGAAAATAAATTCCTATGGTTTTAAGCCACTACACATACTGGTAATTTGTGATAACGATTTAGGAAACAATTTATCTTTTAAAATTACAGTTATATGTATTTTAGAAAGTCAATACCTTAGCTACTGTGGAGAGAAGAAGAAACTAAATTGTTTAACTAATAAACTACTTGGGAGTCATTTTAGGTTTGAAACAAGACTGAGTGGCAGGTCTAGAGCATCCCCATGTGATCCCCACACCCACATATGCACAGATTCCCTCACTGTCCAGGCCCACACCTGGAGTCCCACATTGACATAGATTACCGTCTAAAGTCCATAAGTTAGGGCTACTTCTGGTAGTGTGCATTCTAGGAATCTGGAGAAGATAATGTTACCAAAAAAATTGTTATTGCTGAGGATATCCATTCAGTAAGCTGAGAAATAAGGATCAGGGCTTGAAATCAGCCCATGCAGGGCAATCCATGAGATTAGCCTCCAATTAACAGGCAAAAAACTAGAAGCAGAGCTGTGGCTCAAGTGATAGAGTGTCAAAAAAGCTGAAACACACTACTCAGATCCTGAGTTCAAGCTCCACTACCAGCACACAAAAAATCATCTATAAAAAAAAATACATATTTCACCTGGGCGCTGATGGCTTACTCCTGTAATCCTAGCTACTCAGGAGGCTGAGATCTGAGGATCACGGTTCAAAGCCAGCATGGGCAAGAAAGTCCGAAAGACTCTTATCTCCAATTAACCACCAGAAAATCGGAAGTGGTGCTCAAGTGGTACAGGGCTACCTTGAGCTGAAGAACTGAGGGACAGCACCCAGGCTAAGAGTTTAAGACCCACAACCAATAAAAACAAAAAAAAAAACGTATTTCACATTCAATATAAGGGCTTTTAGAAAGAGAGATTAAAAACAGGGAGGCTGCCATGTTTTTTAACTTTGCTTTTGCTGCTGTTTAAATCAACATGAAGAAATGGAATAGTTTTAAATTCTTCCTAAAATTACAGTGCTTCTCTTTAATGCTTCTCATAACTATTGTGAGACAGGGTCATCATGAACTTTAAAGAATTTATCCTGTTCTAAGAGCTTGTTTTTCTTAAGAATTTCTACAGAAAATAAATAGTTTCAATTGTTCTAAAAAAAAAAAGAATTTGATACAAATCTAGTTATGGCTCATATTCTTAATCTTTCAGAAGTAAGAAACCAATAAATAGCCTCCAAAACCTTATTTAATCTTGAGTTTCTTCCCCTAGGTGAATATTAGAATCATATGGGAACATTCATAGACTGTATTCACATCCACCTTAACTAGATTACCAATTTCCAATAGGCGTAAGCCTAACTAGTATGTGTTCAGCCAGTGCTTAAATACACTAATTTACTTCTTACACTTTGATTGTTTTGCCTATATGCCTTTTTACTTGTCAGAAATTTCTCAAAGATGTTCTGTTCCATCCCTGCCTTCACCTGCCTCTGTTTCATCCCTGCCTTCTAAATAATTCCTCTTCCTAATCCATCTTGTAACTTTCTGGTTAACCTTCTTTTAAGTTTTATACTTTAGCTCTTTATTGTAATATTTTCTCTCTTTATTCTAAAACTTTCCCTTTCTGATTTACCTGTTGTACTATATTTATGTTTACTTACAAATTATTCCCAGCAAAACATTTCTGGATGACACACAGTAAAATCCAAGTGGCAATCTCTGAAGAGTAATTGGTTCCATAAATTTGTAGTTGGCATTGACAGTTGGGTTGTCTTGCTGAATAATGCACTATTGATAAATCAGACTGACTTATATGGAACTCCAATTTCAGAAATGTTAGGAATATTGACTCCAGTCATAAACTCTGATTCTGGCCTGGACTTGATGTAGCAATATGCTATTAAGAGTTCAGACAAATGAAGAAGTCTAATAAAATAGAGACATTTTCCTCTGACAGTTATTCAGTTCTACGGATGTTGTGGCTTGGAATCCTTGCAGTTAGAAGACAGATTCTCTACCTAAATAGAATTTTCTATTTCCCTCAACCTAGAAGAAATAGTGGAGTCAGCTGACATTTCTGAATGTATGTGGTGACAGGGTTTGCCACTGGGGCCTCATGACCACCAGCCTGAGGATGAGCTGAACCTGTACAAGGAGATCACTCCAGGAAAGACAGAAACTTTGGTTTCATAAATGTTATCTTAGAATAGTGAGAATGTAGCCTGCAGTTTATGCACAGTGAATATGAGAAATGAGCTCATTTTCTTTAGTCTTTTATGAGAAGGGAGCCATTTCAATTCAATTTTCTATCTTAAAATGGTATTAGCTTAAGCCAAAACCATGTGCACAAGAAAATCACAGGCACAAAGGTAAACCATGGATCTTTCTAAAAATGTGGAACATAGTTACAGCTGTTGATTTACAATATCAACAATCCAAGTGGTATTTATAACAACAAAAATAAAGCATTGAAAATTCAAAACATAGGCTTTAGAGCCACTCACAGATCTTAGATAATATGACCCAGTCATGATACTTCATCAGTCTACCTTTCAGTCTCCTTATCTTTAAAAGGGAGATAATAGCATTCGCTTTATAGGACCAATGATCCCAGAACACATACAGCATTTATAAATACATACAAACATACAGAAACATCTCATGATGTAAACACATTAAGTTCCAAATTTCTGAATTAAGCCACACATGACATATAGAAGGAGATATGCACATATGAAAAATATTCTACCATCTTCTCCTGCTTTGTTTCTACAAATGAAAGCCACAGGCACTGTACAAGATAGGAGAAAGGGACAACAAAGCTCTTACAGAAGCTGTACATATATCCCATTCAGCTTCTCTGAAGAACAAAAAGCAAAAACAAAAAGATTTGGAGATAAGATGTATAAGGAGGAAGTAGCTTCCACCATTTGGATAAGTGATATTCGTAATTACTAAGATTAGAATTATGGGTTCGATCAGCTCAGTTCCCTAATTAGTAATGATTATGCTTTTCCCTGTTTTTTTTTTTAAGTTTCAAATGATCCAACATACCTGTGTAAGCCAATGAAAGTAGTCAATGAGTGCCCAAATTCAAGGATATTCCTCTTCCACTTGAACCACAACTCCACCTCTGTCTTTTTGATGGTTTATTAGAGATAAAATTCTCACAGACTGTCCTTCCCAGGCTGGCTCTGAATTGTCATTCTCTGATCTTAGCCTCTCAAGTAGCTAGGATTGTTATGTGAGCCAAAATGCCTGGATGATTTAGGTTTGTTTTTGGTTTCGCTAGATTATAAATCATACTTTCAAAATAGCACTCAATTCTACTTCTCTAATGAAGAAATTGTTTATTAGAATTTATGAAAAATCAATATGATCTACAAGATATCCTATAATTTTCACAAATTGTGATATTTAATAGGTTAATTATAGAATAAATAAGATTTGCATTGAGTATGTGCTTTTTGAGTAATTAAAATGTCCACAAAATGGGCTGGGAAGGTGGTTCAGTGATAGAGCGCTTGCCTTGCATGCCTGAGGCCCTGGGTTCGATTCCTTAGCACCACATAAGAAAAAAGCCGGAAGTGGCGCTGTGGCTCAAGTGGTAGAGCACTAGCCTTGAGCTGAAGAGCTGAGGGACAGTGCCCAGGTCCAGAGTTCAGGCCCTACGACCGGACCAAAAAATAAAAAAATAAAATGTCCACAAAAGTTTCTGAAAGGTTGATATGATGCTAAACATTTATAAGATTTTGGATTCACTTCTAATCATAAAAAATAGTCACATTTGAGTAAAGATCATTAGAACAGTAATGCAAGTCAGAGAGCATGGATGTGGGGTTGGGTCTTTCAATGCCAGCATGGGTGCCCTAACTTAACAGACTAGAGGAATGAGAGAGCACAGCCCCATAGTACAGTTCTTGGGGGAAGAAAATCTAATCACATATTCCTATATCATGGTTCTCCTCCATGTCTGAATATAGACTGAGATTCAGTGACCTTAGAAAGGAATCCAGTGACCATGTCCATGGAGCTAACTTTGAACAGAAAATTTTTTATTTCTTTTGCAGAAATCTAATGGAAGCATTTCAGGATTTACAAGATAGTGATAATTAAAGTTCCCACGTAAAATATTTCAGTTGTTTAATAACTCAATATCATATATGATGTTATGAAAAAATGACTTTAAATCAGGCCTGCTTGTTCTGTCGATGAAAACCAGTCCTCTAAACTACACAGATTTATTTTGCAGCAGAGAAATTCATCTCGTGTGTGTGTGTGTGTGTGTGTGTGTGTGTGTGTGTGTGTGTATATACATATATATATATACATATATACAAATATATATATACGTATGTATATATATATAGCCAAATGATAACTAAGCAAGAAACAAATCTAAATGTTTATTTGGTATAAAATTTGATTTGGTTTCTTCAGATTCTCTTTTTAAAAGAGAATAGTTTAAAAGAGGATAGTTTTAAGTCTGTATGGATTGAGGAGCAAGTAGAGGAGGGCCACACATCTGAGGCCATCTCAGGTAAAAGGCCCTATTTAAATTGTCTTTGGAAAGAGAAGCTTATGCCTTAAAAAAAACTTCAATAAGGTCTCTGAATTCCAAAGAACAGATAGAACAACAGGCACCCAGTTACAGAAATACATCCTGGTACTCTATTACACAGTAAGTTGGCTAGAGACCATAAGAATGCAATAGATATTTTGAAAATGGCTAAGAGTATGTTGGATGATTTTACTTCAAAGAAATGAGTAAAATTTGAGGAGATAGATATGTTACTGTTGTTTGAACATTAATAACATATACATCGAACTAAACATCGTATGGCACACCAACTAATATGTCCATTTTTAGATGTTAATTTAAAATGTAAAAGTGGAAATGCATACACTACACAAGTGCTGTCTCTCACTAATGAATGTGCATTTCCTCACAATGTTGTCATTTTGTAAACACTTGAGATCTGCTCTACTGGCATGAAGAATATTGGGGGTTTTGTTTGTTTGGTTGATTTAGTTTTGTTTTAGACAGGGTCTCACTATATAGTCCAAGCTGGCCTTGAGCTTCAAATATCCTCTGTCTCAGCCTCTCAGGCAGCAAGGTTTCAGGTGTGCACCAAAGCACCTATGAAGTATTGAAACTATTGTCCTCATGCTAAGAAAACTAAGGGCATAGGTGGAGTTGGGAGGGATGGAGGAGAATAATGAAGAGATGACACCAATCAAGATGGATTATACTTAAAACTTACCTGTTGAATGGTAACCCCTTTGTACAACTATTAAAGATAATAAAGATATAATTTCAAGTAAAAGAAAAACCTTAATACAGATAAAATTGCCATGGGAATTGCAATCATTCCCACAGAACAGATATTTTGATAGGTCCTTCTAAAATGACAATATCTCAATTTTAAAAAGTTATACTGATAAAAGTTTAATCCTTAAGTATTTAATTGAAATCAAACATTTATTTTTCTAAGTTTTTTTTTTTTTTTTTTTTTTGGCCAGGACTAGGGTTTGAATTCAGGGCCTCATGCAAGCTCAGCTTGCTTGCTCAGCTGGCACTCTACCCTTTGAACTATGCTTCCAGCCCAGCCTTTTGCTGGTTATTTTGGAGATACTTGCAGACTTTTCTGCCTTGGCTGAAGGAGGATCATGATCCTCCATGATCCTCCAGATTTGTTTCCTGAGTAGTGAAGATTACAGGTGTGAGCCCAGGGACCATCATGAAGGACAATTCTCCTGAGCCCTATAGGCAATAAGACAAAAGTTGGAGGAACAGGACACAAACCAACCTGGAATTTAATTGAGAAGGAGCACCCAAGTCAATTTTGTATCCCACATGGTCCATCAAGTACACTTACTTACTTCACATATTAATTGTCCTGTGGATTTTTTTTTGGCGGGGGGGGGGGGGGGGGGGGGGGGGGCGTGGGGGGGGGGGAGGGGGTGGGTCTGGTCGTGGGGCCTGAACTCTGGGCCTGGGCACTCTCCCTCACCTCTTCAGCTCAAGGCTAGCACTCTACCACTTGAGCCACAGCGCCACTTCCGGCTTTTTTCTTTTTGCTTATGTGGTGCTGAGGAACGAACCTAGGGCCTCAGGCATGCAAGGCAAGCACTCTACCACTGAGCCACCTTTCCAGACCCTCCTGTGGATTTTTATATGAACTTTCACTCCTAATAAACTAAGCCAATGAGATATCACATCATAGCCTTGTGATACTATTTCTTTGCAAAACACTCACAAAATTTGGGTTCAGTATCAAAGTTGGTTGAACAATATTATTTACCAAACATGAAGATCAAGTCTGTAGCAAGCAATTTATTAAATTTTGCCAGGTAGAATGAGCCTCATGTGATACACAGAAATGATCTGCCAACAATAGTTCCATCTATGGGACCTTATGTTGGAGGCCATGCAACTTGACCATAATCAAAGAAAATGGAAGCAAGGAAAGAATGTTAATGGAAAAACCCTGCCCAGACTATGACTTACAAGATGTCAGAGTGGAGACAAGCTAAGCAATGTTTCATTCAGAATTTACTGGAGTTAGATTGAGCTGATGAGACACGATTGCTTTATTTTTCTACCTGGGACACAGTAGATCTTTATAACAATTTATAGCAGGGACAAAATGAGCAATATCACTGCAAACTTTTCCTACAGACAGTTGATAAATCTCATCAGGTCATTTCAAAAATGAACTCTGCCTTCACTGAGCAGGCATAATATACAAGAGAACCCAGAAAACAGGGGATGGCTCAATGGGCTGAGAATTTTTCCATTCACAAGAAAATGGACAGAACTTGACTTAAAACAATATAATCAAATAGCAAGCCATTCAGACTTAGAATCCCAATTTAAATATCAGAGGTAAGCACATAAACTATCTAAAATAATCAGTATTAAGGATTCTGATAAGAAAATTACCAGAACCATTTAAGGAATAGAAGTACTAAAGGATTAAAAATATCATAAACTGAAGAACAAATACCTACAAGAGCCAAGAACTGGTGGTTTTCAACTAAAACACTAGTTACTCAGGAGACTGAAGATTTCTGCCCAGGTAAAAAAAAGTCCATGGCATTCTATCTCCAAAGTAATGAGCAAAAAAATTGCATTTGAGGAAGTGGCGCTGTAGCTCAAGTGGTAGAGCGCTCGCCTTGAGCTGAAGAGCTGAGGGACAGCGCCCAGGCCCAGAGTTCAAGCCCCACGACCGACAAAAAAAAAAAAAAAATTGCGTTTGATATAAAGCACACAAATGGTAGAGTGCTAGCTGAGTGAATGCAAGGCCATGAGGGTCTAGACAGACTGACAGACAGAGATAGAGAAACAGTGTAATCCTAGCTACTCAGGAGGCTGAGATCTGAGGATCACAGTTCAGAGCCAGTCCAGGCAGGAAAGTCTCACAGACTTTCCAATTAACCACTAGAAAACAGGAAGTGGTTCTGTGCCTCAAGTGATAGAGCACTAGCCTTGAGCTGAAGAGCTGAGGGACAGCGCCCAGGCCCAGAATTCAAGTCCCATGACAGACCAAAAAAAGAAAAAAGAGAAAAAGACAGAAATAGGGACAAAAATCAAAGATAGAGAAAATAGTTACATAAGGATAAGGCTTAACATATTAGTTTATCAATCTCATTTCTTTTATCTCCATATTGTCATTCTGAATGTGTGTATCACAAGAATCTGTTCTACAGAAACTGTCACAACTCTGTGGCATTTGTGTCTGGTTTAACTCCTCTTAACATAAGGACAATAGTTACAATACTACGAGACATAAATTATTTTTGTTTATCAGTCTATGGAATTTTTGTTATACCATCCTGAAAGGATATAGGCTCCATACTGAAATTATATAGAATAGTCTTTAAGTAAAATATTGTTGTGAGAGGAAAAAAAGACCATTTTATATTGGGTTAATTCATCAGAAGATATACTAGTTATAAACATAATAAGAGTTACAAACCCAAAGAAGTTATGTACAGTCTTATAGCAATAGAGACTTTAATATCACATTTCCTGTAATGATCAGATACTCCAAACAGAAGATCAATAACATAATCGAATACTTGAACAAAAACATTGTAGCCACTAGGCCTATCAGAGAGGGACAGAATTCCACTCCAAAAATTGCATTATATACTTCATAAAAATTCATGGGACATTCTCTGGGTTAGAGCGTATGTTAAACCATGAGTTAAGTTTGTCAGTGCTCATGGGAGCAGTCTAACTGAAGCAATAGGTACTCCTGCACAGTAAAATGGCAAGGGTCCAGGGGGAAGCCCCTGCCTCACATACAATTCTTATTCTGTGATAAACTCAGTGTTGTTATCAACATCCACAAACACAATGAAGTTATCCCACTACTGGCTTCAACTCATACACGGCCTTGGGACTTGTTTCCATTATTGAAAGGGGAATGGAATAAATAACATAGCCCCTTTCAGGGTGAAATAATATGGGGCCCTTCCAAGAACTATTTGTTTCACTATAATGCTTGCACAAACACAGACAGATATATACATACCTATATACATATTTGTATTTTATATTA
Organism: Dipodomys spectabilis; assembly: GCF_019054845.1. NCBI lineage: Eukaryota > Metazoa > Chordata > Mammalia > Rodentia > Heteromyidae > Dipodomys > Dipodomys spectabilis. The sequence goes on from NW_024870774.1 coordinate 1,469,699, forward strand.
TATTTTGACATCTTAAAGACCTCTCAGATATAGCCTTCCCAGGGCTCTGTAATTCTTAGAAACTGCAAAGGGCTCAGCCCACAGAAACCCAAATTACACAATCTGTTTCATACACCAGAGGAAACACAATTCCTTTGCATTAATCATCCCAAGGCCAGGCACAGGGCATTTAGAGATTACCCAAAAGCTTGGAGATTTGCCAATATTACCCAAACTAGACAAACGCAAACTGTTTACTTTGCCCTGCCTTGCCTTTCCTGAGATACTTCTAGAAAGACTGCAACTGATGCCTTCCCTTCCTTTTTGTTCTGTCTTCATTTGGACATTGCCTGGTATCATCCTCTATGGGCCTATACCACAAGCCATGCCTCCTGCTTCTAGAACTTATAAGTAGAATAAACTTTTGTTTCCTTGATTCTCCTCTTATGGCCTCATCCCAATGACCAACGTGTAAGAGAATACAAAACATATTAGATATTCCCTTTGTCCTGCCTTTGTTCTGGAAGCTTCTGTTAGCCAGATACTCTAACCATAATGCAATGTTAGCAAGAATTCAGCTTTGTTCATTTAAAGCAAGGACTATGGAATTTCTATTTTCTTTCATAGTGAAATTTAAATTATTTCTAAGTCAATTTTCTGTATTTTTTAAAAACAAAGTCTCCTTTTATGAGAAAATTGCTACCTACATGATTTAAAGGAAAATATTACATTTTTAAGACAAGATTTTAGGACCATTACCTACCTTATTGAATTAGTATTACTGGAGATGATGTTTGGCAAAATTGTATGGAAGAATAAAAGTGAATCCTTCCTATGAAAATCTACTCCTATTCCTCCATCCACCACTCATATTCATGTTTATAGCTAGTACCTCAAACTCAGTCATATTCATGTGTCAACTACCTTGAATGTTTGTGCTATAACTTATAAATTATTCTAGTGGCTTCACTTTATGTAACCTTATAAACTGCCTTCCTTACTTCAGACAAAAGCAGGACATAAATGAACCACAGATTCCTCCTGTAGCCTTGATTTAAACAGTAAATCACCATGACTCACTTGCATACACAGGCACCTTCCCTCCTTTGAACGGCCTTCATGTTATTAAATCCCCATTAAATGGACCGGAGATATTTTCTCTCTCATAAATGCACACCGTTGTCAGTTACTTCATTTACTACTCCTATATATTTTCTTTTGATCTATAACCACATTTCCATTTATGTCAATATCTAGCACTGGCTAATCCTCTAAAATTCACACACAAAAAAATTCATGCCACTAAATGTTAGGAATTTCAGCATCCTTGGATTGTATCTCCCTGCCGCCACCCCACCAAAGGCCAAAGCAACTTTTAATAGAAATTCACAACAGTCAAAGGTTCACTTCTTTTTCTGAGCCTCTGGAATGCAATTCTCTTAACATCTACAAACTGGCTTCATCATTAGCCTGCCATCTTCTCTAACAGCAATTTCGGCTATCTTACTGATCGATGTCATAACAAGATTGTATGTGTAGGGCTTTGTTTCATTTGTGGGCTCTGGTGTTCATTTTCTTCATTATCTTCTCAAGGAGCTGAATTAAATATCAGCATCTTCCTCCATGGGCTGCTCATAGTCATCTTTGCTACCATTCACATTTTTTCCCTTTCCATCAGTTGTGGTCTCAAGAGAGGATCCTTCTTCTCCTACTAATGATGCTTGGTAGGTGGTGGATGATCCATGACTACACTTGCTGGATACATTTCATTTTGAGACCTCGCCAAATTCTTACTTGCTTCATAAGCCATCAATTCCTTTACTGCTTCACTGATGATATATTCAGCAAATTTTTCTCTTCCTTTCATATATCCGACACTTCCTCAATCAACTGTAAGAAGGTTTGATGTCCTGTAAAGAATTTGATCCTTTTAACTTCTCCAACTGTGTTACCACTAGGTTTGAGAAAAAGCCAATCTCCACTGCAACAAGGGAGTCTTATACATAGAACTCAGTGGACTGGGACAAGCACTGCCTCCTGCCATCTCCTTAATCTCTGATGGAATACTTTTCCTCAAGGAGACTTTGGGCCCTGACTTTTCTCCATAGGCTGCTCATTAGAGTCTTGACTGACAACAGCACCTTCTCCTTTTGCCTGGGTGACAGTCTCAATCCAAACTTGGATTCTTACTCTCCCAACAGAATCTTGGACTTAACAGCCTTAGTATACCTCCTTTTAGGTGTTGGTGGATCAATAATACCTTTGACTAGGTTCATTTCTCTCTTAGGCCTTTCAGAATTTGCATCTGCATTATCAGCCATTATTTCCTGGAGCTGAAATGCTGACTTGAAGCAGAGATAGCAAGAACTTCTAAAATGGCCAGGTATTAGCATGTCTCACTTTCAAAATTGTGGATTGTATTTTTAAATTCATAATTTCAAATTTAATGTGTGCACCTAGGAGATTATATGAGACACAGAAAAACCATAAAAATGAACCATAATGTCATCTATGGATGGCTTTCTGTTTTTCTGCTACTTACTTGTATGTGCATCCTTTTATCTGAATCTGTGTGTGTGTGTGTGTGTGTGTGTGCGCGCGTGCACACGCACAAGTCTGTGTGTACCTATATGAGTTTGTGCATGAGTCTGAGCCTTTGTTTGGATATATGTATACATGTGTCTAGGTGACTAGGTGTGTATAAAATCTAGATCACATTGCATATGCAACTGGTATATCCTATTTTTCTTAAGTAAATGTTATTCTCTTTCCCTCTCCCTCTCCCCCTTCTCCCTCTCTCTCTCTCTCTCTCTCTCTCTCACACACACACACACACACACACACATACACACACACCTACACAAACACACACACACATACACAAATTCCCATATGGTAGATTTAAGGAAGAACTCATATAGTATAATACCTTAGAAACATAAAGACAAAGTTCAGCAAGAGAAAACAACAGGAAACAGGTACTCTAAAGGGGTAGGTTAGGGCCAAAGGGAAAGAGGTAGATGAATGAAAGAGAAGATGGGGAGAATACAGTCAAGAATGCAATGCATACCCTACAAAATTAAGAATGAGGACAGGTATCTGTAAGGACGGATGGGTGATAATGTTGGAAGGAGTGACATTGATCAAGAAGCATTATATTCATAAACTGCTTTGTTAAGTAGCAACTCCTTTGTACAACTACTTAAAGAAAATAAAAATAAAATAAAAACCTGTAAATGCATCAATACAATTTTCCTATATATTTTTCTGATACCTAAGACAGTTTAAGACCCTTGAAGCTTTATGTCAGTCAAAGGCCCGAGTCTCTAATAGAAATCACGTACTATTATATCCCTATGGCTGAAAGAAGCTCATTGGGTTGCTATTCTGTTCTAAGGCCCCAGTCTCTGTCAGTGTCATCATGCTTTCGTCTCCTGTTAATTTATTCCCTGTAGACTAGTGCCTTAGTTACACTTCCTGCAATGTTTTCTCTCTGTTTCCTATGGGATTCTCTGCTCTCAGATCTGGCATGAATCTTCAGGCCTCCTCTGGTCCATCCTACCTCGACTTGACCTCACATCCTGTTCTATTGCTTCGGACAGAGAAACAAAACCATAAATGCTTCAATAGGGATCCTTATCATAGTGCAGTTTATCAAAATTAAGCTCTCATTACAATGATAGATTCATTTACCTTGATTGAAACACTATTTGAATATATATTATGCATTACATATAATACCACAATACCAAAATATAACATTGTACCTGTAACATGTACAGTTTTAGTGTAGCAGTTAAAACCTATAGTAATTCACAATGATGCCAAATTATTCTTAGTCTTTTCCAAACGAGACATCCAAACTTGGCTCTTTGCATTGTAATGAGAATATTGAAGATTCCACACATAGATGAAATCGGTGGCTTTCTGTGTCTGCCTGATTTCACATAGCACTTCAACATACTGATTTTATTTACTTGTATATACATACCCACTAAAGAGACGGCTGCATTATATGATACTTCTAGTTTAATTTTTTTGGGGGGGACCTCAGTATTGCCTGAAATAATGATTATTTACCAATTTGCAATCCTACCAATAATAAACAAGGGGTTCATTTTCTCCAAATGCTTGTGGGTCTTTTTGTTATCTTTTTGTCATTACAGAAATAGGCATTCTATCAGGAATGAGATAATATGTCACTGTGATTTTGATTCTCATTTCTCTGAGAATGGTGATATTGTCATGTCTTCCTTTGAGAATTTTGTATTTCAGTCTGTTGCCTATTTTAAAATCAAATTATTTGATGTGTTTTGTTAAGGTTTTATGGGCTTTTATTGGTGATGATGAGTTTTATTGTCATTATTGTTTTATTTTGCTATTAATATTTGCTGTTTGAATTCCTTATCTATTGTTGATATCATTGTTGTCAGATGTATAATTTGCAAATATGTTCTTCAGTTCTGCACTTTTTCTCTTTGGTTGAATCATCATTTCCTTTGCTATAGAGGAACAGTTTCTATGGTGTAATTTCATTTATCTGTTTTTGCTTTTGTTTTCAGTGTTTCGTTTTCTTCCTGAACACTCTTTGCCCATCTCTGTTTTCTTCTAGTAGTTTCATAGCTCCAGATCTTATTGTTAGAACTGCAGTCAATTTGGGGTTGGTTTTTTTTTTGTAAATGAAGTAGGCTATAAATTTTCTTTCATTCTTCTATATTTGAATATTTGATTTTCCATCACCATTTATTGAAGAGGCTGTCCTTTCTGTAAGGTATTTTCTATGGTCAAAGACAAGTTGTCGTGCTTAGTTTTACTTCTACATTTGTCTATTCAGTCCTGTTTATCAACAAGTTTGCTTTTATGTACATATTTGTTTCAATTACAATAGCTTTGTAGTATATTTTGGTGTCAAGTAGCATAATACATCCTATTTTAGTCTTTTTGGTCAAGACTGATTTAGATATTCAAGGATTTTGTATTCATGAGTTGTTCACATAAATTTTAGGAGTTTTTTCTAGTTTCATGAAGAAAATCATTGATCATACATTGAATCTATAAATAGATTTTGATAGTATTAGGTCCTTCACATATGTGAACCCAAGATGCCTCCCCATATGTCCTCTCAATTTTTTTGTAGTTTTGATTATAGTTTTTGTCACATTTTTGGTTAACTTTCATCCTTGGATATTTTATTATATTTTTGACCATTAAAATGGGATTGTTTTCTTATCTTATTTTTTAGCTAAGTTGCTATTAGTATATAGAATGCTACTAAGTTTTATATGTTGAGTCTATGTTGCAGCTAATATGTTTTGGTGAAGTCTTTGGATTCTTACTCAGATTTGTAAGTCAGATAAGCCTTTATATTTTCACTTTTGTTTTTGCCAGTCCTGAGCCTTGAACTCTGGGCCTGGGTGCTGTTCCAAGGCTCCCTTTGCTCAGGGTTAGCACTTGAGTACACACTTGAGCTACAGCACCACTTTTGGCTTTCTCTGTGATCAATTGGAGGTAAGTCTCACAGACTTTCCTTCCCAGTTGGCATTGAACCATGATCCTCAGATCTCAGCCTCCTGAGTAGCTAGGATTACAAGTGTGAGCCACCAGCACCTGGCATATTCTCACTTTTTAAATATCTATGTACTTACTAGAATAAATACATATTATTGTATATATGTAAATTATTCAAGATGATAAGATTCATAAATTGTTATATATTTATTATACCACTACCCGTTTTGCCCCTGTAAGAAAAGCAGCTACAAACTACTCATTTTAAAAAATTTATAATAGATAATGATTTATTAGCACATATTCATTTCAGCAAGAGGTTTCATTATGACATTTCCACATACAGGTATAATGCCTTTGATCATATACATCCTCTCTATTTCTCTTCCCTCATTTTTTCTTCTTCCTCCATATCCATAAAGGTCCCCATCTTTGTATTTATGACTTTTAATCTTTCATGGTCCTTTTTTCTACAGGTGAGAGAGAACATGTCACATTTGTCTCTGTAAGACAGGCTTATTTTGTTTTATGCATACATTGTGATATGATTAAATCAAACTACTAACAGACTCATGAGTCTTTTTTTGATTGTCAAATATAATTTTTTTAATTTAATTTTATTTTTTTGTGAACATACTGTACAGAGGGGTTACAATTACATGGGCAGAATAATGCATACATTTCTTATCAAGCATTGCAGCCTCCTCCTTTGTTTACCCTTCACATCCCTTCCCAGGCTCTCCCCCCACCCTCCCACCCAATCCCCCCCCCCCCCAGCACCAACGTACTCGTTTTCGACATGACAACTTGTACTTCTCATTGTTGCAACAGGTCCACCTGTATCCTTAAACGACTTGTTTTTCCCCATCTCCTCCACAAGTTATATTGACATCAAATATAGTGAAAGCAGGGGTTATACTGTGGGGGAGGGACATACAAAGCAACGAAGAGATAATCTTATAAATGCGTTAGAAACAAATGCATGAAAGAAAAAAACATTAAAATATATATCTAAGGGTTCATTTTCCTAACATCACAGTATCTGACCTTTTCCGCTTGACTCATACATATACTAGATATTGTAAATAAGGGAAACCATGGGACCTATGTTTCTTTGGGCCTGGCTTACTTCAGACCCATGAGTCTTATACTCTAAATGTCTTGATAATTCTGTTTTTAATAATACAATGTATTAATTAGAAAACAATTTTCTGAAAAAAAACGCTTACATTTCATCTCTGCTTTCTTAAAGCACTATATGCTAATATATATTATATATATATATATATAACTTGAAGGTACTTGAAAGTACATATATATGTACATATACATACACACACAAACTCACACACACACACACACACACACACACACACACACACACATATATGTACCTTCAAGTATATTTGAATGCTGTGAAAAACTAAAATATCTGCTAGTAGTCAACTTTCAAGAAGCATATTTTATTATCTATATCTTTAAAACATTTCTACATTTTTTCCAGTTCAGAAGCCTTTATAAGTTATTGTCAAAGGAAAATTTTAGCTAGGCATTTCCAAGGAAAATCTATGAGCTAAAACATTAGTACATGCTCTGTGGCCTTATTTTAATAAGAAATATCCTTGGTGAAACAAATAATTCTGCATTGAAAACCAGCTACTAGGAAGCATATTCTTGCTTCCTGCAATTGTGCTGTGGTTCACTGAGACTGATTATCCAAAGCAGCCACTGCCAGTTTATTAAGCTATGCACTCTGTCTTACAAATGAGAAATGCCTTGAATGAACACTTACATGAAATTATTTTACATATTTTAAAAGACAGACACCTGATCCATAGGTGAGACTCCATTACATGCTGACTTTCCCATTTTAAGTCCAGTATATACAAACCAGAAAAGACACAGCAGGAGAGTCCTTATCTTCTGAACATGATCCTTTCCCTAGTTTCTTAACATGACCATAGAAAAAGCATTATGGAACTTATTTCAAAACAAACCTAAGCCTGTGCAGGTGCTTCCTGTGTAGACTTCATCACTGTGATGATCAAATTAGTACACCTGGTGGGGCTAGACAAATGAAGGAAAGCATTTCTACCAGAACTGAAATCATTTATGGGAGAAGATGGATCTAAAAGTGGGTACACCAATGACAATACTTCCAAAAGCTATCTACAAATTCAACATGATACCTATCAATATTCCAACTTCATTCTTGAAGGAAATAGAAGAGGCAATCCAAAACTTCATATGGAACAATAGAAGACCCCAAATAGCAAAAACAATCCTTAACAGAAAGAACAGTGCTGGAGGAATATCAATACCAAATTTCAAACTCTACTACAAAGCCATAGTAATCAAAACAGCTTGGTACTGGCACAAGAACAGAGCTCAGGGGAAATGGAATAGAATTGAAAACCCAGAAATGAACCCACAGACCTATAGCCATCTAATCTTCAATAAGGGAGCTAAAAAATTAGAATGGAAAAAAACAGCCTCTTCAGTAAATGGTGCTGGCAAAATTGGTTAATCACTTGGAGAAAACTAAAGCTAGATCCTTATATATCATCCTGTACCAGAATCAACTCCAAATGGACCAAAGACCTCAGAGTCAAAGCAGACACTCTGAAAACATTAGAGGATGGAATAGGAGAAACCCTAGGTCTCCTTGGCACAGGCAAAAATTTTCTTAATAGAGACCCAGAAACACAACAAATCAAAGAAAGGTTGGACAAATGGGATTGCATGAAATTGCAGAGCTTCTGCATGGCAAAGGACATAGCTACCAAGATCAATAGAAAGGCCACAGATTGGGAGATCTTCCCTAGTCATACAACAGAAAAGGGTCTCATATCTAAAATATACTTGGAACTCAAAAAATTAAATCCCCCAACAACAAATCCTCAAAGAAACAACTGCCCCATAAATAAGTGGGCTAAAGTCTTAAAGAGAAATTTATCTGAAGAGGAAAGAAGTATGGTCAATAGACACATGCAGAAATGCTCAACCTCCCTAGCCATAAAAAGAAATGCAAATCAAAATAACATTGAGATTCCACCTCACCCCAGTTAGAATGGCTATAATCAAGAACTCTAATAACAACAGATGCTGGAGGGGATGTGGACAGAAGGGAACCCTACTGCATTGTTGGTGGGAGTGTAAACTTGTTCAACCACTCTGGAAAGTAGTATGGAGGTTCCTCAAAAGATTCCACATAGAGCTCCCCTATGACCCAGCAATCCCACTTTTGGGCATTTACCCAAATGTTTACAAACAAGACCACACTAAAGCTACCAGCATGACTATGTTTATTGCAGCACTATTTACTATAGCTAAGATATGGAACCAACCCAGATGCCCCTCAGTAGATGAATGGATCAAGAAAATATAGTATATATACACAATGGAATTCTATGCCTCCATCAGAAAGAATGACATTGCCCAATTGTTAGGAAATGGAAAGACTTGGAAAAAATTATATTAAGTGAAGTAAGCCAGGCCCAAAGAAACATAGGTCCCATGGTTTCCCTTATTTGCAATAACTAGTATATGTCTGAGACTGGTCAGATAAGTTGATCTTAAGCGAAATGAACCCCAAGTTAAGGACTCAAATGTTTTTTCTGTCTTGCTGTTGTGTCTAAAATATTTATATGATGTTTCTTTGTTGCTTTGTATGTCCTACCCCCACGGTATAACCCCTGTTTTCACTGTATTTGATGTTGGTATAATTTGTGGAGGGGAAAGAAAAAAACAAATTGTTTAAATAGCGATACAGGTGGACCCATTGCAACAATGAGATGTACAAGATATTTTGTTATAAAATTAACTTTACAACTTTGGCGCCGGGAGTGGGGAGGGGGCAGGAAGATGGGGGAGATGGAAAGGGATGGTAAGGGGAAACAAAGGAGCAGGCAACAGTGCTTGATAAGAAATGCACTCATTACCTTGCCCATGTAATTGTAACTCCTCTGTACTGTATTTTCACAATAAAAAAAAATAAAATAAAGTGGGTACACCAAATAATTTGTTCTGAGACTCTCTTCTCTCTTAAGTTCAATATGATAATCTTCCTATTCCAACAAAGGTCAGAATAAACAACAAACTATCACTCCCTATGTAAGAGTGGCACAAGGTTTACAACTAAAATAATTTAAAACAGACATATCTTGAATACTAGAGAGATATGTAGGCTATATGAGTTTTGGCTTAATAGCTCACCCTACGATTCCTTTGTTTTCCCTGAAGTATATGTTCTGTTTCCACTGATGGAAGAAGGTAGTTTTAGTCTTTGGGGAGCATAGTAGACTCATCACAAAGGGTTTTATACTGAAGACACAGAAACCCACGGGATTTGCCAATGGCTATTGGCTACCACCACATATTGAAGGTATATGTTTGATCATCCTTATTATACCTCTACTGAAAGCCGTAGTGAGCTGGCTACTGAGGAAAGAGAAACATATGAAACAAGTTTTGTGACCTCAACAATCTCGCAGTCTTTCAGATGAGACACACTTGCAAACATGTGGCAGGTCCAAGATTCAATGGTGGGTTTGGAGATGATATTAACCATGCTTTTGTTGTTGTGGGGTTTGTATTATATAAGAATGCTTAATACATGATAGAATTCTTAAACTTTTAAATTTTTAATCAAAGTCTATTAACTGGAGGGGAAAACACTCTAGGGGAGAAGAGCATGTCTGAAAGCACAGAAGTAGAGATGTATGTATTAGACTTGAGAAACTTCAAATCTTCTGATAGCAGGGAAGGTAGCAAGGATTAGGTAGCACCTAATCATGCTAAACAGGTAGGCAAGGAATAGATCTTAGGGAGCCTACTAAGTGAAATAAAACTGATGGAGTTTTAAGCAGCAGCAGAATTCTGCCAAGGGTGAGCTTTTTAAAAAAATCACAGTATAGATGAGTCATACAGATTCACCACTGTAATTCAGAAGACCAATCAGAAAAATTCTGTAATAATTTTGAAGAGGACCTAAGTTATGAATATAAATTGGAGGTATGTAAAAAGGAAGGATTTACAACAAAACTGATGTAAAAAGAGATTAAGTGTGGTACTTACATATTTGTTTGGGTAGCACTAACCAGAACAGAGAAATTTAGGGAAAAAGGCAAGTGCGTGTGTGTGTGTGTGTGTGTGTGTGTGTGAGAGAGAGAGAGAGAGAGAGAGAGAGAGAGAGAGAGAGGAAGAGAGAGAGAGAGAGAGAGAGAGAGAGACCATTCATACATATGAAAGCTTGCATGAATTGGAGGCAGGTCATAATTAGAGATAATTATTGCTTTGGATGTACTGAATTTGAAGGGCTACAAGATCCTAATAGAATATGTTCAATTGCTGTTGGAACAGAGAACGAAAGCCAGCTATACATTTGAGTGAACAGAGCTTTTTGGGTACCCAGAAGAACTAAGATGCTTGCAGTCAGTCGGATTGATGCAGACAAAACCAGCACTGTGCATCTAATCCTGTGGTGACTCCTTTAAAATGATAGAAATATTGCTCTTCCAACCCAACAGAGCAAATAAAGGAAACTGTTTGTATAAACTGACTCATGTTCCTGTACTTCTTCAATCAGTGACTCAGAAGGGCTTAACAGACAACTCTACCTTGTGAAGGAGGCGCAGGGGAAAGGATATGGGTACCAAGGCAGTCTCACAAGAGAAAAATCAGTATTTACCCTCAAGGCCTAGTAAGACACAAAAAAGTCTCTTTAAAACCATAACTAAAGTACAGACTAGTAGGTTGAGAGGGTGTAATATCAAGAGGCAATTTCATGCTTCTTGGGTGATTTTCTTCAGCTACATCACTATATTACTGGAAAACATTCACAGGCTTACCCTAGAGAAAACAAATCTCCTTCACACTTGGTGAATCAGTGGCAGAATTAAGTCACACAGGTGGCAAGTCTCCATGGCTCACCATCACAAAAGAAGCATCAGAGACACTGAAGCTAGACGGTTCCTCCATTTTCTCCTATCCTTGGGAGCTAGCAAGGCTCATATAAGGCAATCTGAATAGAGCCAAGGTTAAGATTTTTTAAAAGGCATAGCTCTTCTTCCTCTTCTAGCAGAAAAAATACACCTGTGTTTCTAAGATACCTGCTGCAACTGATTTAAGTCAAATCACTTGAAGAATTGAACTTGGCTGAGAGAAACTTTCCTCCTTATTTGTACAAGAGAAAACTATATTTCTTGTTTTTATTTTCATTTTTATATTTTTCTCTTTCCCTCAGGTTGTTTTTATACCTGTCTTTCACTGGTAATTTATTCCACCTCCTCTCCTTCTGTTCTGTCACACTTATCTTCACTGCCTCTGTGCAACTTCTGATGCCTAACCCTCTACAACATCTGAATGATACACACACACACACACACATCACATAAACACACAAATACATATAAACACACAGCTTTTAGTAACTACTACACACCACTACATTTTTCTCCACCATCCATATTTTATTATCTCTTCTCACTCTTCTCTCAATACCTAAGTTCTAATCCCTTCTCACTCTTCCCTCAATAGCTAAGTTATAATCCTTATATCTAATATTCATATCCTTATATCCCAATATAATGTACAAATATCATAACTTCTTTTTGGTAAAATCTGTTTGAGGTTTGAGTTGGTAAATCTATCAGAATTAAGAAATACCACCCAAGTAAGGGGAATGAAGCAGAACAAAAACCCAGCTAATATCTAATGCTGTGAGCCACTAGCCCAAAGGAAACACATCAGACTGCTAAATGCATAACAAACAGAGTCACTGCTAATAAATAAATCCTATCTCTGAAATGAAAGAAAACTAGGAAATACATTCATCCAAACATTACCAAGACCACAACAAAGAATCAGAGTGACACTGGCATTGGTAGAAACTCTATACACTGAGCTCAAACATATGATGAGAAGAATGTTCAGTGAAATAAAAGAGGAAATTTATAAGCAATGAAATTGAAGCAAATACAAGAAAAATAAATGAATCCAATGAGTAGGAAGATAGATAGATAGACAGACCGACAGACAGATACCAAGTAAATGCATAGATAGATAGAGAGAAATACCAAGTAAATATAAACCCCTAAATGACTCCAAACAGTATATAGCTAGAATGCAAAGTATAACTTCACTGTTTCTGAATTTGGACAAGTTTGCTTTGTGGCCTAAAATGTGGTCTATTTTAGAAAAATGTTCCATGTGCTGCTGAGAAAAACCTGTATTCTGATGCTGTTGGGTGAAATATTTGGTAGATGTCTGTTAAATCTAGTTGATCTATGCAGTTGTTTCGATCTGTGGTTTCTCTGTTGAGTTTTTGTCCAGTTGATCTATCTAGTGGGGAAAGTGGTGTGTTAAAGTCCCCAAAAATTAATGTCTTTGGATCTATGTGGGATTTGAGGGAAAGTAGTATTTCTTGGATAAATTTGGGTGCTCCATTGTTTGGCGAATAGATAAGTGAAGTAAGCAAGGCCCAAAGAAACTTAGGTCCCATGGTTTCCCTTATTTGCAATAACTAGTATATGTCTGAGTCAAGCAGAAAAAGTCAGATAAGTTGATGTTAGGGAAATGAACCCTAAGATATGTATTCAAATGTTTTTTTCTTTCAGGTGATTGTTTCTAACACATTTATAAGATTATTTTTTGTTGCTTGGTATGTCTCTCCCCCATGGTATAACCTCTGTTTTCACTGTATTTGAGGTTGGTATAATTTGTGGAGGGGTAGGGAAAAACAAATCGTTTAAATAGGGATACCGATGGATCCGTTGCAACAATGAGATGTACAAGTCGTTATGTGGAAAAACGAACTTTAAAACTTTGGTGGTGGGGGGAGGAGGATTAGGTGGGGAGACAGGGGAGGCTGGGAAGGTATGGGAAGAGGAAACAAAGGAGAAGGCTACAATGCTTGATAAGAAATGTACTCATTATCTTGCCCATGTAATTGTAACCCCTCTGTACAGTATTTTCACAATAATAAAAAAAACAATAAAGGCCAACAGCCAACATCATACAAAATCATTTCCCCTAAAATCAGGAACAAGAAAAAGATGTCCACTCTTCACTTCTCATCAATATAGTTCTGGAATTCTTAGGTAGAACAATAAGGCAAAAAAAATGACATTAGAAGAATTCACATAAGGAAAGAACAAATCAAACTATCCCTACTTTTAGACTACATGATCTTATACCTAAAAACCAAAGAGACTTTCTCCTCAATCTCTGAGAGCTGATCAACCACTTTGGCAATGTAGCAGGACACAAAATTAACCCACAGAAATCAGTAGTCTTTCTTCATGCCAACAATGCACAAGCATAAAGGAAAATCATGAAAACAACTCCATTTTCAATAGCCTCAAATAAAACCCAAATGAGGAATTAACCTGACCAAAGATGTCAGAGATCTTTATAGTGAAAACTATAAAATCCTGAAGAAAGAAATCAAAGAGGACACCACGAAATGAAAAGCCCTTCCATGTTCCATGTTCATGGGTAGGTAGAATCAATATTGTGAAAATGTCCATAATGTCAAAAATAATACACAAATTCATTGCAATCTCCATCAAAATCCCAATAATGTTTTTTTTACTGAGATAGAGAAAACAATCTAAAAATTCAAATGGAACAACAAAAGACCTAGAATAGCAAAGAAGTTCAAGGCAAAAAAAAAAAAAAAAAATGCAATGAGGGTGGTATCAATACCATACTTCAAACTCTACTACAGAGAATTAATAACAAAAACAGCCTGGTATTGGGACAAAAATAGACCCAAAAATCAGTGGAACCGATTACAAGACCCAGAAATGAATCCATGTACTATAGTCATTTGATATTTGACAATGAAGCCAAAGGCATACAATGGGGGGTGGGGGGAAGCCTCTTTAATAGTATTGGGAAAACAGGGTGGCCATATGCAGAAGACTAAAAGTGGATCCCTTCTTGTCCCTGTGCACTAATATCAACTCAAAGTGGATCAAAGACCTTAACATCAGACCCAAAACTCTGAAAATACTGTGAGAAAGTGGGAAAACATTAGAACTAATAGGTATAGCCAGGAACTCCTTGAATAGACTTCTAGGAATACATAGGAAAGTGACAAGACAAGTGAGACATCAAAATAAAAAGTTTCTGAACAGCTAAGGACATAGTTACTAAACTAGAAAGACTGCCAACCAATTGGGAAAAGATGTTTACCAGCAATACATCAGACAAAGGCCAAATATCCAATATATACAAGGAATGGAAGAAACTAACCCCTCCCAAACTTAATAAACCAGTCACTAAATGGGGAAGGGAGCTCCAGAGAGACTTCTCAGAAGAAGAGGTAAAAACTTCAAAGATGTATAAGACACTATGTTGAAAACAAATTTTACAACTTCGGGGGAGGGGAAGAGTTGGAGAGGTGGGGGAGGGAAGGGATGATAAGGGAAAAACAAAGGAGGAGGTAACAATACTCGATTGGAAATGTACTCGTTACATTACTCATGTAACTGTAACCCCTCTGTACATTATCTTTACAGTAAAAATTACATATCTAAAAAAAATGTCAAAGAAAAACATAAGAAAATGCTCATCATCCCTCTCCATAAAGGAAATGCACATCAAGCAACCCTAGATTTCCTTTCACCCCACTTAGATTGGTCAACATTGTGAAGTCAAACAACAACAAATGCTGGCAAGGATGTAGAGGAAAGGAACCATACCGCACTGCTGGGGTAATGTAAACTAGTACAACCACTCTGGATAGCAGTCTGAATGTTCCTCAAAAAACAAAACTCAGCCATAACACTTCTAGGCATCTACACTGAACATCATGAACCAGGATATAATGAAGATATCTACATATCTATGTTCTGCACATCCTGCACTATTCACAATAGCTAAGATATGGAAACAGCCAGATGCCCTACAATAGACAACTGGATCCAAAAAAAGTGGTCCTTGTGTGCAATGGAATTTCATGCAGCCATTAGAAAGAATAAAATAATGCCATTTGCAGGGGAATGGTTAGAACTAGAACAAATCATTAAGTGAGATAAGCCATGATCAGAGAGAAAAAACAGAGCGTGTTCTCTCTGATATGTGGAAGTTAGATCTAAAGTGCACTGAGATAAGACAATTTACACAATATTCTAAATAGTCACATACAGTGAGACTACAATGAGATTGCCAAAGGAGAGAATCACAAATCTGTTATGTCCAAGCACCTCTCTCTCTCTCTCTCTCTCTCTCTCTATATATATATATATATATATATGTATATAAAACATATATGTATGTATACATATATATTGACACAAACTCCTAAGCTAAGGAAACAAAAGACTTCATTTTTTCCCTTTGTTTCCTTTTCTGATGATTCTGTATTCTTTACCCTATCTACAGTGTATTCCCATATATCTTAAGGAGAGTTGGAGGGAGGGCACAGAACTCGAGGAAAAAGGATGAAAAAAGTATAGCAGTGGAACACACTGGACACTGATGAAAGTGAATTATACAACCTGGTGGAGATGGGAAGGAGGGAATGGGAGAGAATGAGGGAACAGATAACACTGTATGAAAAGAAATGTACTCATTACCTGGTTCCTGTAAATATATATCATCTCTGTAATACCAGTAGAGTAAATTTTTAAAATTAGAATAAAATCACTTTACACAAATCAAGGAAAATTCCCATCAAGAAGACACACAATTCTTATTATCACTGCAACAATTCTTAACATCTATTCAATTGATCCCAACATTGTTCAACAAACACTACTGGAATTTAAAACATAAAAAAAAAAAATCCTACATAATGATAGTTGAAAGTATTAACGCCTCATTCTCACTAATGGATAGGTCATCTACGCAAAAGTTCAACAAAAAACAACCCTAGATTTAAATTCATATAAAGGCTGTAAGACTTTAAAGACTAACACTTTAAGACTTAAAGATTTTAAAGATTAAGTTATAAAGGAAACTTTAGCAAACATAACAAAATTGAAATAACCATGTGTATTCTGCCAGACCATGATGGAATAAAACTAAATGCAAATCACAAAAGAAACTACCAAAATATTCAAATCCACAAAGACTGAACAATATGTTGTTCAATGAAGAGTAAATTCACAAAGGAGATAAGAAATCCAGATTTCCTAGAAACCAACAAAAGTAAAAACACAATCTATCAGCTTTTAGGATATGTAGCAAAGCAGTCCTAAGAGGAAAGCTTATGTCTGATTTTTCTCCATCAACAAAACATAAAATCTCAAAATCATATCCTAATGATAAATCTTTAGCTCTTAGAAGAACAAGTCAACCAAACCCAAACAAGTTGATGGAAAGGAATAAAAAAGAGAGCAGAAATCAATAACATTATAAGAGCACTGTGCAATCAGCAAAACTAAAAGTTGGCAATTTGAGAAGTTAAACAAAATTGATAAGCTCTTATCAATTGACAGTCTGACCAAAAGGACAAAAGAAATCATCCAAATAAATCAAATTAGAGATGAAACAGAGGCTAACATAACAAAGACAAGTGATATTCAGAATATAAGGTGTGAATACTTTGCAAGTCTTTACTCAAACTAAATGGAAACTCTGGTAAAAATTGATGTAGTCCTAGATAAACTCAAAGTACAAAACTTGAGCCAGGAGGATATAACCTTTTAAAATGGATGTAATGAGACTGATACAACAATAAAAGAATTTCCTAAAATTCCAATAAAGAAAAGCTTAAGACCTACAGATTCACAGATGAATTCTTTAAGAACTATAAAAAAGAACTAACACCACTACTACTCAAATTTGTTTTGAAATAAAGAAGATATCACTACCAAGGTCATTCTAGAATGCCAATGTTCCATTCATCCAAACCAGATACACACACACACACACACACACACACACACACACACACACACACACACACACACACACACACACACAGGACAGAGAGAGACTATAGACTAATCTCTTTATAAACATAAATACAAAACTCCTCAATGCAAAATCTTAACTGAATATATTAAGCAAAGAAAAAAATTGATATACTATTATCAAGTTGATTTCTTCCTAGGGATTTAAGGTTAGCTCAATATACATAAATCAATAAATATAATATCGTACATAAACATAATTAGGGACAACAATCAGTGATCATCCCAATCAGTGGAGAAAAAAGCATCGTTTTTATGATAAAAACTCTGAAGAAGGGCTGGGAAGTTGGCTCAATGGTAGAGCGCTTGCCTTGCATGCATGAGGCCCTGGGTTCAATTCCTTAGCACAACGTAAGCAAAAAGAAAAAAGCCGGAAGTGGCGCTGTGGCTCAAGTGGTAGAGCACCAGCCTTGAGCTGAAGAGCTGAGGGACAGCGCCCAGGCCCAGAGTTCAGGCCCCACAACCGGATCCAAAAACAAAAGAAACAAAAAACTGAAGAAGATAAAAATAGAAGCACAATGTGTTAACATAATAAAGGCTATCTATGACAAACCTACAGCCAACAACATACTAAATAGGGCAAAACTGAAACCATTTCCTCCAAAATCATTATATAAACAAGGAAGTCTATTCTCTCCATTCCTATTCAATGTAGAACTGGAATTCCAATTATTCCTACTGCCAATGGCATGTTCCTATCTAAAAAAATCCTAAAAGCTGGTGGTTACTCAGAAGGCTGAGATCTGAGGTTTGCTATAAAAAGCCAGCCCACAAGACATTATGTTGAAAAACGAACTTTACAAATGAACGTCACCATTTAGGCGGGGAAGGGGTACGGTGAGTGTAGTTGAGTACTTGTGGAGATGGGAGGGAAGGGATGGTAGGAGAAAAACAAAGGAGGAGGCAACAATGCTGGATAAGAAATGTACTCATCACCTTGTTCATGTAACTGTAACCCCTCCGTACTGTATTTTCATAATAAAAAACTTATTTTTTTTTTTTTTGTCAGTAATGGGGCTTGAACTCTGGGCTTGGGCACTGTCCCTGGGCTCTTCAGTTCAAGGCGGGCACTCTACAGCTTGAGTCACAGCGCCACTTCCAATATAAAAAAATTTATTAAAACAAGTAAATAAATAGCCAGCCCAGGAAGGACCGTTTGTGACACTCTTATTTCCAATTAACACCAGAAAACTGAAATTGGCGCTGTGGCTCAACGTGGTAGAAGGCTAGACTTGTGTTCAACTAGGCCCTGAATTCAAGCCCAACAACTGACAAATAAAATAAAATAAAATATCCTAACAACTCCACCCTAAAAGTCTTAGAGCTGAAATGCATTTTTGACAAAGTAGCAAAATATTGAATCAACCCACAAAAAAATTCAGTAACTTTTCTGTATACTAACAATAAGCAAACAGAACTTGGAAAACGCGGAAAATAATTCCTGATAATTGTTTTACTCCTGAATAATAAATAATACTAAAATATTTTTATGTATAATTTTATTGGTTTTATGAATAAAAATGAAAAAATATATAATTAGCTCTTAATTCTTTCAATAATATATACACCTCATAATATATACACCTCATGCTCTTGCTGTATAAGAAAAAATAACAGAAGCCACAATAGTTCTTTTCTCTAGGTGCTCATAAATTTTTTCTTTTACTTTTTTTTTGAATAAGTTTTTTATTGTGAAAATACTGTACAGAGGGGTTACAATTACATGAGCAAGATAATGAGTACATTTCTTATCAAGCATTGTTGCCTACTCCTTTGTTTTCCCTTCCCATCCCTTCCCATCTCCCCCCTCCCCATCTCCCCCCCCACGGCAAAGTTGTAAAGTTCATTTTTCAACATAACGTCTTGTACATCTCATTGTTGCAATGGGACCATCTGTATACCTATTTAAACAATTTGTTTTTTCCATCCCCCTCCCCAAATTACAACAACATCAAATACAATGAAAGCAGGGGGTATACCATAGGGGAAGGACATACAAAGCAACAAAGAAATCATTTTATAAATATGTTAGAAACAATAGCAAGAAAGAAAAACCATTTGAATACTTATCTCGGAGTTCATTTCGCCTAACATCAACTTATCTGACCATTTCTGCTTGTCTCAGACATATACTAGTTATTTCAAGTAAGGGAAACCATGGGACCTATGTTTCTTTGGGCCTGGCTTACTTCACTTATACAATTGTTTCTAAGTCTTTCCATTTCCTAACAAATGAGCCAATGTCATTCTTTCTTGTGCTCATATTTTTAAAACTTTTGACTGTGTTGTATATCATTCAAGCAAACTTTACATTTCCTTTATCTTTCTCACTGCCTTCGGTATATTCAGGTAATATTAAACAATTCAACTTGGGGAAAAAATGAAGACTCAAACTAAATTAAATGCCCAAAACCAAATAATTGATGTATCTCTCCAACCTTGGTGACTTAAATTCACTGATTACTACATAACGGTTAATGATAATGATATCCTTTGGTGATAACATTCTTCCCATTCTTTTTGTTCCAACAATCTCCTGAGTCAGCATTTCCTGAATCCCTCAAAAATTCTTGGTGAAGCTGATGTTGTACACAGCTATTCAAAACTCAGTTAGTTGAAGGCAAAAGTACATTTTCCTTGATAAAACCAGTGGAATCAACTTTTCAGGTTCATCTGTAAAGAAGCTGTGTAAAGAAGCTTCCAAGAGAAGATGCCAGCTCTCATTCACATATGACCTTGAACTATTCTCCTCAAGGACAAACTTCCACCTCTACCTGGCCTGTAGACATGCATAGATGCAAAATGTGACAAGGAATAAATTATACTTCAAAGAAATTGTAAATTCATGCTAATTTACACTGGCAGAAACCTGAAGAATTTATATGTGAACTAATTGTAGGAGTGTTAAACAAGAAAATTGGAACTGTATGTTGAATTAGATTGGATTTGCTGGTTAGATCTCACTGACTTGGATTTTCAAGTCCATGAGTTATCTCTAGCAGTCAGAAGTGCTTGTACCAGTTTGCTTGCTGAGCTAAGAGACTAGAGTTTTCTTAACATTGTGTAAAAAACGAAAACCAAAAATGAAAAAGAAAACAAAGATGTTGTCGTAAATTTATATTGGAAAACTTACTACACACATCCCAGGACCAACATATCTGCCTAGGAAAACCAAAGAATACCTCCTTCATTAAAATACTGGATAATACATCTGAATGAGGAGCATTAATGCCTTCAAAAAGCTCTATGGGCATTGTGTGTAGAGGCAAAGATAAATATGGAACATGAGTCAAATGCTGGTGGCTCATGCCTGCAAACCTAGCTATTCAGGAGGCTGAGGTCTGAGGTTCACAATTTGAAGCCAACATGGGCAGGAATGCCCATGAGACTTCTATTTCCAATTAACTACAAAGAAAGCTGGGAATGGAGTTGTGGCTCAAGTGGTAGAGCAATAGCCTTGAGTAAAACTGCTCCGGGCAATGTCCAAACTGAGTTCAAACCCCAGAACACATACACACACACACACACACACACTCACACACTCATTCACTCACTCACACACATGGATTATGCTACTGTTTATCCTTCCAGGTTTTAGATGAGTAGCAAAGGCCAGAGGATCTGGCCAACCATCAGAAGCAACTTAAGTATAATTTCCATAATCAGCAGCATAAGTCAGAGACTGTGTGGTGGTGTGAATGTTTTAGGAATCTGGGTGCTAACTGATTATGGTTTTCCTAGGAATGAAATAGATGGACAGCTTCTAAAATATTACTTGATCTATAATAGAAAAAACAAAGTCAAAAACTAGACATGAAGCTTCAGAATAAACTCACTACCTCCAACACAATTTCCTCAATGAAGCTTGTTCATGAATATATAGGTTTATGGAATGATGCACAAATATGTACTGAAATCCCCTATGCAATCCTTGTCTAAATTCACTGCAATCTATTTTCTAATAGGACTATACATTGGAGAAACTAAATATCCATATTTTTGAATGGTTTCTGGACATAGGCTCCAAATTAACACTTTCCCAAGAATCTGAATCACCCATCATCCATCAGAGTGAGCCTGTGGAGTTCTGCTTCAAGTCCCTCATGCATAGTGAGCCCATGAATGGAATCATGATTACATTTCCTGTTTCTGAATATGTAACTGAAATTTGACATTTGACATTTCACATTGGCTTCCAGTTCTCACATGTTTATAGATGGCAGAAAAGTAGGCAAAAGTCGGACTAGATCCTACCCAGGAAAATCTGATCCTAAGCAAAATATCAATAGTTTATAAGGAGTACATTTTGTAGCATTGCCTAAGTCAATTAAGCTTTAAAATATGAAACTTAGACATTACTTTCTGAAAACAGCCTGTTACATAGAGGGATTTTCTTTTATCTATGCCATGAAGTATCTGCCAGCTTTTGATCACTACATTGTCAGTCATAACTTTAATATAATTTATTATTCATACCCTCAGGATAACTAACAGCCTTTTTTTCTTCCTCCATCTCTGATAGTCATTCTTTACTGTAAGTCAGTCTATTAGTTATAGCCTCTAGAGATAAGCTCATTGTTTGAATCTTAATCATGTACTTTCTATGTCAAATGCATTATTTTCAATGAAAGGATAAGCTAAATTGGTTATATCCTTCATTTTCAGAAGAGAATGAATAGATCATAAATAATTGCCTACTTTCCTTCCCCTAGCAATTTTAAGCAATTGTGTACAAATTTTTACTTAAAAAATTAAAATATTTTTTACTTTCATTATATGAGGATTCAAATGTCTTTAATAAAATCTCTTTTTTCATAAAAACACAAAATTTTCCATATTGGAAATCACATAGAACCAAAATTTTAAAAGAAATACATTGGTCCAAAGTAGAATGATAATATTCTCAAAATTCTTAAATTTTAAATTCTTAAAATATCCTTCTATCTTTGTTCCTCTAGGATATAAAAGCAAATTGAGAAAGAGCTAAATGTCTTATACAGGAAGAAAAGAAAGAAAGAGTGAGTGAGCAAAAGGAAGGAAGGAAGGAAGGAAGGAAGGAAGGAAGGAAGGAAGGAAGGAAGGAAGGAAGGAAGGAAGAAAGGAAGGAAAAGAAGAAAAGAAAACCCCTTTTAAAGACATTATGTAGAATATAGGAGTTCAAGAAAATATGCAACTAGATTATAAGAACTGGGGTCTCCTTTGCAGGATCAGAAAGAGAAGACAGTAAATATGACAACTATATTAATGCCTGTTTGTTTTAGTTTTTAGAAAGGAAAGGACTTACGTTTGTATGTTGTCTCAATTTCTTTCTCATGTTCAATCTACAATTAAAAAATGGACTATTAGATCATAGTCATGAGTTTAAACAGAAAATTAGTCATCTCCGTTTACTATGCAGTGTATTTTCTATTTGATTTATTGTGTATGCTTTGAGAAACATGAAAAATGCATTTGAGGAATTTTAATAGACATTAAAAAGTACTGTCAGATCAAATTTCATGTTATCATTCAAAAAACTTATTTACTACTATACATCCTCAGCTTGTCATATATATTCCTAATATTATTGTTTTCCTTCTTGTATGAAACCCCAACTCAACCAACATCTGGCATAATATAATGCACCTGTCATCCAGTTATGATGAGAGGATTATGGTCCAAGTGGGTCAGAGCAAAGAGTGAGATTCTAACTCAAACACAACCACAAAAAGATGCTGGGAGTGTTACTCAAGTGGTAGAGAATCTGCCTGGCAAAAATTGAAACCTTTATTAAGTCAAAAATAAAATTAACAATATATCTAATTAAATTTACAAACAATGGCAAAAATTTGAATATTTTGGTTTAAAATTTTATATAGATTTATGCATCACTCACTAAATATACTCTCATCATTAAGAGATTTTGAATGTATGGGAATATTAGAATAAAAACACTTCGTATGTATGCTAATTCAAAAAAACTTAATTGAAGTAAAAAATAAGATCTTGAATATATAATGTACATGTATATATAGAGATAGATATGTATATATCAGATAGTTTTTTTACTTTAATATGCTCAACTACCCATATTCAAATCTCAATTGTTTATTTATACTGACCATAACTTTATCCCTGACTGTAATTAAAATATTTCTTCTTGGCCTTTTAAAATTGATATGACTTGTTACATATGTTTGCATGATGTTGAAACTCAATCATTTTGGACCTAGTTTTCACCTACTATAACACACACTTTATACTAATCACTCTCAAAGATATTGTAGCTGGTCTATTCTCTGGTTTACCAATGTGTAAATAAATGTTAAATTTAAAAGCAATATGCAATAGATAATTTGTATTTTTAGATACACATTCTCAGGTACAGCTGTGCTCTAAGAGTTCAAGCCAAGCAGACTTTCTTAATAAAGTAGTCAGCATTCTGAATTGCTATATAGAATCACCATGAATGAACTGATTTATAATATTAATAAATGTGCAATGATGAATTGCTCTGCCAGGCGCTGGTAGCTCTTACCTACAATCTTATATATTCAAGAGGCTGAGATCTGAGAATTGATTCAAAACCCCAAGCAAACAAATCAGGGAGTCTTTTATCTGCAATTAACCAGCCAAAGGCCAAAAGTGGCCATGCAGCACAAGTGGTAAAGTCCCAGCTTGAGCAAAACAGCTAAATAAGAGCCTGAGGCCCTGAGTTCAAGTCCTTATAGCAGTATAATGACTATAAAGAATGATAAGTTGCCATGTACTCATTACTAAAATAGCTACTAAAAGCAGGAGGCATTTCAGTTGGTGGCATGATTTGTCAAAGTGGAGAGCACCTCTTCGTAAAAAACACACACGCACACTTTATAACATTTTGCTTTACACACAGTTCAATATATTTATCAAGTATTAAGTATATATTGGAGCTCTGAAAGAATACACATAAAATGAATTGATTTCTACAAAAACAATTATAAAAGGGGGTTATTTATGTGGATAACCAATAGAATATTCAGAATTCAGGCAGTGTACTGTTAGAGGAAAATGATATGAATTATAAAGCTGTCATGAGTACATTAGCACATTAGCTCTGCCTGTGAGACAACAGTAAGAACTGCCAGTCATTGTGACAAACCAAAACACCTCTTCAAATTTCAAAAGCAATCCCTAGAAAGCCATGATGACTTTGGTGAGAGTTTGTGGTCTAGCATCTTACTTACATGTCCATGTGCCCCAAACCACAGGAAAACTGCCTAGACCATGTTTTGTTTTATTGAGCTGTAATGTTCTTATGAATTTAATCAAGAACTTGGAAATAACCTTCAGCATGTGTTTTGCACTTGGTAACAATTTGCAGGCTCAAAAAGAGGGCATAAAAGCAAAATTAAATTCATGGATTTAAATATCCTTATTAACTCCTTCACAAGTGAACCAAAAGTAAAGTGCTAATTAAAAATAGATTCTAGTGGGGGCAGTTTCTTTGCTGTCTGAATCTCACTTTGGAATACATTTAGTATCTTGTTTATCACCTGAAACTTCCATTCCAATCTACATGCTTAACATGTTCAATTGTATCTCATGGCACTTGTATGTTTAATTAAATTCTTGCAACAGAGCAATTCTGCCTTTTGAGGCAATGCACTTCTCTCAGTCAATCTGATTTTCTTATGAAAGCAAATAAAAAGAGCTTATAAAGTACTCTCTTCTCATTTTTAAAAGCAAATGCTATTTGCATATATACTTGAGCAGATATGTAACTAAATAAGCACTCATTTTCTATAACAGTTTTGAAGGGGCAAATAATTTGGGGTCACAATTTGGGGCAGAACACAAACTAGTCAACTTTAATCCTAAATTGCTACTGTCCATCAATGGAAAATATTAGAATCAAAATTATTTACAATTATTTTACCTTTTGGTTCTACTACCATTTGTTATGCTGTCCAGAACACAAAGCCTACATACAAGCTACATATTCTATACTACCTATACTTAGATTGCTTTTAGTTGTGTGGTAACTGGCACCTACCTGTTTGCAACAGTAAGAGGAAAAACTGCAGCCAGGCAGTGATGACTATTGTTAACCACAATAGTCATTGTAGGCTGCTTTCCCCATCATTACACTCTAATCCTCAACAGTGCAGAGCTGACCCTGTCCAGTCTCCAGAACAAGCCACCAAGTAAGCCTGTCCTCAATGATATCAACCATGGATGCACTTACACGAACCAAAAACAAGAAATCCTTGTTGTTACCTCTCTTTCCATTACCTATGTTCAATTAACAAAGCCTTACATATCTGACCTGGTAAAATGCTTTAAAACTCACCCACAAATGCCCATCTTGAGCAACAGCAGTCTTCTCTACACCACCATCCCCATGTGCTCAGCGTTATGGATCAGTGGGCGCATTTGTATAAGAGTGTTTTCCCCATTCCCTACCTACAATATTTGCACAATGATTATGTATTCATCTGTTGTATATACTCAACATGCTTTAGTGTTCCTAGTCATTTTTCTTTTTGTGCTAGTCCTAGAGCTTGAATTCAGGGTCTAGACATTGTCCCTGAGGTTTGTTTGTTTTTTTTTTTTTTTTTGCTGTTTTGTTTCATTTTGTTTTTGCCTAAGGTTTGTGCTCTATTACTTAAGCCACAGAACCACGTCCAGGTTTCTGGTGGTTAATTGAAGATAATAATCTCCTGGACTTTCCTGCCTACATTCAAACCATAATCCTCGAATCTCAGCCTTCTGCATAGCTAGGATTATAAGCAGGAGCTACTACCACCCATCTCATAGTTCATTTCTTTAAAGAAAAAGTCTTGCACATGGACAATAAAGCCCTATACCAGTGGCCCATTTCCCCCTTTCCTGTCTGACCCCACTACAAGCTTCTGCTTGCCATCTTTGCTTTGTGGCATTTCACAATGTTACTCACTTAGAGCCACTGTCTCTCAACCTTGAAACAAATCACTTCTCCTACCTAGATTCTCTTCTTTCTCTAGGGAAATGGTATAATGAGAACAGATTGTGTAGGTTCACATGCCAGGTACACTATTTACCAACCCCATAACTTTAAACTCTGGGGAAACCACAATTTTAATATCTATAACAGAGATAATAGACAAGTCTATATCATGAAGTTATGCTGGAAATGAAAATATCGGATACATATGAAGAATCTAGAAAATATCTGGCAGGTATGTATAGTAAGCCCTCAATGATGTTAAAAGTCAATCTCTCTGCTCTTTGACTAATTAACCCCTATGAGTCCTTTCTGCTCCTGTGTTGCTTTCTAATGAGAAGCCCGAATCTCTCTTCAATTTACCACAGGCACTATGTAGCTCTCATTCATAGGGCTCATTAGAAATGCAGTCTTAAATTTATTTTTGTTAATCATTAACTCCCACTAGATTTTAGTTTGTATAAAATCACATGAGCAACATAGTTCCCAGAAACTAGTAGCACTCAATAACAACTTGCTGAAGAAATGAACATTCTGCTTTCTTTCTCACTTGCATTCCCTACCCATTGACTTGTTTTCAATTTCTCAAAATAATTTCAAAACCCATCTTCACAAAAATTTCCCAGGGGGGATTCATTTTTTTCGTTCTCTTCTCCTATTGTTGTATTGTGCTCCTAGAATGATAATCATTGTCTATCTTGCATCAGATACACTGTATTTGTATTCGTGTATTACTCTGTGTCTTTCTTCAAATGTCATTAGAGTCACATTTCTAAAACATAAATCTGATATATTCAAATGTAATGTATTCAAAGATTTCTGATGTTACCTCCGAGGGTAATGTTGACTTCCTTAGCTAGCCATATATGTGTATAATTCACAAGCTGATCACAGCCATTTTTTCCCAGTTTCCTACCTCCCTTGTCAGATTTAGTTCATTATAACAAACAGAAGGTATATGGTGCCTTCATTAAGAAACAGTCATCCCTAGTCAAGAAAAGCAAACATGTAATAATCCCTCAAACAGAAAAAAAGCGACATTTAAAAATTTTTAAGCATCTTTACCAAAGCTTGCTGGAAAAATGGTGGCTCATAACTTCAGCTAGCCTCTCCCATTGAAGATATATCTTACTAAACAGCTGTTCTCACAGTTAACTGCTGGCAGAACTGCTAAGAAAGTTAATGCCATGGCCAAAGTAATGTGATTGCATCAAAATCCTACCAGTTCTTTCCACAGCTTTGGGACAGTGCAGACCCTGACCCAACATGAAAGCCATGAAATCTAAACTATACCAGGGATCCCAGGAATGATCCTATATTTAAAGGACCCTAGAGACCTCCACCTCCAAATTCCTAGAGCTGTAAATAACTAGCAAAGTAGCAGGCTATAAAATCAATCTACAAAATCAGTAGCTTTTCTGTATGCCAGCAATGAGAAGACTGATACTGAAATGAGGAAAGCAACTTCCTTTGCGCTCATCTCAAAAAATAAATACATAAAATACTGAGAAATCAACCCAACCAAGGAAGTGAAGGAGCTCTCAATGTAAACTCTCAAATTTTGAAGAAATTCAAGAATACACTAGGAAGTGGAAAGACCTTTCATGTTTCTGGATTGGAAGAATTAGTATCACGAAAATAGCACTACTGCCCAAAACAATCTACAAATTCAATGCAATACCCATCAAAGTATCAATATCATTCTACACTGAGATATAAACAATGCAAAAATTCACAAAAGCAAGTCACAAAAGCAATCACAAAAGATCTCTGTGTGTGTGAGCTATACATATGCACTATAGTAATGCTATTTTGTACTGTATACTTGAATACAAATAGGCCTAAGGACCAATGGAACTGAAGATCCAGAAATGAACCTACAGATCTATAGCCATTTAATGTTTGACAAAGGAGCCAAAAAATAGGATCCAAAAAGACAAATGGTGTTGGTTAAAACTGAAACTGGAACACTATTTGTCACATTGTAGTAATTAAAACACAAGTGACTTGAAAAAATATTGCTTTCAAAAGCCAATAGTTCTAGAATAAAGAATTTTAATAATAATGAAGAGATAAAATTTCAAACAATAAACTAAAAGTTAACAATAACAAGAATCAAAATTTTAAAATATATTTTTACAACTGAATAGATTCAAATAGAACTCAAAAAAATTAAAAGGAATTCAAAGAGATAAATGAAATAAAGAAAATGTTAGATAAAGGTTAACAATAACAAGAATCAAAATTAAAATATATATATATAAGCAATTGAACAGATTCAAATAGAACTCAAAAAAATTAAAAGGAATTCAAAAAAATAAATGAAATAAAGAAAATATTGAATATCAAAAAGGTATTCAATAAAGACATAGAAACTTTGAAAAATTCAAATTATGATCTTTAAAATAAAAAGGTCAATAACCCAAACAAAAATATCAATTAAAAGGCTAGCTAACAGAATAGAATAGGTTGAAAATAGAGTATCTGGGATCAAAGACAAAATAGAGGAATTAGAGCACAGAGTCTCCCAACAAAGAAGAAATCAAGATGACATGGATTTCCTACAAAAATTCTACTACATACTTAAAGAAGAGCTAATACCAATAATTTTCAAACTATTCTTTGAACTAGAAAGGGAAAGGCTTTGTTTTATGAAGCCAGTATTATACCAATACCAAATCTAGACAAGTACACAACAAAAAATAGAAAACTATAAACCAATTTAGCTAACGAACATTGGTGTAAAACTTCTCAATCAACTACTTTCAAACTTAGTTCAACAACACATTAAAAAGATTATATACTATAAGTTGGTTGATTTATTTCAGGAATATAAATACAGTTCAGCACACATACAGACAGACAGACAGACAAACATACGAACAGACAGACAGCAGTAAACAGAATCAAGTATAAAATTTACATTATCTCAATAGATTCAGAATAAGAATTTGACAAAATATAACATTCTTTCATGACAAAGGTACTGAAGAAACTAGGAATAGAAGGGAAAAGTCTTCAGCCACCTAAACTAATCTCACATGGGCCAGCAGACATTGCCTAAACAAAGTTGGCTATTAGAATTCCTTTTCAGACAGAAATGAGTTCATAACAATAATCCACTGTGCTCCATTACTGTCTGAGAAATTGCCTTTAGTTCCTTGAGGAACTGCCTCAAGGTGACATCATATTCAGAGAGCAGCAGTTGGAGGCTTTGACTGCCATACACAGCAGACTCTTTTGAATATGAGTGGCATATCTTCATGGGTGTTTCATGGAAGAGCTAAAGGATGTGCCAGTAGATTTGGAGAAAAGAGGATTCTGCCAGAGCAGAGATCCCATGGCATTACAGAACCACTGCTATTAGCTCTTCTGCCAGGACTCCATCTGCCAACTTCCCTGGGAGTTTGACAACCCTACAACTTTTTGAGTAAAACAACATGAGAGATGCTTAATTCTCTATGCCATTCTTCAACTACTTTAAGATTTCAATCAGGAATGAGGACTAAATGCCTGCTAGAAATCGGTTACTCCTCCATCTGTTTTGATCAGCTTCTGAACTAGAATTCATACCTGCCACTCTCCACATCATTTGTAGCACAGCCTTTCATGAGCCTATCATGAATCAAATGGTGACTGCTACATCTGGCTTCTAGGACTTCTACTTTGTTTCCTCAATCCTCAAACTCCCTACTTCTTTCTCATTTCTACAGATTCTTCAGGCTTAAAGGTAATGCACATGCTACTTTACTATCTTGGTAACAAGTAAATGAACATTATTTTTTAATTTCCTTGTTCACCAGTCTTTATTGCTAGAGAGATGTTTTCATGTTACTTTGGTAAAAATTACAATTGGGTTTCTAGATTCAAATCAATCAGGCTATCCAATTTCTCCCCAAACATTATTACTATACAGAGACAACACAGTTGCTGATTATAAACTCATATAACAGATCCCAGTGTTTTTAATCTACTTTGGGCTTACTCACTAAAGTCCTCATGGTGACTCCTAAAAGTTGCTCGGTGGCAGCTGTTGATGAACCCACAGCAAAAGCATCCAACAAATGCCAGAACTGAGTATCCACATGGTAATTAGATTCTATAACTCTAAAGTGAATTTTACAAAGAGTTGATTTGAGAATTCTCATTTTAGAGGTTTCCAAATAAATGGAATGTAGTTCAAAACCCCATAGGAAGTATTAAATTCTAGGTGATTTTGTAAACAACTATCTGGCACTGTGGAATCAGCCTTAAATAAATAGCCTTGTTCTTCTAGAACTCATCAAAATTAATGGAGTCACAGAGACTGATTATGGGAAAAATCACCTGAATATCAAATCTGCCTAGTGTTC
Organism: Dipodomys spectabilis; assembly: GCF_019054845.1. Taxonomy (NCBI): domain Eukaryota; kingdom Metazoa; phylum Chordata; class Mammalia; order Rodentia; family Heteromyidae; genus Dipodomys; species Dipodomys spectabilis. The sequence goes on from NW_024870774.1 coordinate 1,500,406, forward strand.
TCACACACAGAGAAGTAAAAATAAGTATATCTAGAGAAGCTAGAGGAGTCAGATTCACTCATACATGCTGATGAAACAAACCTCTGTCACCATCTTCTCATTTTTCATTATGGTGCAGATGAAGAAACATGCTAAGAGAAACACCTACATTTGTGCAGTCACCTGGGATCAGAGCATGGTATGATAAGGTTCATGGTACCCTGGGCAGGTACCTGATTCCTAGCAGACATCAATATCTACCTCTGCCCTACCAGTGACACCAGATCCCAGGCACACAAGGATGGTGGACACAATCACATACGCTTTAAAAGCACAGAAGGGCTTCATAAGAGACCTTAAAATACCTCCCAGTTGGCAGCAATGTTTAAATAAAAAAGACATCACAAAACCAAAACCCCAGGGAAATTTTTTTAAATTTATTGTTATTATAAAAGTAATGTACAGAGGGGTTACAGTTATGTAACTCAGGTAGAGTACATTTCTTTTTGAACAATGTCACCCTTTCCTTGCTCTCTCGTTTTTCCCTCCCATCCCCACCCAGAAGTTATATAGATTTTAGCACAAGATTGAGCAAGCTGTGTGCTTCATCAAGGGGCTTGTCTTGCCTTCAAAGTATCAAGGGGCTGGAACCTCAGTGAGTCTTAATAATCCAGAGAGTATTCATCCATGTGGGTAGTGAAGAATGTTTAAATTTAAGTGGGAACGTATTTTCAAAGTCAATGCCAAGACTTCTCTTTCATTTGAAGCTCTTGGTCCTGATTCATTCGGGTGGAGAGTAATATATCTTTTGGGAGGCGGTAACTAGCACCTGATTATAGATGACTGGCAGTGTGTTGCAGTTTGTGTACCTGCCCATCAGAGAACAAACAGTGTTGGTAGCAAAGCTGAAAAGTAGCGGAAAAACCAATAGTGGGGAATATGTAAAGTCATGAACCAAAGTTCTCATAAAATAACTCCAAATCCTGAGCATAGAATAAGTAGGGTTTTTTGTTTCTTCGTTTGTCTGTTGTAAGGTACACTAATGCAGCAAACAATTATAAGACATGCTAACCTTGGGAATTGGCTGGGCATGTGACTGGAAAACATGCTTTTATATCACCCTTTCAGTGCCTTTACAATGTCCGATGAAGACAGGTGCTTAATACCCGTGTTGGATCATATAGGCTATGAGTTCTCTCTATAGAGAAAGTGGTAAAAGCTAAAAATGATCATCATTTGGAAGAGTTCAGAATTATTAAAAGAGAAAGTTTTATATTCTTAAAAAAAAAACAGAATTGCTCATAGTCAGATGAGATGTGACCAGACATCTTCACATTTCAATTGCAATTTAACATCATAGGATTCAAGGAAATTAATTGAACATTAATGTTTTTGGAAAGAAATACAGAGGAGGCATTGGATCAAATTATAGTTTTTGCATGTATGCTTAGAACTGTACCATTTGTAAAGAAAAGAAAGTCTGGGGAAAAATTTTGTTAAACAAAGTATGTCAAGCCCAGAGGAACAAAGGTTACATGTCTTCCCTTATATGTAGAAGCTACTTTTAGTTTATTAACTTATAAGTAAATATATGGAGTAATATTCAAGTGTATAAAAATGTATTAACTGAAATATGAGAGATGCAAAGGAAATCTCAACTAGTCTAATTCCTTAGAAAAGAGAGTGAGGGAAGGTGGGGGATGGGTAAGAATGTTGAAAGGGATGACACTGATCAAGACACAGTGTGTTCATAAATTGCTTTGTTCAATGGTAAATCCTTGGTACTCAAAACCAACCTAAATGTCTATGCATTCATATTTCTAGAATGAAATATATAAAAGACCCAAACATATAATCATGAAATGTTTTTAAATAGAATTTCTTAATTTCTCTGAAAGGATTCCCTGAATTCTGTGATATACATGATAAAGTAAAATTCCAAAAAGAAGGGTATTTAAAAAATGAAAAAATATCAAATAAGAGTACCTCAAAAGTGGGTTCTTATAAGTTCATTTTGTTCAATGAATTAATCAAAATCAAATTCACTAAACAATTAAATGAAATTCAAATGAGTCAGTCACTCAATTCAACAAATTCTGTATATTTTTGAAACTTGATAAGACTCTAGTCTTCACATGGACACTTGATCCTGAGCCCAATATTTGTCATGAGCTCTTCCTCTGGTTTTCTTAGAAACTGAGCCGATCGGTAGGCATTAAAAACCTTACACAAAGATTGGGAAGGTGGCTCAGTGGTGAGTGCTTGCCTTGCATGCATGAGGGCCTGAGTTTGATTTCTCAGCACCACATAATCAGATAAAGCTGGAAGTGGCACTGTAGCTCAAGTGGTAGAGCGCTAGCCTTGAGCTGAATTGCTGAGGGACAGCTCTTGGGCCCAGAGTTCAGGTGCTACTACTGAACCAAAAAAACAAAACAAACAAACAAAAAAAACCTTACACAAGCCTGATGCTGGTGGCTCACCCCTGTAGTCCTAGCTACCCTAGAGGCTGAGATCAAAGAATCACAGTTCAAAGATGGATTAAGCAGTAAAATCTCTGAGACTCTTGTCCCCAGTTAACTATCAAAAAGGCAGAAGTAGAGCTTTGGCGTAAGTGGTAGACCACTGGTCCTGAGCAAAATGGCTCAGGGACAGAGTCTAGACCCTGGCGCTTGGGCCCCAGGATTAACACACACACACACATACACACACACACACACACACACACACACACACACACACACACGACTCATATTTCCATTATCCTCGATTATTTAGGCCCCTTTCCCTTTTTCATGGCTAACCACCCCACACAGTGTTTAACTGGATATATTACTCTCAGCCCTACAAATCTTACACTCACCCCAAAGCCTACATCCCTTTTTGTTACATGGTTTTATTCCTTTATTCCATTATTCTGTGTTGTTCCTATCAGATAAAATACACAGACTCATGCCAGAGGGCTGATAAAAATAGGTATTTCTCATTTTTAATAAATGTTAACATAATTCTAAAAGAGGAAAATCTATTGCTTGGTCACAGTTACTGATTCATATATTTTATAAATATACAACTAGAAGCATCAACTAGCACACAGAAGTGTCTCCTTCCCTAAAGACTTCTTATAAAAAGAATGAAAGTTTTTCTTCATCCTCTGTTCACAAATCATTGCAGACAAAACATCACACAGCACTGCTTACCCACAGCTGATCATAAGTACACTAAAAAGTAACCAGTGATGTCTAAGTATAAAATAGTCAAGTCCATAATTCTCCCCAAATATCCCTAAAAAAAAGAATCCAAATATACAGTATGATTAAATACGAGCCATACTTGAATTGCTTCCTGTTACATATTTGAACTGTGCTGCAGCCAGTCTCATGGAATAAGCTGCTATAAGAGTTGGAAAGCTGGGTACCCATGGCTCACACCTGTAATCCTAACTACTCAGGAGGCTGAGATCTGAGGATTGTGGTTCAAAGCTAGCCGGAGCAGAAAAGTCCATGAGACTCTTATCTCCAGTTAACTAAAAAAGATGGAACTGGAACCATGGCACATGTGATAAAGCACTAACCTAACCTTGAATCACAAAATCTCAGGGACAGAACCCAGGCCCAGATTTCAAGAACCAGGACTGGCAAGAATAAAAATAAAGGAGCTGGGAAGGTGGCTCAGTGGTAGAGCGCTTGCCTTGCATGCATGAGGCCCTAGGTTTGATTCCTCAGCACTACATAAGCAGAAAAAGAAAAAAGCCAGAAGTGGCACTGTGGCTTAAGTGTAGAGTGCTAGCCTTGAGGTAAAGAGCTGAGGGACAGCGCCCAGGCCCAGAGTTCAGGCCCCACCACTGGACCCCCCCCCAAAAAAAGAATAAAAATAAAAATATGGGAGTTGGAAAATACACCATGTTTCCTATGGATAAAACACGAAACATGTTTTAGTCATGAGAATGATGAAAGAGGTGACAATGACCAAGATGCATTGTATTCATAAACTGTTTTGTTAAATGGCAATTCCTTTCTACTACTACTTACAGATAACAAAATAATTTTTTAAGTAAACTAGTTAAAAGGGATTTGTTTCATAGATTTTTTTTAATATAGCCATTCATGGTCTATTTCCCCAAAACAACCTTGTATTTTTAAACCATGAATCACTGGAGCATTTGACAAAAATATATTGCAATGTGAAACAAAACAAACCAATCTCTCTTTTGTAGTCAGTTCTGTATGGTGTGTTATTGTTTTTGATGGGTTGGAAGGAGATTCATAACAATATGAGAATTAAGTACAAGTACCCTCTCTACTACTTCCATAAATGCTTGTATCCAAGGCAAGCACATTGCCTCTAATCTATTGAGGGTTTTCAGAATGATATATCGTGGAGTAACCATGCTGACCACTAATAATACATTATTCTCCTCCATTGACTGCCTAGATGGTTTGAAGTGTGTGCTTTTTTCTTTGCAAATAGTATTCATATTAATACGGGGTAGTAGTTTGTGTTTCCTTCCACCTCCCCAGGGGAAGAAAGGATTCTACAAAGAAGAATCTGTTTCCATTATTGGCTCATGACTCAAGCTAAAATCTGAAGGGAATATAAAAATAATACAAAAAGGGAATAACAAAAGAATAACTGAAGCAAGAGGGAAATCAAAAAGGAAAATGTCCCCAGGATGCTGGAAGGCTATCAGAGACTAGACCCCAGGATAGACACTAGGGACCGAAAGGAAATTCACTATCAATTTTTTTCATAAGAAAATGAGAAGGCAAGAAGTAGAACTGCAAGACATACAAACAAAAAAGAATAATACAGGAGAAAACATAGATTGAATGAAAGGAAAGAAACAAATGAAGTACATCAGTGCTCAAATTTACTGTGTTACAACAGTTTGTTAGAATTTGTTTCCCTGCTTAAGTTGGCAATCTCTTGCAGGACAAGACAGCAAAACGTACCACAGAAAAGCAGAACCAGACAACTTAGTATTCTCCATGAGCATTTTCCACGGTCCATTACAAAACAGTCGTGGCAAGGCCCGCTCTCTCTACAAGTTCTGCATGTATATGTGGAGCATTTTTGAATGTGCTGCACTGCTTTTTTGTTTTCTGGTGAAGAATTACAGTCATTGTTTCATTGCTCCTCTACATGCAAGGCTTCATTTTTCTGTGGCTACTTTCATTTTGCCTTTGTTTTTTGACAGTTTAATTATAGATGTAGCCAAGTGAAATCTTTGTGTTTATGCTGTTTGGGTTTTACTAAGCTCCTTGAATATTTAAGTTTATGTCTTCTACCAAATTTAGGAAGCTTTCAAACATTTCTTCTAAGACATGTTGTTTCTTTTGTACTAGAATTTAAACTGAGAGACTCATGCTTGCCTGACTTACTTGTTCAGCTGACATTCTAGGCTTGACCCATGCTTCCAGCTTAGCTTTTTGCTGGTTAGTTTGGAGATGGAATCTGATGGACTGTTCTGTTTGGGCTTGCCACAAACTGAATTACTCCAGATTTTACTTTACTGGGGCACTAGGATTCCAGACATGAGCTATTGAATCTTTTAGCTCATAAAACTTCATGTGTGTATGTGTATGTCCACGTGTGTGTGTGTCCATTTAAGTATGTGTTTATGTATATGTGTGTCCTGAACACTTCCTTGAGTCTTTTGTCTCCAGGACTTAAATTATTTTATTTTCAATTTCATACAATATGTGTCTGCATATAGTTTACAAAATATTTTGAAGCCTGTATAAATTGTAGATTGACTAATCTGAGTTCATTAACTAATGCATTACCTCACATACATTTTGGGGGCTTCCTTAGGTGCTGAGCACTGCCTAGTTCATGGTGTTTTAAAGATGTAGTAGTCCAGAATTGGAAAGTGCACCAGAGAATCATGTCAGGTTAAATACAGGCAGCTCAACTCTCAGACCTCTCCCCATCAGTCTCAGTATATCTTGAAGTTTCAAAACAGTCTTAGGATTTCTGACTCTTGTATCTAGAAAAGTTTAAATAACAATAACATCCTGACCTCCACAGCAGTACTAAGGAAGGAAATAATGCCTTCTTTACCCTTTCCTCTATACAAAATCAGGTCATTTTTGTAAGGCAGAAAAAAAATTTAGTCTATATTTACACCATAATGCATGTCTCTTTGGTGATGGGTTTCATCCATACATGGACCCATCACTCTCCCAAGGTAAGGAGAGGCTAAGCAGACACAAGTCCAGACACCATAAAGACTCTTGCATATCCATGTTCATTGTTGCACTATTAACAATACCCAATTTATGGAAACAGCCCAGATGCACTACAAAAGATGGATAGATCCAGAAAATGCGGTACCTATACATAATGGAACTTTATAGCTACTAGAAAGAATAACATTATGTCATTTGTGGGAAAATGGATGGACCTAGAACAAATCACGTTGAGTGAGGTAAACCAACCTCAGAGGGACAAATGGCACATGTTTTCTCTCATATAAAGAAACTAGAGATAAAATATACCAGGAAGTGATAAATTATGCAGGACTCAGGGCATTCACACACAGTGAGAACAGAGGAGGATACTCTAAGGGGAAGAACACAAAGGCACAATGCCTCTGCGCCTCTGATCACATAAAATAATATTGATCAAAATGAACTCCAGGAAATGGAAACAAGAGGGCTTTTCTTTGTTGTTGTTATTTTTCCTCTTTTCTTGTTTATCTGTCTTTGGGAAGGTAAGAGGGAACACAGAAATAGAGGTACAAAAGGTGGACAAATGCAGCAGTGATACTCACTAGACATTGTTGAACTATATGACTTGTAGGTGAGGACAGCAGGGAAAAAACGGAGAGAGTGAGCTTAAGAGTGACATTGTCCAAAGAGATTTATTTGTTATCTGACTTTTATAACTACAACCTTTCCATAGACCACATCTATAATAATAATAATAAATATTTACCATAATAATAGTAATAAATATTTATCATAACTACAAGATCTGATGCCCCACTTCTGAAACTCCTATAGGAGAGAGCAGAAGGGTAATTCCAGGGACCAAATCCAGACCAACTTCTCCGAAGTCTTAGTAGCCTCAGAAGTGAGGCTGTTTCCAGGTACTCTGCTTTTCATTAGGTCAAGTCACATTAGAGTCCTAAAACGAAAGGTAAATCAGATGAATTTATACACAGGAATACAACTGTGTCACTCAATGATAGACAGGCTAAGGGAAGGCTCCATGGTGAGATATTTGTACAGAATAATTTACAGGCTGACATTCTGAAAAGGTTAGAAAGTAAGTGTCAAGGTGCCTTCTCTACTTTCTGGGAGCAAAATGTTCTGAAGTCATTCATTTAATCCTAGAAAAGCTTTCTGGGTAGTTTGGCAATTCTGTGGAATTGTAGAGAAGAAAAAGGAAAAACATTAAGGAATAGCTGAAAAACATTAAGGAAAGATGATAATATCAAAACATGAGGCATCCAAGCATGTATTTTTTGGTCAAGAATTCTGTCTTCTTTAAAGCAATTAAACAACATGCAGTTTTATGATTCTTTTCTAAGAGAGTTAATTTAAGAAGTAACCAATGTGTTCCAGACTTCCTGTAACTTAGGAAAATTATGTCTTGAAATCTCGAGGGTAGAAGTGTCTTCTCATCAGAACACTCATCTGAGAGCAATAACTGCAGTTGACCTGATCTTCATTGAGGCATCTCCTATAAAACTGGCCTTTGCCAGTTGAGGAAGCAGATGTATAGTTAAAAGGGTAAATCTTTGTTTTTCTTGCATACCATCCTTGGCAGGAAATTTTAAACAAATGCATAATCATTTGTATCTCTGTGTTATTTCTTAACTTAAGAGAAAACCCTGAAAATCTGCCTATAAATGTGCTATTGAATTTTAATCTCCTAACTGTGTCTGTGGACACTTTGCTATAATCCCATCTCTGAGACAACTATGAAAGGCCATTGTGACTAGGCACAGAAAAGGAGATTGTATGTGCATCATTACTCATGGCTCCAACTTTCTCTAAAAGGATGCACAGATGGAAAATGTCTATTGTAAATAATATTAAACTTGTAAACATTTACAGATGATATAGCCTGAACACGGAATTTTTAAAGTGAAAAAATGAAAGTCTCTAGTTTTAGGTAATTTATCATTTAATGGAAAAACCCAGTAAATAAAAATAAGGAGCAATGAAATTACTACTAAAAAGAAAAACATAAAATGCCTCAGTTCGGAGAAAGAAATTAATTCCTGCTTACGATTCCCAGGAAAGCCACTTATACTGTGTATTGTTGGAGGTGAGGGAGGTAAATAAACAGAAACATAGACAATATAATAGGAGCTGCACTTTTGTGCAAAGACAGATACGTGAGTATAGGTAAGGAGTAGAGAAATTTCAAGACATGTACAGGAAGAATATTTAATTTGGCTTCACTGAAGCACAGAGTATATGAAACACTACTTTTACCAACAATGAGTTTTCCATAGTAGTCAAAAGCAATCTTTGTGGAACCAGACAGATTACATTCAAAACATGTTTTCTGCCAAATCTTTGATGTACAACCTGGGGCAAATAAATGAACTTTTATTGCCTTCTTGTCCTATCTATAAACTAGAGTTTACACAGTCACATTCCCTAAGGTTGTTATGAGAAGCAGGCCTTGGAGAATGAGTGAGAGATGATGAGCACTCAATGATGTAGTTAATATAACTTTTGCCTGACAGCCTGAAAATATGGCTGGTAATGAGTAAAATTTTCCAATCTCTTCTAGCTACAGCTGTATGACTTTGTTATCTTCCATGCAGAAAGTCTGGGCCATTAGGGTGGGAAAGAAGTAGTTTTTTAAAAAAGTTACTAACAAATAACCTTATAGTCTTCTACTCTTGCTATTAAAATGTGTATAAAATATTTCTGGTAATTCTGCCCCAACTATAAGCATACAAGTTCATATTACTTTCTTTTCTTGAAAAAAAGTATTTAAATTTGTGCATTCCTATTCTATTTTTTTGTTACTTTCTTCCTTACCTAGGAATATTTGTTTCCTTTAAAATTCCCACAGGTGTCTTCCTCACTCATAGAAATGCCTGACCTCTCTGCTTAACACAATTCCTTCATATATCTTATTTTCACAACAAAACTCAAGTCTCCCCTGGAATACAAACTTTGTGGACTTTGGTCAGCTCTTTCTTTATCTAGAAGCCATCCTCTTTTCAACAGCTTGTGACACTGGTAGACTGAATTTAAACAAAAAAGCAATGTAGTCAATATACAAATACATAAATTTGAATACATGTGTCATTTTTAGCATTATTTTTTCTGGAATATGATAAAATAATAGGATTCCAGTCATAACCTATGGTCATGTCTAAAAGCCATAAAATGTGTTCTAATAAGCACTGAGATCAAAATTGGCTTAGAGGGAACTCCTGTTAAGCCCAGGACTTCCTGGTTTTCCCTGCCATCTGCTTTCCCCATGTGAAATTATTTCTTGTGCTTTGATCTATAACCTCATACTAAAAAAATGCCTTTACAACTATGAAAATGACCATCTGAGCAAAAGAAACAGTGAACTTCACAGAAGGAATCACTATTTCCAATTAAAACCATGGTGTAGACTTGTAAAGGTAAATTTTAACAGCAAGCTAAGGACATTTTGATTCATAGCTTTTAGAGTTTCTAGTGAAAAATGTTTTTTGATGGGTCTGTGTTTACATTACTTGGCACTTCTCTTTTTTAGCTTTCAATATTCTTTTCTTGTTCTGCATATTTAATGTTTTAACTATAGCATACTTCAGACAGGTTCTTTTCTTTTCTCTCTCTCTTTCTCTCTCTTTTCCTGGTCCTTGGCCTTCAGCTCTGGTACTGGGTGCTGTTCCTATATTCCTTTTGCTCAAGGCTAGCATTCTACCACTTGAGCTACAGCACCACTTCTGGCTTTTTCTGTGAATAATTGGAGATAAGAGCCTCATGGACTTTCTTGCCTGGGCCTGGCTTTGAGCCACAATCTTCAGATCTCAACCTCCTGAGTAGCTAGGACTATAGGTGTAAGCCACTGGTGCCCCCTAGTCTTTTCCATTTGGTATTTTAAAGGCCCACCTTACCTAGATGACTGGTTTTCTCTCAAGAGTTAGATAATATTTTGCTATAATTTTATTAAGTTTGTTTTGTGTGTCTTTAGTTTGCACCTTTTCTATGTTCATGAATCATAGATTCGACCTGTTAATGATGTCCCAGAGAGGACAAGATTATGATATAATGAAGATGGAAGGAAGAGTATAAAGTAAAAAGAAGACAAAAATAAGAAAAAAGGAAACAGAAGAGATTCAATCAAAGGTATAGTGAGAATGAGAAGAGAAAAAAATTATACAAAATATATCTACACACACACACACACACACACACACACAAAACCAGCCACCAACAATGTCAATGAAGAAGAATTGTAGAAATGGGAATTGAGAAACATGAGACAAAAAATTTAATTGTGAACAGGGAGAAAAATAAAATTAGAGAGTGATAAGTGGGGGAGGGGGAGGAGAGATAGTTAACGTTTGAATATCAAAGTCGGATATTGTATGTCATGTGTATCTTCTCACCCCAAAGGTGAGGCAGATAACCTATAAACCCTAGGTCAATTTGGGTCCTGTGAGGAGATCTCATCTCAGAGATCAAAAGAAAAGCAAGAAAGAACCAACCAGAATCAGGCAAAAGACATAAAAGGAATTAATTTATTTAATAATTAAATGGAGAAGTACCATCTGTGAAATATAAAAGGAAAAGGGAAAAAGAAATTGTGTAAAAAGTAGGATAAAAATATTTATATGACTAGTTGGACCAGTTTGTCTGGTTTTAAAGTCTTTGTAGAGGAACAAATACTCAAATAAAAAGCAGAAAAATAAGAAGAAAATAAAAAAACAAAAAGCCTTGAACAAAAATAGAACTCTGACAAAAAAATGTCAAAATTAACAAGAAAAGATAGATTTCTAAGGCTTTTTTGCTTGTTGGTTGGTTGGTTAGGTCTTTTTTTTTTTTTTTACAGGTAGTGTTTGTAGCTCAAGTTCTTGCACAATGCAGACTTTTCTCCTCTCCCCCACTCCTTGTATAATTCAGCATTAAACTATCTGGTGTGTGTTCAGTGACTTCCCATTTTCCCTTTTGGTACTCCCTAGCAACCAGAAGGCAGGCTATGTGGGTAATGGACCAGATGAAACCATTTGTAAACTGTTTGATGTCTGATCCTAGATGCTAAACTCTGGGTCCTTAATTTTTCCAATTTGAGTAAGAGAAGCTTCATAAATTTGTACTTCTGCAAGACAACTCTCTGTTCCATGGGCTCTGGTCTGTGCTTCTTCCCATCTGAGTTGGTGGTTGGTGACTCAGAACATATTTGGGTGGAGCTTTCTATGGCTGTGACTTGGAAATTTTTCCAATTGAAGCTGAGCACTGTGAGAAGGCATTTGGTCATGTTTGTTTCCATAGACAAGGCTATAGGGACTTCTGACCTCTAATGCTTCCAATCAGCTCATGTTTTATTATTTACAGAATAGTTCCTACACAGTGTGCTGGAGGGAAGGCCCCAAAGTGGAAATGTCTGCCTACAGGACTACATGCAGGGGAGGGCAGTTCCTTTACATGTTATACTGTTTTCTAGACTTATATCCAGTGAATTTGCAAGTCTGTTTTGCAATAGATTCAACATAAATGGTGTTTTCTGAAGAACACTTACCTCTTTTTGTCTTCCTTACCCTCCCTTTCTCTGAACAGCTTTAACCTTTTGCTAAAGAGTTCTCTCTTTCCTACATCTCCTCCTTTCAACTCTCCAAACCACTCTGTGTGTGTATGTGTGTGGGTGTGTGTGTTTGTGTGTGTGTAATCTGTTCACAAATGAGAGAACAATACACATATAGTATTTTTCTTTTATTGCCTTGCTCTCTACCTTCTGTAGCTATACGAATTTATTTACTTTAAAAAATGATTATTTCCAAGAGCTAGTGGCTCACACCTGTAATCCTAGCTACTCAGGAGGCTGAGTTCTGAGGATCAACGTTCACAGCTAGCCCAGGCAGGAAAGTTCACGAGACTCTTCCCTCCAATAAATTACAAAAAAAAAAAAAAAAAGCCAGAAGTGGAGCAGTTGTTCAAGGGGTAGAGCTCTAGACCAGAGCAGAACAAAAAAAAGAAGAAGTTCAGAGACAGCACCCATACCATGAGTTCAAGCCCCAGGACTGGATAAAACAGAAAAAAAAAGCACAATCCTTCATTTTCATGAGGGCCTAAAGAACTGAAAAAGGAAATATTGTTTTCTTGAGCCACTAGAAAGAACAAAACCCTATCAAGACATTTTACTCCATTAAGATTCAGCTCCATTTGCTTTGGATTTCTGAACTTCAGGACAGTAAGATAATGCTAATGAGTTTTTGTTTGTTTGATTGTGGTGGTATGGAAACTTGAACGGAAGGCCTCATGCCTGCTAGACTCGTTTGATATTATGTGTCCAGCCCTGTTTATCCCTGCTTATATGGAAACTTATACAGGACTCTAGGCATTCACACATAGACTTAGGAGGATACTCTTAAGGGAGGACCTCAAAAGCATAACTCCTCTGAACACATAAATTTATCAGAACAAATTCCAGAAAATAAAAACGTGGGTTTTTGTTGTTGGTGGTGGTTGTTGTCGTGGTGGTATTTAATTTGGAGGTTTGTTGTTGTTGTTGTCTTTTTAGGAGGGCCAAAGAGGGTACAGGAATGGAGGAAGGGTAAACAAATGCAATCATGTTATTGAAAAAAAATTATTTTGTAAAAAATTAATTATGCAGTTTGTGGGCAGGGACAGAAAGGGAAAACTGAGGGAAAGGAAGGTGTGATATTATCCAAGAAGAATTGTACCCATTACATTACTTATGGAATTATTACTCTGTACAACTCTTCAATAGTAACAATACTTTTTTTTTTCAAAAAAAAATCTGCGGAAGGTGGCTCAGTGGTAGAGCGCTTGCCTTGCATGCATGAGGCCCTGGGTTCGATTCCTCAGCACCACATAAGCAAAAAGAAAAAAAGCCGGAAGCTCTGTGGCTCAAGTGGTAGAGCACTAGCCTTGAGCTGAAGAGCTGAGGGACAGCGCCCAGACCCAGAGTTCAGGCTCCATGACCGGACCCCAAAAAATAAAAATCTGCCTCTTAAATAGTGGAGGTGGTGACCTGTCCTCCAAAGTCACACAGAAGGACACTGGGTTTTCTTGGAGGAAGAAGCAACTTCAGATGCTAGTTTATCAGAGTCCATCTGTGATCTATGGGTTTCCCAACGCTGTTCCTCTCTCAGAAGCACAGGGCCTGAGAGGCCTCAAATATGCATAGTCCATAAGTGATTCTCTCTACAATGTGGATGGAACAGACAAAATATTTCAGACAGATAGCTCAGGTTCATCCTGATTCCAACACTTCCTGTTTTTTTATGTCTAAAAAGAATGACAAGGTTTCTATTTTGTAAGGTAGTAAAGGATAAATTATATTTTGCTATAAATTATTTATACAAATTAATAGAATAAGGAAAGCAAGTTCAAAACAAACACATTTAAAACAATTCAGGTTCAACAAAAAGAAAGATATTCTTGAAATCCAAAGAAAATTTCCTAATTAAAAAAAATATCCTTCCAATTAATATCTTCAGATGAAGTGAAAATAATACATCATAGGATAAAAATCAGAAAAGTGGGTTTTTAAACATTAAAAATATGAGCCAGTCTCTGGTGGCTCATGCCTGTAATCCTAGCTACTCAGGAGGCTGAGATCTGAGGATCATGGTTCAAAGTCAGCCTGTGCAGGAAACTCCATGATACTCTTATCTCCAATAAACCACTAGACAACTGGAAGTGGCACTGTGGCTCAAGTGGTAGAGCGCTCGCCTTAAGCTGAAAAGTTGAGGGACAGCACCCAGGCCCAGAGATTAAGCCCCCCCCAAAAAAATACAAATGTGATATTCAAAAATGAAACTTTCTATACAATGGTTGGAAAATAAAGTTTATTCTCCCAGAAAGTGGTAAAATAAGATATAGGGATGGACAATATAAAAAAACCAATAAGACAAGGAAAGCAGAAAACCTAACAGAGAGGCTCGACATGTTTTGCTACCCTCAAATTCTTGGACATTTACCCAGGTAACGTCCAGCATATGCACCTTCATATATAGTTTACTCTGTGTTTCCCAGTCTTAAATCATATCTCTGCACTGGTATTTAAGGAGTTAAAAATTTTGCACCTTAAATCACAATCACACTGGCTGCAAATAAACCCCATAATAACTTCAAATACATTGTTCCATTCTTCTCCCTGGCTCCCATTTTTATAAGTCTTTTCATGAAATACTTAGGAACTATTAGTTTACGTTATGCTTTCAGACTAATTCATTCTGAGCAATTAGCTTTCAACCATTTCATTCTTATTTAATTCCTATTATAAATCTGAAGGAATAAGTAAAATGATAAAGTGAAAATGACAAGTCATAAAATTAGGTTTAATAAAATGAATAAAACAGACACATATTTTTTTAAAATTTTAACCCTGCATTTATAGGTTATGTGGTTCCAGTATTCCTGAACCCCTTTTGTCCTTTCTTCTCCAGAGTGTTAAGTGAACTCATATAATCTAGTTTCTAAGCCCACAGATTGGGAGATCTTTACTAGCTATGCATCAGACAAGGGCCTCATGTCTAAAATTAAACCCCCCTCAAAAATAATCCCTCAAAGGAACAACACATTAATAAATGGGCTAAAGACTTAACGAGAGATGTCTCAGAAGAAAAAAAAATGCCAAGCTGGGCGCCAGTGACTCACACCTGTAATCCTAGCTACACAGGAGGCTGAGATCTGAGGATCCAGATTCAAAGTAAGCCAGGGCAGGAAAGTCCGTGAGACTCTTATCTCCAATAAACCACTAGTAAACTGGAAGTGGCGCTATGGCTTAAGCGGTAGAGTGCTGGCCTTGAGCTGAAGAGCACAGGGGCAGCGTCCAAGCCCAGAGTTCAAGCCATATGACCGACCAAAAAAAAAAAAAAAGAAAAAGAAAAAATGCCAACAGACACATGAAGAAATGTTCAACATCCCTGGCTGTAAAAGAAATGTAAGTCAAAACAACGTTTAGATACCCAGTTAGAATGGTCATTATCAAGAAAAGTAACAATAACAGATGCTGGTGGGGATGTGGCCAAAAGAGAACTACACTGTTGGTGAGAATGTTAACTTGTTCAAACACTCTGGAAAGCAATATGGAGTTTCCTCAAAAGACTAAACACAGAGCTTCCCTATGACCGAGCAATTCCATTTTGGGGCATTCACTCAGTAGACCACAAATAAGGCCAAAATAAAGCTACCAGCGTAACTATGTTCATTGCAGCATTTTTTTTTTACCATAGCCAAGGTATGAAATCAACCCAGATGCCCCTCAGTGTATGAATGTATCAAGCAAATGTGATATATATACATCAGAAAGAATGATATAGTACCATTCATAAGGAAATGGACAGACTTGAAAAAAATTATATTAAGCAAAGTAAGCCAAACCTAAAGAAACATAGATTGCATGGTTCCCCTCATTTGTTGTAACTATAATGTGGGGATATATCTATAAGTAAACACACCATAAGGTAAAAGACAAAAAATAAATTTGGACATGATAAATTATACAGGACTCTTGATATTCACACAGTGAGACCAGAGGAGGATATTTTTAGGAAAGGATCACATGCTCAATAAGTATGTGCATATGATCATATTAAATGATGCTTATCTAAATGAACTCCAAGATATGGAAACAAAAGAGTTTTTTTTTTCCTCTTTGTTGTTCTTTTTGTCTTCTGCACCTTTTGTTTGTAAGTTTATCTGTTTGGGGAAGAGAAGGAGGTAGCACAGAAATTGTGAGCCAAAGGGTGAAAAATGAAGCATTGATACTCACTAGACACTATTTTGAAAATGAACTGCACAACTTGTGGGGGTGGATGGGAGGGAAACACTGGGAGAAAGTGAGGGAGGTGATGACACTGTTCAAAATTTATTCATCGCCTGATTTATGTAACTGAAACTACTCTGTACATCATCTTTACAATAACTACTCTTTCCCCTTCAAAGGGTATGCATGACAAGGGAGCAGAATAAAATAAAACCAAAGAACTTCATTCTTAGTTGGAACCATATTTTCAGTAACCCTGTATAGGTTGATATAAAAGTAACATTAGTTATATTTTACTGACTCACTTGTTAACGAGACGAAAACTAAGAACAATAAACATCAAGAACAGTATTTTGAAAGCATAATTTTTAAGTAACAGGTTTTAGTATAAAAGAAATATTTACAGCAATCAAGCTCCCAATTATATTTATCTTAATAATTAACACTTCACAACAACGTGAAAATGGCAATATTTCCCAAGGCTATCTACAAATTCAATGCGATACCTATCAATATTCATTTCTCATTCTTCAAGGAAATAGAAGAAGCAATCCAAAAATTCATATGGAACAATAAAAGACCCTGAATAGATAAAACGATCTGTAACAGAAAGAACAGTGCTGGAGGAATATCAATACCAAATTTCAAACTCTACTACAAAGCCATAGTTATCAAAACAGCTTGGTGCTGGCACAAAAACAGACCTCAGGAACAATGGAATAGAATTGAAAACCCAGAAATGAACCTACAGACCTATAGTCATCTAATCTTTGATAAAGGAGCTAAAAAAATAGAAGGGAAGAAAGACAGCCTCTTTCAGTAAATGGTGCTGGGAAAATTGGTTAACTACTTGTAGAAAACTAAAGCTAGATCCTTATATATCACCCTGCACCAGAATCAACTCCAAATGGATCAAAGACCTAGGAGTCAAAGCAGGCACCCTGAAAACATTACAGGATGGAATAGGAGAAACCCTAGGTCTCCTTGGCACAGGGCCAAATTTTCTTAATAGAGACCCAGCAACACAACAAATCAAAGAAAGGTTGGACAAATGGGATTGCATGAAGTTGCAGAGCTTCTGCATGGCAAAGGACATAGCTAGCAAGATCAATAGAAAGCCACGGATTGGGAGAAGATCTTCACTAGCCATACAACAGACAAGGGTCTCATA
Source organism: Dipodomys spectabilis (assembly GCF_019054845.1). Classification (NCBI taxonomy): domain Eukaryota; kingdom Metazoa; phylum Chordata; class Mammalia; order Rodentia; family Heteromyidae; genus Dipodomys; species Dipodomys spectabilis. Next base: position 1,517,477 of record NW_024870774.1, read on the forward strand.
TCTAAAATATACCTGGAACTTACA